>NC_089228.1:101680731-102280731 GCF_963924675.1 Phocoena phocoena
CCTCACATGCAGACCCCAACCTCTACCCCTCAGCCAGGTCTCACCGCTGAGAGGAGAGGAGACGTGAAATTCAGTTCGACTGCTCCTTACGACAAAGGGATCCGGCTCATCACCTTCGCCGCCTGACCAGGGAAAGGGTAGGGCTTCCCGAGGAAAAGCACTGTCCACCATTTAAAAAGTAGGACGAGTGAAGAAGCAGGAAAAATGTGACCCATAGCTAAGAAGAAAGAGAAGATTAAAAGGAGAACAACAGAACTAAAGGGTTGGAAGTAACAGACAAGGACTTAAAAATCACTACTACGAATATGCTAAAGAATTTAAGGGAAAATGTACAAAATGGGTGAAAAGATGGAGAATTTCATCAGAGTCATAAAAACTCTAAAAAGGAAGCAAGTAGAAACTGTAGAACTGATGAATACAATATCTGGAACGATTAACTCATTGGAGGGGCTTAATGGTTAACTGGACACAACAGAGAAGATGCGTAAACCCAAAGCTAAGACAAGAAAAACTATCCAACGTGAAGCACAGAGTGAAAAAATAAGAAAAGTCAAACCCCGGGCATCAGAGTTCTATGGCACACGTGCAAATGGCCTGATATACATGCAGTTACCACCTGAAAAGCAGAGGAAGAAAGGAGGAGAATTGCTGGAAGAGATACCAAATGAGAATTTTCAAAGAGGGTTGAAAATCACTAATTTAAGACAGCGAAACCCCGAGCAAGATAACAGGCAGAAAAGTCATACACAGGTCAACCTGCTAAAAACCAGGGTGAAAAGATAGAGGCAATGAAATGACATGTTTAAAGAGCTAAGAGGAAAAAAAAAGAAAAAAAAACCACGCACAAACATTGGCAACCTAGACATCTATATTCATGGAAAATAGTCCTAAAAAATAAAGGTGAAACAAAGGCATTTCCAAACAAAAGCTGGGAAAATTCATGCTGCACTACAAGAAATGGTAAACAAAGTTCTTCAGACTTGAAGAAAATGAACGCAGAGAAAAATCATGATAGGCAGAAAGCAATGGTGATCAGTGAGGCAAATATCAAGGAAAATATAAAATAATATAGTTTTCAATTTCTTTAAAGGACAATCGGCTATTTGAAGCAAATAGAGCAACGTATTATGGGATTATAATACACAGAGAAATAAAATATGACAATAATAATACAAAAAAAGCCAGAGTAAATAGAATTACACTATTGTAAGGTTGTTAAATGTTTCATGAAGTTGTAATAGTTACTCATGGTAAAGTGTGATGAATTAATTATACATATTGTAATCTAGAATAACCACTTAAAAATAATACAAAAAATGGTGAAACTAAATAGCAATAGGGTAATAAAATATAATACAAAAGCCATCCGAAACACACCCACAAAACCTCAATTTCCAAATAAAGAACAGAAAGAGAAAATGAGTAAGAACTAAGATAATAAAATTAAACCCAAGAACATCCCATGTAATTATGTTAAGTGTAAGATATATTCAACACTCCAATTAAATATGGGTTTACAAAAAGACCCAACTGTTTACAAGAGACACGTTTTTAATATAAAGACAGAAAGTGAAAATAAAATCACGAAAAAAATATACATTGCAAACACTAACCACAGGAAAGCCAATGTGTCTAGATTAGCATCAAAAAAAGCTGAACTGTGAAAGTATCATCAGTGATGAAGATGGATATTTCATGATAAAATAGCCATTAATAAAGCCCAAAATTTGTTCTCTGCTTAGACTAACAGGCTTGATAAATCCTCTTTTTTCAGCATACAATTTCAGGAGGTGTATGATCTCCTGTGTGTTTATGAATCTCTATTTAACACCTCTTTTCAAAGTCACACTATCTTTAAATACAATGATTTTATTTTCAGGCACGTAACCCCCTCAATTATCATCTACTTGATTCTTTCATGTCAGTTACCTGGAACTTCACCTTCTGGTTGATGTCCTGCACACAGAACTGCTTCAGGAAGCGCTCATCCTCACTCCAGAAGAGGCGGATGTCGGGGATGTCATAGAGGACCATGGCCAGCCGCTCCAGCCCAAGGCCAAAGGCCCAACCGATCTGATCTTCAGCACCAGCTACAAAGAAGAAAGAAGACAAGACAACAGGTTAAAAAGCACAAGGGCAATACTCCAATATAAAATAAGAAGTTAAAAAAAAAAGAAGAGCACGAGGGTCCACAGGTCCATCCCACTCCTGACACCCAGATAAGGCCGTGGTGAGTGCCGACCAGAAGGGTGCTGGTGGGGGGAGGGGCCGTGGAGACACCCAAGGGGACCCCGATCTCACAGTTTTCGTGCTCCCCACATCCCTCACTCCCCTCCCCGAGGCACTCTGGAGTCGAACTTCTCTAATACTGTCTTTCATTTCTGCTTAAATCCCAGGCTGGCTAAGCCCTGGTTCCTGCCTCTGAGATACTTTCCTGTAATCTGCACCCACCCTTTTCCAACATTCAGCCTCTATGTTCAGGTTACAGAGAGGAGAGAAAACACAGGCTCTGTCCCCAGGTGGCTTACGAGATGGGCAGGTTTGTTCAAAACATGCCACAGTGGACCGCTGATATTCAGGAAGTGTGTGCCCAGCCTCCAAGAACCCTCAGTTTACTAGAACACACTCTGACTCTTAGTAAAAGCTGCCCCAGTAACACACAAGGAGCAAGCCCGCCAAGGTGACATGCACACGTGGCACCAGCCCCTCCGAGGGTGAGCGTGTAGTTCAGACCTATGGCAACACATGAAGTCTCGGGTTCATTCACGTGAAGCAGAGTGAGATGGAAGACACAAACTGCTGTGCGAAGGGGGCAAGGGAGCAACGCCCAGCACAGGGAAAAGCTCACGAGACAGCGTCATTTCGACTGGACTGAGGGGCGAGCAGGACGCTGGGGGCGCTGAGCTGGCTCAGGAGGCCCACCCCCACGCACACGCCCTGCGAGGGGACCCCTTAGGGACTGCTCCCCAATCCCTAGGGTTTCACTGCTGGGATTAGGTTACTTTATGCAAGTCCATCTTAGCAAACTCCAGAGAGTCTCCTGCTGGCTTAGGAGAGCTGAGCTGACGTGAAGAGAGGAGGCCCAGGTGTGGCCAGACCTGGAGGGAGGCCTCCGGGAGCCGAGGGAGGCCCTGGCGGCAGCAAGAAGATGGGAAGCTCACTCCCGCGATCGTGAGGAAATGGATTCTCCTGACAGCCCGAATGAGGGAAGACAGGACCCTGAGCTCCAGAGGAGAACGTGGCCTGGTGACACCCTGATTTCAACCTGTCGAGACCCTGGGCGGGGGACCAGGCCCTCTGCACCGGACTGCTGACGCACGGCGGTCGTGACATAACAAGTGAGTGCTGCTTTAGCCACTAAGTATGAGGTTATCTGTTACCCAACAAGAAAAACTAATGCTGCTCCAAATGCAGAGAAAGATGCAGGCAAGTTCCAGACTGAAGGAACGTCCTCACCGGCCGGGCAAGCTTCAGGCAGGAGAGACACGGCAGAGAGGACCTACCTCTGGCCAGGGGCTGGCGCCACTGTCACTTATAAATGGAACCACGAGGATAAACTACAACAACGGAAGCCACGAAGAAGTGTGAGCCTCACTGGATGATCTGTTTAAAAGATGAATGGATAAAAATATTCAAAATGAGATCTCAAAAGGAAAAGGTACAGAGAGAGAATGCGGCAGGAGGGGGAGGGAAGACACGCAGGAAGAAAAGCACATGGCTGGGCAAGTGCGGAGCCACCCGTGTCCTGAGTAAGACGACCTCTCATGCGAGGCAGGGGGGAGGGGGGCTTAGCACAGACAGCGGGGCCGCGAGGGAGGGAGCACAGCCCCTGACCCTTGGCCGGCTGCCTAGAAGAGCAGCTAAGGGTGAGGCACCCTTTTTCGAGTAAGTCATACTGATGCCTGAAAACCACGGAGAAGGCTGCAATGAAAAATGTAAAACTTAATAGAAGTGTGATACACTGCTTTTGTGTCCTAAAAGAGTAACTTTCTCTTTAAGCGACAATGCCCAGGCCTGGTGGTGCGGTTCCACACGCCGGCGACGGCTGGTCACACTATTTATTCTGGTAACAATTTGCAAAATACAGCAGCACATACAAAGATCCATAACAACGCTCAAACTCTTTACCCTTATGATTCCATTAGGAATTTATCCTAAGGAAATAATTCAACAGAAGAAAAAAGATAAATGAAGGAAGATATTCAAAGCTGTATAACTTATTACAGCAAGAACATGAAAACAACCTAAATGCCCCAAATTAGGGAAGGCCTTGAAGTTATAGTACAGTTTAGTGTAGTCATTAAAAATTATAATTATACAAATAAATGTTGATCAAGTGACAGACTATAAGAAATTATGAAAAATGTCTATGATCAAATGAGTATGTACTATGCCACTACGATTTAATACAGGGGCACATGAGGGTTGTAACGTAAAAAAATAAAAACAAAATCCGATAAGTAAAAGACGGTAACAGCGCATTTTTATCTTGCGTTTATCTTAAGTAAGCTTTTCATTTGCTTAAGGATCGTTTTTTTTCCTTTTCTGTGAATGTCTTCATATTATATTTTTCACCCATTTGAAAAATGAGATTGCTGCTCTTTTTCTTGCCTACTTCTAGGGGCTCTGTGTTATTCTTGTTTTGCTTTAGGAAAGTTTCAGAAGATGAGGAAGAAAGGGAGGGTAACGGATGGAAGGAGCAAAAGCTAAGACACTAAAAATTGCTGGATGTGAAATAAACTCAAATACCCTGAATCTACTGCTCTTTCAATTATAGATACTGGGCTCTAGATGGTTGGTTTTATCTAAAAATTTCATAATAAAATCTAAAAGAGTTAATAATTAAGGAAAAAGTCTAACTCACAAAGCAACATTAATATTCCACCTCTCTTTATTATTTTTTTATTTGAAAAGATGTTTCAGAAACATGTTTTAAAGTTGTTTGAAAACTAGTACCGTTATAGGATGTCATGGTTATAAAAGGAAAGCAGCAGCTGTCTGTTTCGGGGGAGGAGGGGGGGTCGGGGAGAACTGCGCAAGTGGAGGAAGACGGGGGACTTTATACCATGTGCCTTTTCTATCAAGTGTGAGGAGAAATATTCCAGATAAAAATTTTCATGGCTAGATAAAACACAGTAGTTTCTCTTCTGTTTATTTTTGAGAAGTTATAAGAACAAAGCACTCCTCCCCTGACACAGTGGTGCCAGACTTTCAAGAAAATCATGTGACTAGCGAACATGGATTACAAGCTGAACCGACCTCTTTATTTCTATGAGAGCCAATACATTTCCAAGCCTGGAAAATCAGTGTCATTATCCGTGGGGTTTCAGAAAACGACCACAAGCTCCTGCATATCCTCCCCTTGAATCCCAGTGGGCTGTGACTGCTTCAACCCACAGGGTGTGAGGGAAGTGATGCTACGTGACTTCCAAGGTTACGTTAGAAAAAGCCACCCAGCTAGTGCCTGGTGGCTTGGAATGCCCGCTCTCCAGACACTCCCTCCCAGGAATCTCCCTGCAGAACACCCTCTCTTAGAACCCAGCCGCCGAGCTCTGAGCAGCAGTCACACGCAGAGGCCACGCGAGGTGCTCCAATGGACAGTCCCAGGTGAACCCTGTCATCCTAGCCTCGCAGCAGGCAGGTGAGTGAGGCAGATTCAGGAGGATTCCATGTGCAGCATGAACAGAGAAAAACAAAAAACTATAACAGAACATTAACAAATGGAACCCAGCAATACGCAAAAGGACATTGTATCACGGCTGGATTTATCCAGGAATGCAACGTTAGCTCAGCATATGAGAACCAATCAGTGTAATTCATTTAATAAGCTGCCTAAAAAAGAAAACGCGATCATCTCAATAGATGCAGAAAAAGCAACTGGCAAAATTCAACATCCATTCATTATAAAAACTCTCAGCCAATGAGGAACACAGGGGACTTCTTCAATCTAATAAAAGACACAATTAAAAAAACAACAGCTAATAGTATACTCAATGGTGAAAGGCTGGTTGCTTTGCCCTCAGGGTCGGGTTGAAAAGAAGGAGGTCTACTCTTGCTATTTCTATTTCTGTCTGAGTTCCCAGCTAGTGGGAAACAAAGGTAAAGAAGAAATAAAAACAGCTTAATAGATTGGAAAGGAAAGAGTAACACTGTCTTTATCTGTAGATGGCATGATTGTTTACATAAAAATTCCTCGGGAACGCATCTGACAGGAAACAAATACATGAATCTAGGAAGATCACAAATATACAATAATCCATGGTGTGTGTGACTCGGGGCCTCAGTCCCACGTGGCTGCCAGTAAGGACAGGCCTGAGAGGACGCCAGGCTCAGGCCAGCAAGGGGCCATCCCATCAGCACCTGAAATCCCAACCAGCTTGTGTGTCGAAGCTCAAGGACTAGACCTCCACGAGGAGCAGGGAACAGCTGGCCTCCAGCTTCCTGCCACTGCCCACAAGCCTTGATTCTCACAATCATTCTTACTGAAAAGCCTGCTTGTGACAATCTATTACCAGGAAGGGCTGTAAGAAAGGGCGTCTATTCGCTGAGCTGTACCAGATTCTGTTTTGGAGACACTTTGCTTTGGTCCCATCTAGATCTGCTGCTTCTGAACTGCATCCCCTGCACTGAGCTACCGGCCTATTATATTCGTAAGGTGCCAGGAACTCCTTGTCAAGAATGCCGGCCACTAGGTCACTCAGTCTTCCTGCGAGTCTTCATGAAATAAGCTGGTCTCAGATCTAAGAAAATGCGAACAGGAAAAGCTTCCTTCTCGTGAACAACTGGATTGTTTTCAGTTTAAGGATATCGCGACTTACGTAACTGATCCTAATCTACTCCTCACTTTGACCCCGCGGACGCTTAGAGCCATCCTTCCAAGGTCACCTCTACAACGGTACGTTTCTCTGTGTGACTCTTGTCCCAGTTTTATTTTCTTATCCTTATATCCTCTTTGTCCTGATTATCTGAACTACTTATTTTATCCTCTTGCACATACTTTTATACGGCACTTCCACTTCTTTACGGAAGAAATAGAGCCATAAATAACTAGATACTTAAAGGTATTGTCATCCCAGACAGGTCTAATTTTCAGGTCTTTGGCAATCCTCAGCTGTAATTTGTCGCGGGGTGCTCCTGGGCTGACAGGGTTTTAAGGCAGTAGTTTTTTCTACATTCCAGTACTGGAGGGTTCCAGTAAACTAGACTCTGGAGCATAAAACTGACTGCAAAGAAGCACCTCAGTCAAACAGAATATTCCAGAGGGAAGGCACTCAGGTTTGCCCTCCTCCTTCTCCCCTTATTTTTAAAATTTCCCATCTCTTGACTCTTATCTCACATTATTTTGGTTTTATATGTAGGCTGACCTTCTTAGAAAGATTTTCAGCCACTAATCCCCTTACTCTGCTCTGTTTTCTTCAGAGAATATCACCTCTTAGACCCCACAACTTTTCATATTTATTTTGTTTACTGCTTACTGTCAGACTCTGCCGGTAGCATCTGATCCACGGGCTCAGGACCTGGGCTGGTTTCCATCTCTGACACATCTGGAGGGGCTGGACCAGTGTCCAGCATGTACAAGGGCTCAGGCATTGTGAGGAAATGAGTGAATGGCAGGAAGGCAAGGTTTTGAGATTTTTCCACTTTTTAGTTTATTGGCTGCATTTACATGGGTTGTATTAGGAAAATGAAGTTTTCAACACAGGCAGTGACTTTCTTTAATCTTTTATCTGTCAGAGAGCGTATATATCATGAGGTGACATGAGAGATACCATTTCGGAAAAGACATCTCAGAAAGGAGAGAATTGGAACATAAAAGAAAGGAATGACGGGAAAACTGAATGTTCTGTCCCCTCACCCTGCCTCCGTCACTGTCACCGAGCTTCTTTCACGCGGGGCGGCAGCTCCCGGGGCCTAGGATCTGAGCTGCTTCTGCTCCAAGCTTCCTTCCTTCCAGCTTATTTTCTTCCCCAGTGACCGAACCCTGCACCCTGAGGTTCCCTCTCATGGACTGTTTTGTTGCAAAGCCAAAGGTCAAATTAAAATTTTAAACTATTATATACTGGGACAAATTTTTTATTATATTAAGTACTTCCCTGTTAATAGGGGCTGATTTCCAGGAATTCTTTGGCTCAATGAACTGACACTTTCCCAAAATAACTGTGAAAAGAAGCACTGAAACAACCTAGCAATTAACGTTCATATTTTATAGAACTTAACCAATTACAAAGCACTTCACCTATATTACCTTGATTTTGATCCTCACAATGACCCTATGGAGGATGTCAGACTGGTATTATTAGCGATGTTTCAAAAGTAAATACCATTCAAGCAAGATCACACAGACACTGGGACTCAAACCTATGTTGTTGTTGTCTTTTTCACTTCAAGTATATATCCAGTGAATGTTCCCCCAGATTCATGTTCAAACATTAACTTAGAGAGGAGGCTCTGTTCAAAGCATTTCAAAACACCAGAAAGTTCCATTTACGTCTGTGTACTTTCTGCTTTGTTATTGCCAGTTTCCTGATGGACTTTGTCGTTATTCCATGAAAGCTAGTAAAATGATTTGCATACACAGCTGTTTAAATGTATCAGTAGGCTTTTCTGAAGGTGGGGTTTCACGTCTCCAAGCGTGCCTTTCACCCTGCCCCTGACCAATACACACACAGAGCTGCAGAGGGAGCTTGGGGCCAGCGTTTAGCAGCGGTGTCGGACAAATGCCTCTGCTCCCCTTGACCGTTAGTTACGACGACAGCCACTCAGGGACAAAAGGCCCGCAGTATCCCAGCACGGTACTGCACGGCCACAGGCAGGCCTAGAGAGGCCAGCGCAGCTGCATGAATTCTGATTTCTTCTCTTCCCACCGTGGACTCAGTACTTGACCCCCTGCTTTCCAGCTACAGTCCTTGAACTGTTTCCTCGGAGACTTGTCACTGGACGACTGGCTTTCTGAGCTGTGCCCTGAGCTCAAGCTCCCACCTGGAACTTCTCCAGTTGTATATATCCTTGGTACCACAGGCTTCTGTCAATAAGTCCTTCACACGATCCAGGGCGGACCTCTTTGAAAAGAACCTTTCCATGGAACGGAACAGACTGTGATCGGAGTCTACAAGCCTTGAAAACCGTGGTCCTTCCTACGGTCTGAGCTGGGCTGCATCCTTATCAACATTCTCTAATAAAACCTTTAAGGCCCATCTTAAAACACTCCCTTTGGAACATACATTCCCCTTTCCTTTCCGGGTCCTAGACTTCGGTTTTCTTAATAAAGGAGACAGCAATTTCTGGTGCATATACTAATCAACGGTACGTGAGACAATCCCCAGTGGTCTTATCCAGTCAGAATTCTGTCTCCAGTTTCCCTTAGGGATCTATGTCCTAAAAATCTGTACCCTTCCAACAAGGGAGAAAAAGAAAAGCAAACGTACGGAGGCAGAAACCTGAATTGGAGTTGAGGTGACCAAGGTGACAACAGTACCGGGTAATTCAGAACCTTCTGAAAATGTAGACGCAACGGTCATGCCCTGCTTAGCACTTACTAAGAGTTAAAAACTAACATATTGACTTGGGACCTCCCTGGTGGTCCAGTGGCTAAGGCTCCGCGCTCCCAATGGAGGGGGCCCGGGTTCGATCCCTGGTCCTGGGCTGACAGGGAACTAGATCCCACATGCTGCAACTAAGGGTCCGCGTGCCGCAACTAATTAAATAAATATTAAAAAATAAATAAATATATTGACTTGAGTGTAATCAACCGAGAACTCATCTCCCACTTCGTATACCTCCTTTTGACCGGCCGCCAAAATACAGTCGCTTTATCCTTTAGCCCTTTCCCTCACATTGCAATCTAAGGTCCTAGAACTCGGGAGAGTTAAGCACTATGGGGCAGCGCATTGCAAATAGAGGTCTGCAGCGAGCAGAAGCTGGCCTTCCTAACAGTTTACGAGCTTTGGACGTTGTCCATTTTTGCGAGCGTTGCCTTTGTCTGACTGTTTGTTGTGTGTTGTTTTTAACTGCCTGGCATGCATACAGCACTGCAGGTAACAATACATTCCCGAAACTTGTGTGTGAGACTTTTTTTTTTTTAACCAAATCACATTTTAAGTGCACCAACATGGTCATTAATTATAAACACCTTCAACTAAATGGGGATTCTCCGTACACCAATTTTCATAAGGTGCCCCACGACCATAATAGGTATTTGAGGAATACTTGTCAAACCCTATACGGAATTATTAGTGTCGGGATACGCTTTTACCTACTTCAAATGTATCGCTAAGATGTCTTATTAACAAGAGTTATCAAAACTGGGCCACAGCAAAAAGTGAACTAGAACTGAGAGGTCTTTCAGGAAGAAAGGAGCAGAAATGGAAAGTGTAACCCCCGGAGCCCAAATGACAAGAACGATGTGGCCTTGGGGACAGGCCTTTGAATGGCGGCCAACACAGTCCTGCCCACAGGTGCCACTGACCATGAAACACAGAGGTATAGGGCCAGCTCCAACTGGAGAGAGTAACGCGGCCCAGCCCCTGGCTGCCAGGGGAAGCACCGTGGAAGAATGCTCTCTTCCTTCTTAGTGTGGAGGACATGAAAACCGCTTAGGTGACTTATAAACACATTAACCCATCCCTAAAACTCCTGAAGTATTAAGTTGGATGTACTTATCTTTTCCTTTCTGTTACAGAACCAAGGAATAATGCGTCTCGCCTCGTAGTCTGAAAAAGTGTGCCTTCGTATCTGTTAGAAAAATGACTCCAAAATAAAAGTTAATAGTGCTCTATTTCTTGTCACACTGTTATAATATTTTAACCATGAAAGGAATTTAATTTAGAGTAAGTAATGCCACTGTCACTTAAATATATGAATGATAAAAGAAACGTGAGCTGTTCTAATTCCGTAATTCCCGAGTAATGACAATTAATGAAACCCTCTTTCCTAGTGGGAGTTGTTTTCGGCAGCAGATAAAGGAGCTGCCGAGCCTTTTAGGATGTGCTCTCCCAAACGAGTTGCTTCTCTCTTCATCATTATCCAAAATATAATTAAAAGATGACATTTAAAACAAACTAAGTCAAGCAGTATCCCACCCTCAGAGGAAAAGCAGCTGAGAGGCAACACTCTGCCTCCACTGAGAGCTGGGAGAAACTACACGAAAAGTTGCATGAGATTATCACTGGCTGCTATTGTGCAGACAGATATGAATTGGGTTGTTTTACCGCTGTGGACATGTTCTCTGACCTTTCCAAACAGGAAACAAGTCAATACGAGTATCTTATACAGACTTCTGTTTTTGTCCTCAGCTTGCTCCAATAGTCTAAAATTCAGAGTTACATGTTTATGGTCTTCACTGTTTTAGACCATCTATCTAGCGACTATCTACATGCAGAGGAAAATCAGCCTTTAATGTTAGCCTGAACACAGTTCAGTAGCCTTTAGGACCTCTTGGCTGCGCCGCGTGGTTTGCGGGATCTTAGTTCCCTGACCAGGGATCGAACCCGGGCCCTCAGTGAGAGCGCCAAGTCCTAACCACTGGACCGCCAGGGAAGTCCCGATGCCAAGTTATTTATCAAAACGCAAAAGAAGATTTCTGAGCAAAAGCCAAACAGCTTGATCCGGTCTATTCCCAAATATCTTAAGGACAAGTTAACCAAAACTTTCTTGGCAAAGCTGTCTGAGTCACACTTCCCTTCTTATTTTCAAACCGTAACCCCATCCTCTGTCCCCTCATTGGCACCCCACAGTGTTCTCTCTTGTACGAAGCCAAAGTAATCAGGGCTTGATTGGAGGCCCGGGGCCAATGTCCACCTTGGAACTGTCCAGGGCCTGACCCGCTCAGCTGTGGGCACTACTTACAACAAACTTGAACAAATACGGCTCAGGACCTAACACAACCCTAAAGGGATACTGCTTGTTTGCACTCTAAGGGAATGTGTACACAGCGCTAACATTACACGATGTCACCTATTGGCTCCCCACTGTACGAAAGCCAGGGATGTAATAATCATTTGACTATAACAATAATAAGCCCCTAATAGTATTAAGAACACACTGAATGGCTTTTTTTTCTATCAACATATGATGATATACATCATTCCAGAAGCTTTTAGTCTATGGATATGGTTCCATCCACCCCCCCCTCAAAAAAAAAGGAGATACAGCAAAACAACCACTGAAAGGCCAATCTGCCTATGACCCAAGAGGTCAAAAGCAAGGGTTCCAGATGTCCTCCCATGGATGAATGGCTACACAAATAGTGGGACATCCACGCCACGGAACACTGATCCATACAACACAAAGAAATGGACTTTGTGGGGACAGATGAAGCAACTTCCGTGAATCTACAGAGTTATGCCCAGTGGAAAATACCAATCCCCGAAAAGGGTATATACTATATGATTCCATTGCTATAACATTTTAAATAACAGAACTTTATAAATGGAGAAGAGATTGGTGACTGCTAAGGGTCAGGGACAGCAGATACGGGTGAGGGCGAATATGATTATAAAAGGGTAACGTGAAGGATCCTTGTGGCAATGGAGTTATTTTGTATCTTGCCTTTGGTGGTGAATAGGTGAATCTATACATGATAAAATTGTATAGAACTAAATACACAAACAAATGAATCCAAGTCAAACTGGGAAATGTGCATAAGATCAATGGACTGTGTCACCGCCAATAACCTGGTGTAGCTGGACTATAGTCTGGCAAAATGTTACCACTGGGGGAAACAGGATAAAGGTACACAGAATCTCTCTGTTCTTATAGCTGCAAATGAACCTACTATTATCCCCCAAAATTTCAATTTAAAAAAAAAAAAAAAGAAAAAGCAAGTGCAGCTCTATACATTTGTGAAGGGCGAAATCCTGCCCTCCCCATCGTGGCAGTCTGGTAAATCCTTCCTAACTGGGCTGTCTACAGTTCTGACAGGTCAAGTGAGGCCCCTCGACACTCACCCGGCAGGCGGATGCCAGTGCCCTACGCCCTCACTTCTCTCCCCTCTCTCTCTTTACCCCTTTCCCATTAACCTACCCAGGTCACATCCAACTGTTACTTCTATACCAAGATGCACCATGAATAAAGGGGAACTTTTTAACTTGATAAATAGTATTGATTGGATCCCTGAATGAAGAAATTTTCATGCCTTTTCTCCCACTATATATCTGAGCTCCCCTGGTGAATCTGCTCTTGCCCTGTCCCCTTCCTTTTTCTGGACATTTCTGGGCTCTCAGAACCTGATGGAGAGGAGGCGATGGGCAGGAAACAGACTCATTTTCTGGGTCAGGGCAGCCTGTGTACAAACAGGCAAGACAGTTCTTTAGCAGGAGGGCTCTGCTTGCTGGGAAGAATGTGGAAGCCGGGTAGAGAAGAATCTCTCAGGGAGTAGAGGCCAGGTGTTCCGTTTCTAGGAAATTCCCCAGGAGTGAGTGCCCAAGAGAGGAAGGAAGCCAGCCCTTCCGTGTTCCACAAGGGCCTGGTGATGGGCCCCTCCCTACCCAACGCAGCCCCTGGCCTTCGGTAGAGCTTGGAGATCTCAGAGAGCCGCTGCAGACGGACAGGGGCTGCATCTTCCTCAGAGCAGAAAGGGGCCCTGTGGAAGTTTTTCCCTAATCACCACCGTTAATCTAAAGAACAGACAGGTTGGGAGCGCTGACTCTGCATCCAGCCCCGTCCTGCTGCCCCACTCACCAGCCGGGCGACCCTGGGCCAGTTATTTATTTACTGTCTCTCTGACTCCACTTCTCTGTCTGTAAAGTTGGGACAGTCAACAGAACCCCCTCGTGGAGCCTTCGTGAAGCTCCTGCGAGTTACTAGTTATTACCCAAAAGAGGCCTAGAGCAAAGGAAGGGCTCTGCAGGTGCTCGTGACGGTCACCTGTGGAGACACAAACCCAGAAAACAGCAAAGATCACGCTCCCATGGACCCTGCACTGCGAGCAAGTAGCTCACGTCAGAGGCCAACAAATCCTCTCGTGTTCGCGGAGGTACTCTTGCTGTTTCAGGAGAATGTTTAATGGAATATTCCCACTGTTGGCAGAGGTCCCAAAGGCTAAGAAAGGTGGATGGTGGACATGCCATGGGACAGTGGGATGAGTTTGCTCACCACCCCTCTGCCACCTCCATGCTGTTAGGGAAGCTGAAATTTCACTGTGTTATTGGAGACATGAGCTCCTGGGAGAGTTACGTCCTGTTACCGCTGCCTCTTCCTCCCTTCCAGGGGAAATGGGAAGTGACCCCCCCCCCCCCATCAAGGAAGAGGGGCAGGGGTTAGGGAACCACCTAGAGAACTTGGCAAGTGTCTCCTTGGGTCTGGGGGACCTAGAGACTACCCCTTACCCACACCTGAAAAACTCTAAAGGCTGAACACTGAATGAAAACGGCTGTGGTCCTGAGCAGGAAAACAGGTCTGTGCTGGACAACAGAATTGTGAGTTTCCTGTAGCCCAGGTGGGCCCTCAAGCTCGAAAAGCACCCCACCCCCAGGTCCTGGAGTGCATGAGCTGACCTCAGCAGCACAAGCCTATAAATACACACTGAATACAGAGACCCAGCCGTCAGCCGGTAGGACGTCACCCATTCCTGAAGCCTTCAGTCCCCACAGTGGTGAATCACTAAGGGATCTGCCAAAGCAGCCCCTGAGAAAAAAGCCAGCATCTGGACACTGGTCACACTGCCAGATCCCAGCTCCGCAGTGACAGAGGCCCCTCCCTGGCCGTCGCCTCCTCCGCCCCTCCGTGCCCAGCCCTCTTTCCCCTTGCTCTCCCTCCCCCATCACCACCCTTCCAGCTTCCACCCCTGTGCCCTACTCTGAGCTGAGGGAGGGAAAAAGCCGTCAGTTGGATGGAAGATGGAAGCTTTGCCATTAGCCTGGACTGTACTTGAAAGTGACCAGGAAAGCCATGGATCTGCTTGAAATCTCACTCTGGATGAGGAAGAACGATTAGACAGAACTTGCTGGAGGCAGTGGTGTGAAAAACAAAACAATTTTAGAAGTTTACATCTACTGAGTCCAGCTCAGTGACTTCAGTGTTATAAATGGTTTGCTTATCCTTCCTCTCCTCGCCCGCTACCAAACGGCCTCGTTCAGTTCTCTTCCTTTGTGCTTCCCAGCCCACCACCCCTGCTCTTGCCTCCGTATGCCTCTAGGTAACACATAAATATCTGAACTATTTAAATATTTTACTCCTGACCCCAATGAGAGTAGCGTTTAATATTAAACTGAATAGAAATGATGAGGAAAAGAACAAGGAAACAGGAGAATGGAGATTAAACATGACCAATTTCTCCATTCTTCTTCCCAAGGAATCTGAGGCATTTTTAACCATTTGGCTATGGAACCTAAGAGATAAAACAGATGGAGGGGAACTTAAACGGACATAGGAATAGAGCTGGATAAAAATAAGATATCAGTTGGTAAAGCTAAAAACACAATCCCACGGGTCTAAGCACACGAAATGTCTATAACATCATGTATTCATCAGATAGACCAAAACTGGTAGTCGGAACCATGATACAGATTATGTCTTTCATCAATAAACTCTGTCAAGCCACATCTAGGCCATAAGAAGGATCTCTGGGGAAATGCTATGTGAAAACCAATCCCTGCGTCATTCTCATCTTCCTGGACCCTCCCAGCAGAGCCGGGCGGTCATGTGACCGTGCTCCAGCCAATGGAACCGAAGCAGGCAGAAGCGAGACCCCCCCCCCCCAGCCCCCTTGGAGACCCTCCAGCTCTCCCGTCCTCTGCTATGGGGACCGTGGCGGCCACATGTTCCAGATGTTATCACTGCGGCTCTCTCTGACTGATACACTTTCAATGGATTAAGCCACTGGGATTTCAGGGGGTCCTCTGTTAGCTCTGCACGGCTGGGCCTGTCCTCATGATTATTCAGCCCTAGCATTCTGACATGACAAAGGAATCTGCATAACCTCTGACTGGTACCCAACTGAGGATCAACGCCACTTTTCCTTGGCCTATAAAAATAATTCTGCTAGCTCAGGATAAACATTTCATATAAACTGGAAGAGATTTATAGAGAGCCTACCACTTATAAATTGTTGTTAAGAAAATGTTGTTCCTACACTGTGCAAAGGTTCAGTAAACAAGAATTTGGCTAAAACATAAGGAAAAACAACCCCTGAGTGTCTAAGGAAGTCAGCACTAAAACAGGTGACCCAGAGAGGTTAGGGAACAAGAGACCCTAGCCAGGGAACTAAGATCCTGCATGTCACGAGGCATGGCAAAAAAAAAAAAATTACGAAGGGAAAGAAAGGATTTCTAAGAACTCCTAAAAGTATGTTCTTTTTTTTTAAACAAAAAAAGCTTTTAAGAACCCGAGCTTGTCTTTGGTGTAATTTTATCAGGAAAGAAGCAGGTACGTGGCCATCACTCTTGCTGCTAAATAGCATCTGTCAAAAGTAAGCCTGGGCTTCCCTGGTGGCGCAGTGGTTGAGAATCCGCCTGCCGATGCAGGGGACGCGGGTTCGTGCCCCGGTCCAGGAGGATCCCACATGTCGTGGAGCGGCTGGGCCTGTGAGCCATGGCCGCTGGGCCTGCGTGTCCGGAGCCTGTGCTCTGCAACCAGAGAGGCCACAGCAGTGAGAGGCCCGCGTACCGCAAAAAAAAAAAAAAAAAAAAAGTAAGCCTAAGGCTTCCCTGGTGGCGCAGTGGTTGAGAGTCCGCCTGCCGATGCAGGGGATGCGGGTTCGTGCCCCGGTCCGGGAAGATCCCACATGCCACGAAGCGGCTGGGCCCGTGAGCCCTGGCCGCTGAGCCTGCGCGTCTGGAGCCTGTGCTCCGCAACGGGAGAGGCCACAGCAGTGAGAGGCCCGCGTACTGCAAAAAAAAAAAAGCCTCCCTTGCCTCCCTTGGAGGGAAGCAGCCAAATCCATCATTCAGTGACCAATCCAAACCCATCAGGAGGCTCAATATATTCTGATTCATTAACATACATATCTGTCAATATTTTCTCATTTTTAGTTTTAATAAATCTATCATGAATTTTTTAAAATAAATTTATTTTATTTATTTATTTATCTTTGGCTGTGTTGGGTCTTCGTTGCTGCGCACGGGCTTTCTCTAGTTGTGGCGAGCGGGGGCTACTCTTCATTGCAGTGCGTGGCTTCTCACTGCGGTGGCTTCTCTTGTTGCGGAGCACGGGCTCTAGGCGTGCAAGATTCAGTAGTTGTGGCACATGGGCTCAGTAGTTGTGGCTCGCGGGCTCTAGAGCGCAGGCTCAGTAGTTGTGGCGCATGGGTTTACTTGCTCCGCGACACGTGGGATCTTCCCGAACCAGGGATCAAACCCGTGTCCCCTGCATTGGCAGGCGGGCTCTCAACCATTGCGCCACCAGGGAATCCCTATCATGAATTTTTAATCAATACTTTATTTCTTTTGGGGGCTCTATTTCTTTGCAAACTTATCTTCCATGTGTTATCTATTCTCAGGAACTCGAGGTAATTTGAGAAATATGGCTTCATCATTTTTCACTCATCAAACTGGCAAACACTGCAGTCTCACAATGAAAAATGCTGGCAGGAAGGTGGACGAACAGCAAGTTCACACACTGCAGCCAGGGGCGTCAGTCCCATCTGTGATGTCTTATTTCATGAGCTGGCATTTTGAACAGAGTACTATATTATTCTCTAGACTCTGTAGAATGCTTAAAAGTTTTCTTAATAATAACTTTAAAAAAATTTTTATTGGAGTATAATTGCTTTACAATGTTGTGTTAGTTTCTGCTGTGCGATGAAGTGAATCAGCTATACGTATACATCTATCCCCTCCCTCTTGGACCTCCCTCCCACCCCACCCCCCATCCCACCCATCTCGGTCGTCACAGAGCACGGAGCTGAACTCCCTGGGCTATACCACAGGTTCCCACTAGCTATCAATTTTACACATGGTAGTGTATTTATGTCAAACCTAACCTCCCAGTTCATCCCACCCTCCCCTTCCCCCCGTGTCCACACATCCGTCCTCTACATCTGCATAAGATGTGCTCTTCAAGGACAGGGACAGAACCGCTCACGTCCTTCACACCCTGCCAAATACAGAGAAGTAACTATGCAAGCTTGATCTAAGAAAGCAAGAGACATAAGTACTTTTCTAATGGGGCAGCTTTGAACTGGATGTGGGTGTTCCCAGCAGGAGCCACAACCAAGACGGGAAGTGTGACTGTCTGGGTACCAGCGGCCACTACAGCCTCTTCTGACGTGCCTGCACTCAGACTTACAAACCTGAATAAAAGCATTCTTAAAAAAACCCACCACCACCACCAACGCGGCACGATGCTCCCTCTCTGGACTACCTTCACGACCCTCAGGCTCTGCTTACGCTTGTGGGCAGCAGGGCCCCGGAGCACCTCTGTCTTTGGTCAGGAGGAACTGTCGTCCACCCGCCACCCCCGAAAACTGCCAACAGCCTGGCATTGTGGGTAACTGGCCAGGACCATTTGGCAGGAAGACCTCAATCTTGGTCACTCTATTTGACAGGAAGCAAAATTGAATTTTAAGGAAGTCACCTAGGGTCACCTACAGCTTCTGAGCTTGAATTAGCTCTTCTAATCTCACTTGCTTGTTCAAAGCAATACAAGAAAACTATGAATAGACAAGTCATCTACTGTCTCAATGTAGCTCAACATTAAGACCACACTCAGATCCACCCAGTGAGACGTAGTGGAATAAACACTGTGGTGGTATCAACAGCCAGACAACTGAATTTGATAACACAATGGGACCCTTATTTTATTGCATTTTAAAAAAAAATTACATAGGGGACTGGGCTCAGAGTCCTATAGTAGGGAAAAAAAAGGATACTTGGAATACAGAGCAGCTCCTTTGTTAGACACACCTCCTTATGGGGCCTTGGGTACAGGATAGATGGATTAATTTCCACGTCCAGCCTTCACCAGCAAAGTGTCCACTTCCTTCAACCAATGTGCATGTTTAAAGCTCTCCCTTGAAAATGTTCCGTGTGCTGCTTCTAGCATATTTTACGTCTCCTCTCTGGACACGCTTCTTGAAAGGGCAGTCTACACTCACCGTTTCCAGTCCTCAGCTCCTGTTGACTCCTCAACACGATCCGGTTTAACAGCACTCTGGCTTCTACGACACCATTCTATCAGGGTTACCTTTGCAAACACTGACAAGAGCCCCACCTGCCAGAAGCGGCCTCCTAGGGCTGACGTCTCAGTCGGTTCAGGCGCTGTAACAAAGTACCGCAAACTAGGTGGTTCATAAACAATAAAAATTCATTTCTCACAAGTCTGGAAGCTGGGAAGTCCAAGGTCAAGGCACCAGCCTATTCAGGGGCCCACACTCTGGCCCATCCTTCAGTGTTGGTGTTCATCAGGCAACCACCCTGCCTCCCGTCCTTCCCGCTCTGTGTTCCCCTAGGTAATTACACAGAATCCCATTCTCTTATCACCTGATCACTCCCAAGCTTCTCTCTCCAGCCCCGACCTCTTGCCGGAGCTTCAGATTCATCTACCCAAACACCTTCCAATGTGCCACAACCAAGTGATATCAACATTTCCAAACCTGAACTCACTGTTCTCCCCACTGACGCAGAGCCTACTTCTCCAAAGCTGAAAGCCTCAGTCTGTGACACAAATGCCCCACCAGTCACCCAAGAAAGAAACCCAAGAGTCACCCCTGACTCCTTGTTCCAAAACTCCAACTCCGACCTCCATTGTTACTGCCTCTGCCCTAAGGCAACCTCATACTGGCCCCCTGGATATAGCAACGGCCATCTGGCTAGTATACCAGCCTCATCCTAGAGCCAGCACGGTACCATCCACATGGCCCAGAGCTAACTAAAATGCACACACGACCGTGGCTCTGCTCTGGAAAGTTCTCCAGTTTAAATATCAATAGTTAAAGGTGAAGCTGATTACAGAGCAGTACCCAAGACTCCACACCCCTGATTCTGCCCCTCTGCATCAGCAACTCCTGCCACACCTTCCTTCACAAGTTATGCCCTAGGACAGCCTCATCCAACAGAAATATAACACAGGCCATACAGGTACTTTTAAATTTTCTAGAAGCCACATTGAAAAAGGGGGGGAACAGGTGAAATTAATTATATTAATATACTTAATCGAATATATATAAAATATTCATTTCACCAAGTATTCAATAGTTTTTAAAAGTATTAATGAGACTGGTTACGTTCTTTTTTTGAACTAGGTATTTGAAACCCGGTATATATTTCACACTTAAACAAATCTCAGTCTGAACTGCATTCCACGTGCACGATAGCTACACGTGGCCAGGGGCTACCATGTCGGACAGTGTAGCTCCAGCACCAACAAGATGGTTGATGCATTTCCCCATATATCACGCTCTTTCACGCCTTTGTTCTTTTTTCCAAACTTACTCATATTCATCTTTTGAGATTCGGCTCAGACAACCCTTCCTACCTCCCAAGCTATGCCAAGTACAGACTCATATTCCATTCACTGCTTGGGCCAGCCACCGTCCAAACACGGAATTCATCTACCTACACGTCTGTCTCCAACACTAGAATACTAGCTCCTCCAGAGCAAAAGCCTACCAGATTTACTCTCTTCCATACCCCAAGCACCCTGCGAAACGCTTGTACATAGTAGCAGAGAATCAAATCTTCGTTGAATTAAAATGATTCAGGGTAGCACAGGCACCAATGAAATCAGAGTTGTATGTTTAAATTCTGGGTTCCGATTTGCATTTCTCTAATAATAAGTGATGTTGAGCAGCTTTTCATGTGCCTCTTGGCCATCTGTATGTCTGCTTTGGAGAAATGTCTATTTGGGTCTTCTGCCCATTTTTGGACTGGGTTGTTTGTTTTTTTGATATTGAACTGCATGAGCTGTTGTTGTCTTTTTGTCTTGTTTATGGCTTCCTTTGCTGTGGAAAAGCTTTTAAGTTTCATTAGGTCCCATTTGTTTATTTTTGTTTCTGTTTTCATTACTCTAGAAGCTGGGTCAAAAAACATCTTGCTGTGATTTATGTCATAGAGTGTTCTTCCTACGTTTTCCTCTAAGAGTTTTATAGTGTCCAGTCTTACATTTAGGTCTTTCATCCATTTTGAGTTTATTTTTGTGTACAGTGTTAGGGAGTGTTCTAATTTCATTCTTGTACATGTAGCTGTCCAGTTTTCCCAGCACCACTTATTAAAGAGACTGTCTTTTCTCCATTGTATAACCTTGCCTCCTTGGTCATAGCTTAGTTGACCATAGGTGCATGAGTTTATCTCTGGGCTTTCTATCCTGTTCCATTGATCTATATTTCCGTTTTTGTGCCAGCACCATATTGTCTTGATTACTGTAGCTTTGTAGTATAGTCTGAAGTCAGGGAGTCTGATTCCTCCAGCTCTGTTTTTCTTTCTCAAGATTGCTTTGGCTATTCGGGGTCCTTTGTATTTCCATACAAATTGTGAAATTTTTTGTTCTAGTTCTGTGAAAAATGCCATTGGTAATCTGATAGGGATTACATTGAATCTGTAGATTGCTTTGGGTAGTATAGTCATTTTCACAATATTGATTCTTCCAGTCCAGGAACATGGTATATCTCTCCATCTGTGTGTGTCATATTTGATTTCTTTCATCAGCGTCTTGTAGTTTTCTGCATACTGGTCTTTTACCTCCTTAGGTAGGTTTATTCCTAGGTATTTTATGCTTTTTGTTGCAATGATGAATGGGATTGTTTCCTTAATTTCTCTTTCTGATCTTTTGTTATAAGTGTATAGGAACGCAAGAGATTTCCATGCATTAATTTTATACCCTGTAACTTTACCAAATTCACTGATTAGCTCTAGTAGTTTTCTGGTGGCATCTTTAGGATTTTCTATGTATAGTATCATGTCATCTGCAAACAATGACAGTTTTACTTCTTCTTTTCCAATTTGTATTCCTTTTATTTCTTTTTATTCTCTGATTGCCGTGGCTAGGACTTCCAAAACTATGAGGTATCAACTCACACCGGCCATCATCAAAATATCTACAAACAATAAATGCTGGAGAGGGTGTGGAGAAAAAGGAACCCTCTTGCACTGTTGGTGGGAATGTAAATTGATACAGTCACTATGGAGAACAGTATGGAGGTTCCTTAAAAAAACTAAAAATAGAACTACCATATGACCCAGCAATCCCACTACTGGGCATATACCCAGAGAAAACCATAATTCAAATAGATACATGCACCCCAATGTTCACTGCAGCACTATTTACAATAGCCAGATCATGGAAGCAAACTCAATGTCCATCAACAGATGAATGGATAAAGAAGATGTGGTATATATACAATGGAATATTACTCAGCCATAAAAAGGAACGAAATTGGGTCACTGTAGAGACGTGGACGGACCTAGAGACTGTCATACAGAGTGAAGTAAGTCAGAAAGAGAAAAACAAATCTCGTATATTAACGCATATATGTGGAACCTAGAAAAATGGTACAGATGAACTGGCTTGCAAGGCAGAAATACAGACACAGATGTAGGGAAAAAACATATGGACGCCAAGGGGGGAAAAGGGGGTGGGATGAATGGGGAGATTGGGATTGACATGTATACACTAATATGTATAAAATAGATAACTATTGAGAACCTGCTGTATAGCACAGGAAACTCCACTTTGTTGTACAGTAGAAACTAACACAACATTGTAAAACAACTGTACCCCAATTAAAAAAAAATATTCTGGGTTCCTGGGTGAACATTTTATATTCTTGGTTAACAAAAAAGGATGCAAAGACAGACTGCAAACATACTCAATCCTTTTATAGGTCATATTCATACATACGCAATCTATTTCAATGCAGAGCCCACTTATGAAAATATTGACCTGTGGCATACCGCGAGTAGAATAAAGAAATTCAAATTTTGAAGTTAAAAGGGATCATAGTATGATCTAGTTATTTTATGTGTAAAGAGAAAAGAGGTGAAATAATTTAAACGGCAAATACAAATGTACACAACTACCTAATGCAGAACCGGCACCGTAACCACACGCCCGGGTCCCTGGAGTTTTCCACTGCACCACTCTACTTGCGTGGTCAACTGTTCACGTTAATCAAACAGAATCTGTCATTAAAATCCATTTAACATTAGAGAAAACCCGTACAACTGAAAATCTAGCTGTTTGTTATCACTGCTGTCAACTCCTTTCAAGACGGCATGGCCAGGAATACACTGCTCAACAAACCCTTCTCACGCTGCCCCTCTGGTCACAGACCCATGGGGCCACGTGCCCAGTTCTAGCCAAGGAAACGTGTGGGAGTGGCTCATGTCCCCTCGGGGGTGAGGCATTTAAGAGGAGGTGTGCCATCTCCATGTGCCTCCCCCCTGACCCTAGAGCCAGCACGGGGATGGCAGTCATAGGCTGGGAGGGGTCTGTCATGCCGAGCTACCAGACAGAGGGGTCGGGCCCGACAAGAGCAAGAAGTAGACTCTGGCTGTGCTGAATTACGGGGATTTCGAGGTTGTTCTTCAGTGACGGCAGATCATGCTTAATTAGCCTGACTAAGAACTGACAGAAGACTAAAGTACAGATCTAAGAACCTGTACCTTGAAATTCAGTACTGTGGCAAATGTAATTAATATTACTCTAAATTACTAAATACGAACCCACTTTAAAATATTTCCTGCTACTATTTTATTGTAAGATGACATAATGAACTATACATTAAATGTAAGATGTAGCAGGTGTAAAATATGGTTAAAGGCATAAAACTGTCAATGTGGAAAACACACAGCCAAAACCAAACGCTGAATCAGGATTTTAGCACCAATGACTTTTTCTAAATACTGGCCATAAATATCCTCGTGAAGTGGCTATACCAGTCAAGGGCACTGTCTGAGGCTAGGACCTAAGGTTTTCTTTCCACACGGGACCTCATTCCACGAGGAATTCCTATTGGCAAAATTCTCATGGAATTTTAAGGAGGCTTTGGGGGAGGATTAATGATGTACAGTTTGAATCTCCTGACTGTACATATAGGGATGTCAGTGTAAGATTGTATAGAAACATTTGGAAAGAGTTTACAGTTGGCATCAATTTTAGAGAAAATACTCTTCACCAGGCAGAGCTGCTCATAGCAATACATAGTTATTTTGCAAACTGAAAGCATGATTACCTTGTGTTTCAGCCAGGAGAGTTTCAGCCAATTGCAGGATGAATACTCCGAATGTCTGAATTTTAAATTCATACTGAATAACTTCTGGACATTTAGAACAGACTTTCATAGACGTTTAGACTTTTAAATGCTGATAACTCTTTCTAAATACTGGACTGAACTAGGTAATTCCCCCATACTATTACAGAGTAACTAACTATGCAAGGCAAGGCTACCCACACCTCTGAGACGATCCAGACTTGTGTATTTTTAACGTTCCTCTGAAGTACATTTCCTTCCATTAAAAATGTGTACTTGGTTGGAAAGAATTTCGTTATAATTCACACAACTTGTTTTAACTAGATGGTTGGCAGATTACTTGTGCTTCATTTAAGAGTTTGGCTGAGTATTTGTGAATGTGCAATACACAGAATTTTCTAGAAATCAAAACATATCTGGGACTTTCACAGATTCACTTTATCTTATATTTTCCCTGTCCTTGATTTTTTAAACTTTTATTGTTTCCTATTTTGCTGTATTGTGTGTTTTCCTGTAAGCATCCTCACACCTGTAACATGGGAGAACAGAGATGACTAAATGAAGAGATAAAATATCACATCTGACCTATAGATAGATTTTTAAAATCTAAAATATACCTCAGTGCTTCCCTGGTGGTGCAGTGGTTAGGAGTCCACCTGCCAGTGCAGGGGACACGGGTTCGAGCCCTGGTTCGGGAAGCTCCCACATGCCACGGAGCAGCTAAGCCTGTGCGCCACAACTACTGAGCCTGCGCTCTAGAGGCCACGAGCCACAACTACCAAGCCCGCATGCCTAGAGCCCATGCTCTGCAACGAGAGAAGCCACTGCGATGAGAAGCCCACGAACCACAACTAGAGAAAGCCTGCGTGCAGCAACGAAGACCCAATGCAGCCAAAAATAAATAAATAAATGTAAAGAATAATAAATAAATAAAATATACCTCATAGAATCATGTCGTCTGACTCTTAGTGTTTGTAATGGTTTATAAAACCTTCCCCATCCTGGGGACTTGGAGGAACCCTGACTGGGGCCCAAGTGACAACTCAGATGGCAATGAGCCCCAAGGACTCAGCGTTCATTTGTTCTGGTGGACGGCTGCTGAAATACACTGGCTCAACCAAACTGCTTCATAAATGGGAGGTACCATGAAAATCGCCATCATCCTCGTCACCCTGGCCGGCCCGCTGCCCTCCCAGACACACAGAAGAACCTCCCAGAAAAAGAAGCTCGAGGCAAAACCAGGAGTAGAAGGGGGTTGAGGCAGCAGCCAGAGCAGAACCACAGGTGAACCCTAGACTGAGTTCAGAGTCACACTCAAACGTGGAGTTGTACCCCCTTCCCTGGCTGGTCCCCCTTCCATCTTCCACCGCAAGATAAATGTCACTTCTTCAGGAAGCCCTTCTATGACCTTCTGCACTGGGGTAAATTCCCTTCCAATATTTCCACAAAACTCTGTATTGTCTTTTTTGTTATATTCAGGTATTCATTATGCCCCTACTATGTGCCAGGCACTGCTCAGGGTGTTCATTATGCCCCTACTACGTGCCAGGCACTGCTCTAGGTAATCTGAACACAACGTGAACCAAATTCTGCTCCTCTTCCCAGAGTTCCAACCTCAGTAATGATCTCACTGTTCACCCAGATGCTCAGAATCTGTCCTGACCCTGTTCCCTCCCTCCCCACATTCAGTGAGTCACTAAGCCTGGCTGATTCTGATCTGGGGATTCTATCTAGAATCTAGCTTCTCTCCATCCCAACCACCAATGCCTAGCACAGCTATCTGTTCTCTCCCTCAGGAACGATTCCCAGAGTCCCAAGTCCCCACCATCTCCAACCCACATACACACCTCCAACTGGAGCTCCTAGGATGGAAATTGCACCAGGAGGCTCCCTTGTGTGCAGTCTGTCTGGGGTCCCCCGTCCGGTCGAGATCTGACACTGGTGACTGCCCTTGGACCCACCTCCTCCCCAAGTATCCTATACTATGTGCAGTCTGCCACATGTGTTCTATTACGCCCGCCAGTGACACCTAACATGGTTCCTGGCACCTCCTATATGCTTAACACATACGTGTTGATTAAAAGAATGAACATCTGAAGATAATCCTATTTGCACACTTACTGGGCCTCCTGCTTGCACTGTCCTTTATCTGCAACTGTCAATGATCTCAGCACATTTGCATCCCAAACACTTAGCACGGCACCTGTAACCTAGGAAATGCTAAATAACCTTTGTAGCGTAAAAGGAGGGACACGTGACTGCTGGACAAATCACCTGCCTTAGCTGAGGACACAGAGTGGAATAAAGCAAGTACAGAGCAATGATTTTCTCCTTCGTGAGGAAGCCCAAAAGCCTTTGCGAGTTTCCTTCAGGAACATGAGCTGGGCAGGTCTTGACAGGTAGAATCAGAATAGCCTATTAGAGACCCCAGGGAGGAGACACGCCCTTCTTGTTTCATTTTGCTTTAATTCAGCTGATATTGATTGAGGTGCCGTAAAGGTAGCAGCACGTAATGGAAACAGAATTGCCTGGGAGTCGGAGGACCAGAAGTAAATTCTAGTACTGGCTCTACCTCTAATTAGCCTCGTGACCTGGATCCAGCCGTATCAGAAGCCAGTTCACTCGTGGACCTCCTATTTATGTAAGGAACTGAAATCCCTTTTTCTGCTTTAGTTGGGTTTTTGACTCTGGAAACTAAGAGTGCTGACTAATACCCCATTCTTATTGCCTGTGGTGGGTGCATTACCATGTGGGTAAACCAGAAAAGGTCTGGGATAAAGCATATTTGGATTCCAGCAAAACATGTGGTAAGAGTCTCTTAAGATATCCTCACAGAAGAGAGCAGGGCCTGACCGTTCACTTAGATGTACCTGAAACTTGTTGAACCAACATATGCAAAATGTCCTGATTAACGGACACGCACGCATGGAAAGAGGTCTCCTGCATCATTTTATAAGCCCCTGAACCTGCCCCTCTTCTATATCGGGTTCTCAGCAGGCACTGGGAGTAATGAAAGGCATGCTTACCAGACTTGTAGGTCTCTCAAAGCTGGAAGAAATACTTAATGTAAAAATGTACGAGTCAAGATTCAATGGTCCCAAGAGGCCCAAGAGGATGCGTTTAATAAGGAGAACAGAGAAAAGGCCCATTTAGGGCCCCGGCCTCTACAATGACCCTTACGTTTTCCCCCAAATACATTTGGAGACATGACCTGGCCTAGGAAACGAGTCTCCTCCGTTTTTCTTTTTGGTTTCTATGGCTTGTAATGAAGTTTCTTGTCTATTGTGTATTTTATTCTGCTTTGCAGACAGGGTATTATTTCTTAATTGTAACTGTTCTTGGAGTTTGTTGGGAAGGTTGCCCGTTTGTGATTAGTCAGCTTTTTGGTTACTTTGTGTTTAAGAGCCTTGAGGCCTTTAGGCACATGTACCTGAAAATTAAAATTTATTAAAATGAACATAATGAAGTCAAAATGATTTAATGTAACTTTATGATTTATATTTATTTAAATATAATTTATAGGCTTTTTCCCACTAGCACAACGGCTTTCATTCTCCTTATTTTCCTCGGCAAGAAAATCTCAAGATTCAAGTCTCTTCTCAATGTAAAAAAAGTCTGCATCTTGGCTTTTGTTGTTCTTTCTTGCTATTCCTTCCACCCCTCTACTCTTCCTCTGGCTTACTGGTTTTGACCAGCAAGTGCAGCCACGCAGGGTGGGCACGTGGACACTTTCACCTCCTTGCCTGTGGCCCACTGTGTCTCCCATCCCCTCGGAGCTCAGGGGAGGGGGCGGGGACGGCTCAGGCTCAGACCCTCCCGCTCTCACCAGCCCCGAAGAGGACAGGCAGCAGGAGAACTCGCGTCAGATTCCAGCCCCGGACGCGGACGCATGCGTACAGAAAGCCCCGCACAGAGGGAGGGGCTCCTGGGCGTTTGCCCAGCCGCGACTGGACGACAGGAGCTCACGGTTCGCCTGGACATGATCTCTGTGAGTTCAGCTGCCCTGACAGTGCACCCCGACAAGGACTCGGGAACACAGCGTGGAGCACGCTCTCGCCCACGAGGACAGGCTCCGCCCCGCCCGCCGTGCACACACCTGCTCACTCACCTGGCCGGCGCTGATGGCGTCCGGGCGCGCTCCTCGGCACGGGGCTCACCGAGACGAGCAGCCCCCAGGCCCCGCGCTCAGGCGGCTCAGTCTCCTCCATCCATCCCACAGCCGAGACGCGCCCACAAAGCACAAGGTCCCGGACCCACTGCTCTGGGGGCCTCCGAGAACTTCAACACGAGGGGGAAACAGGCTACACTGCAGCAAGAGGAGGGTTCAGAGAGTTCGCTGGCGAGTCTCAAGAGGACAGACTGCTCTAGCTCCGTGAGGAGGCTGCTGGGACAGTGTCACGCTGCCAGAGGGACTGAGTGGGACCTCCTGGGGGGCCGCCTACCAGAGCTGCCATCCCTGAAAACAGAGCAGTGCATTTTCACTCTTGAGATAACCAGAGAACCACTAAATTTAAAAAAATTTTTTTGAAATGAGGCAGAATCTTTGTTTAAACAGAAAAGAGAAAAACCAACCAACCAACCAACCCACCCTTTGCCCCCCTCTCAGACTCTCAGGGTTCCCGCTCTTCTTTGCCGTCTCTCTGTGTGACAAGCTCTGTAATTCCCAGCCCGACCCTGGCAGGCCTCACAAAATGTAAAGCTAAAATTCCAGTCGACGCCACCCGACAGAGCTCCACGTTACATTAGAAAAACAAAACTGGGAGACAGCATGTATTTTGAGTAAAAGAAAAAGAAACCAGAAACCATGTGTATATGTAAATACACAGAGGAACATAAATATGCCACGTGCCGGTCTATACAGATGTTGTGCTGTGGATGGCGCTCTCCCCAGTAACCTGTCTTCTGACACACAGTACGCTGCGGCAGGCGTCCACACAAAGCAGCTGCCCACTTTGCCAGGAGACGGTCCTGATGCTCTGCCTACCCCCCTTTTGTCCCCCTGCCTCCAGTCCCGGTGCCAAGCGTGACTCATTACCCTCCTGACACCCTTTTCACACTCGTCAGCTCCTCCCCAGAAAGTCAGTCACCTGGACGTTCCGAGGACCCCGCGCCTTATCCTTAAGAACCCACGTCCCTGGCACTCGCCCCGCCCCCTCCAGCCTCTCCCCCAAGTTCTGAGCTGCATGTGAAGTGTAAAAAGCCAGGACCAGTTTGTCCTGCCGCGATCAGCTCGCTCTGCCAATAAGCTCACTGAAATTTCCCTGCAACATTTTCATCGGCTCCATAATGTAAGCTGGGGCCCGTGGGTCAGGCAGAGGCCCAGCTGAAGCAGCCGGTCATGCTGGAGCCCACGCCCAGGAAGGCTGAGGTAGGTAGAACTGGGCAATGCTGGGCAGTTAGTATCTCAGGAAGGAAGCTTTCACAACAGTTCTGGTTCCGTGAAATGAAGTCTTGCTTAGGAGGTTACCAGGCTATACCAAGGTCCACTTCTACTCCCTAGGGCTAAAATCGATTGGTTTTTGTTTGGTTTTCATCGCTATATCACTGGTTGGCAAACTGCAGCCCTAGGGCCCAATCTAGCCACGCTGACTCTCATTTGTATTGTCTGAGGCTGCTTTCACGGCGACAGCGGCACAGTGCAGTAGTGACAAAGACCAGCTGGAGACCGGCCCACAAAGCTGACGCTATTTACTATCTGGCTCTTTACAGAAGAGGTTAGCTGGCTCCTTCCTACCTCGTATTTATCACTAATGCCATTTCTTCCTCCAATTGCTCGTTATTAAATTTCTCAATTATAACAATGCCCCTCGTTTCCGATGATGGCAGCAGAACTCAAGCCCTCTTCATTCCCACCCATCCTGCATGTTGCTGCCAGGCGGATCTGCCCGCTGACCAAATCCTCTCCAGCCCACACCCATACAAGGACTTAACGCGCTCTTAGGTGCCCCCAAAGCCAATCTCCTAATTCTACCTTTCAGGGCCCCCAAGTCAGATGTACGCCGCACTCCTCTGCGTCATCTGGCTGGTGCTCACGTACCCTGGGCTTTCCTCCCCTGCCATGCAGGCTTCCGGGCCTTCCTCTGCCCGGCCTGCCCCCCGTTGCTCCCATTTCCTGCCCCATATCTTCCCCTGGGCCACAGAGTCCCCATCGGCCACTCTGAGTCCTGCCTTTTTGTTCATGCTGTCCAGAACTCACCCGCTGCCGGCTGATGTCTGTCTGAACTGTCTGCTCACCTTACAGATCCCACTGGTGACAAAAAATAAATCAGGACAAAGACAACAGGAGAGACTCTGCTCAGAGGAATCCATCTGGGGGGGTGATCCTCCCTGAGACGTGGTTTCCAAAACCATATGCAATCTCAACACGCGGCCCACCTACACGTCCTCGAGGCAAAACCTCTCCTATCTCAGTGTACACCGCGCTCAGAGTTTATGTCACATACTTAACTGTTTTCCAGGTACTTCACACTTTGGCCTTTTATCTCCTCAAAGAGTTTAGAAGTTCCCACTGGGATACGGGACATACACTGCACTGATAGGTAATAAGAGAAACTAAAAAGATAACTAATTCTAAGACACAGAAGTATGCCCTGCTTCAACAAAACCCAGTGGCTTGCTGACTTTCCATAACTACATATGAAAAACCAGAACTCTTAATCACATGCTTACCAGATACTATGGATTTGGGAAGGAAAAGGAAAGTCCCCCAGTGGGGCATATGCTCTGGCCTGACATCCATTTGGATGGTTGGTCTCTAACAGGCTCAATGTTTATAACTGTACCCTTCTGGAGACTACTGTACTTTCGAGAAAATAACAAAACCTTGCTGTAAAAACCCTAAGAAAGAGAGGCTAGAAAACTTCCTCCCCTGCTTTGTTCCTCTGCCATCTCCTTGGTCTCCCCTCCACGTGCCATGATGACGTGCCAGCGACACCACTCAGCATCTGACCTGCTATCCCAGAGATCACTGACCACCGAGCTGGGCCACTGGACAATGAACTTAATTTAAAAAGTAAGCTCCAGTTGTCATTTCTGCCTCTCTTGAAAGCTATTATCATTATTCTCTTAAAACCATCGCCAGCTCCCAGCTTCTACCTCGGCTGGCCAATTACTCATTCTTGTCTGGGAACTTTCACGTCTAACTGCTTTTTTAAACATAAATGAAAGTACTAAAAATTAATAGGTGGAAGAAGAGATGAAAAGGAACACGCTTCAAACTCATTTTTAGCCATTACAAGCCAGAAGGAGCCCAAACGGTAGTCTTTGGAAAAAAAAGAAAAGAGCTTCTTTTTGTATGAATTGGTACAGCACATGCAGGAGATGAGACCTCAGACCCCAAATGGGTCTTGGACACAAACATTTGAGTCATGTGTCCAGTCTGTAAGTCGACGTTAGCCGTCAGGACCACAGTCAACAAGGGGAAAGCTGGTCGGGCTCGGCACAGGGAAGCAACCGCTAATGTGTTGGGCGCCATCAAATTTTTGCTGCCAAATTCAGAAACCTGTCTTTGAAAGGCTGTGACCACTGTATTCACAGAGAAGGTAGGTGGCAGAAAGGGGTTGGAGAGGTTAGGTGTGTGAGAATCAGTTTCCAGAAAGATGTGACACCCCAAACAGCAGTGTGTGTGCACCCAGATGTGCAAAGCTGGAAAAAGGTGATCCTGGGTTGAAAACTCAAAGCCACTGACAGCAGACACACATCCAGGAACCGGGGGGCAGTCTATAAATAGACAGTTAGCCTTTCGGCCTCTCTGTGGAAAACTCTGGATTGCCACGAGCCACACCAAAAATGGATTGTTATAGTCGGATCTCCCCGCTCTCTTATTGTCCGCTGGCTTTCAGAGAGGCTTTCCAGCTAGCTGCTTTCACACCTGCCTAAATGATCAACCACTGCAGCAGATGGCTTTTCTCACCGTCACCACGTCTGTGAGCTAAATCTGCGCCGTCCCCCAAAGCAGACCCTTCCCAGGTCCAAAGCATCATCACCAACGTGACCGACAAGCGTTAAGGATTCCACCTGCCGTCTGTAAATGCTCTTCGGCAGCCGGACACACGCGGGGAATCTTCAGGTGGTGGTGAGTGTGCTAGCGACAAGCCAGGGAAGCTTATTCCCTGATCCCAACAAGCTCATGGGGAGGGCGCTCATAGAACCGCAAACAGAAAACAGCAGGGCCGCCAAGAGGGCTGCCGGCCCAGGGATCGGCGGGACGTCCGCCCAGCCCTGCCCAAGGCCCTCGCTTGCCAGCCGACACCTGAATGCTGGCATCCACTCATCTTGAGAGTTGAGGTTCAGGCTTTGGTTCAAACTCGTGGCGGGGTGCCCTCGTTTCAGCGGGCCCTGCATTTCCATCTGCAGAGAAATTTCCAGTAGGAAATTTACACGGAGCTAATCTACTAAAAGACCTCAAACACTGGGCATCTGCTTTGTCCCTCTGCTTCCACCTCAGCCAGAGGAGAGATGACTGTTATACCAACCCCATGGCACCCTTAGGTGGGCTGGAGAGGAAGGCAGGGGCCAGGGGGAGCAAGTGATAACGGGCCCTGCTGGACGGACAGGTGACATCAGGTTGCCCTGTCGCCTTGAGGGAAATCAAGTTGGCCTTCTGCTCCCTCCGCCTGCTTCAGTGTCTTCATTTGCTTTAAGCTCAAGAGGGTAAGATGTGGCTCTTCCGGCTGCAACTGACAGCAATTAAACTTGAATTTACCAGAGCAAAAGGTTAATTTATTGTAAAACTGTTCAGGTGACTGGTGGAACCCGAAGGGAGGCTCAGGAAAAATTCCACCCGGGAATTACGTATCCTCCTGCCTCTCATGCTGCATCCACTTCCTTCTTTCTGTCTCGTCTGTCTGCTGACTCTCAAGTCCCAAGTGGGAGCCACATGGCCACCCGATGCTTCCTGGCTTCCCATCATACAGCTTCAGGCACTGAGAAGGGTCTATACTGCTTATTGTCTTAAAGCCAAAATTCCTGGCCACAAATTGTCATTGCTCAGCCTGGTCCGGGGCCACTGCTGTCAGCCGTCTGCGATGGAGCAGAGCTCAGCCGTGATGTGGGTGTGTGTCCTCGGCGGAGCGAAGCAGCCGAGGCAGGATGGGGCTCTGGGGACCACGCTGGAGCCCCTGTGTGCCATCCCTGAAGCTGCCGGCCAGGGAGGAAGGTCACTGCAGGGCAGATTCAGATGCCGCTGGGCACCCTGCCCACTGCACACGCACTCAGCGCTGGGGGCGTCAGGCCTGAGCTGCCAGCACGGGGCACAGGCTCAGCCAGCCCACCCCAGCTTATTTTAATGCAACCAGTAATAATGGCACTTCACTTTAAAAATGAGAAGCCGGAAACACGAAGGCGGAAACTGCAACCGTCCTGAGCAAATGGACGTGTGTTTGGGTCACCCCATCCATGAATGGCTCTGCTAAGAAAATGGGATTAAACAGCTGAAAACAGGGAGGACCTGCTACCCATGAGGCACACGCTAACAGCTTTACAGGCGTTAGCTTTTTGACGCCCCCAGAGACCGGGGCTGTTTCTTCGGTGGACTAGCTCTGTCAGTTTTCTCAGCCCAGAGCTGGGGGACTCTTCCCCGAGCCCCTGGGGTTTTACCCGAGGTTGTGACACGAGACCCTGCATGGCAGTGTTCGTCTGCATCCCACACCCGTGTGGGCTGAGTCCCCAACAACCCTGACCCCTTCCTTCGATGGGGGGAGCGCAGTTTTCCTGGGTGAACTCACCCTGTACATGGTCATCACTAGGACCCCCTGCTGGCCGACCACCCAAGAAAGCGCAAGGCAAGACCCATCATCGCTCTCTCTCAGGCGTTTGGTTAAAATGCCACAAGGACAGAAAACGCTTTACTTCAGGTCACTGCAGGGGCACTGCCATGGAGGTCCCAGAGCCACCCTGGTCACGCCCCTTTTGCGGCCACCCCTGCATCTATGAACCACTCAGTGTCCTGTGAATACGTTCTAACACCACCCACCTTTCTAAAATTTAAGTTAGCCAGAACGGGATCCTAAGGCTTACAGCCTAAGCAGCCTGACTCCACAAAGGCGAGCCCCAGGCCTGCCTGAGTCTAGAGTCTGCGCCCTTGACCACAGGAGCGGGCACCTTCCCTGGTCTCCACCTGGTGCCAGACAGACCTGGTCCCGCCACGCCACGAGGGGACAGACCTGGTCCCGCCATGGCACCAGGGGAAGCTGCTGGGAGGACCAGCCCGGCCTCATCGCGGGAGGCTCCCCGTGCGCCCACGCAGCGCCTGGCCTCACCCCTCTTGGCCGGCTAGGCTGGCCTTGATGGCCCCTGCGTTGTCCGGGAGAGACACTTTTCAGTGTGCTACCTTCCTCCTCAAATCGTACTCAGTCTGCACCTGCTTCGGCAAAATCCCAGGCGGCTGCCAGCAGCCCTGAGAGAAGCAGCACCTCTGTGAGGACCCTGCCAGCCTCCACATCAGCCTCTTTCTCAAGCTGCCGAAGAAAATGCATCTCCAGAGTGGCCAGAATTTCTCACTGTACCACACACTCTTCCTGGCTGGAGAAAATAAAGTTTCCTGGAGGAAAGGAGGGAGGGAAAGGGCAGCACAGCCGAACGAGAGGGAATTGGCTCACATACCCAACATGCTTTTTAAACGATGTCAAGTGGCAAAATTGCTGATGCAAACAATCATGTAAAAATTACATCTTCATAAAACAACACATTTGCAAAGGACACTGGCCCCAGCAGCGCTGCCGCAGCTTTGGAACAACTGACATTTGCTTCGGCCAGAATTCTGGACGCCGCTCATCAACACTCATGCAGAGGGAGGAGAGAGGCTCAGAGAAGAAAGCCATCCCATAGGGAAAGCCTGAAACCGACACAAACGAACAGGAAATATAGGCCACGGCTACACCCAAAGTTTAAGTAGGTGGTGACAGTTATTTGAGTCAGACTTGGTCTTTAAGAGTAAAAGAGCAACACAGGATCTCATGGAGGATATTCTGGCCCACAGAAGCGGATACATGGCTTTGTACCAGTTTTCTATTTCTGTGTGCAATGACGTCACCACGCCAGAGGGAACCAAACAGGGAGAAATGATCCCGAAGCTGAAAGTGCAGCGAACGCTGAGATCTCGATGGGGAACTTGGGGAATGCACGTTTTCTAAATACATCGAGTTTAAGAGCTGCTATCAGCTGCTACTAATCCATTACCTCCCTCAGCTAGTGGATGGGCAAGTGGAGGCCCAGAGAGAGAAAACAAGGCCATATCTAGTCGGTGGAGTTTGGTGATTAGAAATCAACCTTTTAACTCCATTCTTTTACGCGGGCCTCTCACTGTTGTGGCCTCTCCCGTTGCGGAGCACAGGCTCCGGACGCACAGGCTCAGCGGCCATGGCTCACGGGCCCAGCCGCTCCGCGGCATGTGGGACCTTCCCGGACCGGGGCACGAACCCGTGTCCCCTGCATCGGCAGGCGGACTCTCAACCACTGAGCCACCAGGGAAGCCCCTAATTCCATTCTTAATCACACTCTCCTTTTCACACGTTGCCCTAATTCACAGGAGCTGTGTGTGAAGGATCCCAGGTACAGTCTGAATCTCTTCAAGCAAAGACGTGGCCCCATCTCCCTAAAAACCCCCAGGAAGCACCGCACGGCCTGACTCGCTTCACCTCTTTCTGCTCCCAAGATACATGACTCTGAAAAAAGGTGTTTGCTCCAACCTCTCACGTTTCTTGGGGTTTCACTCTGCCCAGGACCGGGTTTTGGAGGACAGCCAGTGGAGGGCTGCGTGCAGTCGCCACGCGATGGCCCCCTCCACACTCCCAGCCTCCTGGTTCATTCGTGCTCCTGGTTCCCCCGATTTCATCGAGAAGCCCCTCTAGTCAACTCAGCAATCATAACCGTGTCTTCACGCTGCTGTCCTGCTGAGAAAAGACAGGGGTTCATCCTGCAGAGTGGCCGCGTGCTGGCGGTCGTCGACAGGGAGCAGCTCTGAGGAGGGCTGCAGGGGTTAGCTCATGGCCGGCGAGACAAGCTCAACGTTTTTCTTTGCGGAAACTGCAAACAAAAAAATGCATGGATCCCAAACCTCATTCAGCAATCAGCACAGACAGCACGGACTGAGTGGCTGGTGTGGGTAGATCCCGCTGATGTTTGGGACACAGAGGGGCACAGGGTCCCCCCTCCAGCAATCTGAAATCTGGAGAAGACACAGAAGGTCTCAAGGGCTTAGCCTGACGAGAAGTAACATAAGCCCGTCAGACTTCTTGCCGTCAATAGCTAACGTGGCCGATCTGAGTTTCACCTCGGCACTTCTGTTCCCCTGCGGGTGTTCTTGAGCAGCGACTATAAAATGAAATAGCCAAAAGCCTGGTGATGAGAAGGAGAGGGAAAAAATGAAGTATCTGAAGATGCTGAAAACTCTCCCACCCAAATAAACACGTCTTCCCAGATAATCCAGAACTATTTTATTGTCAGAGGAGGTTGTATTTCCGACAGAGAACTCTAAAATATGAAAAAAATCAAATCATTTCTTATCCTTTAAGATTTGTCCCAGATTCCATTCAGCGAAACTACAAGTAGCTTCAAATTGCCTAACTCAACAGATATTTAAGTCCTAAACACCCCCAGAGAGACGCCCTTACTCCCTGGAGTCCCCAGCACAGGAGGCTAAAGCAGATGTATTTGGAAGATTTTTATCCCTCTCAAAACTGGCTCTAGAGCTGTAAAATCAGCTATAAGGTCCCTAAGTTATAGCAGTTTGTGGCAAGGGGACTGAAAACGATTTGTTTATTCACAATGAACAATAATGTAAGACCCTTCATCAGCACCAGAAGCTCCAGCTCCTATTACAATGAAAGGTTAATGAGTTACGTACTTGGGGCGGAGGAGAATGAAGTAAGGGGTCATATTTTTAAGAGGACGTTTTCTAAAATTCTACTTAAAGTGAAACCAAGGGTAATAAAACCACCCACATTTATAGCTCTGGATCACAATAACATTGAGGAAACCATTTTAAATACATTTAGGAAACTAAAAAGTTCATTCATTTTCAATGTTAATACCTTACTTATCATGGTAACAGTTACAACAGGCTTATAGCTGAAGGACAGAAATAAAGTTTGGTGAAACAAGTTGGTTTCTACTTTTAAGAAAAGAGCACAGTGTTCCTTTCACTCATTTTTCTGACATTTAATCCATGACAGTCAATCATTTCAGATACTGTCCAGTTTGTCCTTTGTCTCGCATTAAGAATTTCATTCTCGGGCTTCCTTGGTGGCACAGTGGTTGAGAGTCCGCCTGCCGATGCAGGGGACACGGGTTCGACCCTGGTCTGGGACAATCCCACACGCCGCGGAGCAACTGGGCCTGCAAGCCACAACTACTGAGCCTGTGCGTCTGGAGCCTGTGCTCCGCAATGGGAGGCCACGACAGTGAGAGGCCCGCGCATCGCGATGAAGAGTGGCCCCCGCTCGCCGCAACTAGAGAAAGCCCTCGCACAGAAACGAAGACCCAACGTAGCCAAAAATAAATAAACAAATTTATAAAAAACAAAATAAAGGAATTTCATTCTCAACAGGTCTGGCAAAAGAGCCACCCTTTACCGATGCTCAGAACCCAGAGAGGCGTGATGGTGCCAAGCGCCCGTGCTGTGCCAGCATCCCGATGGCCTCCTCTGCGTGCACGGCTTTCTCTGTGACTCTGGGAAAAGGTATCATAAATTCAAGCGCTTTCAAGCCTCACGTGGATTTGGCCATTTCAAATAACATTATCATTTTATATTATAATCGTCACTATGTTTCTGTCATATGTTACATAACAATGATAATGACACTCCATTCTTATTAGCAGGAATCTGGAGTTTTCAAAATCCTCACACACAAAATTTCACTTAATTCTTTGTACCAACCTATAAGGGAGTTATTCTGTCTCATGTTTCCACTGAATTCTGTTCACATGGGATTAGGTCTTATTCACCCCGTTATGGGCTGAATTGTGTACCCCTCCCCCAAATCAGATGCTGAAGTCCTAACCCTAAGACCTCAGATGGTGACTATGTTTAGAGGTGGGGTCTCTACAGAGGCAATGAAGTAAAATGAGGCCATTGAGTTGGACACTCATTCAACAACACTTGTGTCCTTATAAGAAGAGATCAGGACACAGACACACAAAGAGGGGTGACCGTGTGAGGACACAGGGAGGAGGCCGCATCTCCCAGCCAAGGAGAGAGGCCTCAGATGGAACCAACCCTGTGACACCTTGATCTTGGACTTGCAGCCTCCAGAACTGTGAGGGGATACGCTTCTGCTGTTCAAGCCGCCGCATCTGTGGGACTTCGTTACCGCCGCTGGAGCGGACTAACACAGCCCCACCCGCTGTATGTTGTGCACAGGTCTCCAGCTCCTAGGTAGAGCAAATTCACCAATTTCCCAAAACTCTTCCTTCCTTTGCTGACAAAATATTCTGAATGCTGAATATCTCATAAGGTCTGACTTTTACACCGACACGGAAGTCATCAACTAAAAACATTCAAGTGACAAATGACCCACTTGAGCACCCTGGTCTGCTACGAGGAAAGCAGGCAGCACATTCCAACACTGAGTGTCAGAGTGAAGGTGACACCCCCCCTCCGAAACAGAGAGGGGGAGGAAAAGAGACAGATGGTTATGTGTTGGGCGGCCAAAGGACTTGAGAAGAAAGTGAGCGGAGGAATCTGCTGGTGTAGGAGGAGAATCCTAGTGGAAAAGCAGGTCACAGTAATTTGGGGATGGGGGTGAGGGGGTCCACTGATGCTTTTAACGAAACGAGTTTTCTCCCACATGGCGACGGGAGTGGAAGCAACTGAACATTAGGCCAAATAATGTTTTGCCAACATTTAAGAACAAAACCTTTATTCTTGCAGGAAAGATGCAATCTTGAGAGAAACACGGAAGTCTTCATGCTAAATACCATGGTGCTAAATTAAACAAATAAAGGACATGCTGTCTGTGAAAGAGCTAAGTGTTCTGGTAGCTTCCCAACAGGTCACAGGAGTCCAATGGACAAACTTCCTCTTCACACGCATTTTCACAGGATTCCAGGTGTTATTTCATTAAGCAAGAAAACTGATTCTTTTCTCCTTTATGGAACTTTTGAGGCTACTTTGCTGCTAGACATTATCTACTTAAAAGTAGACAGGCAATCAAAAAGGTGAAATTACTGACATATCGTGAGAGTCAGAAAAGATTTTAGAGGTCACCTCTTCCAACTGTTAATCTGAAAACCGACTAGCAATTCTTGTGACTTACAAAGGCTACTAGAGGGTGACCGTGAGGCTGTTGGTCACAGATGTGTTTGTGTCGTTTCTTCCCGGTGCCCTGGCCCCTCCTCCCACAGGTCAGCGTCCAGGGGTTCACTACTGAATCAATTCTATGTCCAGCCCACCGCAATATAGAGGCAGACCGAGTCCCTAACTTTAGGACTTGCCAGTTAAAGTCAAAAGAACAAAACCTGAATGATTAAAAGATTGTCATTTCTTTCATTCATTCATCAAACACCTGCTGAGTGTCTACAATGTACCAGGCTCAAATCTAGGCACTGATGGTACAATGGTGAAATGAAAGACATGTTCCTTGTCTCTGCAGAGCTTAAAGTCTAACTGGCGGGCGATGCGACAGTGTGAGAGTTTAAGGAAAGGGGATATCCACGTCAAGGGCTGGTTTGCTGCTCAGAGAGGGGCTAACCAGGCTGCAATATTTTCACCGGATTGCACGTCTTGTCCTGGCAGCCCTTCCAGCCCTGTACTCTGGGAAGCCAGTCAATTAGGGCTGATACATGGGTTGTAATCTATTTACTGTTCCTGCTTAGAGCACGAGAATTTAAATAGCAAGCTCTCTCGGTTCCACATAGTTCTATGTAGGTTTCTGCTCTCGACTACTTCACCTGAGAAGATAATTAGCGTGGATCAAGCCAATCACGAGGACATGAACCGCCACCTCCATATTATGGGTTTAATTGTGGATAAAACTTAACAGATGGCCTTCTGACCCAAATAAAAGAGCAAATTTGGAATAAACAACCCAAAGGCTTAAGGGTTTATGTTCCATTAGGAGCCTTTAGCCAGAATAGCATGCTTCCATTTTCTCTTCCTACAGATTCTCTCTTTGCACGTTTCGTGTTTCTATTAGACTAAACCCCAGAAGCATCGGCAGAACAGAGGCAGTGTTTGCATTTCCAATTCACTTTTAATTATAGAAAACAGTTGGCAAAATACCAAACCCCATGGACGATTTCTTCTGGTTCCACTGGGAGCACAGACGTTTACCAAGAGAGAGAATAACAGAGAAGATATAATAAAGTTAGAGAATTATGACAATGCAGAAAAGGAAAGAAAAGATGAAACACGGGCAGAAAAGGATGACAAATTTACATCTTCCAGGCGGCCCCCTACCTTGGATCAAAAGCTGGAAATGTGCATTCTAATAAAAGGGGGCTACAATTTTCCCTGGGTTTAACCTGAGTCACATATTTGACCCCCACAGATTTTATAGCTGGAAAAAGATTTTATCATTTGAGAGGGCAGAAAACAAAGGTGATGACAGGTAGGGAGGGAAAACAACAAAGTTCCCCACTTCCGCCGACCTTCGTCACCCAAATGCACCGCCTCGCTCCGCTAGTCATTTTAGGAAGTGTGTTCCCAAGAGAAGAGCAATTACCCCTTAAATGGGCCAACGTGTTTTCAACTGTTTACAAGGATTAAAAAGAAGGAAAAGATTAATCTGAACTATGAGGAAGCATGTAACAGTTATTTTCCGTTGCTTTTTCCTCACCTAGTTTTCTTTGGACACTTTAGACCATTAGGATACCTTGGACGCTTTAGCTCTAGGGGGAAGGGGGAGGGGAGAGAAAAAGGAAACTAATGTAACCTCTCGGCATAGGCTGTGCTTGAAATTCCATTCATCAAACACATGACCTCGGGCAGGCAATATGGCAAAGGGGACACTGAGAAAGTAAAGAAGGATGGACTGTAAGAGGGACAGCAGAGGGGATGCGAAGCGGCAGGACGGGGGGTGGGCAGAGGTCAGGAGGGGCAGGCATGAACCTGACCGTGGTTTGCCCATCCACCAGGGGCTGCCCTCCCCAACACGAGAGATGCGTCTCCACTTGGCTCCCATTAGTAATGGGAGGACACGGGGGTGAGGACGTGCCCTTGGTACCAGGGCACAGCAGGGGCGTCAACTGCAGAGGCGCTCAGATGAGAAGAGGAGGGTGGAGAGCTGAGGACACAGGCAGGTCCCACCCGGGGCTGGGCAACTCGGGCAGGCTGCCTGGAGGTCCTGAGCCTGGCTTGTAAACCTGGGAGTGGCTGGACTGCAGGATCACTGGGATTTTCTTCTAGAATTTTACTTTTTAAAACCAAATCTGGGGACTTCCCTGACAGTCCAATGGTTAAGACTCCACGCTTCCACTGTAGGGGACACGGGTTTGATCCCTGGTTGAGATCCCACATGCCACACAGCACAGCCAAAAAAAAAAAAGAAATCTGACTCAAAGAGTAATACTAACTACAAAAACTTTGAGTATATACGTGAAATTTTAAACCATCCCCAGAAAAGTAGAACTAGAGAAAAGCAATACCAGGAGTATTGAAGTGTCTCCAAAAGGACCAGGGTCGGCTTTGGACACGACTTTCAACCATTGCTGCCCATGGCTACCGTCTCAATGACACTGTCACTGTCACTGCTACAGATGGCACTGTCCACTGCATCTTCAAATTAAAATAATATAGAGGGGTGTGCCATTAATGCCATAGACAAGATAAAAGCAAATAACAGAAAAATAATTATATAACACTTCATACTTTCTAAAGTAATTTATCATTACATCTTTAGTGCTTTATAACAAAAATGTAAATAACTTCTTAAATGTTATGTGAGAGATACTCAACCTAAGTGCTTTTTGTGCATTATTTCTCATAATCGTCAAAACAACACTATGATTATGTAATATGACTGCCCACGTTTTACAGGTGAGGAGACAGAGAGATATTTAGCGACCTATCCAAGGTTGCAGAGCTAGTTAGCCATCCAGCTAGAGGTCAGACCCGCAAGTCCCGGCTTGGTGATCTGGTGGAGAAATACGGTCGCCCAGGGAGAATATAATCTTGACTACCCAGGTCCTCAAAGGTCAATCCGACGCAGCGTTGACCACACAACAAAAGGCATTTATTCTACCAATGTTTTGTCAGACCCTCTTTCATTTAAAAAAGTAGTTCTTCAACACTGCTCTGTACCAGGCACTGTGCCAAGGGATATGATGACCCCTACTTTCAAGAATATTAAAATCTCACTGGAAAGATGAGGAACAAATGAAGGAAATGAGAATTAAAAGCAACTATCCAGGGCTTCCCTGGTGGCGCAGTGGTTGAGAGTCCGCCTGCCGATGCAGGGGACGCGGGTTCGTGCCCCGGTCCGGGAAGATCCCACATGCCGCGGAGCGGCTGGGCCCGTGAGCCATGGCCGCTGGGCCTGCGCGTCCGGAGCCTGTGCTCCGCAACGGGAGAGGCCACAGAGGTGAGAGACCCGCGTACCGCAAAAAAAAAAAAAAAGCAACTATCCAATAGTTAAACAGTGCAGTATGTGGCTCATTTCTAGGTGAGAGCGACACAGAATACAGGGCCAGAGGAGAAAAAGGCCAAAGAAAGGAATCTGTAGGTGGCTGTGGAGCACCGAGAGCGCACTGACGGGGATTAGAGGCTATAACACTGGACTCACTTCCACGCTGAAGTCCTTAAAGGACAGGCCAGGCCAGAAGCGTGGCTTGCTGCATCCAATGCAGTGCCACCCGGCTACAGTCACTTGGCAAATCACATAAGCAAAGGCTGCAGGGAGAAACATCAGACTGGTTTAGCAAGACAGAATTTATCAAGTGAGAACAAATTATCTTTCTGCTACATTAATTGGGTCTCCAATTATATAACAAAGGCATTGACATAAATTACAAAACATTTAATAATCACCAAAAAAGCAGCAGCAGCAGCAGCAGACGCACTAATAAAGTGAACATGAATGACGTGGGTCAGCGCTGAGAGAAAGAGTAACGAGTCACAAAAGCAAAACACAATATCAGATGCAGTCCCGTCCCCCTAAAATCTGTCCGTTTCGGGAGACTGGAGGCAAGCTGGCGGAGTAGGACGCTGACCTCACCTGCTCTCACAGACACACCCACATCACCGCTAACTCTGAACAACCGTCCATAAAAAAGACTGGGGTCTACCAGAAAAAGATACTCTTTATCCAAAGACGTGACATCTGTCCATTTTTGAGCCCAGCAGACGTCGCCTTCTGCAGCGAGGATGGTGGGGCGCCCGGACCCTGCGATAGACGCTACTTCGCGGTGTGTCACGCCGCCCTCGACCCTCTAGGATGTCCTTGCCGCCTGGTGAACTCCTCCCGGCCCTTCAAAATTCCGTCCCACTGCTACTCATTGGGAAGCTTCCTGGCAGATCTAGGCCGGACTAGCCCTGCGCGCCTAGAAGCCGCCTCCGTGCTCATTTACAGTCACCACGTGGGGACCTCCAGCCGCCATGTCCGCCCTGCCCCCCACCAGCTCCCGGAAGACAAGATTCCTGGCTTCTTCACTTTCATACACGTGCTGCCTAAGGCTGTGCCCGAACACGGGCTTGATCGATACCTGCTGAATAGCAAATAAACTAAAATTCATAGGAAGTATGCCAAGCGCCCCTTGGCACTTCCAGACCTAGCACAATGCTTAACACACGGCAGCGGCTTGAAAAGTATTTGCTGATATGATTCCATCGCTGGTAGAATTTAAAATCTGTGCTTAACCTAAAGCTGCGAGATGTTCATTTAAACAAGACCAGCGGTAAACAGCAATTTTGTATTAATGTTTGCATAACAGATTTTACTTTTCTCGAGGCTAACCTTTAGGTCATCTCTTAAGATCAGAAAGTCAAGATATACTTATTCTGTCTTATTAAATCTTTACCGTATCCACATGAGGTGCATGTTATGAACATTCTGCTAATCTGACTGAGAACCACTCTACTAGAATTCCTTGTTATTTTTACCAGTGAGTGTTGGACACGTCAGAAAGAAGGTAATATCATGATGGAAACAGAAGTTATTGATGATTATACGACGTGAACCAGGTAATAAATGATGAATGTTGTACGTGTGTATGGAAATGAAGCAGATGCTAGGAGAAAAAATCCTAAGCGCAGAGAAGGAAATAGGCAACACGGAAAAAGTACACCTCTCGGTAACTGGCAAGAGACAAGGGGAAGTGATTAACGACACGGAAAAGATTTTGAGTGGTGGCTGGAGAATTCGCTTCAGTGGCTCACGATTATTAACTCGATGTCACTCCAGGAAAAGACAGGGAGATTGAGAACTTAACGCTACGCACAGTCAAACACTGCTAAAACAACATTACTGCAAGGCCTACTTAATTCTGCTCAGCAACAATTACACAGGCCATGACTGGTAAGGATTCTCAACTCCTGTGGAGACAGTGCAACAGATTTGCAGGACAGAATTTAAAAAAAAGGCAAACAAACCTGTTTTTAAAGTGTGTGAAAGTAGGAATAGACACTTCACAAATGGCCGTTAAAAACATGATTGATGCTCAACATCACTAGTCACCAGAGAAACGCAAATTAAAATCACAATGAGACACCACTAGACACCTGCTAGAATCCCTAGTTAAAAAGACTGACAATGCCAAATGCTGCTCAGGATGTGGAGATACTAGAACTCTCATTGTTATCCATTGCTGTGTTAACAAATTATCTCAAAACCTAGCAGCTTGAAACAACAAATATTAATCCTCTCACGGTTTCCAATGGCTAGGGATCCAAGAGCAGCTTATCTGAGTAGCGCTGACTCTGGGTCTCCCACGACGTTGCAATCAAGGTGTCCCCCAAGGCTGTGGGCATCTGGAGGTATCACTGGGCCACAACATGTGCTTCCAAGCTAACCCACAGAGCTGTTAGCTGGAGGTATTGGTTTCTAAGTGGGTGTCGGCAAGAGGCCCCAGTTCCTCATCACGTGGGTCTCTGCACAGGGCTGCTTGTAACCATGGCTTCCAGGCAATCCAGATGCAAGTGTGTTTTATAACCTAACCTCGGAAGAAACATACCCTCATTTCTGCTGTATTCTGCACTCAAGCCAACCCCGATGCAACATGGGAGGAGACTACACACAGGCATGAACCCCAGAAAGCAGGGATTGCTGGGGGTCACTGGGCAGGCTGGCTACCACAGTCATACATTGTTGGTGGGAACGCAAACGGTACAATCACTTTGGGAAATAATACAACAGTATCTTATAAAGTTAAACATACAGTCACCAAGTGACCCTTGGTTCACTTCCAGTCCTATCTACTCAAGAGAAATGTATACACACATCCACACAGAGACGTGTCCGTGGGTGTTCACAGCAACATCATACGTGAGAGGCCCACACTGGAAGCAGTCCAAGCGCTCATCAGCTGGTGAACAGACAAGCTGTGATAAGCCCACTCCATGGAATGGATACTACTTGGCAATTGTAAAAAATAGAACATATTGAATTAATAATCATATTAGTTCAACATGGATGAATCTCAAACACTTAGTGAAAGAAAGCAAACACAAATGTCTATGCATTGATCCCACTGACATGAGACGAAATTCTAGAAAAGGTAAACTATCGTGACAGAGACCATATCAGTGAGTGCTTGAGGCTGGCATAGGGATAGAGGACAATTTCAAGGGGCATAAGGAAGCTTTTTAAGGGGGGAAACTATGTCTTGACCACAGAGGTTACATGACTGTATATAGTTAGCAAAACTCATCTAACTGCACACTTGAAATGGATGTTTCATTTTATGTAAATAATACCTTAATAAAAAGTATCATCATTATGTGCATGACATCATTGTATGCTTCTCAACTCAAAGAAAACAACAGAAATCCATTAAAAAGTACAAAAGTTCATACCCTATTTTTTCAGATATAAGTTCACTATACACAAAATGCAAAAACACTTTTACATGCCAGCAATGACTAATGAGAAAATCAAATTGAAAAGGGACCAGTGACTTGTAGGCCTATCTGGAGACCAAGGCAACCGTGTGAGAGAGAACGCTGAAGACCTCAACTAGAAGTAATGGTGGCTGAAGAGAGAGGAAATGAACAGAGCCATGTCAGAAATCTGTCAACTGACTGGAGGTGAAGGACGATCAAAAGAGACCATTCACATCTGACTCCTGGGAGGGTCATGATACTATTAAAACGTCAAATGTCACCTTCCCAGGGAGGCATCTGCAGGCTTTCCTATGTTAGATGGAAACACCAGCCCCTCTAATCAGAACTTCCCACCCTCTTCCCTGCTTCATTCTCATGACATCGTTTACAATCCCGTGACACTAGATGATACAGTTTACGCATTCACCTTGTTGACTGTCTACTCCTACCAGACTATAAGCTCCAGAAAGCAGAGCTTTGTCCTGTTTTATTGAGTGCTGTATACCCAGTGTCTAGAAAAGCACCTGCTACATAGGAAGAGCTCAATAAATATTTACTGAATGAATCAAATAAAAGCATTGAAAGAAATAAGAGAATCAGGAATATAAATGGGTGTGAGTGTATGTGTGTTTGAGGAGAGTAAGAGAAATGATGGGTTTGGGTTTAGATATTCAGAGTCTGAGCTATTCCACTAACCTATTTTTTCAGATATAAGTTCACTACACACAAAATGCGAAACACAAAATGCCAAAGGAGGGCCAGAGGCTGCAGCGGAAGCCACAGTCAGTGCTTTTTCCTAAGATGATGGCTGAAGCTCTGCAAAAACATGAGCTCTCCTAGAGGTACCCCAAACCCCAGCCCACAACCAAGCACTTATGCTCCATTAGACCTGCTGTCTTTCAGCAGGGATCTACGGCAGACCAACACACACCTAAAACATTTTCTTTGGCACTGGACTTCACTGTGCTGCAGAAGCATTCATCTCTCTGAGTGTGGAGATAACAGACACTGTATGATGGGTGATGATGACTGTGATTGTCAGATATCATTACAGAGTAAGTAACTCTGTCCGTGGAACCAAACGTAAGCACATGAGGTTGGAAGAAATATTTAGGCAGTGCGACGGTAGACTTCAACCCTCCTGACTCTTCAAGCCCCAGAAGACTAGCTGGTAGAAGCCAGGGTGCCTGATATACACAGAACCAGTGAAAAGGTTCTTCGTGAGGAACAGAATCACAGCCTGACTGCAGACAGCCTTGTAAACACCAGCACAAATGTACAGCTGTGCTTTACCCTGGAAGCTTGAGCATTTCAACCACTGCTGTTTGAGGGAAGATGGAGTGGAGGTGTGGGCAGGATTCAGAGGGACCCTTAAAGGAAAGGTCAGGGCCCAGCACAAAAGCTAAAGGTTGACTCCAGGGCACAGGAACTAACACATTTGTCCCAGGACACAGCTGACCCTGACACCTACTTCCCAGCGGAAAAGAAAGCCTTGAAGAAAGCGTGACAGATGCTGCCTCAAGGAGAGACTGTTCTCCAGAGTAGGCACTGCCCCGGAGGCCGCTCCCGCAGCCCTGCCACCACGGAGGAGCAGAGTGTCATTCACTTGGTCGCTACTCCCGGAGCCTCATCATGTGCCAGACAGACAGCGCACATGCCCTCCCAGGGCTCGTCCTACAGGATTGAGCATCCCCTACGATGCTGGGATTTAAAAACCTCACAGCCTGGCGACGACCAAAGGGGCCAGAACAGTCTAGTCAAACCACTCACTGTCCAGACGAGGAGACGAGGCCCAGAGGGTGAGCCGCGCATGGGCACAGTCCGTGCGGGGATGAGGGAAGAGAAGCACGTGTCAGGAAGAGTGGGGACCTGCGCCAGACCGCCGGGGGCTGAACCCAGCGACTTGGGGCGGTCACCTTCTCCAGGGCTCCCCTCTGGCATCGGGGAGGCGGGAACCGCAGCAGGAGTGCCCGGCGGGTCGCTGTAAATACTAAACAAGGTCTCTGCGGTGCGTTTCTGCCTTGGTACCAGCAAGGGTGCCGAGCACTCGTGTCTGTCAGCGCTTCCAGAGCTGGTCGGCACTGCTACTGCCCTGTTTTATCCACTAGGCACTAAGGACTGATCCTTATAAACTCTGTTCCAGGATTTAGAGACACTGAGTTACTGGGTCTAACTTGCTTCCTGAACCTGTCAATCTAGATTCCTCGGTTCCTAAAACTTCAGCTCCCCGCCTAAGGGCTGGTCCCTAACTGCTCCAGCACCCTGCACGGAGGGCCCCTTTTCTGGCTCCCATGCGTCAACAGTCAACACTTCTCCACCCCACGCTCCCCAGGCGGAGACACCACCTCAGTTCCTGGCGGGCCCCGCCCCATCCCGCCGTCTCCCCACCCCTCCCCCACCCATGAAAAGGGATCCGTCCTGTGGTGGCCCAGCAGCTCAGGTACACACGCAGGACCGCATGTCTCAGAGGGGAAATGGGATGCCTCGATGTGCAAACTGGAAAACAAACAACCAAAACAACTTCTCTGTGTGAGCACTGTTATTTCAGCTGAGCCCGTCTTTGTATACACACCTCACTCTGTAACTTCTCTGAAATAGTCACTAGTGTCCCTGGACATGAACAACCAAGATCTAGCTGCTTCATTTCAATCAGTGATGGGGCCCTTCGAGGATGCTAACAGTACGACGCATACAGCGTGCACACACAAGACTGAGCTATAAGTCACACAACTCAATCAGTCATTTGGGATTACTAACAGTATTACCATTACCAGCTGCTATCCGCTGGTAGAGACCATGCTTTCGGTCCAGTGAGGACACAGGCAGATCACTCTACATGGAAAGGGCTGGCTCTCAGCGGCCTGTTCACACATTCACATGATGTAAATGGGGCTGACAGGTGCCCATGGGGAGGGACAGGAAGCAACGCGGGCTGAAGAAGCCCAAGACCCCCAGGCTGGCCCCGACATCGCACTGGGCTCAGGGCACTGGATGAAAGAAGTCTCGTTGCTCGGCAACAAGTAATACACTAGCCTTGAAGGAGAGCTAATCAATACAGTGTCGGCTGGAACTCCTTCATAAGCAAAACAATAATTTACTCTGCAATTCTGATTGAGGGGCACTGTCCTCTGAGAGCTAACCTTTATCTCTACCCCACCACTAAGCTGAACAAATATTTAGCACGGATTTTTCACAAAACTACTGTAGGATGAGCACCAACTGGAACAGAAGGTTAAGCCGAAAACAAGTCATAGGAATGAACAGACAAGAAGGCACCGCTCTGGGTGGCACCGCGGTTCAGGGCCCAGAGAACGTCTCCTTCACTGGGCAACTATTAACCAAACGCAGTCTCATACTTCAAGAATGTCCTGTAAAAAGGATGGTGACCACTTCTTCCAAATAAAATTTTTAGAAGTGGAGCTTTATTCGAATTAACAGTAAAGAACTGCAGCTGCTTCTGTAATATTCGCAGTGAACACTGAGCGTGGCCAGGCCCCGTGCTAAGGACTTCAGATTCACTGGCTCTTCACCGCGTCCTCGAGAGGGGCAATGCTCTCATTTCCATTTTACGGTTTCATGAACAGAGGCTCACAAAGAATAAATAACTAGTCTCGGGCCATCAGGCTAGTTAGTGGCAAAGTTAGGATCCGACCGAACTCTAGAACAGGGTTGCCCAACGGAGCTTCCCGTGTGCTGGGAATACTCTGCCCTTCTACCCAGGTCAGCAGCCACCAGGCACGTGTGGCAACGAGGCACCTGGGATGTGGCTGACACGAGCGGGAACTGAATTTCACTTCTCATTAGTTTAGATTAAATATATGCAGCCCTGGGCAGGTAGCGGCCACCACGCTGGACCGGACAGAGCAGCTCGGGAGCAGGGGGTGTGAAATCTGGCTAGGGCCTGCTTCCATATAACCATGAGCTAAGAACGTGCTTTATATTTTTTAAAGGTTTTTGGACAAGAAGAAGAAGCAACAGAGACAGCATATGGCCCACAGAACCACTAAAATATTGACAACCCTTTACAGAACAAGTCAGTGGCCCCTGGCCCCGAGCTGTTCTCTCGACCACAATCGCTGTCCCTGGGAAAAGAGATTTCAAACCAGTTCCCCAGTTTAAATCTTAACAGTAAGAAGACGACATTAAAAATCGCATCACGTGAGTGTTTTCCTATTTTCATTCTCGTGTTTAAGTGATCCGGGCCTGAGCAAAGGCAAAAATGCTGACCAAGATCTGGCCTAATCAAGTTCTGTACAGTCAGCCACCAAAACAACGCTTCACGACTACAAACTGCTTCTGCATTCATTATCTCGTGCTAAATATTGAAAACAAGCTCAGGAGCGAGGACGCGCATCTCGTAAAGGACAAAACGGAGACCTACCGGGACTCAGTGTTGCACAGAAGACGTGGTAACTCCAAGTCCAGTGACTGACTTATGAACCAAGATGCCTAAAGAAGCTGCAGAAGATGACACAAGACGAGCACCCATGAGCTCCACTGATTCAGGCGGGACAGCTCAGGCCATGGGTGTTCTGCCTCTGTGGGAGAAACGTCTCTGTTCTTCCACCAAGAAGGTGGATGCAAAGGGAGCGGTCGGGAGAGGCATCTTCCCGGGCCACTTCCCGTTTCTGGAACGTGAGCAATCTCTGGAGGACACAGTGGCTTCTTCGTAGGGGGTCTTAAAAATCAACAGGAACGAGGACCCTCAAAGTCTGAGCAGCTCTGCCCCTCCTACCGGGGCCTCAGGTCGTGCTCGCATTAAGGACGCCCGCCCCTACTACCAGCCAGTGGTCTTCCTGCTGACACCCTTTACCCCACTCCGGGGGGCCTGGGGCTCCAAGCGTGTGACAGACTACACTCTTTTGCCCTGGGCCTGCTGACTGTCCCCCGATTTTCCTGTAGGTTACATTTGACCCTTCAGTATTTTGTATCCTTTTCTTATGCTCTATACAGAGCCATCCAATAAGGAAGCCAATAGCTACAGGTGGCTCCTTCAATTTAAGCTAATTAGAGCTAAATAATATTAAAAATCTAGTTCTGGGACTTCCCTGGAGGTCCAGTGGTTAGGACTCTGCGTTTTCACTGCCGTGGTCCGGGTTTAATCCCCGGTTGGGGAACTACACGTGGTACAACCAAAAAATAAAAAAATAAAAATCTAGTTTCTCAGTTACGTTCAGGTGCAACTTCAGCTCAAAAGCCACATGTGGCCAGTGGCTACCACACTGGACAGCATACAGAACATTTCCGTCGTCACCGAAATTTCTGGTAGACTGCATTGTGGTCTAAACCCTACACTCACACAACTCTGACCAATGCAAATACACGATGAGGGAGATCACGCTTTCCTCCCAACTCCTGACTGGTTGCACTCCAGGGCTGTACCACCATCACCAAATTATTTCTATCAATGACTCATCCCTTCACAGCACCACAAATTCAACTCCCTCATGATTATTTTTTGAACACTTCCCTCCACAAGTCCCCTTTGCCCATCTCACAGTTGAGTCATTTATTCACGTGCCCGAAAGTTTTACTTGGCAACATAAACTTCCAAATCTTCTTTCTCGCCTGGGGTTCACGAGCCTTGATGCTTTGCATTAAACCCACTGAAGGTGTACGTTCCATGTACATCTCTAAGGCTGGGAGATGCACGTGTATATTTATCTTCTATCCAGTCAGCTCTTGGCCGCCTCTGCTGAGCAGCTTCCTTGACCCACCCGTCCTTCCCTCCACCTCGTGGGCCCACCTTGTCAGCCAGTTTTACCACATATGCTTACACCTCCTTGACACAAGCCTTAGGTAATTACTGTAGAAATAGTTTCAGTGGTGAATTAGCTTGGGTTGCTCAAAGCGGAGCCTGAGACGAGGACTTTCTCACAGGTAGGAGTTCAGGAGAGTTGATCCCAGGAAGACAGAGCGAGGATGCAGGGAGAGTGATGAGAGGAGAACAGCTAACAAAGAGGTATGTTAGGAGGTTGCTCCTGTGAGCAGTAGGGTCTCAAAGCCACCACGCAGAAGCCCCGCGGGAACTGTCGACCTGGAACGTCAGCGCACCAGCTCCCCCTCCCTGAGCCGAGGGCCGCACTTCAAGGGAGCTCTTGGATGCGGCCTGGCGAGTGCCCACGGCGCCGAAGTCTCCAGGCAAAAGGTGGAAAGGGGAGCCCGGTAGCAGAAGGGAGTCTGAGCTTGTGCGACTCTTTCCACCGCAGCTGGGGCTGCAGCAGAGCTGGGCAGAGACGCGGTGAGGCAGCTGCCCGAGGCAGGCTTCTCTGCAGATGAGACAAGCACCCTGAGCCCCACTGTAGTTTCTTAAAAGCGCCATCTGGGAACTCGCCCGGCTAACCATTCATCAGCCTGTAGGACTCAGCCAGAGTGGCTTTCTCCTTGAAGCTAACCCCGCTCCCCACACCTGCAGCACTAATCATGGTCACGTGTAAGTGTGTGTTCACAGACTCTCTCTCTCCCTCTGCTAGACCCTGAGCTCCCTCAGAGCGCTGCGGGCCTTCACCTCTGGGGATCCTGCTTCCTGCACACCGCCAGGCACACTGGAGCTCAGTACCTGAACACCCATCGGACGGAAGGAGGAAAAGAAGGAGACGAGCACGTGCAGACGCCAGTCAGGGAGGAAGGAGTCTAGTCTCTGACCACGTTTGCACCCTGCACTCCTGAAGCGTAAGGTAAAGGGCCCAGAATCCCAACCAAGGCCACAGGCCTTTGCATAGCTTCGCACTCCTCAGGTTACTTCGTTTAACCCACCAACAGCCCTCCTCAGTTAAACCATATTTCATCAAACTGGAGACACCACTGACTGTAAGATGCTACATGATTTTATTTACCATTAGGAAACGCTGCTAAAGTAACTGAAAGGTGATGCTGGTTGTAAGACAGACGCTGACTTCGTAAATATAAAAATGTGGGGAAAACAACCTCTTTATTTCCTAGAATTTTTGAAAACGTGATATTTATCTCCCATCTGATTCCAAAAAAGATTTAAGTTGGCAATCCTTTGAGACAGATACTATAATTCACATCTACCAGTTAAAGAAATGGAGGGTTCTGAGGAAGACAGTCTGGATTTCCTTGGCATCCTCCGTCTCCATTTCATGAGGCTCACTCCTCACTCTGGCAAGACCTCCACTCGAGAAAGCCTCTGATGACCTCATTCATGCTGGGAAGGAACTTACAAGGACAGTCTCCCAGGGATGGCCAGGGATCCTTCCTCTTCTTACACTTGGAACAGAGGAGCCAGAAGCCATCACTGAGGCCGCACCTCCAGGTGGGAAAATGCAGGGCCGTGAAGGCGACCTGGACAGTGTATCTGGAGTCAGGGGAGTGTTTCCGAGAGAGAGTCCTCCACGCCAGCCCCACCTACAGCATCTCCGTCACAATGTGTACTAACACAGACACTCCAAATTCGCAGGGAAAGATGACTGCATACGCTGAAATAACTAGTGAGAAATGTAAAAGGAAATCCTGGCAAAGCTGTGCACAGCTAACGCAACAAGCAAGGTTGCGATTCTGAAAAACAGTGGAACTGGTGGAAGGAGATGACATCATAGTTTTGCTTTCTTTTGAAGAGTCAACCGATGGGTACACATCCTGGCTACTGACGACCAACGGCTGGAGCCACCTTCCCATCCTGAAGACGACCCGTGGTGACTCAGGGAGACTCAAGGAAGAGGAAGAAGGAAAAGAAACCATGGTCATAATTACAACTTGCACCCTGCTTGCAACTGCTTGCGGTGTGCCCCAAGCCTTTTATCCCCCTCCTAACACCACAGGCGGCCTTAACCAGCTAATAAAGAGGGCCTGGGGCTGGATGCTTCCTGAAGCTTGGCGCTCCCCGACTCGCTCCCCTCTCCCCGGCCCATTAGCAAGCACAGGGGCCACGTCACCGTGTGGCTCTCGGGCAGCAGCACACAGGGCTCCCCTGGGCTGTGGAAGCAGGTGGCACCCGATCCAAACAGAGACGATGAGAAGATGCTCGTGCCAGAACACTTTCCTTTCCAGGGCACAGAGATGGAATTGAAAGGGAGGTGTAAGACATGCATAAAGGCCTGACTGCCTTTTCCTGCTGCCAAGAAACACCATGCTGGAGGCTAACTGCAACAGAGAATTTTTTAAAGAGTGCTTTCATTCTTAATTTTGCAAGATGGATTCAACCAACAGACCGGCACATGCATGCACGCGATACAATGCTGTTTTCATTTTTTCAGTCCTCTACAGAGGCTGCAGAAGTCTATTCTACAGAGCGAACTATTAAAAAAAAAAAACTCCTTAAATTCACCGTGGAGTTACCTCTGTATAAAGATTTCAGTCAGTAAGAAGACCAATTTGCGAGCTTTGTTTTAGGTAAAGGTGGCAGCAGAGGTTCTAATTTCAGGGTTGGGGGGAGGGTGGCAGAGAGCCGGGAAGGAGAGAACAAGGGCTGGGCTTTTTCTAGATTTTTAACAATTTCCCCAGACGTCTTTTGAAGTAGTTATTTCTCCATGTCAAAGAGTTTATCTGAAAGTTCTGTATCTCACTTTGCAAGTAAATATTTTCACTTAACTCATAAAAATAGGCATACCGCTTGGTAATCTCTGGGTTCTAGTATATCTCCGGTAAGGCAGAGATGATTCGATACAATAATCCGCATGGCCTCTCAGTGTTAATGCTTTTCTGGAACTGCGCTCTGCTTCTATCACATCATCTACATTTTCCAACTGCCTTATCATAAGTCAACTCATACTGAATTTGTGACAAATTGTATCTTCCACTTCTCCCCATGCTGGATGTGCAATCCACCTTTTAAACCTACTTTAAAGGCTTTATATTTATCTTTACTATTTTTCACCCTGTTATTTTTGGCACGTCATTTTAGATTATCAAGCTTTTCTTGACTCAAGACCAAGTCACTAATCATATCAGCTGTCGCTCCCAGCCTTGTGTCAACTGCAAATTTGATACGCATGTCTTCATCAAAGTCATTGGTAAAATGTGTGAGCAACGCAAGTCTGAAGGCAGAGCTCAGCACGGCTCCACTGTAAACATTCCTGCAGGTTAACCGTAAGCACATAATCCACACCTGGACAGATGTGTCCAAATAAATACAAATCTAAGTAAGTGCGTTAGTCGTCTGCCCAACCCACAAATCTCCACGTTACTCACAAGGGCCGCTGGGGATGTTTTACCAAAAGCCTGTGGATATCCAGACGCACAGTATCCTACATGGTCTCTGTCTGCTGTCAGATAGATGGAGGGACTAAGGTCAGCGGGAAGCGGGAGGAGTTTTCGGCTGAGTCCTGGCAGCACTGTGGCCTTGACGACCTGGTCACAGCTAACGAGGCATCCCCAACCCAAACAATAGTCAATAACTATAGCCCCTTTTCACCCAGAACTTCATCCTCTCTACATCAGGGAATGATAATCTGATGGGTTATATACTCCATTTTTGCATATTGGTGGGTTAAAAACCTGAGGTTAACACAGAAGAAATAAAACAAATTAAATGCAAAACCTGAACTTAACTTTAAAAAAACCTGCCTCAAACAGTGAAAGCCTACAAGGTGAGCCCTTGATAATGTCCTCTTCACCATGTGCTTGAGCTGTTCTCCCGGAGGAGACCCGTCCCTGGAGCCACCAGTAGATGCTGTGACCATGGTCCTGTGGTTTGTCTCCCAGGCAGTTCACCCCCCTTCCTGTGAACAGAGGGAGCTGCCTGGGAGTCTCCCAGCTGCAGGCCTCCTTCCTTCTTGCCCTTATTTAGCCTGGTCCCTCTTTTAGGGGCGGGAGCTGGGGCCTAACCTGCTAGAGACAAGAACACTCAACATTGTGCGTGTGCGCGTGTGTGTGTGTGTGTACACGTGTATGTGTGCCTGTGTCTATGTCTGTGTGCGCATGGGTGTGCATCTTCTGTCAGTGTATGTTTGCTTTCCCTCCAGCGGGGAGGAAGCTACACAGAATTGAGAGAACAGACTACTGGTCCCCAATCCTCACAATCGTCCTTCCCCTGTCCCGTTCCTCAGGAGCAGAGGGCTGCGTTAGGACAGGTGCATCCACATGGTGAGCTGATGTCCACCTGAGGTTACTAGACTCAGGTGTAGCTGTGTAGGTTTTGGCTTAACTGCTTTAAATTTGTTAACCTTTAAAATTAAGTTGTAAGGTAGTCAATGCTATTAGCTCAAACCAGAATCCTTCGTTTTTTGTTTTTTTTTACTTTTCTGGCATTTTATATAAACCATACCATCTGAACTGGGTCACTGCACAGGGCTCTGACAATTGTTTTATTATGCAGAGACTTGAACTGAAACAGCATTTGCTACCAGAGGTGATGACTTTTATAGATATATATGCACAAGTAGAAGCTGGGAATCAGAAAAGTGAATAAAATTTAAAAGATCAACAGCTACATATTAAAAATGGTTTTATCCTGCTGGGAGACAAAACTGGATGAGTATCTGGAGCCCTCCCTGTCCCTGTGTTTTCAAGGAGAGACCACCCAACGGTGACACATAAGCACAATCCCTGGTCCAGACTCCTAAGACGCATCCTGTCATATTGCTTCTCCGGTGGTGAAATAAATCTCCTGGAGTAGAAGATAACAGATTTTGAATAGAATAAGTAAATATAACTATGCCGCCAAGAAAGAGCAGACAAACCTAGTCAATTTTGTAGGCAGCATACTAAACACTAGGTACCACAAGTGAAGCCCAGACATCTTTGATGTGGGTATGGGGCATGTCCAGGTACGCCCAGCAAATGCAGATTCACAGGTTAAGCATGAGGGAATTCTCAAAAGCCACCATTTTATTATACGACAACCTTAAGTGCTTTTACATATTAAAGTAAACATGAATACACGATGGTTTCAACAGTTTGTATATTTTATAGTCAAGAAAAGACAGGAAGCTTCTAGAAATATCCACCCTTGCAGCCAGCACTGGGGACTCTGTCTCACTCACCTGAGGGCCTGAGCTCCCTCTCCTGGGCCGAGAATGGGGGCAATCCTGGGGCACTGCCACGTGGCCAGCCAGAGTACACGATCAAACTGCCCCCAGCTGGCCATCCACAGTCGCCCACAGCAGGTCAAGACAGCCCAACCAGCACCGAGCTGGGACGAACCCAAGTTACCTACCACCAAAACCAACCATTTCAGCGGTGATGGATGTCTTCCATTTGCAAGTTGGGAGCCCTCAGTCAACCTGAGAGAACCACAGAGGTCGGAACACTTCCACCTCATGCAGCTTCTGGGCGTTTATTCTACTTGGCGTTGGTAGCAGAGACTGGCATTAGCAGATAAGCAGCTCCAGTCAGGGGTTAGGAACGGCTATTAGGTATTAGGACACTTAGCCACGCCATCCCTAGGCTTCTAGTTTGATAAAATGGGAATGATATTCCCTGCCTATTCCCCAAACAGGCCAAGATCGGAGGGCAAGTGAGAAAATAATCTGTAAAAGTACCACACAAGTGGAGATACATTATCGTCACCTAAAAAATTACTTCTAACATTCTCGAATTTTACCTACTATAGGAAGAGGCTACCAATGGACCAACAGGCTAGAGGGCATCTGGTCACAGAACAGACTAATGAGATTACTGGAGACTCTGCTGCTGCCACAACAATCGGTGTTCTTGCGATTAGATTCCACACATGTTTTTTCATGGTTTTCTTCTTTTTTTCCCTTCCCCCCCATCTTTAAAGTGTTATAATTCACAAATAAACATTGTATATATTTAATGTGTATGACCTGATTTTTTTTTTTTTTGACCTGATGTTTTGATACATGTATACATTGTGAAAGGATAACCACAGTTAAGCTAATTAACATATACATCACCCCTCATAGTTGTGTGTGTGTGCATGTGTGTGTGCGTGTGTGTGTGTGTGTGTGTGTGTGGTGAGAACACTTAAGATGATCTACCCACTTAGCAAATTTCAAGTATACAACACAGAACTGTTAACTACAGTCACCATGCTGTACATCACCTCCCCTGACTTATTATTCATCTTGCGTAACTAAAACTTTGTACCCCTTGACCAACATCTCCCCATTTTCCCCTCCCCTCAGCCCCTGGTATAACCACCATTCTATTCTCTGCTTCCGTGAGTTTGACCCTTTAAATTCTACACGTAAGTCAAGATGGGCAGTATTTGTCTTTCTGTGTCTGGCTTATTTCACTTAGCATGATGTCCTCCAGGTTCATCCATGTTGTCCTAAGTATCAGGATTTCTTTCTTTTTAATACTATTCCATTGTAAACCACATTTTCTCTATCAATTCATTCACCAATAGATATTTGTTTCCATATTTTGGCTACTGTGAATAATACTGCAATAAACATGGCCATGCAGAGATCTCTCTGAGATACTGATTTCATTTCCTTTGGATACACACCCAGAAGTAAGATTGCCGGATCATATGGTAGTTTTATTTTTAAGTCTTTGAGGAACCACATACTTTTATCCATAATGGCTGCACCAATTTACATTCCCACCAACAGTGCATAAGGGATTCCTTGTCTTTGCATCCTTGCCAGCACTTACCTTTTTTTTCCTTTATTTTTTTAAAACAATAGCCATTCTAATAGGTATGAGGTGAGATCTCACCGTGGTTTTGATATATATTCCCCTGAGGATTAGTGATGCTGAAGCCATCGTATGTCTTCTTTAAAGAAATGTCTATTCAGGTCCTTTGCCCATTTAAAAAAAACAGATTATTTGTTGGTTTTTTTTGCTATTGAGTTGTATGAACTTTTTATACTTTGGATATTAACCCTTTATCAGATATGTGGTTTGCAAATTATTTTTGCCAATTCCATAGGTTGCCTTTTCACTTTGCTGATGGCTTCCTTTGCTGTGCAGAAGCTTTTTATTTTGATATAGCCCCACTTGTCTGTTTTCGCCATTGCTGCCTATGCTTTTGGTGTCATATCTGAAAAGTCACTGCCCGGAGCAATGCCAAGGAGCTTTTTCCCTATGCTTTCTTCTAATAGTTTAACAGTTTCAGGTCTTATGTTTATATCTTTAATCCATTTTGAATTGACTTTTGTATATGGTGTGAGATAAAGATCCAATTTCATCCTTCTGCATATGGATATCCACCTTCCCCAACAACATTTACTAAAGAGACTATCCCTTCCACACTGTGTGTTCTCGGTATCCTTGTTGAAGATCAGTCAACCATAGATGTGTGCATTTATTCCTGGGTTCTCTATTCTGTTCCACTCTAGTCTATATGTCTGTTTTTATACCAGTACCATACTGTTTTAATAACTGTAGCTTTGTAATAAAGTTGGAAATCAGGAAGTGTGATGCCTTCAGCTTTGTTCCTCTTGCTCAAGATTGCTGTGCCTATTCAGGGTCTTTTGTGGTTCATTTGAAGTTTAGGATTTTTTTTTTCTAATTCTGCAAAGAATGCCATTGAGGGGCTTCCCTGGTGGCACTGTGGTTAAGAATCTGCCTGCCAATGCAGGCGACACGGGTTCGAGCCCTGGTCTGGGAAGATCCCACGTGCTGCAGAGCAACTAAGCCTGTGCACCACAACTACTGAGCCTGCGCCCTAGAGCCTGCAAGCCACAACTACTGAGCCCGCGTGCCACAACTGCTGAAGGCTGTGTGCCTAGAGCCCGTGCTCCGCAACAAGAGAAGCCACTGCAACGAGAAGCCCGCGCACTGCAACAAAGAGTAGCCCCCGCTCGCCACAACTAGAGAAAGCCCACGTGCAACAACGAAGACCCAACGCAGCCAAAAATAAAATAAATTAATTTTTAAAAAAAAGAATGCCATTGAAATTTTGATGGAGATTGCACTGAATCTGCAGTTAATTTTAAGTGATATAGATTTTTTCACAATATTAATTCTTCCAATCCATGAGCAAAGAATGTCTTTCCATCTACCTGTATCTTCTTTAATTTTCTTCATCAATTTTTTATAATTTTCAGTATACAACTCTTTTGCTTCTTTAGTTAAGATTACTCCTAAGTGTTTCATTCTTTTTGTTGCTATTGTTAATGGGATTGTCTTCATTTCCTTTTCAAATAGCTCATTGTGTATAGAAACGTAACAGATTTTTGTATGTTGATTTTGTATACTGCAACTCTGCTGTAGTTTGCTACCTGAGCAAACTCAAGGGAGAGAACAAAAAGAGGGGGCACTGGCCAGTGTCCACCACAGCAAGCCACTTAGGGTCAGGGTGCAGGGAGGGAAACCAGAGGTTGGGAAATAGGTGAACAGTGAAAGAGCTGCAGCCTGAATGATGAGAAAGAGGTGGGCTTGCAAAGCCCGAGGTAAAGAGTGTTTCAGACAAGGAGACCAGTAAGAGTAGAGATACATGCACTCCCTATGTTCACAGCAGCAGTATTCACAACAGCCAAGACATGGAAGCAACCTCAGTGTCCGTCAACAAAGGAATGGATAAAGAAGATGCGGTACATATGTATACAATGGAATACTACTCAGCCATAAAAAAGAACAAAATAATGCCGTTTGCAGCAACATAGATGGACCTAGAGATGACCATACTAAGTGACGGAAGTCAGAAAGAGAAAGGCAAATACCATGTGATATCACTTACATGCAGAATCTAAAATATGATGCAAATGAACCTATCTATGAAACAGAATAACAAACATAGAGAACAGACTGGTGGTTGTCAAGGGGGAGGGGGTTAGGGGAGGGATGGAGTGGGAGTTTGGGGTTAGCAGATGTAAGCTTTTATATATAGAATGGATAAACAACAAGGTCCTACTGTATAGCACAGGGAACTATGTTCAATATTCTATGATAAGCCATAAAGGAAAAGAATATGAAAAAAGAACATATATATATGTATAACTGGATCACTTTGCTCTACACCAGAAATTAACACAACATTGTAAATCAACTATACTTCAACTAAAAAAAAAATGATATTAAAAACAAACAAACAAGGTCAGCCTGTTCAGAAAACAGAGACCAGTGTGACCACAGTGCAGGGAAGGAAGGAGAGAGTGGCCAAGGAAATCAGAGCAACAGGCAGAGGCCAGATGGGCAGGGTCTCGAAGGTTCTGGACAGGAGTTGCCCATCTGCCTGCAGCTTCATGAGAAGCTTGCAGAGTGTGGTCAGGAGAATGACCTGGTCTGAAACACACGTGCTTCACGAAATGTCTTCTCATACTCTTATTATGACTCAATTCACGGACTAGAATATGAAGTACAAACTCTTTGGCTTAGCATCTAAGGCCCTCCACGATCCAGGTCCAACAACTGTTTCCATATCATGCATTCAAATTAGATTCTGTTCTCTTGTTATGTCCAAAGCAGTACTACAAACACATTCTCGCACATACCTAGAATATACTTCTCTTCAAGCCTACATATCCAACTCGACACCAGAACAAATGCCATAAAACCTTCCAATACCCAGGCAGAAGTCATTTCTCCCATCTGCAAACAATCACATCACTTCGCCCAGTTTTCGTCAGGTGGCACTTGCCAACTTCTACCTTGCATATGGTTTTTTGGAATAAGATTACAGAAATGAGATGGTGGCTCAAGAAGTGTGCAGTTACTTTAGTTTGGTGAGTATGAAGAATATTTCATGAATGAAGTGTTTTTCTGCCTTGCTATTAGCACCTGGCAGAACTGAAGAGCTATTAGGAGGCTGACATGGAGACCACAAATTTGGCACCAGAAGGGATCCTGAGGTTTCTAAATCATCCACAATTAGACTGGGTTTCTTGGTTGCTGTTCTAAAAAGTGGTGATGCCAGCAATTAGGGATGCAAGTTTCCAGGGGTATCTAACAGGGCAGCGTCTGTGCCGTGCCACCAACCCAGTAAGATCTCTGCTTTGTTGATGATACTCCTGTACACTGCTGCCCACACCGCAAACAGACCCTCTGTCTTTACAGGCCTGGGTAGATCAGGCTAAAATGCAAGTGACAAAGATAATCCACTTTAGTCTGCAAATTAAAAAACTGGGTCTTCCGCAAAATTCACTTTAAGCAAGCAATGGAATTAGCCGAAGGAACACTGAAAGCAGAAAAACCATGCCTGTATGTGTACTCTGTGTCTTCTAGAGCTTTAGATGCCCTCTCTTGAATGAGGAATGGGATATTCTTAACTTACACGTGCGTACAACAGACATGAGTTACAAACCACGAGGCTGTGCTCGGGCTGGTTTGTTCACCACCTCCTTGGCATTATTTAAATGCAATGTTTTGTACACAGATACGAATAACACCAGAAATAACAACTAAAACAAAAACAGAATAAGAAAGCTACATACTGGTTCAAAGTAACCCCACATATGAACATGTCTGTGGACTGCAGGCATTACCCTTTAATGCTATGAATATATATTGGCAGATACTTCATCCAAATGTTAAGTGTTTTTTCTTGTGCACAAAATTCTGTATTTGTGCTCCTCTCAGTTAACAAAAAATGTGTGGTTTGTGCGTGTGCATTCTCATTTCTTCCACCCAAATAAACAAGCAGACTGACATCACAAGGCTTCTTTTCTTGCTTAGGCGGAATACTGAGCCAACAAATATTCATTCTGGGTTACTCAGCTGTGAGACATAAGGGGGTTCATGACACGCTGTGTCTGGTGCCTGCTTAGCTTTTACAAGATAATTGCACTTTGGACCACCTAGAACATCACATTAAATGCAGAGACCTGATTTTAAAATTTAAAAAACATGGAATGGGCAGAATTTAATCAGTCATGCCTCCATAAAATTGTGGGAGATATAAATAAATGGGCAATAGAAAGTTGCAATAAACCAGCATTAATCAAACTGTGATTAATTCAGGATCAGATTAAAACCCACAGTGGCAGCTGCATCAGGCCCACTCTGCAGCGCTCTTCTCTTCTGCTCCTTTCTGTTGCCCCCTTCTTCCCCCTTCTCATTCCCTTCTGCTCTCACCCCTAGGGCATCCTCCTTGGTGGATAAACCTGCAGGAGAGTTAATTGTCACATACATGGATTTAATCACATTGTCCATCACATTTGGGGGCCCTGCCTTTAGCGATCCGTGACTAATTGTTGTGGTAATTTTTCAATCATTAACAGCAGCACATATGCTGCAGACAAATCCCAAGGTGCCTACTAAACCCCAGTGACAAGCGGCACACAGGCTCCAGAAGGGCCAGCACACGCCTGGTCTCAGCCCTCACCCCCAATCCTATTAGTCATGCATCATCATTAATATACATCCATTCCAAGGATGTGTCAGGCTGCAAGAAGGTCAGAGGGGCCCGAGTGTGCTTTATAACATAGCCGCGTCTTCAACCTATTCTTTGAAAAAGGAGGAGGAAGGCGGAGGGGGGTGGGGAGGAAATTAAAACTCCATGTGGGACAAGTAGCTGAGGGCCTATTCTAAGTTCCGCTTGTTTCTCATTCATTTTCAGGCAGGCTCCCGAGCTGCCGCAAGTTCCCTTTCTTGTAGTTGCAGCAGTATTAGCGATCTCCATGGCAACCACCGGTGCTCATCTGCGGTGCACACTGCAGCTTCCTGGGGCTCAATTCTCAAGCCGCGCTGGTGTCAGACGGGGCAGGCCATGTGCACCAGTGGGACCAGACCCTGCCTTGGGGAATCCTCCCGCTGACTGAAGCCCTGCTCTAATCACCACAGGATATGAGCCAGCAAGATCACACGGAATCTCAGCCGCCAGCACGGGATCCAGGAATGCTGTTTAGTTTTCACTTTCCTTTTTCTAAGGGTCTTTGTTGGTTAAAAGTAAAGAGCCACTATCTTACAAAAAGGATTCAATTTAAAATAGGTGGCATAACAGGGAACTCTACTCAATATTCTGTAATAACCTACATGGGGAAAGAATCTGAAAAAGAATACATGCATGTGTATGTATAACTGAAGCACTTTGCTGTACACCTGAAGCTAAGACAACATCGTAAATCAACTATACTCCAATATAAAATAAAATTTAAATTAAATTTTAAAAATAAACTAAAAAAATAGGCGGTATATATAACGTTGTGGGTAACTGATTTATTTGAGGCATACATCTCATACACCTTGCATGAAAGGGAAATTTCCTACTCAGGAGGAAATTAAAGCTCCCAAGCTCTCCCTGTGGTTCTTCCTAAATGAAGGAACATTTGGGATATTGTCCAGAGAAGCAAGAGAAGGATTCCTGGGTTATTACTGAAATTCTGAGTCTTCCTATGGGGACTTAGGAAATTCCCTCTTGTACCTAGTTTCCCCAAGATTAAAATAAGATCTACTTATTTTAGGCACTTAGCAGTGGATCACCGCACAAGGTCTTGGCAAGACTTGATTAGTACTTGCAATTTATTTTTAGCTCCTTAAATGAGAGATGTCTGGTGCGGCTCCATTATGGGGAAATGCAAGGCCGAGCGCCCTCTACTGCTACTTCTGGGTCAGCCTCTGGGCTATCTGAAACCCCACGCTGGGGTTCCCTTATTGCTCACAAGTATCCTGGCTTGGAAGGCATTTAATGGTAAGAGCAGGAGGAAAGAAAACAGACAATAGGCTGACTGTTAAAAATGGAACATCTCACATCAAGGTGACTCACAGTACCTACATCTGCTCAGAGCAGGGTGAGAAAGGTCTGGGAAAATTCAGAGTGCCCAACCCTGCATCATGAACAAACATTAAAGGATAAAAAAGTAGTCTCTTACTTTCTGCTCACATTCTTTCAGGACAAGGAGGGGGGAAAAGGAGGATAACGACAGGATCTCACTGACTGATCTGTTTTCTAGAAAAGTCAGGGGAAAAAGAAAACCTCGTTTTTCCTGAACTTTTTTTTAACATTCACAGCACTAATTAGTTCCTGACTTTGTTTCTGAGTTTAGTTTGAACGCAGACCCATACTCCATAACACTGTATGAACAAATCCACTTTAGAGCCTAGATGTTCTTATTAGTTATCACCATGAACAAAAAGTTATACAGATGAAAAAGAAAACAATTTGACATGACTTTTATTCTTTTCTCCATTATGTAAATAATGACCCTTAAATAACATTTAAACAACTGCAAATACAAGTTCAGCTTGGAGCTGAAGCTGGACAGCATATAAAGAAATTCTGCTTCTTTATTAAAAGTTAACTCTCTTTGGAAAGGTGTTGGTAATAATAGTAATAATAACAATACACTAAATAAAAATAAAGTCTAAAATTCGTTGAACTCTTTCTGTGTCAGAAACTGTTCTAAGTGCTCTACATGCAACATTCTTTAATCTTTATAGCTCTTCAAGGTCAGTACCAATATTATTACCATTTCTGAGTTAGGAGAATGAGACACAGAGAGAATTAGTATCTTGTCACAGATACTGTCACACAACTGACAAGTAACAAAGCCAGAATTCAAATCCAGGCCCTTGAAATCCTAAACCCACCAAGCTAACCAATAAACTATGTTGAAGGACACAGTAGAATCAAATTCTGGGGAGACGGAACCCAAGCTGTTCATCATGGAATCTAGTCCCTTTAAAGAAAAGCCAAAATTACGAAAGCTCTACCCAGCTTACATATTTCCTCCTCCAAACCCAGACCTTATCTTGTTAGAAGCCAAGACCACATATTTTTCCATCACCTTTGATTTTTTCGTGGGACGTCATCAGTTTACCCTTGAACTGAGTCAGTGCCCCTGACAGAAACGCGCTCCGATAAGGACACCAGGGCCAGTGTTCAGCACACGGTGGCCGTAAGCAGCTGCAGGGGCCGCGGACAGCCAGCACGGGGCTTCGACCTGCTGCGTGGGGAGAGGGCTTCTCTCAGCCCTGGGCAGTTGACTATCCAGTGGTGGGATCAGCTATTCATCACCCCCCGGGTCCTCTCAGCTGACGGCAGGAGGGCCGCAGAGCAGCGGAGTGGGGGAGATGGAGAGCAGGAACCCAGCAGGAGCACAGCTCTGCCACGAAAGAGCCTCGTAGGCTGTGGAGAGCAAGGGCCCAGATGGGCGGCTGACCGTGGGGCTGCCACCGGGCGCCCCCAAGGAGCGGTCAGAGTGCAGGCAGCAATGGCTGAAGACAGGTTTCCATCAAGGCCTTCATGTGAAGGGTTCACGTCAGTCTCTGGCTCTTTTCAAGGACCCAAATCCCATCAGACTTGAAATGACTGGACTCCAACAAACTGAGATTGTCAGGAAGACATATTTTCAAAATTTCCCTGTCAAATAGCTGGAAAAGGGGGTTATGACATGCCACGTCGAATACACATCTACATTTGTATCCACAGATACAAATTCCAGATACAGAAATCCTGAACTTTATCCTTCTGAAAGGGCTGTGGACTACACACAAGGACATCTCCCACACACTACCCTGCAAAGGCAATGAAATGGTCTCTCCATTCTTATCTCATTACGATTCTCCAATCAGTCTGTCTGAGAACAGTAAATGACTGCAGCATCCCAGGCATCCCACTCATACAAAAGTGTGAATAATTTGCTAAATGTGAGGAAATGAGATAGTTTACAGATCACGCAGGGAATCCATAATAGGAAAAAGCTGCAATATCAAACACTAGCATTTCTAATTATGTCATTACGTTTGATGAGTGAAATGGCCCCTTTTGAAATAGATTTAAAGATTTCTGGTCAAACTATATTTTATAAAATGAGTATTCTTTCTGTAATGTTATGGATTATCCTTAAATAGTTCTCTCTTTAAATATGAAATGCTTGAGGAGAATGTGAAAGGGAATTCAGTTATTACAAGATACAACGTTACTTTACCATCGCACAAATTCTCCTTTCATTATGTGGCTAATTTCTTTTTTTCCTATTAGCAGCCAGGGAAAAAAGATGTAATTGGCACGCTCTGAAATATTAAGCTAACTCTGGTACTAAAGATATGCCATCTCTCACAGCTTAAGAATTTTATTTTGCAATGCATTGCAGGATGAGAAATACCACTTAGAAAAGCATCAGCTTTGATGTTGCCGACCCTAGGGTTTCCATGACGTTGTAGCTCTTAAAAGAGTTTACCTTGATGTGTTCAATAGCACCAGAAATCCTGGGTTGAGAACATACCCCGGACTCTGCGGGGGACGGTTAAGACACTCCTTCTGGCCCTTCCAGCTCTGACGTCTGGTGACTGTAGGTTTTTACTGCTGGCCTCACTCTCTCTATGAGGAAAATGGATGCTAAACAATGCACCAGTGCATATTCTATGTACTGGGATTCTGAAGTAAATCACATTAGTAAGAAAATATATGTTTTGAAACATGGTTTATTCCCTTCTGCTAACGTTAAGGCAATGGACACATATAACCATCAAAGTGCATATCTAAAATCACGGAACTATAGAAATGGTGACGGCATAAGGAACCTTAGAAATAATCTTTTAGTGCAAACCCATTTATTTGACTGATAAGGAAACAGAGAAGTCTGGGGAAATATACTAACAACAATAGTGCTGATAAAAATACCCTTTCAAACTAACACCTACCCAGAGGCGACTGCGGGCCAGAAACTACTGTGCTCCCCATACACCAGCTTCTTTAATCTTTTTAAGAAGGCTAAGAGAGAAACATTAGCATTATCAACCTCATTTTGACAAAGAAGGAAACCGAGGCTCAGAGAGGTTATACCACATGTCCAAGTGCGTCCAGACGGCAAGGACAGAGCAAACACCGGGACCTAGCGGTGTGACCCCATGGCCCTGCTCTTAATCTCACAAGACCACGAGAAATCATGGCTTAAGTTCACGGATAAGTTCTTACAACAGTTAAAATTCATAGAATTAATGAAGGTAAGACTGACTGTACATTTCAGGATTTCCATGCCCATATTTTTAGGACTGGTGCCAGGTGCTAGAAGTACACAGAAGATGAAGACACTGCCCTCTGAACGAGGAGCTAAGGAGAACCCCCCCACACACACACACAAGGATGTGACAGTCCAGAGGAAGATGCAGACGGCACATGCTAGGAGCAGGGTGGTAACTCCACGAAGAGAAGCCCACTCTCAAGCCAGGCAGAACCTAGGAGAGCAGCCCTTCCTGTGAGCACCTGGGCCTCAAAAGCCACCACAGCTGTGAAGTGGGACTCACCAGTGGGCAACCCGGCAGTGTGAGCTCGGCAGACAGGAGGGAGAAAGGTAAAACTGTATTTATTTGACAGCTATCTTATATATGACAAAGACACTTTTTTCTTCTGGTATTCTACCTCACTGGAAGATCCCAGAACACCATGTGAATATTCACAGCCTCCAAAAACATGTAGATGGCAATTCTCACTCTCATTTTTTTATGATGAGAAAATCTGGCTGTGAAGTGGTTGAGTGATTTGGTAGATGCCTCCAGAGGGGAACGTGGAAGCTACTGGAAAAAATTAGACTGCTCAACTACCAGATGTAGCATGTGACACAAAAATCAGCCTGTCAACACCAGAAACCTACACTCTGAACAGCTGGCAAAGGAAGAGGATCTAGCAAAGGTGACTGGCAAAGTAGATCAGCAAAGAATATGTGAGGAACGTTTCAGATCTACTGTACCTTATATGATCAGTTGAGAATTCCTCGTGAATAAACGTTACCAGTTCACAAGCGGGTGGCAATGGTCTCAAGGATGCTCAGGTATTACAATGAGAAGCAGCTAGGGCAAGTGTCACGAAGAACTTCTCAGAAATGGAGCAGCCCCTGAATTAGGGCTTCTGAACCTCAAAAGCAATTCTCCAACAGCGGCAAAACGTTTTTACTTAAAGCTTAACCTATCCATGTAAGGATCGGTTAACAACAGGTGACCACCTGGGGAAAAGAATCATTATTAAATTCATACAGCCAAAAAACTGAAGCTACACACAGAAACATCTCATTTAATTTAAACAAACTAATGCTTTAAAATGTACATCTTAAAAACCAATAAATTAGGGAGTGACTATTCAACTTATAAAAGAATTCACTACCTGCTTTCCTTTCATAAAACTTTAATTTATTCAGCTTTTCCGGGGCACACCTCTTGAATGAACTGGGGACTATGTGCCTATTACTGTTACTGCCACACGGTCACAGGCCATGTCAGTGGAGAAAGAAGCCACTGCAGCTTACAGCCTAGGTGTCCCTGTCCTCACGGGAGGCATGGAACCCAGAGAGGAGCCAGCACAAACCACTCCTGACCCCGGCATCTCCCGGAGGATGGTCACAGCCCCCAGCACCATAATCACCGGGACACTGCTTCAGACTGCAGACCCTGGACACCCCACACAGCCAGAGCCGGATCTCGCGGGACCTGCATTTGCATCAAGCTCCCCAAATTTGAGAGTCACTCGCTAAGAGGCAGGCCTGAGAAAGAGCTCTCGCTGGATGCGTGGGAGACACTGGGGCCATTATGAAGGTTGACATCCTCTGGGTTGATCTGAAACTGAAATAAGCAAAACCTCTGTGGAGGAATGTAACCCACTGCCTCACTTTCCTCCACCAAACATTTGTTGATGGTGTTTTCAGAGTTAAGCCTGGGGGAACAGGATCGACTGAGACCCAGCTCTTGCCTTGAAGGAGCTCAAAATCTCATTGGGGAATAGTAGAGAAACTCAGAAATCACTGAAGAATGGCAATGGCAGTGAAGAGAGATACACAGAGCATTTTCGGAAAGAGAGGCCACATCCTGGCCGGGGTGGGGGAGAGGAATGGAAATGGGAGGCAGATACAGGATCTTTGAGGACTTTGCAAATGAGGGGTTAAATGAGGGGCTGAGGTTAACTCTTCCAGGACGAACAGAAATTACAGAGAGGACGTGGAAAAGGGGAAGGGGATAGAAGGAAAGGCCTGTGTCAAGTTACAGAGGCCAGGAGAGGACCAGGAGAGGAGAAGCATTCGGGGAGCTATTATCCGTCACATTATTTGAAAGGAAAGGACCATATGGAGTTGCGTGTAACAAATGAGGCTTCTGAATATGCAGGGGACAGAAAACAGAGGCAGGAACAAGCCTGCAGGGCTACTTACCGCAGGGTTAATGAGCTCCGTGGACAGTAAGGGTAAGATTTGTTCCTCTACTTCAGAAACATTAGAGACCTGGGAAGAGTCTGAAAGGCGTCAGTAATATTTTTTTAAGGTTATGGCTGTGAGAGGTCTTAGTGACATTTTAAGTTGGAACTGAAAAAATTAAAATGCTAATCTTGTTTACACCGAAAACCTCCCAATATGAAAGAAAAAAGGTATCTCCTAGTGCTTGTCAAATAACTTCCAACAAATACAGCTGAAGGACTGGTTTTCATAGGAGCACTGATGCTGAAACGGCTCTTAGGAGGTACCAGGGGATGGACAGCCAGGTGTGCCCATCTGTGCAGAGTTCACGGGAATGAAACACACAAATGGGAAGACGTGCCAGGGGTCTTTAAAAAGTCATAAGTAAGAACAGAAAATCAACTGCGGTGTATTCCGAAGCTAGCACAATAGCTCTGCTACCAAAGCAAGATGCTCAGCTGGTCTAGTTTTGGTGAGATGTCAATGAGCAAAATTATAAATAAGCTGTAATGTGTAGATAAGACTGGAAGGTTGCCCAGGCCAGGTTAACTTTAAATGATGACCATTAACATAACATAAATAAATAAACAAATAAAACGCATGCGCGCGCACACACACACATACACACACACACACACCCACCCAACAGCCACCTTTCTATCCATTCGCTCAGAATCCTTCTCATTGCTTCGACTTTTTCAAATGACAGAGGACTAACTGACAGTCACTGAAGACGAAGAACGCATGTTCAATTTCCATCCTAACACAACTACCAAAAAAAGAAAGTCGTTAAAATCTGGATTTTTTTTCACCTCTTTTTTGCATTTAAATAGAGTTGAGAGACACTTGGGGTTAGAACCGTCTTGCCAGAGGATGTGCTAAAGATCTTTACATTTCCAGGAAGCAGCACACAGCTGGTACTCAGTAAGTGTTGCTGAATAAATTAATAAATTGGTTAATAAATTAATGAAGGAACAAATGAACAGCGGTCGTTAAAATTAGCCTCCAAGAGACGTAACCAAGTAAACCAAGCCCGTGGTTCACTATCACAGGCTTCACAGAAAGGTGGAGAACAGCAACCAGAAGCGATGCTTAAGGTCACAGGCTGAATCTTGACCCCTTCACAGGCCTGGTATGAATTCCCTGCACTAGGGCGCCTTACAAAACCCCCTTCACCTTAATATAGTAACATGACTGCACTGTCCTTATTAGCACCTTATTTAAGACTTTTCTATTCCTCCCCGTTAACAAGGCATTTCCCAACTTGATATTACTGGGCAGAGGGGAAGGAAGGAGGAAATCAGTAACGGAGACCAAATGAAACATGAAAGCAGTCCAGAGCTAAAGCATGCTGTGAGGGGTTCCGCCATGCAGACTCAGTAAAGTATTTTTCGTACACAGAAGCAACAGAACATGGCATGTGTGATGTGTCTTAACCCAGCATTTTTTAGAAAACAAATCTGCTCATAAATAGTACACACAGGGCTTCCCTGGTGGCGCAGTGGTTGAGAGCCCGCCTGCTGATGCAGGGGACACGGGTTCGTGACCCGGTCCGGGAAGATCCCACATGCCACGGAGCGGCTGGGCCCGTGAGCCATGGCCGCTGAGCCTGCGCGTCCGGAGCCTGTGCTCCGCAACAGGAGAGGCCACGGCAGTGAGAGGCCCGCGTACTGCAAAAAAAAAAAAAAAAAAAAGTACACACAGAAGCAACCATACTCCGCAAATATTGTTTATGTATTTATGCCACAAGCACAAGAAATGAAATCTACAGATAATCTGTATTGTTAAAGTCTTATCACATCTATTATCATTGTAAATTTGTCCTATGATATTTTCAGCAGAGATATAATAACATAACTGTGCTGTTTTACTTTTCCTTACAAAGGCAAGCAACAAAATAAACCCTCTAAACTCAAGAAAAGAATTTCTCTGTTAGTTCTGTTACAGACGACAGGAAAGTCAGCTCAATACGATGGATCAAGTGGGTCCAGGCCAAGGTATATCATGTGAAGTTTCAGAATACAGGGACAAAATGGGGTTCCTAAAAAGTCCCAGGAATCCAAAAAGCCTTCTAGAACCAATAAACAAGTTCAGCAAGGTGAGAGAATACAAGATCAACATATAAAAATCAAACGTATTTCTATTTACTAGCAATGTAAAATCTGAAAATGAAATTAAGAAGGCAATTCCATTTACAATACCATTAAGAAGCATAAAATACTTAGAATAAATTTCATAAAATACGTACAAGACTGTGCACTGAAAACTACTGCTGAGAGAAGGTAAAGACGATCAGGTCAGAGGCCCACAGTCTATGGCCCACAGTCCAGCCTCCCATTTTCGCAAATCAAGTGTTACTGGGACACAGCCTCTGCTCGCTGACCATAACATGTTCCACTACAATGGCAGAGTTAAGGAGGGTGTGACAGAGACCCACAGGATAAAGTGTTTACTACCTGGCCCTTCAAGGAAAAGTTCGGCAATCTCTGATCTAAGTAAATGGAGAGACAACCCACGTTAACACAATACCGTTAAGATGGCAATTTTTCTCAAAATGATCTACAGTCAATGTAATTACTATCAAAATCTGAACAGACTTTTTTTTTGTACAATTGACAAGCCGATTCTAAAATTTATACTGAAATACAAAGGAGCTAGAATAGCCAAAAGAATTTCGAAAAAAAGAACAGAACTTGAGAACTCACACCACCCCATTTCAAATATGCTCTAAAGCTACAATGATCAAGTCTGTGTGCTACTGTAGACAAATTTTTAACAGAGACACCAAGGCAATTCAATGAAGAAGGAACAGTCTTCTCAAAAGCAGATCTGGGACAAATAAATGGCCACATTCAAAGAGACGAATTTAGAATATGTCCTTACATCATATACAAAATTTAAATCAAAATGGGTCATACACCTAAATGCAACAAATAAAACAAAAAACTTCCAGAAGAAAATATAGGAAAAAAATCTTCATGATTTGGGTTAGTCAAAGAGTTCTTAGATACAACACCAAAAGCACGATTCACAAAAGAAAACAAAAATTGATAAACCAGGTTTCAACAAAATTAAAAACTATTCCACTTCAAAAGACACCATTAAGTAATCAAAAAGATAAGCCACACACTAGGAGAAAATATAGGCAAATCATATGATAAAGATCTTATAACCAGGGGCTTCCTTGGTGGCGCAGTGGTTGAGAGTCCGCCTGCCAATGCAGGGGACATGGGTTCGTGCCCCAGTCCGGGAAGATCCCACATGCCGCGGAGCGGCTGGGCCCGTGAGGCATGGCCGCTGAGCCTGCGCGTCTGGAGTCTGTGCTCCGCAACGGGAGAGGCCACAACAGTGAGAGGCCCGCGTACCGCAAAAAAAAAAAAAAAAAAAAAAAAAAAAAATCTTATATCCAGACTACATAAAGAAGTTTGCAACTAAATAATAAGACAAACAACCCAATTAAAAATGGGCAAAATATCTGAATAAACACTTCCCCAGAGAAGATACACAAGTGGTTCTAAGCACATTAAAAGATGCTAAATGTCATTACTCATGAGAAAAATATAAATTAAAACTATAATGAGATACCTCTACACACCCACTGAAATCAAAAAGACAAACAATACAAAGTGTTGGTGAAGATGTAGAAAAACTAGAACCTTATACATCGCTGGTGGGGAAGTAAAACTGGTACAGTCACTTGAGAAACCAGTTTAGCATAAGCTTACCTACAACCCAGCAATTGTACTCCTGGGAACCGTCAAAGAGAAAGGAAATCATGTGTCCACACAAACACTTTGACGTGAAAATGCATAGCAGCATGACTCAGCCCCAAACTGAAAACAATCTAAATGCCCATCAACCGGCAAATGGATAAACAAAGTGTATATAATACTCCTCAACAAGAATAAAAAGCAAACAGCTGAGACACACTAATGGGATGAACCGCAAAACATTATGCTGAGTGAAAGAAGCCAGGTACAAAAGACTACATATACATATACATCCCATTTACATAAGACGTCTAGAAAATACAAATCTATAGAGACAGAAATTAGAACAGGGGCCAACCCCCCCAGGGCTGATGAAAAGCTGCATGTGGTCACCAGAAAATGTGTGGGGTGATGGAAATGTTCTAAAAGTGGACTGTAGCAATAGTTGCAAAACTATAAATCTACTAAACAATCCTTGAACTGTATATTTGCAGTGGGTAATTTTATGTTCTATAAATTACTCCTCAATAAAACTAAAAAAAATTTTTTTAAGTCCCAGGGAGAAAAAATGGTCACAAATAAGTGACCAGGAATTAAAATGTCTGCAGAATTCGAAACAGGAACACTGGAATCTGTCGGACAATGTTCAAGATTCTAAAAGAAAAAGATTTTCACAAAGAAGTTACACCTGGACAAATTACCGTGCAAATGTGGGGACAGAGTAAATGACTTTCAGACACGCAAGGACTCGAGGAAATTGCTTCCCAGGTGCCCTTTCTTAGAAAGGTGTGGGGGGATAAGGTCCCTCAAAACAAGAGAGTAGCACGCACAAAGCGCTGGGGCGGTGTGTGGCGAGGCGACAACCAGCATTCACACCCACCTCCGCGTGCCTTCCTGCGGGGCAGAGGCTGGGAAGCCGAACACTGCCTCCTGGCCTTCCTGGGAACTGGGTTCTTGGAGTTAATTAGGCTCCTCCAACTAGGTGCACTCACGTAAGACTTGGGATGTGAAGGTGGAGGCCACCCTTGGGCGCTCAGCATGGCACGGGGCCCAGCGGGGTTTCTCCAAGTGTTCAGTGCCCAGCTGTCATCAGCTTCACGGGTGTCAAGAGACAGCAGCTGTGACGGGGTCTGACCCTTGGGCTGCAGCTACCGCAGAAGGTTCTCGAAATGAGCAGCCCCAGGGGTGGTCCCCCGACTCCTTCCCATCCTAATGTGGCAGAAGATTCAACACCTTGACAGAGCAGGGCAGCTGTGTGGTTCCGGCGCATTCCTGGAGGCCCAGCCTCTAGCCCACTCCTCCAGTACTTCCAGTAATTTGCAAGTACTCATCTCTATTTTAAATCTCTCTCTGTTTGAAACAGCTGGTGTGGTTTTTGTCTCCTCCAACTGAACCCAACTGATAATATAACACATAGGGAAACACAGGAAGTAGTATACCCGATACAAAAGAGAGGCAAAGGACATTTCCGGGAGTACGGTAAAGAGACACAGCAAGGTCACTTCAAAGCAGCACATGGAAAAAGCAGCCCGCCCGGATCGGAGCGGGTCCAAGGCTGTGGGAGAGACCAAAAGATGAAACAGGTAGAAAACCTAATGCATGTGAACATATGCAGGCAAGAGTGGGTTCAGACAATCTGCAGAATGAAGTTTTGAATTTATGAAAAGTACATAAAAAGTAAGCAAACAAAAAAGACTACATAAAAAGCTGGGAAGGAGAGAGAAGAGAACAGAATTCACTAGGTTCACTACCTGTTTCACCTGTGGATGGCACTGAGCTAGTCACCTTAACCGAATGCAGAGCACTGATCCATCCCCCGTTACACGCTAACTATGGAGACATCTGGGAGATTGGAAGGGTGCCTGTTTTGGTTATTAGGGTGGGGCAGAAGTGGCCAAATCCTCTTATTTCATATCGCATAGTTAAAAAAAAGAGTTTAAAGTGGAAAAAAATCAAGATGCAGCAATGTGGGTGTGTTACTTGGAGATAGAGAGGATGTCCGGAACCTGGCTGCCTCTGGGGGAGAAGACGGGAATGCAGGGGCTGGGGAGGCAGAGGCACGGGGCTTGCTATGGTATGTTCTCAACCTGGTAAAACTATCTGACCCCTAAGATATGCAGGGAATAAACTTTAGTAAAAAGAAAGATTTTCAAAAGAAAGAATGAAGAAGAAAAGGAAGTGGCCCAGATTCTCCCATCACTCCGCGGCCGAGACCCTCTGGGTACAGATGGACATCCCCCCTGCCCCAGGCCCTAGGCCCTGAGCACAGCCCAGTACAGGCCCACCCATGCAGGCAGCATGCACCGGGCGCTTCCCGCCCCCTCTCCTGTCCGGGAAGGTGGCCGGGTCACTGCAAGCCAAGAGCACAAAAGAAGAAAAGAGTTCAAATAAAACTGTAGCTAGAGTCACAGGAAAAGATCAGATATAAAAGCAACATTTCAGTATCCTGGGGGTCAAATAAAAAATCATACATTGGTTTTCAGAGAGAAAGAATCTGAAATAAGTTGGAGACAACCACCAGCAACTGCCTCTATCTAAAAGCATCTGTGAAAATACCAACATTTTGAGCTAAAGGTTAACTAGATTGCCTAAATTCAAATTTGCTTCTGAGGTATCCAAGAGCCATGGTTTCCAGAAATATAGAAAACTAATGTCTTGTTCTTGGAAGTAGAGTAGGTCTAGGAACTCTCAGAGCATTCATACTTCCCTCCATGCTGTCCTCGTGGACCAGTTTCTAGCAGTTCTGTTAAACAGTATGGGTGGTGCAGTCCGTGCAAAAGTTTTACAAAACAACACATCCAGCTCAAAGATTCCATTCAGTCAAATTAATATATGTCTTCCTTTAATTTTTAATCTAATGCATCTGAGAGAACAAAAGAAGAATAAAAGCCATGACCGTTGTCTCTAAGATAAATGTTAAAATTTATCTTCAGGGTAGAATTGTAGCATTTATACAGGCATGGCCATTCTCACCACAACAGATAAATCTGAGCGAAATTTCGTTCTTCCTGCGATCAAATTGCTACCAGCATGTTTGCGAACACTATAAATCTGCCCATGTTGATTCTTAAAATGAAAAATACCAAGGGAAACACATAATCCTTTACTCCCTGCCATTCTTAGGAATAAGAAACAGACATCTTGACTAGGCAGAAGAAGCTGTCCTTCCCAGCAGGCTCTGGGTGGAGGGGTAGCCTCGCTATCGCCCACGTGTACTGGGTGGGTCACGTAACCATCCAGGGCTGATGGGCCTCATCTCTCCGTGGAAAACAAGATCTCGATTTTATGCTGTTAGTAATTCACAATTATTAGCAGTCATTTGTGGGGGGGATGCAGATCACATGCAGCTCTCTCCATTCGTGAGTTCCTGTGCCACTTGAGACAACGGGGGGGCTGCGGTCTGGCTGGCCAAGCAGAGAGAATTCTGCCCTGTCCAGAGAGCAGGGCTCCAGGGCCCCGGGGACAGGGCAGGGGGGGGCAGGAAGGCCACCTTTGCCCGCCCAGGCTCCCTGCCTGCCTCCATGGCCTCAGGTGTTGTAGACACAGCACAGCAGTTCCTGCCCAAACCCCCTTCCAGCTGTGGGCAGCCGTCACTCGAAATGATCACAGAGGACTAAACCCAGACAGACCCAAGGAGCAGAAGGCTGAGTCAGGCTAAACCAGGGCCAAGGGGAAGAGAGCCAGGGGCATCGGCGACAGGAGCAGATGCAGGAGCTGCGCCTGGAGCTGACTGCGGCCCACACAGGACGGTCGTGGGCAGAGGACACATGGCAGCCACGAGGAAGCCACGGCAGAGGGATCTGCATCTCTCTCCACCATAACTCAGGGACTTCGCTGCTGCCAAAGCGAACCGGTTCAGTGTCGGGCTTTTCTGCAAGCGAAGCAGGGTTTGTAGAGCAGATCTGAGTGCAAGAGGCAGGAAACACTTCTACCTTAAGGGAGAGATTTGGAAGCCTTTAATAACATCACCATGCTCTTCAGTAGAAGAGCTACATCCCCCAATTTCCAGCCCTGGCTGAGACCTCGACTCATGAGTTCTTTAGTTTTCTTGGACTCAGTTTCCCCCCAAAAGAAACAGGAATGAAAACCATATGCTTATTTCCACCTCTCAAATTCAGCTATCCAAGAATTCAATTCTGTTTATTTCAGGTCGTTAAATATTCATCAAGTCCAGGAACCAGGTGCTTCAAGGGATTAAAAAAGAAATAAATAAAACAAACACAGGCTCTGCTGTCAGGGAGCTCAGATCTAGAAGGTTAAAAAAAGTCCTCAAATGATACCAGAAGGTAAACTCTGGTAAATACCGCAGCAGAACGAGTCAACAGTCCACTCAACAAACCATTCTGTGGATCTGGAATGTGCAGGGCAATGTGTTAGACACAGGAGAAGATCTACAGATGCCGGCCAGCCCTGCCCCTGACGGTGCAGATGGTGCAGCAGGGGCGGTGTCGGGCAGGAGGATGTTTCAGGGAGGGAGGAAGAGTCTCTGGTCCCTGAGCGTCCAGAGACAGGAGTCGAGCAGGCTGTGATGGCGTGGCCACTCCATGGCCCGCCCGGCGGGGGCGACACTGGCCAGCAGAGATGGAGACCCAGAGCTGTGAGCTGAGAGGACCGCACAGCACCCTGGTGACGGGGGCTTGCGCCCGCCTGCCCACTGCCGAGGACATGGGTGGGTGGCTCGAGGGCTCGCTGGAAAAGCGGGCACTTGTAGTTTGTCCGGCAGCGAGTAAGAGGATCCCTGAGCGTTTGCAGTGTCACAAGTGGAACTTAAAGCAGCAGCGGGAAGACTCAGGACCATCCCGTCCTCCCTGCTGGCCCTTCCTTCCGGCCTGTGAGAAGCGTCCCTTGGGATGGGGAGTTGGTGCGGAGAGGGAGACCACCAGCCAAAGCCGCATGGAGCTGGCTTTCCAGCCCTGCCGCGCAGCGGCTCTGCCGTCTCTCTAGGCCACACTCCCAAGCCACAGCCCTTTCGCCACACAGAACTGTGATAAGCCGGTGCTGACGCGATCTTCAAATGCCCCCAGAACACGGGCTGCGGAGGGCGGGAAGGCTCCCTTGTTTGCGCCCCGCCGTGTCCTGAGCACCCAGAAGAGCAGCGGTCGCGTAATAAGTATTTGTTAAATGAACAAACGAAGCTGAGACCGTGAACAATCTTAAATGTCACCTTTAGTCTCTTCCTTTGACAGATGAGGAAACGGTGGCTTGGAGGTGTCCACGGCTTTCCCCGGAGCCAGGGAGCTAATCAGTGAGTTGTAAAACCACAACTACCCCGCGGTCTCCTGATGCTGAGTGAAGCTCTTGACACTGTCCCACGTTAACCCCGGTTTTCTGCATTTTCAATGCCCTATAATTAAGAGCGATGAAATTAGAAAGCAGCCGTTTACAGATCTCCGAAGAATTTTATTTTGAAAATGTTTAGAACCTCCACGACACAGAATATTAAGGTAACAAAAACCAGTAAGGAGCAGGATAGGAGAAACGCCCTGATTTCAGGCCAGTGAAATGAAAGCAACACTCTCTCTGTGCTTTTACAGCACCGCTGTTTAGAATTTCTGAGATTACCTCCATTACTTTGCTTTGAAACTGCTCAGGAAACTATAGCAGACATTACTCGTCTACCGCTGTTACAGTCTGGCCTTCCCCGCTGGCTCCCCAGAGACCAGCACCTACCCAAGCTTCAAAAATCTTCCCTCGGCACTAAAAGTGTATATATTTTGAAAGGCAACAAATAGAGGCTTGTGTCATCTTTGGAGTGGCTTTTTGGAATCTCCTGCAAAGATTTAAACTCAAAAAGCTGCCTGGGAACCATCTGCAGAGTAAGAAACAAATAACAAGCGATAACCAAGACCGTTTTCAAAGAAGACCAGAGATGGGAACCTCCCAATGACAGCACTGCTCCAAAATTAGTATCTGTGATCAACAGCTCCATGCCAGGCACTGCTAGAGGCTGGGAGACATTGGGCCTAATCCTCACGGTGCTTACAGTCTTGGGGAGAGGCTGGGTCAGAGACACAGCACCATCAGTCCGTTGCCACGGTGACGCTCCCCCTAGGTGTGCAGGTGTTTCAGGTGTGTCCTGCAAGGTCCTCTGCTGGGCCAGACTGGTCTCAGCAGAAGCAAGGGCACGTGCAGGGTCTTGAGCACAAAGGAAGAACTTCGAGGCCCGGGTGGCAAGAATGCCAAGTGCCACAGGGACAGGCTTGGTGGGGCCCGAGGGGTGGCCAGGACCAGAGCCCAGCAGGTGCTGCCTGGAAGGAGCATCATGCAGCTGAGGGCTTGAACTTTGCCCTCTGAGCGTTGAGAGGCCAGATTATAAAGAGATTATAATGACAAAGACCTGACCGTTAAGAGACCATCCCTCAAAAAACAAGTGTTTATGCTTTCAGAACAGTACAAACCACTTGAAATAAAAGAATGTAAACTAGGACGTAAGGATTGTTGGCACAGCATTTAGGAGTGACAGCAGAAAAGCATGTCCAGGCGTCCACGGAACGGAGGGCACACTTAGTAACCCCACATGGTACTGATTAAACTACCAGGCACACTTCTACGCCCAAAAAACTGGGGAACTTGATGTTTCCAAAGACTGAACTAAAACTCAAAATGTATTGAGAGAATCAACTAATGACTCAATTTCCAAGCTAGTGCAAAAATGAAATAATAAAAACATGGAGGTTACCATAAACAAATCATTCCTTCTTCTCAGACCTCCCTCGGTCCCTCCAGCACACAATGGCCTGTCCATCTGCTGGATTCATAGACACCCTCTAGTGTCTCAGCCCACTGCACGGAACACACTTTCCATGTGTTTACACCTAGACCACCCACTGGGACTGTGAGCTCCTTACGGAATTCTTACACACTTGGACCACCCAGGGCACCTGGCCACATGCCCTGCACGTGGGGGCTTGCAAGTGTGGACTGACTCATCAAGTGAGCAACTGGTAAAAGACAGAAAAGGGGATTTGGAAATAATCTGTGCATTTGAGTTGGAGAGATCTTTCACAATCAACTTCATTATGTGTTAAGCAGGGCAAATTAAATCCTATCACACTAGTAGGGAAAGACTAAGGGATGTAAGAAAAGCACCATGAAATTCGATTGTGTTAAAGACGCCATGCCTCACAGATGATGGGGGATTTTCTCACAGCTCTCTGTGCCAAGAATATTGTGCTTTCCCTGAAAACAATGGGCATGCTTTTGTCTTGCAGATACTATAGGCTGTGTTGATTAACTGTGTTTCCCTCTTTCCTTTCACCGTTAGGCGGCTAGAGCCAAATTTATGCCTCCTTATAGCAATGAGATCAATGTGTATTTCTTTGTTGCAACCTTAGCCCAGCTTTGTCATTTTCCTATTCCTATCTTCCCTTCCCCTTTTCTCCCTTGGATTTTTGTTTTATTTAGATATATCTACAGAAGTCACTCTCTCCCAGCCTTTGTAGAACTGTGTTATGAATAAATCTAAATTATCAAATAATTAAGCAAAGGATGCTTTCGTGCCCTCACAATTTACTCTGCCTTAAGTAATAGAGGTTTCCAAACCAAGGCAGCTAACCCTTAGCTAAGCTGATTTTCAATCAAACCTACACAGAATTGCTTCCCCATCACCCCACAAAACATCTGGAGGGTGACATGACCAGGTGCACATCTGGTGCCCGTCTTACTTTTCTCCTTCCCTCGGCTCCTTGACTCTGCACAACAGCCATCTCCTCGGTGGGTCTCCGGCACCTGGCAGCTCTGCTTCCTCGAGTCTCCAGAATCTATTTCCTCCCTGGAATTTCTACTGCCGCGGATATAATTCACCCTCTCGCCTCCTCTCCTAGGCTACTGTAAGATGCTCCAGCAACTCACTGCCTCCCATCCCTGCTCCATGCAATCTATCTTTCAGTCCAGAAGTGGAGGGTTTGTGCTTAAATACATCCATCCATCCATGCATTTGATAAATACCTACAGGGCACCTACTAACGGCGAGGCGTGTGTGAAGCACGGTGACAAAGAGATAAAGAAACAACAGCTCGGGAACAGTGTGGAGGCAGAGCAAGAAACCGACCACAGCCCGGATGACGCCGAGCGCTAGGAACGCTGGTCAGAGCCCAAGCGGCGCTTTCCGGATTCCTGGGAGCAGGGGGTGTCCGAGGGTGAGCGCGGGGGCCGGTCACCCTGATCTCAGCACAATTTGTTTGGAAACCCCCAGCGTCCCTGTTCCCACCTGTGCCTCCTGATGTAGGTCCCGGTCTACCTTCCTGATCATGCCCAGCTCTCAGTCCCACGCCTGCTCCTCAAGGATGCCAAGCAACCAGGCCCGTGGCCGGAGTCGAATCGTCCCCATGCCATCGCACCCACCTCTGCCCGCTGAAAACCCTACTTAGCATTTCTTCAATATTCTGTAATACCGCAACCGCTAACAAGGACGAATTAACTGTGGTTCCTACCCTCAAGGAGGTTAGAGTCTTGGGAAGAAACTGGGAAGCTGAATAACCATCAGACAGATTCCAAATAGATTCTATATACAGTGGATTCCAAGGCAAAACTATTAATCAGGTACAGCATTAAACTTCACTTGGCTTCTCTTAATTCTCAGAAAAATCTAGCAGGAATAGTAGCTCATATTAGCCCGATACCACAGAGACAGATGTTGTCCACAGCCCCAAATACAGGGTCAGGGCTCCAGGGATAAAAAGTCTCCACTGGCCATTTCTCCATGGATTATAAAGGTAAACAGCGCGCTCAAAATCCCAAATTCTTATGATAGTTCAAGAACCATCATACTGACTTACTTGAGAATTAAATACGAAGCAGAACATGTTTCCTGGAGACGGGAATAATTGAATTTTCATGAAACGTAATGCAATGTTTGTTCATTCTATGTAAACACATACAGATTGCAAGTAAGCCTAGATTAATTCCTTCAAAGCACAATGGATTTCCACAAACATAATGAAGCTGCCTGTGGTAATAAAGACTTAGAAGTCAACATTTGAAGACTTTTTCATTTATTTCACTATACATGAAGTGGCAGGATAAAAATGAGATGAAAGTACAGGACTTTTATATGTAAATTAACCCGAAAGTAACTTTTCTAGGAAATATACAAAAAGCGCAGAATGAAAGTAAACTCTGTACACAGATCTAGGAACGAGCAGTGACCCAGAAAGCGTTGACAGCACCTCCAATCACATCGAAAAGATGATGTTACGGCCAGGGGAGCAAAACTCGTCCCACATCCTTCCTGGAGGGAAGGTAGGCAAACAAAGCAGACAGTGAGGGGAGGATCTCAGCGACCATCACGGAGCATCTCTGAGAGTTTCCCCCAAGGGGAGGATCTCAGCGACCATCACGGAGAATCTCTGAGAGTCTCCCCCAAGGGGGGGATCTCAGCGACCATCACAGAGCATCTCTGAGAGTTTCCCCCAAGGGGAGGATGTCAGCGACCATCACGGAGAATCTCTGAGAGTTTCCCCAAAAGCACAGAATGAAACAGGTTGCACAAGAAGATCCATGTAGTGACTGCATGGTAGGGGTGGACTGGAGATCCCGGATGCAAGGGGACCAGCTCAGGAAAAGGACGTCCCAGGAACCCAATGTGCTGACCTCTGAACAGACTTTTCCTCTCGCCTCTGCAGGAGTTGGCCCTACGCTCTGCAGGCCAAATCTGGACCCACTTCCTCTGTTTGTGCATGGCCCGCAGGCTAAGGATGAATGCTACTTTTTTTTTTTGGGGGGGGGGTACGCGGGCCTCTCACTGTTGTGGCCTCTCCCGTTGCGGAGCACAGGCTCCGGACGCGCAGGCTCAGCGGCCACGGCTCACGGGCCCAGCCGCTCTGCGGCATGTGGGATCTTCCCGGACCGGGGCACGAACCCGCGTCCCCCGCATCGGCAGGCGGACTCTCAACCACTGCGCCACCAGGGAAGCCCGAATGCTACATTTTTAAATGGCTGAGAAGTATTGAAGGAAGAATACCGTATCGTGAGACATGAAAATTACACGAAATGTCCAGCGTCCATTAAATAAAGCTTGACTGGAATGCGGCCACACGGGTTTGTTTACCTCTGTCTGCGGCTGTTTCCACACTGCAATGGCAGCGTCCAGTCACCGCAACAGGGACCAGGTGGCCGGCCCAGCCTGCCGTGTTTCCCATCTGGTCCCTTGCAAAGCAGGTCTGCCGACTCCCGCTCCCTTCCACCCCGACTCTCACTCACTCTTCCCACCTCAGATTAGGGGGCTTTTCTGAAGACTCCCCCACCCAACGTGGCCAACTCAATGCCAACCCCTGCTGATCCCCCAGCACAGCCATATACCCCTCCGCAGGCTGGGCATCCTGCCACGTGGTCACTGCACACAGACCTGTACACACGCCCCAGCTGACTGCCAGCTCCTTAAGGGCAGGGACCGCGTCCGATTTCACATCTCCACCATTGCTGGGTACCAGGTGCTCCGCAAATACCGAATGAGCGAATGAACGAATGATGAATGAAGGAATGGAAACCTGGACCACACGAAAACCCTCCTCTTACGCCAATGAGTAACAGTGAATTCAATAAATAAAGGAACCCCAGGGGATGTTTCTTCTTCTGAAACCTTATATCCCTTGGTCTTTCTCTTCTTTCTCTATGATGATTTCCTTACACTATCTTAATTTCATGACTTTTACCAACACTGATGACTCCAAAATCTCCTCCAGAGCTCTCCTACACTTCCCAATCTCACATGCCCAACTATCTCCTAGGTATCTACACCTGGTGTCTTACAGGCTCTTCAGACCTAAGAGGTCCAATCTCACATGCCCAACTATCTCCTAGGTATCTACACCTGGTGTCTTACAGGCTCTTCAGACCTAAGAGGTCCAAAGCTTGGCTGCACCTTCCACCCCCTTCTCTGCCTCCAGCTCAGGAAATGGCATCAGTCCTTGAGGCTAACGTCGCGTCACCCTCAGCACCTCCCTGGGCTCTTCCTCACCCCCAGCCAATCCACACACCAGACAGAGCTGCTCCACGCCAGAAGCATCCTTGGGGTCCACCTTCGCTTCTCCCACTCCATCACCACTGCTGAGATTCAGGCCACCATTTTCTCATCTGGATTCTATCAGCTTCTATCTTGCCTTCCTATCACCAATTCTTCACTGTTCTGGAATTCTTTTACAGAAAAACGAAACTAAACTAACCCTGACCGCACTGTTTCCCTACTTAAAAATCTCTGCAGGGAAAAAAGTGAGCAGAAAATAGGAGGGTCGTTCATAGCAAAGGACATAAAAATGTCTCTTAAACACATTTAAAAAAATAGAAATTAAAAGGAAAACACAAAAATAATTTTAAAATGATAAAAGAAAATACATTCAAAACGACTTCTAGATACAGTTTTCATCTGTCAGGTTAGCAAAGGTCCCAACGCTAGATCACACACACGTGGCAGGGCGTGAGGCAGACGCTCTCACACATCACAGGTGGGGATGGCAACGGGCGGCCTGACCCCAACAGGGCTTCTTCATAAGTACGGTGCCTATACAAGGTATAAATGTATATACTCTGCGACCTAAGTCCACTTTTAGAAACAAGTCCCATAGAGAGACCTGCACATGAAATGTGACATGTACACAGCTATTCACTGAAACGTTGTTGTTAATAGTAAAAGATTGGAAACAACACAAAATGCCTATCAGCTCAGGACTCATTCAATACATTATGGTTCATACACGTGATGCCCAACCAGGCAGCTGTGAACGTGAGTGAGTATATGCTCTCCAACGTACAAAGGCCTCTAGAAGTGCACTGAAGTGAGGAAAAAGAAGAGGTACAATAATCTAGTAGAATATACCACTTTTACTAAGAAGGAAGAAAAGGAACTTTTATTTGCATTAAAAACTGGAAGGATCTGGGGATTCCCTGGCGGTCCAGTGGTTAGGACTCAGCGCTCTCACTGCCAAGGGCCTGGGGTTCAATGCCTGGTCATGGAATTAAGATCCCGCAAGCCGCGCGGCGCGGCCAAAGAAAGAAACAGAAAAAACAACAAAAGCAAAATCAGTGAAAGGAGAGTACACATACACACACAGACACGCGTACCCGTGGATAAGTCACTTAGCAATGGATTCACAGCGTAAATGGACGCCGTCTTCTCTGTCCTCCATCCCTCACCCTCCCAGAGAAATCCCGCTGGCTGCGGTGACCACAGTAGGAAGCCCGCGCTCCTTAGCTTTGTAAGCAAAGCCCATCACCCTCCAGGCCCCTCTGGACCCACGCCCACACCTTCTACCCCGATCACACGGAAATTCTGTCCTCAGGCATTCGTTCCACATCTTTCAGAAGCCCTTTGACCTGCTGCGCCCTCTGCCTAGAAGGTCCTACCCCTTCCCTTGCCCTGGCAGAGTCCTAGGCGTCCTTCAACATCAAAGTCAGACAACAGCTCTGCGGGGGTCGGTCTCTTGGGATGGCCTCCCCGACAGCACCGGCTGCCGAGCCCCGTGCCCACAGCCTGTTAACCTACCTGGTTCTGGGCTCTGTGTGTGACTGGACCCCTCATTAGACCATCAGCTCCTCGAGGTAGGAGCTCTGCCTTATTCATCTTCACTTGCCCGGCATGGCATCTACCTTTCCAACAAATGCTCCCAGCCTGCCTCGCCCTCCCCTCAGTAAACAAGTGAGAATGTTTTGCCCTCCAGGGTAACAGGCGCCTTCACCTCACGAGCTGCCCCCGTCTGAATGAGGTCCTGAAAGCAGACACAGCGTGAGCAGTCAGGAGGGGTCCGGCCCTCGATCGTGCCTGCCAGGCACACCTGCAACCACCTCATCAAACGATTCCAGCTCCTCCTGTGCAGGACGAGGGTCTCAGACTACGCGCGCGGTCCGCATCCTCTTCAAGCCACAGAACACCGTGAGGGTCCGATAAGAACTACAATTACTCTCCTCCCAGAACCCCCGCCTCCCGAATGCCCCTCCACAAGCAGATGCAAGAGCTGACACGCAATTTCAGGAGATTCACAGAGCGAATGACATCTGAAGTCACTCCCAACTTGAACACTCTCTGAAGGATGGAAGGGTTAAAGTGAGGGGAGAAAGGATCTAACACTTTTTGATCATTTACTGAGCACCGGACACTCGGCTAAGCACATTATATGCATTAGTTCATTTATTCTCCATCCCAAACCAGTGAGGCGCACATTATTATTCTCCTTTTATAGATTAGGAGCTGGGATGCAGGGACCTTAAGTGGTAAATGTATTGTCAGTGAAGGTGTACCTTTCTGGCTTCAAGCTCCCAGTACTTTCCGTAGGGACATTCACATCCTCCCCACGGTGGTCAAGGGAGCCGGCCAGCCGTAGCCAGTAAGCACCAGAGGAGCGAGTCTGGTCTGCCCCCCAGCTGCTCCCCACGTCGCTATTCCAGGCACCGCCAAGATAGGACACAGAAAGTAAGTGCAACAAACAAGAAGCTCCAATGCCCAGGCCCCTCCACAGCTGGCAGGGAAATAAACAACCAGCCACGGACAAGGAGGAATGGCTTTGATTAAGGGAACCGGTGAAAGAGTCCCAAGCCCAAAGAAAGGCAGCAGCGCAAAGACCTTTTCAGGTCTGGTCCCTGAGAGCCACACAACCGAGGCAGACCCCTTGTCAACCTCGCCGGGAGGCAGACATGCTTGGGCTCAGAGAGGACCCAGGGGAGGCCCGTCCAAGGAGGGCCAGAGCCACAGTCCAGAGCAGGCAAGAGCCATCCTCACCACGTGCATCTCACCCAGGAGGGAATCCAGGTTTCGGAGAGCTGGGAGCCTACACCATCCAGAAGTGCTCTCTTTGAAACAGGAATCAAATGGTACTTCTTCACCCTCGGAGGTGGTCTGCCTCCTCTTAAAAGAAAGCCTGCCTGATGAGAAAGGAGTTGTGCTGGTTACTTAGGTAACTGAAGGTACAGAGGGCGTGGGGCTTGTGGACTCCCCTGGGTCTCTGGAGGGCGTATGGTGGGCCCCGGCTAAGCCCGGGAGAACTGCACCCAGATCCCTCTGCCCCCGAGTGCGCGCCCCCTTCATGACGCTGAGGACGAGGCCCCGGGCGCACAGAGCCTGGCGGGAGCTCCCAGACCCACTCCGCCGGCCACTCCCTCCTGCAGGGCCTCGTCACACTCAGTCTAGGCTGCTCACCTGGTCTCCTGCCTTTGAACTTGCATTTGTTCGACTCAGCCTCAACAGCGATGCAATCTCCCAATCGCGTTACTAACCGAAGGGTGAGGTTAAGGTCTTCACGCTGCCGCCCGTGCCCTTCCAGACCTGACGGCTACGGAGGAGCTCAGCAACCTCCTCTACCTGATTCCCAGGTTTTCCCCGAGCTCGCACCCATCGGTCTTTCCAGAACATGCAGTGCTGCCCCCCACTCTGTGTGTCCTGCACAAGCCACGCTCTTTGCCGGGAACGACCCCTCTTCACCCGTCACAAAACCCGCTCCCCTTCACCGCTCGGGTCAAGCCCTACGACCCCGGGGAAGCCCTGCCCATCTCTCAAGGAACCAACAGCTCCTCCTCCAACTGTCATTAGAGCCTCACGGACACAGCACACGACCTGCCGTCCCCAACACTGGACCGTGAGCCCCTCAAAGGCAGAAACGACCTGTGTATCTGCAGCACTTCGCGTGGTGCCTGCCAGGCAGGTACTTCATAAACGTCTGTTGAAGGAATGGACGGAGACGGAAAAGGCTGATTTAATAAATGGACGCATCAAACAGCGGATTTTGAGAGCTTTCCCTTCCTAATGCCTTCAAAGCCCACAAACCCTCAATTTCCAGGACTCTGTAGACAAATAGCCTAAAATATCAAATAAATGTTCTAAATTATGTATACTGATACCAGCTGCTTCCCTTTACATTGAAGGCACTCCTCAAGGTAAAATTTAAGAATATCTCACTAGGCTTCATCATTTACTGCCCCAAACTACACTTCTATTAGCTTCCCAGTTTACCATCAACCCCAGCAGCCAACAGACGAGCCTTTCCCCAGGTGTCCTTCTCGGGATGTGGTCCACAAAAGGGACCCTTTCACAGAGCGATTCCGTGTCCTGTGACTCTGGGAAATGTGCTCGCTCGCCCCAACTCAGAGATAGAGAGAGACATACAGGACCTTTCCAACTCACTATTTTCCACACTTGGTTGAATATCAAATCTTCTTTTTCCTTTGAAAATCCTAATAATACCCAGTGTTCTATGTCACACACTTTGAGAAATGCTACCCTTGGCCAGTTCCTGACTTATGTCCATTAAAAAACACAATCTGAAAATCTGGCCTAACTTTTGTCTAATGACATCACTTCATTTTATCCACGGACGTAACAACACGGCCGTTTCATGAAGACATTGCTTCCAGCCTAAAATGCAGAAACGAATCTTGAAAAAAATAACTTAGCAGATTGTGTTTATCCCCACGGTACCATAAATAATTCCTAAACTTCTAAACTGCCTCTTTGCAAGGGAGAAAATAAAACTGAACCACTGAGTAGCACATCACTACCTGCCTTCAAAGCTGCAGTGATCCCATGAAGCAAGAGTTTCATAAATAGTTTAAATAAAATTCAATTATATGAACATCCTTTTTTTATCTTTTTAATAGTCTCGGAGAGTTTCTTTAAGGGGTGTGGGGAAGAAGCCTGACTAACCAACCACAGATACCAAAGTCAGGCTGCTATGCAGTTTTCCGTGCGGGGCTATAAAACAACCCCAAATCCCCTGAGGGCTGTATTAATACTACACATCTCTGGCTTGTTTGAGAGCCCAAATCATGGGATCCGAGAGCTAAAAGGAAATCTGGATGTTATATCATCTAAGAAGCTTATTTTATAGATAAGAAACTGAGACCCTCGGGACTTGCCCAAGGTCTCCAGCACAGTGCGTGGCAGGGCCTGGCTGTGCTGGAGATCTGTGTAGGCAGATCTTCACTGCGAGGGCCCCCCGGATCTTCTTCCTGTTACCCTAGGAGCTGCACTGAGCAGCTGCACCCAGACAGGCCAAGGGTTAGCCTGGGAAACTAGGGTATTTCCCTCCACATTTACTGTTTAGATGAGCCTGGAGAAAGAACAGTACACATTGGGACGAGGAAATGGGGGTCCACCACTCATGTGCTCATCATTCATTTTATAATATATATATATTGAGTGCTGACTGTGTGCTAGGCATTGTTCTAGGAACTGGGAATACAACAGTGATCAAAACCAAAAAAGTCGGGCTTCCCTGGTGGTGCAGTGGTTGAGAGTCCGCCTGCCGATGCAGGGGATATGGGTTCGTGTCCCGGTCCGGGAAGATCCCACATGCCGCGGAGCGGCTGGGCCCGTGAGCCATGGCCGCTGAGCCTGCGCGTCCAGAGCCTTGTGCTCCGCAACGGGAGAGGCCAGAACAGTGAGAGGCCCGCGTACCGCAAAAAAAAAAAAAAAAAAAAAAAAAAAAGTCCCTGTTCTCATGAAGCTTACATTCTAGTGATTCCAGAGTTTTCTACCTGAGACTGATTAAAGACAGACACCTGGAACTAAACCTTTAAACAGGTTATAGTGAGAACATGTTTGCACACACACACACACACACACACACACGATCTTCCATATGTCAGAAGCATGTCCAAAAACTCCCACAAGGAGGACTTTCCAGATAAATCCCACCCCCAATCCCTGTCTGCTTTAGGAAACAGTCGCCACACACATCAAAATACTGGGAATCTATTTCAGTGGCTTCTCTAGGGAAGAGGGAAGCAGAAAAAGTCAAACTCTTTTTCAATCATCCTTCTCACTACGCTAGAAAGGGAGATGGTGAGGAAAAGCATGAAGGAATAAGTGAATTCCGTGTAACGGTATTGGAGGAGGGACGCTTAAGCACACTGGGAGCCCCAGGTGAGCTGAGGAAGAATATGCAAGACGGCCACGATGTACATCTTGCCAGCCAGCTACTGTGGATGGACAGACCACCACAAACGTCAGCAACCACACAGCTGTGGGCCAGGGCTTCAGCTGGTCCAGACTGGGCTGGCCTTAGGGCCCCAGGGTTGGTTCAGGTCCACTCCACCTGCTCCTTACTGCTCGAGAACCAGCAGGCTGTGCATGTTCATCTCATAACAAAGGCAGAAGCAAAAGAGGGCAAAAGCAGCTGCCAAGGACTTTCGAGCCTTTTTTCCTTCATCTGCTAATATCCCTTCAGCCAAAGCAGTCAGGTGGCCGAGCCAAAAATCAACAGGGCAGAGAGGAGGGTCCTCTTCCCACAGTGGAAAGTGCTTCAAAGTCAGGGGACAAAGTGCATGGATACAGGGTGGGGGGGGGTGGCATGGGAATAGTAATAGAGTCTGATGAAAGACATGACCATTTGCAACAATCCAAACTTGCCAAATTTCCATTTCTTTCTAATCTGAACCTTTTATTTGGAAACTCACAAACGAGTTCAACAGCCTCAAAATGTCAGAAGCTAATAGCTAGCATTTGGACTGTGTTATTATTGCTGTTGTTGCTATTATTATTATTAGGGTTACTGCTTCAGGAATGAGGAGATGATAGGAAAAAGGAAAACAGCTGAAAATGGAAAATTAAGTCCACATTGATGGGGGAAGGACAACTGCTTTATATCAGCTAAAGATCCAAGACCTTAGACAATGAAAATAAGACACAGGACAGAATCTCTGCTTTCCAGAAGTCTCCCACATATAGAAATGATGCCACAGACAGTACATAACACATAGTACAGCTATCAAAACATCAGAAATATGTACACGTACCGCAGCTTGAAGCAAGTTACCAAAATCTTTGCTCTTATTACGGTAGCAGAAATACTGGAGGGGATGGCATGGCTTCTAAGCAGGATCAGAAAGAACTACAAAATATACCAGGAGACAAATGCAATTCCGTGCAAACAGTATAACTGAGTCCGCACGCAAGCTCCACGTTGCCTTTCCCAGTCAAACAAGAGCATCCCAGAGTCTGCCTTCCCAGCCCCAGGAACTGCCACAGAGGGTGGGACCAGACTCAACAGAACATTAGGAGAGAGAGGGGAGACGTTTGAAAGTCATTAAATATGCAGAATCCCCACGCTGAAAATATGAATGATACAGCAATCACATCAGAGACTTGAGCCACTAGAGTCAAGCATGACAAGCAGAAGGGTTATCTTTACAGAACTTGTCAACTTACACCCACTCGCGTTCCCTGACAAAGTGACTTTTTGGGAGAATGATGTTATATAAAGAAACCTAAAGCTACTCAAGTAAGAAATATAGATATTCCATTCATGAAAGAGCAACTTAAAGAAGAAAAGCCACAAACCTAGAGAATACGATTTTAATATATAAAAATGACAAAAGATTAGTGTTCAAAATAGATGATGAATTCCTACCAATCAATTAAAAAAAGACAAAGAGATAGGCTTCCCTGGTGGCGCAGTGGTTACGAATCTGCCTGCCAAGGCGGGGGACACAGCTTCGAGACCTGGTCCGGGAAGATCCCACGTGCTGCGGAGCAACTAAGCCCGTGAGCCACAACTGCTGAGTATGAGCTCTAGAGCCCGCGAGCCACAACTACTGAATCCCGCGCACCTAGAGCCCGTGCTCCACAGCAAGAGAAGCCACCGCAATGAGAAGCCGGCGCACCACAACGAAGAGTAGCCCCCGCTCGCCGCAACTAGAGGAAGCCCGCGCGCAGCAACGGAGATCCAGCTCAGCCAAAAGTAAATAAACTAATGAATTAACTAATTTAAAAAAAGAAAGACAAAGAGAAACATGAGCCCTACCCCAAAATGAGCAAAAGAAAAGCTGCATGTGTCAAATAAATTTATAAAAAATGTGATCAACCTCAACAGCAATCAGCTAAATGTAAACGCAACCTCAGCAACAGACTACTCTAAACTCACCAGAGACTGACCAAAGTCAGGCGTCCGTGGAGAGGATGTGGGGCAGCAAGAACGTCCACGCAAAGGCTCAAGGCAGAGAGAACTGGCCCAGCTGCCTCGGGAAACAGCCTGGTGACACCAACAAAGTGAAGCTGCCCCGAAGTGCAGCAACTCCACAGCCAAATAAAATACGCCTCAGAGACACTCGCACTCCTGTACGTACAAGACGCACAAAGGTGTGCACGAGTAGCATTTGTCGGCAGCGAACAAAACGGGGGAAACGGCGAAGTGTCCATTAAAGAATGGATGAGTAGACTGCAGCATGTTCACCCAGCAGAATTTAAGCAGTGAAAAATGAACGAACTAAAACTCTACACACGACAACAGAGATGAACTTCATAGCACTGCAGGGAAAACCAAAGTCATGAGAGGATGGGTAGCACGATTCCATTTGTTAAAGCATAAAAGCTGGTGAAAGTTAGCTTGTTTTACAATATGCATAGAAAAACTATAATGAAAATCAAGGTAACAACACAAAATTCAGAACAGTGACTGCTCATAGGAGTGGGGGGAAGAGAAGGTACTAACAGGGAGGGACACAGGGGACTTCAACTGTATCATGTCCTACCTCTTCAGCTGGGTGGGGGACACTGGACTGATCTATATGGTAAAGGACTGGAAGACAGACAGAGACAGAGACGGGCATATAAAGTATCAGCATGAAGTATTTCAATGAAGAAAAATTTTAAGGAAAAAAATTATTTTTTAATTAGGGAGACTTAAGCATGTTATGGCCAAGAGTAAAGAATGAATACAGGAAGAACAAAGTTGGACTAACACTTCCCAATTTCAAAACTTACTACAAAGCTACAGGAATCAAAACAGTGTGGACATGAGGACAGGAACGTAGAACAATGGAATAAAATTGAGTCCATAAATAAACCCAAACATGATTTTCGACAGAGGTGCCAAGATCATTCAGTGGCTCCATCAGTTAGACCTCCAGTGGTCTAACTGATGGACAGAGCTCCCTCTTCGCATATCCCAAAGCCTGATCTCATGAATGGCACGTAAGCTCGTGCTCTAATTACACAGCCTCATCTTCCCTGCCTCACTCCAAGTTTTACAGGGAGAAGTCACATCTTACCATTTGTTGTATCTTCCTCTTTGTCTAGCACGGTGCCTTACGCAGACAAGATGCTAAGTGTAGGAGTGGCATGTCTGCTGGTATACAGCACAGTGCTTGTACAGTCTTGGTCTGTGCCATCTGGAAGTTCACCAACTTAGATCAGTGACATTGAGCGATATAAGTGTGTGTAGAGGCTGTAGAGACTTCTACCAAAGAGGGATAGACTGCAAATAGATTTATTCTTATATAGGAAAAGCAGCATTAGGTATACCAACTGGGCGTCCAAGCAAAGACAAAGTACACAAGCCCTTACAAACAGGAACTGAACTTCTTCTAGGGTGCATGCTTCATGTGTGCCTATCACCAGTATTCCACCCTGAGTGCAACCAGGACGAGGGCTTGGCACACTCCTCCCCAGTCCCTCCCCTCCCCACTCTGCCCACCGTGCCTCTGTTACTAATATGGACCACATGGCACCCTAATCATTCATGTTTACGTCTCTATGCACTGCGCTGGTCTCAAAGGCAAGGACAATGCTTATTTGCTTTTCTATAGCCTTAGAAGTAATTCAAGAAATATTTGACAAACAAACGAACAAAAGAATGATTATTTAAAACTAGAAACTGTTCACGTACGTATTTACAAGGTTTTCCCCAAACAGTCAAGTTTTAAATTTTAATCAAGAGGTAAAGAAGGCAATTCCGCTTTTAAAGTTATTTTCCACTATGGAGACTTTTCTGCTTCCTGGCCCAGGTATAATCTTCTAAATTTCACAGGGGCTCAATAGATGGTAAATTCCTTCCAGGCATGATGACAGCCCGTAGTCACCTGGGGATGGTTTCAGATGTTCCTGCTCTGTATTCTACCTGCAAAGACAGCAGCCTGAGTCAGCCCAATGGGAAAGAAGTGTGTCGTATTTGGAGACGTGACTCACTACTGTCCTCAAGGGAAAAACAATCAGATCATCATGACAGCAGTCGCCACCCAGGTCACAACTACCAAATCTAACCAGTCAGAAAGCAATGGCGGGAATTCCCTGGTGGCGCAGTGGTTAAGAATCCGCCTGCCAATGCAGGGGACACAGGTTCGATCCGTGGTCCAGGAAGATCCCACATGCCGCAGAGCAACTAAGCCCATGTGCCACAACTACCGAGCTCGTATGCCACAAGTACTGAAGCCCGCATGCCTAGAGCCCATGCTCTGAAACAAGGGAAGCCACCACAGTGAGAAGCCCATGCACTGCAACAGAGTAGCCCCCACTCGCCGCAACTAGAGAAAGCCCACGTGCAGCAACGAAGACCCAACACAGCCAAAAATAAAATAAATAAATAAATAAATTTATTTTAAAAAAAAAAGAAAGAAAGCAATGGTGAAGGACTAGAACTTAAAGAAGAAGAAATAAAATTCTCTAAGCTATCCGGAACAGCCTTATCTTATTCTGTGCACAAAAACACACACATGCCATAGCCAACTTAAGTGTGTAATAAAGTGTTTTCATTGCCTGTTCAAATTAGGAATCTAATCTCATGCTTTTAATTAAATGCACTCGATCACAGAGATAATACACGGGGGATGAGCCCCTCTGCAGGAGTAACGAATAACTACACAACAGAGTTTTGTTTGCTTTTGTTTCATTTGGTTCCAGCTCTTCATTCTATGTCAGGCAGAATCATTTATTTGAAAGGAATTTCTAGCCACTGCAAAATCATGCAATTTACTGTTCAGGGAGCAGAACACAGTAGTTGATTGTTGTCGGAAAGATCTGGGCAAGCGGCGCTGCCAGCCATTTGAGCCTGATCACCTTTCTGAGGCTCTGTAAGATGGGGTTAGTAACAGCATCCACCCAGAGCCCTGTTGTCAAGGTTAAATGAAAGAAAGCCTCTAGGGCATTTAGTGAGAGGCTGGCACTCGGCCGCTATTATCACTGCCCCATCAGCCTCTCGGTTGTCGGTTGTCATTTCAGCATTTAGCTGAGCCTCTGAAGGGCCATAAAGATGGAGAGTTGTAACCATCAATTTTAGCATTTCTTGGAAGTTCTATTTTCAAAGGCAGGGGAGAGGGGAGGAGAGGGGAGGGAAAAAAATACAGGAGGAAAGACAGCAAGAATGGCAAACTGAACAGAGGCATAAAGTGCCCGGAGCCAGGCTTCCGCCACACCGTAGGAACTCAGAAAACAGAAGGTTAGCTGCACTTGCAAATGCTGTCTGTGGTTAGTGACTGCCAGGCACACAATGTAAGCATTTTAACTACAGACGTCAAAACACGTTCGAGTCTGAGAACACGGAGCAGAACTCTGTCATAATAACTTCAACTTCAAACAGCAAAGCCCACACAGAAATTCTTTTATAAAATCATTTCTTCTTCCTTTTCTTTAGTCTCTCTCTTGCAAGGTATTTAACTTAAATTTTATGTGTACCATTTCCCAACAAACGAAAGCACATCCCACCACCACGGTGAATCTCTCAGACACGTTTGCATCTTAGGTGTCTTCTTTTTTTTTCACTTTGCCATTTCCTCCAAGAATCACCTGACGTGGCTGATCTAATTGTAGAACAGCAGTCTCATTAATGTGCAATGATGACTTGGAAACCTGTTTCAGAGACTGTATTCAGCCAATTACTGTGTGAATAAACCTCATAAGAACCCATCCAGGATACTGGAAACATACAAGGAAGCACGATTCCAAGCGACAACTCGTATGCGACTCACCCTCCCCCCGAAGCAAAACAAACAAAAACACCACAGGGAAAAAGCAAACAAAACAAAACACCACAGAAGTATTTGAAGTTAGTTCCTACTCAAGAAGAGATTAAAGCTTACATATTTGCTCCCAGTATTTTGTGTTTTCTATTAAAATGCATATGCACCTCTGTTACTTTCCTGTTCCCTACCACTCTCAATTTTCTTTCTCCCTCTAAAATCACTCACTCAATCCAGAATCACGGATACTAAAATGACGACGTAACTAGTTCCAACTGGCTAGAAACTGTTTCTATGACGTGCAGGACAGGCTCGGTTTAAATATGTTCAACTAAGGGGGCTCTCTGTTAATAAATGGCTCTCACCATTTGAAAACAATGTTTAGTAACATCAGAGATTAATTTTTACCGAAACAATTTTACTACGCGCCAGACCCTGTGCTAAGCACGTCACGTGCATCGCCTCCACTAACTCCCATAAAGAAACTCTGAGGGCGGCATCGCTGTGCCCATTTAACTGTGAGAGAACCGAGACTGGAGAGGTTAAGCAACCTGCCTGAAGACACACAGCTGTCAACTGACAGAACACGTGCTGCTTCAGACACGCAAGCCCAGGCCTCCCAACTTTTACTCACAGGCCCTCGTTTGCGACCCCTCTGCTTGCTCTTCTCCAGGACAGACCTTCAGATACTGGAAAACCACCCGAGGAGCACATGGTGCTGTGCTGGGCCAGCTCTCCCGCAAGCATTGCTTGGCCGAGTGGAGAGGAATCTGTGAGCTGGCTGGCCCGGGCCCCTGGGGAAGAGGGGGCAGGGAGGCCAGGCCCCAGGTCTCCCAGCCCAGGCAGCACCAGCTCCTGCGTTCACGGCCGCCCCATCTCCCGTCTCCCTCCAGCCGCGTTCTCTAAGGTCACGACCTTACCCATGGTCCATCGCAGCTCTGAGTCACCAGAAGGGACGGCTCCCCTCCGGTCTATGGTGGGAGGCCCGTGACCAGCCCTGAATCAGAGCCACCACCCTCCCAGACCACAGAGCGCATGTCCTTCTCCAGGAGGGAGGAGCGGGGGCAGTGGGGAGCCGGCTCATGGGGTCCCCTCTGCCTGCTGCTCAGGCTGTGACCCCTCCCCACACGCCCAGTCTCAGCCAGCTTCCCATGGAGGATGTACACTCTGAACAAGTATTTTTAAATTTAAATTCAGATAGTGACTTAAAAGAAAAAAACCTCAGAGCTCTGAAATTAAGTTTAGAGATAATCTCTTTTTTTGGCTGCACTACACGGCTTGTGGGATCCTACTTCCTGGACCAAGGATCGAACCCGGGCCCTCGGCAGCATGGAGTCCTAACTGCTGGACCGCGAGGGAATTCCTAGAAATAATCATTATTGTTAAGCAATGGTCCTGCAGAGGAGAGCTGGAAAGATCCTTCTCGAGTTCTTACAGAACGGGGAGAGCCCCCATTTTCCTCCCTCCCTCCCAGTCAGGGAGCACTGCCAACGCTGAGGGTGGCAAACCACCAAACATCACAGGCCTAAGTATTTTTATATTGTGTTTTTAGCATATTTATGAAATACCTGCTGAATTTGGTTCCAAATGCAGTAGGAACAAAAAAAGGGATTATATGTTGGCTTTGTTCTTAAATAGTTTGGAAGACAAACCACTCTCCTGGGACATGCATCAAAGACCTGTCGGCAATTACAAAGCAGCTGATCAACAAATACGAAATCACAAAGTACAAACCAACGCCGGGCGCTGATAAGGAAGAGCTTCAAAACCAAGAAGCTTTTGCAAAATTAGCCACGAGAATAAAGTTCTTCCAGAGTGAAGTGCCAGAGAAAAGTCTGGAGGGCAATACAAGGAGAGAAAGACGGAGGCTAGTCCTACAGGAGTAGGTGAACGTGGATGCAAATGAGCCTGTAAAGGAAGTTAGCTGGGAAGAGAGAGCCTGTAAATAAATGTGGATTCTCTTCTACCTGAATTTACCAGTTGCTGTTCCATCACCCCACAGCCAAGAATTTCTAGCCATTCCCCGTGGAAGTTGATCTCCATCTCGAAGGAAGGATGAGTAAAAGGAAAGTAGCAGTCCACCCATCTGATGTCCAGCCCTGCAAAGACACCAAAGAAAAACAGACATGGAGCATTAAAGGCAGTCTTGCCTTTCCTGTGATCAAAGCTGCCCTTCGGCTAATGACACCAACTCCTACATTCTGACTAAAATAAATAGCAAACAAATTAATTCGCAACACTTTGGGGGGAGGCAATAAATCTTAAAACTTGTGAAAAACTGGGCATGTCTTTTCCAATATGAAAAACACTTTGTGTAGCTCCAGGACCCTCTAAAACCAAATCAATCACCTGCCAAATCCCTGCAACCACCGGGCAGAGGAAAAAATTAGGTCAAGATAATGGGAAAGCAGGTAATTCTGCTAGTTTCTATAAGTGAAAATGATATCTTCTCAGAGTTAAAGAAAAAATACTTTTACTGTTCTTCAAACTTACATATCAACAGTATGACTAATTCAGGATAAACTAATCAACTTTCACTTCCATAAATAGATATATTAATTTTTATTAACTTTATAAGAGCTAATAAAAGGTTAAATGAAATAAGATCAGCTAAATTAAAAAAGTCAAAACTTTTTTTTCTACAGATGAATGATAAATATTCAAGCCTGCAGAGTCTTGATTCAAGCCTGAATCTATTATTCAATGATAAATATTCATAAATACTCACATCCAGGACAAACCAAAAAAGTACATGCTAAATGCCAGGATGAATTTCTCAATATGCAATCATAAATATGTCACTTACAAACAATAATATTATCATTTAACAAAGGAAAAGACTAATGAATTGAAAACAAGTCAAGCCTGCAGAGAGCAGAGGTCACTAAGAAGAGAAGGCAGAATAGGAGGCCACGGAGCAGCCAGATGCCCCTGTGAGGACACCCAGAGTCCTCACAGCGCAGGCACTGAACAAAACCAGTAACAAAACTTGCTTCCGTTTACTGAGCACTTACTACGCCTCTACCATTCCCATTTCATAGAGAGGTGGAAAAACTATTAGGAAGGTTGTGTGTCCTGCCCATAGGCACACAGCTAGCAGGTGACCGGGCTACACCCGGGGCTGCCCGACTCCAAAACTCCTGCTCTTGACAATTAAAACATAATTCCCTGCCCATCGAGATATTTCAAGAATCAAACGAACAGAGTTAATAAAACAAAGGGGCTCTTGCTATGCTCAGAATGATATAGGAGAATATAGGTTTTTCTTTCATTGTTCTGTTTCAGTTGCATTTATTTTTCTAGATACCTGCTGTCAATGGCAAGTGACAACTGATTTCTGTTTACAGTCGTAATACAATATTCCCCCCTTTTATTATACATGTGGTATAACAGACAAATATTAAACTCCACGTACATACAGTGCACACGGTTGTAAGTGCTGACATACGTATACATCCATGAAACATCATCACTGTCAATATCAGGAACATGTCCATTACCCCCCAAAGCTTCCTCATGCCCCTCTGTAATACTCCCCACCTGCCCATGAGCCCCGCCTCTCCTCCTCACCAGCCCTCCTTCCCCAGGCAACCACTGACTTCCTCCCTGTCATGACAGACGAGCTGGCATTGCCTAGAACTTTATGAAAATGCAGTCACACAGAATGTATTCTTTTACTGTCTGGGTTCTTTTACTTGGTGTGATTATTTTAAGACTCACCCATGTTGTTGTGCATGTCCATAGTTCATTCGTTGCCATTACTGAGGAAATTTCGCCAACATTTTTTCTACCCGGGAAAAAAATGTAGATGTTGGGGCAGTGTCTGCAAGTCCCCCGATATTTCTGTACAGAAGCCCCTACGTGCAGACCAGTTGCCTACTTGCCACTGAATTCTGCGAAGAAGGGACCTGGACACCTGTGTGCTCATCCATCTTTGGGACCAATAATCCCCTAGCAATACTGTATAAAAAAGCTCCAGAGACAACCCCACTGGCAAACAGAAATGTGTAAAGTGTTGGGATGTATAACTGAGCACAGAGGACGGGCAGACAAAAGCATGTTATTCGTTCTTTTTGTAACTCCTGGCAGGTGAGCACAGATCACCTTCTGAGAACAATTTGGAAGAACAAATTCTTTATACATGGCTTTTTATACCTGGATCAAATTTTACCGAAAGCAAGACGAGTTTTCAGGGTTAACATGATGATTTCATATAATTCAACACCACTAAGTGCCTGGAATAAAGTTAGGTACGGTCTACACAAATTAATTTTCCTGTATTTCCTTATTTTATTCCTTTGGGTAAAGTTTATCTCTTTATACCTCACGCCTAGAAAGCTTAGGTTCCCCCCAGTCAGAGAGAAAGCAACTTGAAAACATTAGTAATGCTCAAAATAACCACAAGTAACTCTATTATCAGTGTTCGTTAAGCCTGAACTCGACCTCTCCTGCATGCACACCCATCCGAGCTGTCGGTGCCAGTGGTGTCAAAGCACAAGGACTGAACTGAACGGCGGTGTGACGGTCTCTGCCCTTCTCTAGGAACCTTCTTTTATCAAAGGACTTTGGCTTTACCACTTGTAAAACTACAAAACATTATAACTTTGGATAAAAACTTTTTTAATGTTGACTAAATTCTCAAGATAAAATGTCCATATGTTGGTCGCATCAAACCTCGCTCTCTTTTGGTTGAAGGCCTCCGTCACCACAGCCCTAGGTTTCCTTTTGCTCAACCGTCCTACTACAGGTGTGTCTCTTTCAGTAGCAATGAAAGTAACGGCTCCACAGTGAAAAACGCACCCAGCAAAGAGTGACAAGGCAGGGAAGTCGGCCAAAGTCTCTCAGGACACACGAGATGATTAACATCGCGCATCTAAGAGGCAGAACTCACTGACGGCAACAGCACAGAAACTAACCCAGAAAACACGGACTGGCAAAAGCTGTGTCCAGTGTGGCTAGAAAGTTTCTGATCCTTTTACCTCCTCAGATCCTTTGCTCAGATCCTTTTGAAACCTGTGACCCTGCGAAGAATGCCGAATCCATAAACCATTCACTTCCTTTTTCTACTACCTTAAGGATTTCTTCAGTTCTTAAATTCGTCTTCCTTCACGTAAACAGGAAAATGGCAAAATCTACAAAGTCCCACCTTCAAGAAGCCTATGGCTATACTTCAAACATAAATAGTCACTATTTAAAAGTAAATTATATTAGTTCATGTGTAATTTTTATCAAAATACCATATCCTTTTACATATTCTAGCAATTTAAATTTTAGTTACTTTGACACATAATAGTAATTTTTTTCAAGCTGGTGGTAGAATCATTTATTAATTACTTTTATATTACCCCCAAATATACACTTTCTTCTCGTTTTCTCCCCATAACCTCAAAATTATAGTAAGGATCATTATAGCAGATTGAAAAAACGTCTTGACTGCAGCGTGTATCAAAGATGTGATATTGAATAACCACCTAAAAACTATGTTAAGTATGGCTTATTTCACACGTCAAGTATCAGGAGTCTGTGAAAAAAATCCACTAAGAACTAGGCTTTTTGAATTATACGTTAATAGAGGGAAATTTGGGGTAAACATGTCCAAATCATATGGGTTCACTATGCATTACATTATTCTCCTTATTGGTGATTCGTTTAAATTACATTAAATGTACATATATTATATACCTAATGGAAAATAATGCCAAAGTTCGTTCTTTTTTCTGTTTTATGTGTGTTTCTCTTTTTCTTTTTGGTTTGGATGTAATAATTTACTAAAACATATTTACAAATGAAGTTCAGAGCTTTTTAAAAATTGTCTCAGAACCCTGTGAGATTACAACAACTGTCAAAAATTATATATTAATTTTTAGGCTAGAGCCAAGTAGAAGAATAAACCAAAAACCTGGATTCAAGTCTCATCCTGCCCTTTTTGCTGTGAAACTGTGGGTAGGTTAACCAACCTCTCTGAGCCCAGCTGCCCCATCTCCACACTGTACAGCAACAGCTGCTCTGCCGGTGACTGTGAGCAGAGGGCCTAGCAAGTCCCAGTTTTCCCAGAGGCAGAGATGCTCTCTGGAGATGCAGGCACCTGCTCTGCTTCCTCTCCTGAAGGAGGATGCTGAGAGCCCAAAGTCTAGGATCATTCCCTCAGCTGGGACCCCAGAAATGACTGGTGAGCATTCCTTCAGAATGGTGGTATCATAGAGAACAGACTGGTGGCTGCCAGTGGGGAGGGGGTGGGGGAGGGATGGAGTGGGAGGCTGGGGTCAGCAGATGCAAACTGCTACATGTGGGATGGATAAACAACGAGGTCTTGCTGCCTAGCACCGAGTACTATATTCAGTATCCTGTGATAAACCATAATGGAAAAGAATATAAAAAAAGGAATACACAGGGCTGCCCTGGTGGCGCAGTGGTTGAGAGTCCGCCTGCCGATGCAGGGGACGCGGGTTCGTGCCCCGGTCTGGGAAGGATCCCACATGCCGCGGAGCGGCTGGGCCCATGAGCCATGGCCGCTGAGCCTGCGCATCCGGAGCCTGTGCTCCGCAACCGGAGAGGCCACAGCAGTGAGAGGCCCGCGTACCGCAAAAAAAAAAAAAAAAAAAAAAGGAATACATATATGTATCACTGAATCCCTTTGCTGTACAGCAGAAATTAACATAACATTGTAAATCAACTATACTTCAATTAAAAAAAAAAAAATGGGGCTTCCCTGGGTGGCGCAGTGGTTGAGAGTCCGCCTGCCGATGCAGGGGACGCGGGTTCGTGCCCCGGTCCAGGAGGATCCCACATGCCGCGGACCGGCTGGGCTCGTGAGCCATGGTCGCTGAGCCTGCGCTCCGCAACGGGAGAGGCCACAACAGTGAGAGGCCCGTGTACCGCAAAAAAAAAAAAAAAAAAAAGGATAGTGATGTGAGCCTGAGTGGAAAAGGACTAGCAAGAACTTGAATTCTCTCAGCTCTGGCAGGACACTGCCGGCCCTACCTGCCGTAGCGAACCAGGGGCACGGGCACAGGACGGCAGCACCACGTACCAGGGAAGACCAATCAGGGCCGGACGCAGAGGGCGGGGCAGGGGCCCGGCCTCTTCCCACCAAGCCCTGCCCCCGAGGCAGTACTGCGGCGCCTAACACTGGACACAGCCACGTTAAACAGATGCCACTCCAGGTCACCCCACCCGCCTCCATCACAGATCTCGTCTAAACACACCCTGTAATTCATTTCCCTGGCTTACCCACTCAGCAAGGGACTCTTTCTCTGCTTCCCATACCCTTATATTTAAAGATGGGACTGTGCTATCAGAACCACCTCCCAGAGCTGTCAGAATCTAAATTTGAAAAGGCTGGTGGCCCAGACCAGAGCATATACCAGTGACTTTATATATGCTACCAAGGCTACCCTCCACCGAAGCAGAGACTTTTCTATACTGGCTATACAAATACGCAATTAGTAACTGTTCTTGGGCATTAATTCCTCAGTGCTGGAACCCGAGGAGCAGCCGAATGTGGCAGAACTCTGATTCTCCTGCTTTCTACACCGGACACGGCAGGCACCCAAGCAAGGAAAGCGAAGCGGGGAGAAAAAGGATGGAGGGTGCTCTCTGGCTAAAAAGAAATCCGTAAAAAACTGGGACCATCCTAGGTGAGCACGACCTAACTAGAAATTGCCCGGCCCTCACTGTCAAATGCATCTGACAATTCCATCTCTTCTGCTTCTGCTCGACTGAAATCAGACTCACAGCCCTTTACACTGAATATGGACCAAGCAGCGGACAGGCAATTTTTCACAGTTCTCAGTATTGCTCTTTTCTCATAGCTTTCTTAAAAAAAATTTTTTTGAACAGTAATATATTCACAGGGTTCAAAATCGCAACACTGTAAGAGTATACATTTCCCTGTATAAATAGGGCATCGGTGACATCACAAGAAAAAAATTGTAAGTGTGTGAGGTGACTGATGTTAACTAAACTTACTGCGGTGATCGTTTTGCAATATATACATGTATCCAATTATGTCATACACCTCAGATTAACACAGTATTACAGTAAAACGGCCCCCTACATCCGAACCAGTTCTGCTCCCAGAGCACGTTCGTTCATTAAGTCCAATTTATTAGTTAAGTCCAACAAAGTTACCCTAGGTACCCAACTAACACAACCGGCTATGTAGTACTGTACTGTAATAGGTTCATGATACTTTTCACACAAATAATACATAAAAAACAAACATAGAAAATAAAACATTTTTAATCTTCCAGTACAGTCCCTTGAAAAGTACAGAAGTACCAGCTACACCACTGCTGCTTTTACACTTGCCTCCAGACATCCTGGGCTGGAAATAAAGACACTGTACTGCTGTGCTCTATACAGTCCTGTGCGGTAAAGTACACAGAAGCACAGCCACTTGTAGAGGACGCACGTACGTGACCATGTACGCCACAGCACACGGTGTAAGATGTGAGCTCTATTTCAGCCACAGTGACTCCTGCTGAGACAGATGCAAAGTACCAGGGGAAAAATAAAAGGCTAGCAACTTCTCCCACTGTTGCTGACAGGGTAACTGGTCCCACCTTTATGAGTCTTCTGCTTGGTGGAAAGAGCAGTGAGGTGAAGTGTCGTTTCAGACTCCCATACGCAGGAATCCTCTTGCTTAGGGCTTGGATCTTAAAATGATACTAGCATTTCTCTACCTCGCAGTGGGGTTAGAAACGGAGTACAGCACAATTCAATGCTCCCTCATCCTAAATCTGGGTGTGGGGTCCGAGGCACTGGGGTAAGGGGCGACACGGGGAGCAGAGGGGACAGCCTAAGGGGAACCTGGTCCAGGGGAGAGCCACAGCCAAGCGCCCTCTGTCCTCAACCTTCCTCCCCGACCCACTGGCACAGGACGGCTCCACAGACAAACCTGGCAGACAGAAGGTTCACCCTCCGCCTGCCTCCTGCGTCTGATCCCAGAGACGTGGGCGGGTCCACCATGCGCGGCAAGCGCAATCCTAGAGCCATAACTAGATCCAGCTCCAGCACCTGAGGCTGAGTGACCTCGAGCAACTTCCTTAACCTCTCACTGCCTCAGCTTCGTTCAAAGTAAGAATAATATTCATCTCGCAGAGTTTGGGTGACAATTCAGTAAGGAAAAGTGTGTAAAGAATCTAAATACTCAATGGGTGATTTTTGAAATGAATGTCACTGAAAATCAGACCATGATCTAAACTCTCTCAGGTTTTGATAAAAATATGAAGAAAAAGAAACATTTCTCAAGTGCACGCTAAGGTCATCGACGTCTGCTGTTTGTTTACTCTGGTGCCATGCTAAATACTCACGTGGCTCCTTCAGCTAACCTTTACACTCATGCCAGGCTGCCATAAGCACTGCACAGTAAGCACCACTGTGCCCATCTCACAGATGGAGGAACTGCGACGGAGACCGCTTACATATCCAATCCAAGTTTACACGGAAAATGCCAAGATCAGAATTCAAAACCAGGTGTCAGACTGCAAAGCCCAATGCTGCCCTCCACTGGAGCAGACCATGAAAACTGCACGAACTCGGCTTCCAAGCAAAGCGCCCTCCAAGGCCAAGAAGGCACCATCGGCCTCCTTGTTCTCCTAACACACAACGACAGGTAGGAGAAAAAGGAGAAAACCAAAAAGCCATGGTCAATGTTCAAAGATAAGAGAAATACCTCCACTGGCCAGAACCAGCACAGAAAAGCAAACAGGGAGAGGGGATAAATCACAGTGTTGCTGGGCTTGGGGTCCACAATCAGGAAGAGATGCCAGGAGCTTGCCTCCTGCAGGATAACGTGCTGCTGGCCTGGCATCTGAGCGAGGCTAAAAGCTTGCAGTCAGAAGCTGGGACGGAATGGGCTCCATACTGGTGAAAGAAGGGTGACAAAAATCGTCACCAAATACAGCCTGGGGCTGTAGCTCTGAAGAGCTGTAAGCTTGCAGAGCCAAGCCCTGGGCGCTGGACCTGCCATGTCCCTAAATCAGGGCTGGTGAGTACATCTGACAGGTCCCTACAAAACCCCATTCTGGATTTAAAGTCGGAAGAGCTCAGTGTAAACCCACACAGGGGATAAATAAGCAAAGCGGGGAGGGCAGGAGGGAGGAAAGCAGAGAAAGGGAGAAAAACAAAAACAAAATCTTCCCCTGAACCTGACCTGCAGACCATAATTCCAACTATATGATTGCTAAGTAAGACAGCCAACACAACCAACAACCAAAGCTGAAGTCACCCCAGAGGAGATTAATTTTATAAAACAGCCTGAGAGTCTAAAATAAGTGTATCTCAGTTACCCCAAGAGATCCATGAAAGCACAATTCACTGATTGTTCTAAAAACAAAAATCATAAGGCAATCCTTTTGTAAACCAGACCTAAACAATGCATCTTTAGGATTTTATCTATCTCCAGATCAAATTCTTCTTTGAAAAGGAAAACACCAGCCCCCAGTTTCAAAAAACTAAAAAAATAAATAAAATAATTTTTTTAAAGACAGAATATATGAAACAATGCCACACTAGACCTTGGATATCAGGTAACCAAGGACACTGGTCCCTGAAAGATGAGCCCTAACACTGCCCCGGGAGAGGAAAACACAGGAGGAGCCCAGAGGTCTTCCCAGGTTGAGGAAACAGTCTGTCCTGAGAGTTCACAGGTCAGGGTGAAAGACGACGGCTGTAGAGAGAGAGGGCTGAAGGTCTGCAGAAGATGGAATACAAATGAAAATGTCAGTGCAGGTGTGTTGAAGAAACTCCCCGAGGCTAGGGAACAGACCACACGAAAGGATTAGGAGGAATAACGTGGGAGCTCACAAAGACCAGAAAGGGGCCAGTTCCCAAACAGCCGCATGGAAGACCTCGTAATTCATGGGTTATCAGTTACAGCACTAAGAAGGGTCTTAAGTTGGTTGTGGGAAAAAGCTAATCCTGGACTAAAACCCTACACTGGCCCTGCCTAACAAGGCTTAAAACGAGATGGGAAGGATCAAAGTGTTTCTGAGTAATCCCAGAACGAAGCTCAGAGAGATTATTAGGAATACAGAAATATACAACGCGTTATGAGGTAAAGCTGACAGTATCGGGCATCCTATAGAAAGTGATCAGGCATGCAAAGAAGAAGAAAAAAACATAAAGTAGAGGAAGAGAAATAGCAATTCACCAAGAAATGACACAGATGACAGAAGTAGTTGAAAAAGGCACTGAAATATGCATGGTAATGATATACAGTACACTCCCAAAGCTTCGGGAAGACTGAACATGTTAGGTAGAGATAAAGGGGATCATGAAAAGACACTAATTGAAACTAGAAAATGGGGTGAAAAGAACACTGGATGGAATGCACAGCAGATCAGACACTGCAGGAAAAAAGAAGGGCCGATGAATTTAAAGATACAGCAATGAAAACTATCTAAAATGAAACCCAGAAGGAAAACAAAATTCTGAGAGAAGAGTGAACAGAGCACCGGTGAACTGTGGAAAAGTTTCAAGTGGCCAGATATACACGTAATTGGAGTCCCCACGGGGAGGGAGTAACAGAGAAAATATCTGAAGAAATAATTTACTGAAATTTCTCAAATGTGATGAAATATATATATGTATCAAGAATTTGAGCTTTCTACGAACCTAAGCAGAGAAGGAACTTTCCCTCGTCCATAGACCTTAATGTCTCCCGGTTGCCTGTGTATCAACCTCCTACAGGTAGAAAGAGTATGAAACAGGCACAGTCCTGGCACATTCGTTGTCTTTAAACAACGAATATCTTGAAAAATTTAAGTACTTTTTTCACTGTACCTCGAGGCCCAATCATTTCATTTCATTTAATATAAAACCCCACACAATTTCAACTTCTTACTTCTCTAGGGTATGGAACCTGTTTCTTAGCCCTCCCCAGTCACCAGAGAATCAGCAACTTTCTTAGGCTCCTTAAAAGCATTCCAGCTAATTCAACCGTGGCTGTCTCATGCTTTCTCCCGAACAGTTTCCTTGTACCAAGTCCTTAGGCCAGGAAGGTTAACGCTAGTAGTATTTTCTCCACTCAGCAGACTCCTAAGGAAAGGTGGGTCTTAAGTCTCTCTCCACCTGAGTCCTAAAGTGATGATGTCCTCTTTCCACTGAGTATCTGTACTCAGCACAAGGCAAGGCTCTCTGTAGCCCCATTTCAGAGCATGTGATCCAAGGTTCCGACAGGCGGACCCTGCCAGCCAGTTTTCATCTGAAAGTGCAGCCGGCCTGGACGACACCCGAGCCCCAAGGAGCAGAGACAGCTCCACATGGCCTGAGGCAGCCGCTGCTCTGCTACTTCACCTCCAGATGTAAGACGACCCTCCGCAAATCAGACAGCACCAGACGGCCCAAAAGAGCACACTTCAAAATTATTAAAGTGACATGCTTCAACGCTCTGTAAATCTGACTCAGTCTTAGGAACAAAGTAGGACTAACAGCCATAAACCCAGTTATCATTCTCAATCACTTTCACTTTATTTATATTAACAGGGACTCGTGGACAGAGAAAAATATGAAAAGGTACGGAAGACACAGTATCCTCACTGCCGACTGACCTCACTCCCGACCAGGACAGCATTCATAATACAGAGCCCTGCAACGCAAGGGCCGCATACAGACCCTTTGGAGGTTGGGTTGACAAGCAAGTTATTTTGGGAGAATCAGCACCTATCGAAGGAAGAGGGTGGCAGCTGCAGCGGGGGGAGTCAACCAACTGCAATCAGGCCCAGCAAAGCCTTAACCTCGCCAGAGGGACAGGGTTGCGGGGAGGGGGGAGAGGGGGAGCGGGGATGAGGGAGCTGGAGCCGGGTGGGCAGGGGCTGGGGGCTGGGGGCAAACTGTGGGGCCTTTATATTCCTCCCACAAGCAGTCTTTGGCTGTGGGCAGCTCTGGGAAGGGCACTGTCCTTGGGCAAGGGGGCTTGCCCGCAGCTGCAGCGGCCCCGGAGGGAGCTGACGGCTGAGGCCACCTGCACTTCCACCGGCAGGGTCCTGGGACAGGAGCTGCGAGTGCATCTCAGTGACGACCGTTAGCCTGTTTTGCTCTTAAACGGAAGAGACACGACTGGCCACAGCAACATATCTAGCGGGCAGCAGAGGAACACAGTCCACTTCTCTTTCAGACGCATTCACCCAAACTGTGCTATAAGGCCGGCGCCTCCTAAAGGGAAACTCCAGGGCTCGGCAAGGGACCGTGCCAGAGACGGCCGTAAACCGTGAAGGGCAGCAAGTGAAACCATAGTGTGAGGACTCCTAAACCCCACCTCAGCTGCTCTGAAAGAAGTGATCTGCTAAACACGGTACAAGACAGAGGGGAAACCATTTAGAAGTGTTTAAAATGTCAGTATATTCCACAAGCATATAAACTGTCTAAAGGGCATTTCTTTCTTTCCAGTTCTAAACCGATAGCCTCTCTCACGACAGCCTTAGGATGCCGGTGTAATTGAAATGTTCGCAGAAAATAATCAACTGCTTTGGAGAGGGAGAAAAAGCCCTGACACCAAAGCAGCGGTAACAGCGAGAGACTGCCGCAAGGAAACAGTGCTCTCCTTTTTAATTTTGCTTTTCAAGAACAAAGGAATACAACACTCACAGTTTAGAAGAGGAGAGCGCTCAGACCATAAAAACAAGTATAAAAAGAGCTGCTGAATAGTTCTGAGGCCTGCGGAGGCAGTTCCTATCATTAGCTAATTAAAGAAGGACTGAATGTGAAGTTTCTAAGTGATCTTGGTATCTGAAATGTAACAGAGTATAGCCCGACCAGCTACGGGGGTCAGAGGGCGGGAGAGTCGGAAGGCAACACCCGGGGGAGGCCCCCTCTTTTTAACATCACGGCTTCCGTAAGCCTCACAGTCTAGGAATATTATTGAAATGATCTGTATCTCTCCTTTCAAAAGAGCTAAGGTCTAACATGGGCTCGGAAGTCAAAACGACAGGGGGCTCAAACCAGGCCTCAAATACTCCCAAGCTGCAATGTGGTCACGTGGTACTTCTTTGCTCTGGGTCTGGGTTCCCTCCTCTAATAAAAAAAAATATGGAGATTATAATAACACCTACGTCACAGATGCAGGTCAGAACAAAAAAATCCTTGTAAAAGTGCTTAATGCAGCATTTGACACTATTAATTACTCTCTCGCTGTCATCGTCACTACTATGGCTATTACTACGCTAAAGGACATCCAGATTGCTGGGACGCAGACAGGTTTACCGAGACATTTTTCAGCATCTAGCACCCCGACCCCAGATAAAAAAATTAAATGACCCTCCGAAATGCCTGAAGAGCACGGCACTTCCCTTCGGAATGAGGGAGAACAGCCAGGTCCGAGGGCACTGTGAACACCTACCCATTGTGAGCGCTGTGAGAGCACACAGCACGCTTCCCGTGACACCATCCCCTCATCCGTCAAGTTCCTAACGTGGGCCTGGCCGGGGCACCTCCCCTCCCCGCCCTGCATCTCCCCTGAGAAGCATCCCAGCAGGTGATACAAACATGCAATCACCCCTTCAGCAGCGGCTGAGGTATAGCAATACTCCGACATTAATCAGCCTGTTCGCTTCCTCCCCGTGGATGATACAGATCTCGATCCGCTGTCATTCTTATGCAAGGCTGTGATCATTTTTCTCTCTCTGGCTAATTGCATTTTCACACCCTCCTCTGCTCCTCAAACGGAATGAACCGGGAAATCCGCAAGTTCTACCTCACTAAGGACCTAAACCATTAAGCCACAACTGAGAGCAAGAAGTCTAGACACAGTAGCCTCAATGATTTCAGGAAGATGGTAACCGTTGAATATTTAAGCCCCCAAAGACAAAGGCATTTAGTACCTACCATCTCCAAAAAGATGTGTCATAAGCCTGGTAAGTGTTTGCTTAAGGTCAAACTCTACAAGCTTCGTGGCCTCCAGGGTATGTGTCTCCTGTTTACGGGCAGAGCGAGAACTCTGTTCGAAAAGCTGCAGGTTTTCTCCATCCTTTACGCCAGCAAATAACTGTGAACCAAGAGGAATAATATAAATAAATAAAAAGAGCATCATGACCAGAGTCTGTATCAAAAGACATAATGTGGAAACAAAACCCAGGAAGTCGTAAGAGTCAATAAACATACTGATGTTAACATTCATTTGGTATCAACTTTGAACAAAGCACTAGGCTACATGCAATGGAGAGTCTTTAGGAAATTAAAAGACGCCGTTCTGATCTTTGCTCATCTCTCCATTTTCCTTTTGCACTAACTTCTTTGCAGTCATTTCCTCACAAGACACATTATTCTCCATGCTAGTGGAAATACCGGTGAATCGGGTTTTCACTGTCCTTAAAGTGTGACCTGAGACTAGGTAAGAAAGCACAGTCTAGGAACGAAGTCCTATGAAGCCCTCCTAAACTGGAAGTGTGCTGGACTTTGCTACCCTGTAATTCCAAAGGTCAGGACAAGGCCTGAAACGTGTTTCTGCCATTTGCTATCCAGTAAACTCCAAAAAGTGATATGGGAGCTAAGCTTCAGGTAATGGTTTGAACGATGGGAATAATAAATTAAGAGATTTCATGATAATTAAATAAAAGAATGCATGAAGGGCATGGAGTACCTGGCACACTGCAATGGCTAATACACTGTCCTCTCTGTCATCACAATCACCATTACTAATCACAGCCGTCATCAGTCTGAAGCCGCTTAAGCACTGAAATAAAGTGTTCCATCTTTAACAACAAAGCAGGTCTTTACCTGCTGGGAGAGTGACTCAACGTGGAGAACTGACCAAATCAATCTATCATTCTTTCCACCCAAAGTCCCATGAAATCAAAAATTATTTTAATCCAAGAATGAAACAATTGCTGTTTCAAGGTAATAACGGGCTGGATCATTAGAACCAAATCTCCTGATAAAGCTACTAAAAACTACAAAAATTCTTAAAAGCATCAAAGAAGTAACACAATAGAGAGGATTTACTACACAAAACTCTGTGAGGAAGCACAAAGCCAGAAAAAAGCCCGACACGAAGCCAGAGAGAAATACTGAGACTCTCTGCCTTTCCCAATTTCAGCTGAACTCTGAACATTGCTTGTGACAGCTTATCAATAAAAGGGAGGCCAGATTGGAAGCCCACAGTGTCTGACCAAGTTGGGATGCTAGATAAGTGCTCTGAAGGATGTATCCTCATGGTAAGAATGAATACAAAAGTGACTAGTTCTTATAAAGACTTCCAGCCAGGTGTCACCTTACCTGGGTAACAGAGAGAACTTCAGGCTGTTTAAATGGACTAAGGCAACCCCAGAATGCTGGTTCCTCTAAGTACTCAGCAGAACCAAACACAAATCTTTCCACAACAAAGATTCTACTTCCCAAGGTCTCAAGTTATTCCTACGAGAGCTAAAGACAATGCAGCTGCCGAAGTCTACGTCTTTCAATATCTCCTCTAAAAATAACTTGGAACAACAACAACAGAAAATCAAACTACTAAACACCGTGCCCTCAGAAGGAAACAGAACAGTGACCCGACTTCAAATAATTGTATGTAAAGAAGAAGGAAGGAAGGAAGGAAGGAAGCAAAGCTAACTGCCATAGAGAAAGAGTGCTATTATACTCCCACCCTGCTCTTTTCATTTGGGGTAATTAAGGACAAGCTGAGAAAAACTGAGGGGAAGACAGAAGAAGGGAACCAGTGAGGAACTAGGTTGATCTAAAATCACCACCAGAAGGAATAAGTGTGAACATCCTAAGAGTAACCTAGCAGACCTGATGAGGGACTACAGAAAAGGGACTCAAATGTATGCCCAATTTGAAGCTACGGTTTTCAAAAGGCATGGTTGCAATGGAAGAGAAAGGGGCAAAAGAAAGATATTTTTTGGCCATTGGGTAGGGAGGAGTAAAAGAAGCAAAAGAGAAAATTTAGGGTTGTACAAAATAAAACAAACCTAAAACATTAGAGGATTTACAAAACTATTCCCCATCTTCCACTAACACAAACAAAAAGATTCCATTAAAGACTCTGCACTATGCTACACTAACAGAAGAGGGCACCAGAGAACTACAAAATCTAAACAACCAACAGCCCACAAAAAGGAACAAAAAAAAATTCAACAGAACGATAGAAAATTATCACAAAGAATTAAAAAATTCACTCAATAGCCTTCTTCCCCCAAAAAAGAAAATCAAGAAGCAGAAGAAAAGTGTAAGATGATACTTGCAAACTAAATTAAATCTGCTCAAACAAGCATTTGGGAATATTGCTTGGGCCAGGAATGCAAATGTTAACAAAAATGAATGAAAAACAGAAAACTGTGAACTGAGGAAAGAAAGAGAAGGAAAAAAATCATCTCAGAACTTAAGTTTAAATTACAAGATATGCAAGGAATAATGGACTCAAAGATTTAGCAAGAAGAATTGAAGAAAAGCAGGAAAACAACCAAGAAAAGGACAATGAGATAAAGAAAGAAGAATCAGAGAGAAAATGGTGGAAATGGAAGACAGGCAAAGAAGAAATAACATTTATGTAACTGGAGTCAGTGAAAGAGGAAAAACAAAACAGCGGAGGAGAAATAATAGGCACCATGTAAAATGAATACCTGAAGAACCAAATACAAGACATATCCTAGTAGAACTACTAGACTTCAAAGATGAAAAGAAAAAATACTCAAGACCTCCAAGCAAAAAGATCAAACAACTTAGAAAGGCAAAGCCACTGGACTAGCATCAGACTCTTCAAAAACAACATACAAAAAAGGCAACAATGACCTCACATTTTCAAACAACTCAAAAAAAAAAAAAAAGGACCAAGAATTTTATACCCAGCAACGCTGGCCTTTCAGTACCAAGTCTATAGAAAAAGCTTTAAACATACAAGAGCACAGGGAATTTCACATGAATGAGCTCTTTCTGAAGGATCCACCAAAGCATGGGCTTTACTCAAGCAACAGATAACTGGGAAAATTTCAACACCCCCCCCCCAAAAAAAACTGATGGATAACACATTAATACATGAAATTGTAGATCTGAGACTAAAACAAAGCCAGATATTAAGTTGGAAGAGTAAAATACAATTCTTATATATCATGACAAAGTAGAAATAATATAACCAAAAAATGGAAGAAGAGAGAGTGAAAGTGGAATAAATTCATTGGTTTAAGGGCCAAAAATTCAATAGAAAAATGGGAGAAATACAGACAATTCACCAAATATATATATATATATATATAATATATATATATATATGAAAATGACCCTTAAACCTATGAAAATGTATTCAAACAGAAAAATGCAAATTAAAACAACACGGACATTATTTTTAAACTGTTGTACTGGTAGAAATTGAAAAGCACGACAACATTCTTTCGGTGAGGCTTGGGAAAAGATGTACTCTCATACACTGCTGATGGAAGTGAAAATGGGTAGAACCCTTTTGGAGGTAAATTTGTCAATATCCAACAAAACTACATTTGCAATTCACCTCCTGACCTAGTTCTTCTACTTCTGGCTATTCACCCTAAATACACCTCCAGAATTAATATGTACATAACAAGGTTTTCACTGTAGCATTGTTTATAATTGCGAAGTACTGGAAACAAAGAAATGTCCAGACGAAAGAGAGATGTTAAATAAACTATGGTCTACCCATACAATGGAGTACTTAAGAGACCTAATAAAAAATGAGGATGACGTCTCCGAAGTGATATGTAATGATTCTAAGCTACGTGAAAAAAGCAAAGTGCGAAGATCAAACATTATATGCTACTTTTTCAAAACTTATTATGGTACTTTTCGTGTTAAGAAAGAAGGGAAAATAATAAAATATACATGAACCTGCTCATTCGTATAAAACAAAAATAAACAAACTTCATAGAAATGATGAATCAGAAATGAAAGAGATTCACTGCCTACCAGAAAGTGGGTGGTAGCAGACTGCAGAATGAAAAGAGCTGGGGAATAGGATGGAGTAAAAAGAGGAGGTGGTGGGAAGGGGGCGAAGAGAGGAGTGACACTCCTCTAAGTAGACTTTTTGTATAGTTCTGACTTGCGGAATCACATTAAAATTTTATGTACTCAAAAACTTTAAAAAATAATTAAAATCCACCCAGATGTGGTAAAAACTCAAAATGGAATGTGATCAGCAACAATAGAGCCAATTCTACTCTAAACAATGACATAGCCGCATGGAAGAGAGTGGAGAAGAAAAGAATTAAGAAAGCAAATTTGAAAAACAGCATTTTAACTGGATATTCTGAGGTTAAAGGCAAAATAATCACAGCAAGTATTGTACACTAGATAGTAAACTTTGTTCTGCAGAGGTATGTGTTCACTTTTCTGAAACTACCTTATGTTCATTCAAGAACTGATCAAGTAAGTAAATATATTGTGGGTAAAGGGAACCAGGTTTCTCACAGTCACTGTCAAAGAAAATGGGGAGGGGCTAGAATAAGCCACGTGGTAGTGACTTGGAATTGGAGGCACCCATATGAATTCACGTTTCTAAATACATATACAGATATAGAAACAGAAGTAGGTGTGCATATATTGCCCACTTCTGTCCTTTGAGGGGGACCTAGAAGTGGTGACATCCCAATAGCAATAGCTGTACTCAGGTCTGGGCTTCTAAATACCATTTTTTATTTAAAAAAAAAAAAAAAAAAAAGCAGGGCTCCTTAGAGAAATGAATGACTTTCAGGGCTGGGCCAGAGAAAATATAAGATGAACCTGGGACATCATTTGGGGCCAAAAAATGATGAGAACATGTCAAAGGACACTGAAGACTACTTGAAGAGGCTCCCAGTGGCCAAATCTGGGTCAATTTGAGCAACAAAACAAATAATTTTAGTAATGGACCCTAACCCACAAAATAAAGAAATATCCACATGAAACCATGCTAATATAAATGATTACCTTCTCCCATATACATTTATTCAATTAAAGATCTTCGTTAAAGTAAAATTCTATAACATAATTTTAAAAGGAATGATGGATAAAGAAAACAATCATTTGACAAACACCAGAGTAGTAATCATTTCAGACAATAATTAGCAATGGATGATAAAGATACTGGGGCAAAATATGATGAGAAAGATGACATCATCTCAAAGTATCTTCCCCCAGGTAGTACAGCTTAGGACAATGCTAAGTAAAAGAAGTCAGTCATTTGAAGACTACTTTTTAAAAACGAATATCTACAGTATTTACAATACATAGGTATAACCAAAAAATACCCATAACGTATACTAAAGACTAAAGTTTGGAAAACTCTGAAAGAAGGAAAAGCAGTAATTCATAACACCCTCAGCACAAAACAGCACAGGAGAATAAAACCATGTACACAAGTCAGCTCTTATTTCTAGAGGAAATGTAACATTGGAGCTAGAAGGGACTTGAAGAGAGCAGCCCAGCCAACCCCAAATAAGGAAATGAACTGCAGAGAGGTGAAGACCCAGAGAAGCTAAGATCACTTAGCCAATTAGTCCCCACGCTGGGAATAAATCACTCATCTCAGCCTTGGTTCCAGGGCCCTTAAAGTGGCTGCCTCTCACTTAGCTTTCTGTTTGAGAGACATCCGCTGGTGATAAAATTAAATTAGATTTCCATTAACTGCACACATTAGGCTGTGTCATTTGTTTCTCCACTAGGATTTCTTCTATTTCTCTGACATTTTCTTAAGTGTCCTTGCAGAAACCTCAACGACCCAGAAGACAAATTTCACCCCTACTGGAACAGCTTGCAGAAGCCAGGGCAGGTAGTTCACAAATGAGAAAAGAACAGGTGCGGGAAATTAATTCTAATCAGGCTTAAGAATAAAAATAGATTGCAAAAGCCAATTCAATTTAAAATTCAGAAAGCCAAAAGGATTTTTCAAAATGGACCAGATTTTAACCACACATTTAAAAGCAAATAAAAAGGCAAATGGTCAGAAGAATAACATACATCCATGCAACATCCTATGAGCGGGCAAGTATAAATGGGGCTTGGATGACAGGCACAACTACAAGCAGTTATTTAGGGCTGGTCTGTGGTTCCCAAAGCAGCCGTTTTTCTATTCAGCCATTTAGAATTGTCCACTGATCACTGGTTTAATCCATATCGTCCACCTTGCATATTAATGCTAAACAACCCCTCCCCCTCCCTCGCCGCCTCTCTCTGAGTTTCCCTGCAGATGCAACAACCGTGTAACTGACGTCGCAGCAGCTGCTGCCTGGACTACTATTGGCTAACAGTTGCTACTGCTGCCCTCCTGAGAGCTTCCCTTACTTACTCTAGGGCTTCACTTCATCCTCACTATCCTTATTCTTCCCCCACTTCTCATGCAGGGAACTTGAGGCTTACAGAAGTTAAGTGACTGACCATTGCAGCACAGCAAGTGATGAAGCCTGAATCCAAACCAAACTCTGATGTGTGACCCCATCTTCCAGGCTCCGTGGTTATTTCCACGACAGCATATACATGATCATCTCTTCAGCTTTGGTGTAAAAAGGATCCATGGTCAGATGGATGCGATTAAGAACTGGACAGAAAACATGAGGAGAGAGGAGAAGCCTGGAAGCCTGGCCCGCAGCACCCTCCATAAAACACTGACGGTTTATCCCAAGCAAGCCATTATTACTGCACAAGGGCCAAGAAATCCCTCAAAGCATGAAAATTAGGGTCTGCCTTTCGAACGCCTTCATATGTGCCAGTGCGTCAGTGTGAACAGTGACTTGAGGGGGACTGCACTAGAACCAAACGTTAGCTACGACAGCGTTGCACCAGTAACAGGAAGGGTCTGCGTGGTAGAGGCCACGTGGACCTCAAGGGCACTATCGGGTGTAGGGAGGCTGGTGACCCTTGGGTCCCTATCAGGACACCAGTGCTTGACGCAGGTTTTCTCAGCCCTGTCCTCCTTATCCAAGGAAGGGAGAGAACCAAAGGAAAACAGCAAGAGAAATGAGGAAAATAACCGCTTTGAGAGCTAGACAAAGAAATAATCCTAATGCAGGTGAGAAAGGGGAAGAAATGCTACTCAAACCCAAAAGTGGTTCAGAAGAAAAACCCTCTGGAAGGAAAAGACATGGGTCTGTGAAGCTGTTGTTCATTTTATAAAACTCTGAAGGATGACAGAGCATAGAATAATCAAAATAAAACCTGAATTCAAGGAGTCCCTATGTGGCTGCGGATGAACGAGCACACGTTCGTTGCATCTTAACTCGACCTTAATGCTGATGAAATAATCCCACCTCTTCTGCCTGAGATGCTTGGGCCCAGGCAGCAGGTTGGGGGCCGGCCCAATGCCACAGAGAAAGAACCAGGCTCATTTTCTGAATAACCTCAACAAACTAAGGAAGTACGGGAACAGGAAGCTGGTAGCAGCATCAAGACAACATCTAGGAAGGTGAAAGAGAAACAGATACAATGCTTTCCAGTGACAAAGCACTTCTGCATCAGAACATTAGAACAAATACAGTCAGGTCACTGCAACAGCATCTGAAATTTTAACCAGCTGGTCAGCCAATCAGCCCCTACTTTACCACCAGTCTAGTTAATTCTACGTTCATTAAGTCAATCTTCGCCCGAGGTAAGAGAGCAAACGTCTAAAGCCCTAGGAGACAGACCACAACAGCATCCTTACCTGCACAATGTCAAATGCAAGTGCAGGAAACACGAGTAGTGAAGGGATCACCCAAGATAATGTTCATGGAAAAGTATCACAGGTGATTCAGCCAAACAAAAGAGTCTGAAGTACACAGGCTGAATGAGGTGACAGCAGTGGATTCAGGCATTTTAATAAAGAGGAAGAGGGGAGAAGGAGGAGGACCGGGGGAGGAGGAAGAGATGGAGAAGCAGGACCATGAAAATCAACAACAGCCCCCAAAGGACATTCTGGCCTGCTCACGTGCTTTGTCTTGGAATGAAGCATTTCTGCAAGCTGCTGTTTAAAAACTGTTGAATTTGGCTGTATGACTCTATTTAGAAGGATCCGATTCAAAAGATTACCAGCTTAATTAGACGGGAAAAAAATAAAAAACAATAATCTCTGAGTAACAAGGAAAGAGAATCCTTTGGCAGTTGAGGAGGGCGTAAGGGGTTCTTTTGGCGGGATGATAACCGGGCTGGGAAGTGAAAACCTAAAGGTGCCGCGAAATCCAAGAGCCGTCTGCAAGACAAACAGGATTTCTTTTTGAAGGATGTTGAGACTTCCAGGTGCTGGAACGTGAGCGCCGGAGAATTAAGTTCTACCTGGAGGAATGGCTCAGACCAGCAACTCCCGGCTGACAATGAAAAAAGGGACTTGGAGAGAAGGGAGGGGCTCATATAAAAGGTTTTTCAGGAGGATTTCACTGCAGATTACATGATGCAAATGCTCTCCTCCTTCTTACTTACAAAATTACCAGCAAACTCCAAGTTGTTCCTGAATGACTGTTACAACTGTACTTTAGCAGGAACTAGAAGGGGTTTCTAGGTCTGTGTTCGGCTGAGTGGGACGTGAGACCAGAGAGGGCACTAGTGAACACACACTTAATTTTAACCAAAAGAGACTTTTTTATTTCAAACTGTATAGATTGTCAATTACAGGCCAGCATAAAATCAGTGCCATCTAGAGGCACAGAGGATAAGGGGCTCTGTTATCACTGGCGATGATACACCATCTTTTCACCAAAAGAAAAAGAGTCTTTTCATTATTTATCATCCATGCAACCATTTTTTAAAAAAGATTTCTAACAAACTGCATTTACTAGGTAATAACACTTTTTAAATAATATAACTGACATCAGGGTCATATTGACTTGATAAAATTCCAGTTGATATTTATTTTCCTCTGCAGCATTTTTCTTTTCTGCATCCACTGTATGATTTCTGCAGGAAATAAGAAACAGGGTTTAGGACAAAACAATCCCAAAAACACAGGGAGGGAGGCCATTCAAATTATTGGTTCGACTCAAGTTTCTGAATCATGAGTAAACAAGAGCTCCTGCCACTGTCAGAGGTAACTGGAAAGGCCGTAACAAGAAGGTTTGGAAATAAAGAAATAAAATACAGGTAATTCTTCAAAAATTGATTCACCCACTGTGACAAATATACCAGACTCATGTAAGACTTCACCAAGAGGGGGGACTGGGTGTGGGGTACACGGGAACTCTGTACCTACGTTGCAATTTTTCTGTAATCCGAGAGCTCTTCTAAAATTAAAACTTTATTACAAAATTGAATGTAGGGGATGTACACTCCTCTAACTGAGGCCAGCACGCTAAACGACGCGAAAGCCCAAAGAGCAGCCGTTCACACCGTCACTGCAGAGGAAGACAACCAGCACGATTTCTAGCCCGCTCAGGAGCAGCAGAACGGCTCTGGGGAGCAGGCAGGACCTCCAGGGTCAGGACCGCTGTCACAGTGCCCTGAACAGAGCAGAGGCTTCGTGCATTTCTTCTTGATGACGTGGTTCATTCAGAACCGCCTCTACAGGCACGTGCTGAGTCCAGAAGCAAACCCCGGAGTGCTGTTCTCTCCAGTGAACTTCAGCGAGCACTCAGCCACGCATCTCCCTCCTGCAGAGGTCCTACACCCACACTGCGTCACCAGAGGAAAGGCTTTGCCTTCTTCCTTCCTGAGAAGAGAGAGGTCATCAGATAAGACCCCCACTTCCAGCCTCCCATTCCCGCCCCTAAATGCACCTGCCATGCAGCCATGCTGCAGTCCTTCAGGCCCACCTCCAATTAAAAAACAAAAACAAAACGTGCACCCTCTCCCGTCCAGCTCTAGGCGCTACTGACGCCCCTGCAATGACACCCTGTCCACACACTTCTCACTGAGAAATCCTCCCACGTCTCCTGCACCTCTAACCTCTCTTCTGGCTCCTTCTCCTTAGTAAACATGGTCAGTTCTTCTCTTTACACAACAGTCCACAAAAGAAACGAAACTCCCTCTCATCCCATCTCTTGCTACGACGACCCTTCACCTCACAGTTAAGCTGGTCACTCTTCCTTGGTCCTCTTAACAGTCTCCCTTTCCTTCCTCTGCGTCACTAAACATTTCTATTCCGCGGGCCTCCTTTTCCGCTTGTACACGCCTTAGTCTGCCGACTGCCCTAGATGAACAGGGCTGAAGCACCCACACGCGACGGAGCGTAAACCTGCATCTCCATCCCAGACGCGCACGCCCGCACCTGCCCACCAGACATGTCCGTGTGCAAAGCCTCCACCTAAACAGGTCCCAAAGTCCACTAACTCTCCTGACCCCACTCCAAAACACTTCTCCCCCCGTGACCCTTAACTCTGGGAGTGGTACCCAGAAGGCAGCCCAAGAGAAATTTTCAGTGGCTTTTCCCTTTCCCTCACTTCCCCACACGCAGCCACCAAATCCAGTAAATCCCACATCACCCCTCAAGTTCACCCTTTCCTATCTGGCACCTGTGCCATTTCGTGGGCTTGCCCTGCATTGGTTCTTCGATGATTATAAATAATCTAGTCTCCTCAAATCCAGTCTTGCCCTACCCTGCTCCATTCCACGGGCTGCTATGCAGATTTCTCTAAAATGCCAAACTGAGTACATCCCTCTGATGCTTAAAAATTACTTAAGACTCCTCATTCTTTTTAAACTAATGCTCAGACTCCAAAATTTTACATCGAAGGCCCTTCAAGAACAGTTCATACCTCTCTCTCCAGCTTCCTCGCCCATCGCTCCTCCGAGCTCCAGCCATGCCACTAGACACGCTGCAGGGATTCATCACACCCTGAGTCTCCGTGCCTTCAAATCTGCTACTCCCGTTACCTGGAACACGGCACCCCCTTCCCTGCCGGGATAACTTCAAATTCCTCTTGAAGATTCTTTGGTAAGCCTTCCACGATTACCCCAGTGATAAAGATTTCCTTCCCCTGTGCCCTGGCCATATCCCTTTCCCAGTGCCGACTGCATGGTGTAGACCTTCTAGTTCATCTGTCTCTCTCCCTAGGCTGTCCACAAAGCAGTGGCACGTAGTCAGGATCTTACTTTATAACAATCCTGTTTACGATGAGGTTCCTAAGAAAACATGGCATCCAATCTATATCCAGTTCAGCTCAACCCAAACCTGTCACTGAGCAGATCATCTCTGAGCCCCAGAGACAAGCCATTCACCTGGAGAGTGGCAGATAAAGCCTGGAACTCTGATGAATACAGCCTCATCTGTCTGGCAGGCCCACTGCTTATTAATTCTTGGCTCGCAGACAGAGAAATAAGTAAGAATCACTTCTAAAAATAAGCACATCCACATATCTTACTACAGGAACTCCCAAGCCTTCACGTACCCTGAATGCAGCAGGAAAAATTCAATTACGTTATTCAAATCCAACTAAAGCATTTCGGCAAATATTAAGTATTCAAATCACTTTGGAGGAAGGATTGGGATGTCTCAGTGAGATGAACAGACAGACATATTAAAGGGATAGCAGACTCCTCCAAGTGGATTTCAGCTGCTAATTTCAGTTTTTAATTTCTTTAAACAACTAGGCCCTAAATGAAATCTTCTACGGCTCATTATTTGGGAAGACCTGTGTTTGAAAGGGCCGCATTGAGTACAGCTCCATCCTGGGGTCTCTGTGGGAAGTCCGTTCCTGTTTTAGCTAACTGATACTGACTCAGTTTTGCCCTTGCCTGGGTTTCTGGTGATACACCACAGGCCGGTTAATCAAGGTGCAGAGCGGAGCAGCGAGGAGGGCCCTGCCGAGGCCGTGCTCCACGGACAGCAGAGCGCATCTCTCCCACTGCTCGCTCATCTCCCGGACGCCAGACCGGTGCCAGGGCGCTAATGGGAAGATGGGGAAGTCGACTTCCGTGACGAAAGATGCTACACAAACACCCTGGAGGTTGAAAAGCTACTTCTGCCAGGCAGCTGAATGCGCACTGGCTGCCAAGGGTGCTACAAAGACTGAAGCTCAAGTTCCAAGTGATTTCCGCCCAACCTTTCTCAGGAGCCCCACCCCAGACCTTCAGGTGCAAACTCAAACAGGTCCTCACCGAATGGCACGGTCTTTCCAAATCTCCCCTCACTCAAGCCTCCATGAGCGAAAACTCAGGTTGAATATATCACAGAGGCTGTTCAGTTCCTCAAGGACGCGTGTTCCCAAGAAGCCAGTGTCAGGAAGAGCCTGGGGACAGCAAGTTACACGCTTCCACGGGGCCGTTTCCCTGGCACGCGGGAGGCTGCTCCCCGCAGAAATGTCGCCAGCACCATCAGCGAGTGGCCTCTGCCTCCTGCGTGTTCTGGACATCCAGCTGTTTGGCTGGCTTTTGTTAACTCCGACCCATGATGAGGAGTGTATTCTTCAGCACTCTTCTTCTCTTACGGGTTCTCCTAGGGGTACCAGTGGGAGAAGGATGTAGATTCGTACTCTGCCAAGCTCTGGTCTATACAGAGGACACATCAGAAACCTCAAAGCGGGGGACTTACACGAAGCCGCACGCGAACCACACGGGAGCTTAGAGGTCTGGATGTGTTGAGGCAAAAACCAACAGTAGTGACAAAACCGCGCCCTGCGCGAACTGGTTCTCACGACAACCGCCATTTAACAGAGGAGGAAAGTTCACCCATTCTGCTGCCGACTTTAAAATCGTGGTCTCTCATCACCCTCTGCCTAGGCCATGATGACAGATGACACAGAGAAAGAGACTGCATTTTCCTCTTCAGATGGCTAAACAGCTCGTTCGTGATATCAGTGGGTGAAGCATAACAGGACCAAGTGAGGCTCTGTCTAAATTCTATCACCTCCTCTCAAGGAAGATGACAGAAGACACACTACTAACCAGTCCACGGAAAAGACAGCAGTGGCTTAAAAAAAAATAGATCAGACCTAAAACGTAGGACCCACGAGGTCACTGATTCATGCTGATGACACACAGGTAGACGTACACTTAACCAGGCATCTATTTTTAAGATAACTATGGCGGGGGCGGGGGGTGGGGTGGGGAGCGGTTCTGACACTTGCTGAGCGTCTCCAGCTCATCAGCCACCAGCCAGGCTCTCCAGCCACACTCAGGAGTGGTCCTTGTGTCAACTAAGGAAACTGAGGCTCCAAGTGGCTGAAGACTCATCTCAGGTTGCGGACAGTGAGGTGCAGAGCCAGGACTGGACTCTCCGGAGCTGGTGTCATTTCCAGAGCGGCAGGCACTGCTCCCAGAAACATTTTCCGTAAATGATGCCAAGGCCCACAGCTGGCCTCCAAGAGCCAGCCACCCAGAAGTTCACGTCATTTACTCAGTCTCGATTGGCGAAAAGTGCACAATTCCATACTTCTACACTGTCATGTATAAATGAAAGCTATTTACTAGTAACTGACCAAGTGGTTTACGAGGAGTGTCTAAAATGTGGCATCTCTAGAACAAAGCTGAGGAGTTATCAGAATTGCCTAGGGACTCTGGGTGCCCACTACAGAGTCTGGCTGCCCAGGACTGTGATGGGTAATTCTGTGTCCACTTATCTGGGCCACGGGGTCCTCAGGTATTTGGTTAAACATTATTTCTGTATGTTTCCATGAGCGCGTTTCTAGATGAGATTAACATTTGAATCAGTTGACTGAGTACAGCAGAAGGCCCTCCCGATGTGAGTGGGCTTCATCCCATCTGCTGAAGACCTGAATAGAAGAAAGGCTAAGAAAGAATTCTTTCCCTCTGCCTGACTGTCTTTGGGCTGGGACACCAGTCTTCTCCTGCCTTCACACTTGGATTCAGACTGAAACTCTACCGTTGGCTCTCCTTGATCTGGACTTCTCAGCCTCCATGAGCAAGTGAGTCACTTCCTTATAATAAATCTCTTAGTATAAATCATCTCATCTCATCTCTCTCTCTACACACACACACACACACACACACACACACCCTCACACCCTATTGGTTCTGTTCCTCTGGAGAATCCTGATTAATACAAATGGACAACACCAAAAACCCCTGGAACACATTTGAAAAGTTGGAATCACCACAATTCACAAGAAGAAAATTATCACTAGATCTTCAATGGTGTCATGGGTTGGTTGTAGATTTTGAATGCTGGTAGAACCTTTCAACCAAAAATTATTATTAGTTGTATTGTTATAGGTGAATTTATTGTGGGTTGTTTAATAAACACTACACCATATGTGATGGAATCAACACCTAACAACTAGATGTTAAAATTACATTTAAGGGACTTCCCTGGTGGCACAGTGGTTAAGAATCTGCCTGCCAACGCAGAGAACACAGGTTTGAGCCCAGGTCCGGGAAGATCCCACATGCCGCAGAGCAACTAAGCCCAGGCACTACAACTACTGAGCCTGCGCTCTACAGCCCACAAGCCACAACTACTGAGCCCGCATGCCACAACTACTGAAGCCCATGTGCTCTAGAGCCCGTGAGCCACAACTACTGAGCCCATGTGCCACAACTACTAAAGCCCATGCACCTAGGGCCCATGCTCCACAACAAGAGAAGCCACCGCAACGAGAAGCCCGCGCACCACAATGAAGAGTAGTCCCTGCTTGCCGCAACTAGAGAAAGCCCATGCACAGCAACAAAGACCCAACGCAGCCCAAAATAAATAAATAAATCTGTATTTTAAAAAATTATATTTAAGACACTGTAGTTCAAATAAGAATCATTTACACCACTACTGCCAAAGCTGATGGACTGTATTCTACATGGACCCAATGCCAAATTCCCCACAAAATGACATAAGATTGCTACCACAGAGTTCTTTTTGCACTGAAAAGGTGAAAGAGTTGGGGCAACTCAACTGAGGGGTCTTTCCCTTCATCTAAGAGTCCATGTCCTAAAAATATTGAGAGATATATCACCCTGGAGATGGTAGCCCAAATTCCCTTTGAAAAACAGTCTCTCACTCAAGATCCTTTTGTGAGAAAGTTATTTTTTCCATTTGTCTGGTATAAATCCTTCCTGTTTTAAGCCTTGGTCATGAACCTGAAATAACACATATAACTAATTACTAAACCCTAACACGGGTCACCTCCTCTTGGGCGTGTGGTAAGATCTGTTCCCCACAAGATCCACGCTCTCGACTCTGTACCTGAGTCCAGTCGCCAGGTAGCTGTCTGCCTTACAAGCTTTCTAAACATAGAACAACTACTGCCATTTTTTTGGATCTGGAATGTTCCCTGCCCCAGGAGAGAGACTCTCAGACTTACACAGAAATCTCTCCTTTGGCTTCCCCAAATACACTCAACCCACACTCCAGCTCTAGGCAGCCTGAGACGCTTAACTCCTGACTTCAGCCTGACCCTCGAATCACCCCAACAGCTAACATCCGGTCATTCCCAAGTTAGGAGGCATTCTCTGCCTTCCTACGGCTAACTTAACCCTAACGTCTGCTGTTCATGTAATGCACCACCAAACACAATCCCAGCACGGTAACGTGACCCAAGAGAAGTATTACAGAGAAGCAGCAGAAGTGGGAAGAGAGAGCGGCTGAGAGAATAAAGAAGAGACTTTTCCAATTTACTACAGACTCAGGCTGGAAATCAGCAACGTGGAGACTGAAGCGGCTCCTTGACTCTCGTCTAATTTCATCATCTCATCCGGGTGCCTAGAGCACCTCTTAAGCTACGTATATACAAAGTGTGTGTGTATCTGCGGAGGGTGTACAAACCTCTCAGCAGATTCTCAAACGGTAAAAGAAAAATGTTGGAAATCATTGCTCTGATGAAATGCTACCAATTCACATACAACACTGTACAAAGTCTCTATAAAGCTGAAAAACAGCATGGTGTTTAGATGATGTATCCAGTTTAAGAAAACCCTACTTTATCTTTCAAATTCATTCATGTTAACAAGTTTACAACTTCACAGAGACCTATCCCAGGCTGAGTCAGGAGCATGACATTAGGCAAAGCCTCAGAAAGAGGCTATTTAAAGTACCAGCTAAAGAGCAGGTGTCACCTTGTACGTCCAAGGGTAGACTCAGGGATCTGGACACGCAGTCCGACGGGATGTGAGCGTCACGGGCTGCTGGCCCGTCGGAGGCCGACGAAGAACACTCCAGCTCGTCACCGCCCACCGGCACGGACCAAGCTGAAGACGTGAAATTCCACCACCGTCCACACAACAGCTTCAGGAATGGGCACCAGGCCAAGAAACGTGGTTTCTAGCAAGGTGTGAAGTTTACCTTGAAAGAGCATAACATCGCTGTGAAAATATTTCTGCTGCTTTCACACAACACTTGAGCTAGTACAAAAAACACTGCTATTGTAATTATGTGGACTCAGTAAAACCCAACGAGGCCCTCTTGGCCTCCAACAGCGAATGGAGAATAGACATGGTTAAGAGTTTTCTTGAGATCCCGGACGACTGAGATAGAAGATACTCATCTGTTTTTCTCTAGATGCTGTGTTGGTTCAGAAGCATGAGCTTTTATCCTTCAAACCACCCCCCATCCTTTATACGTTCCATGTACTAAGAACAAATAACTAGAGGGCTTCCCACCACCTAAATGATATTCAGAAACCTTGAGTTACCATCAAGGACAAATGCCTTTGCCTCCTTAAATGTGACCTTCCCTAGCCACTCACTGACGGGGGGAATAACAGCCTGTCTCCCTGAAGCCTTCCAGATATTCAGGAAAGGGAGCCAGCTGACAGTTACCTCTGCGCCACAAATCAACCCTGCATCGACTGCTCGCGAAAACTGAGCTGGGCCCTTTACATATTCGTCCTCTGCCAGTTGGCACAGTGCGGAGCTGGCCCAGCAGAGGCTCTGGAGAGACCCTGCAAGCGGCCTCTGGCTGGATCCCCGCGCCCGTGCCCTGCGCTGCGTGCGTGCGTGCGTGCGGGCGGCCGCCCCGGGACCGCCCCTCTTGGGCGGTCTCACAGCACAGTGCTTCCTGCAGGACACCTCCCCCGAAACAGCTTCCCCTGGCACCTCAGAAGCAGATTTCCAGCAAATTCCAGAGGGTGGATGTCCAGCGATTCCATCAGCATGAAACCACTACCAGCTTGGTGCCCCTTGGGAGCCACAGACGGGGGTGCGGGGGTCGGGTTGGGGGAAGCTCTTCCCTTGGGGCTCAGCCTCAGGCTGGGGGCGTCAGCTGCTCCTGTAGCTGCTAGTCCCACGCCCTCTAGAGTTCTCTTCTTACCCGCCAACCCCGCATCCCCCGATTCTCCGTGTTACACTTAATAATCCTGTATATTAAGCTTGCCCTGATCGAGTCACAGGCACTCACTGCCTTGCAATCCAGCCCTGACTGATACACCTGCTCCTTGGGAAGCCTGGGGCAGGAGAAACAGCTCTGAGAGTGAAAAGCTGAGGGGTGAACCGCCACGCACTTGACACTGAGCTGCCATGTTTCGCAGAGCGGACGTCGGCAGAACGAGGGAGGCATTCGAATACCACGTTCACCAACTGCTGCTCAGTGCAGGACCCTGGGTTAGAGAAAGGACGAGGCACAGGGAAGAAAGAGCGACCTTTTAGGCACTGACTGGCCAGCTGGAGAAACCAGATATACGCAAACGAGCAGCTCCAGGCAGTAAGTGCTGACAGCTCCCCGAGGTCATGGACAGTAAGCCACGGGTCAGTGTCGGGGCCTCAGGCTGAGAGGCCATGCGTTCCGACCTTGTCATAAGCAAGAACTAATTATCTGCACAGGCGCTGCGCCACAGAAAACAGAGACCAGGCTCGCTTTAAACCCCCCTCTGCCCCCCAGTAACCGGGTGTTACCCAAGTCCAACGTATCGTGGGTCCTGGCTGTGACCAGCCACCTTTTGCTTCACTGTCAAGAGATATACCAGAGTAAACATTTGGGTAGAGAAAAAGAATTTTAAAACAGAAAAGCCATTTCAGTGTAAGTGTGTCTCTGACAGGGGGAGTCCTTCCTAAAAGATTTTCAGGAAGAGATTAGGGAAACGTGGTGACTATAATCTATCAAGGCCAAATAAAAACGCCTTCGGTAAAGCCCACTCCACGTGAGGCTATTAAGGAAACCCAATCACCACATGGTGCAGAATAAAACCTGTCATTCACTGAAGGGCAGAAGAGTGATTCGGGGTAGAGAGCAAGAAGAAAGAGACTGTGCTTGGATCACCACAAGGCTGACACTGGGGGAGCCCGGGAAAAGCAGCCCAGGAACAGTAGGGCTCAAATGAACCATCTGTAAAGTGGGAGAGAGTATCAAAGGGAGAAAAATTAAAATTTTCTAATGATAAATGAGAGTGGTTTTCTAACAAGGATGGACCACGATAGAGGCTAAAGGGGTTGTTTGTAATGAAGGATGTCTACTCCACCAGGATTGAGCCATTGCAGACAAGTCTATGGAGAAGTCCCTTACCCGCACTCCTACAGGGGGAAATGGGGAGCAACAGTGATCACTTATAAAAAGGGGCGTGGGGTGGGATATGAACTTCACACAGACATCGTGATGAAGTAGTATATAGCAATCGTTGTGGTCAAAATTATAGCAAAAGCTTACTTCTCAGGACTTCCCTGGTGTCACAGTGGTTAAGAATCCACCTGCCAATGCAGGGGACACAGGTTCAAGCCCTGGTCCAGGAAGATCCCACATGCCACGGAGCAACTAAGCCCGTGCGTCACAACTACTGAGCTTGCACTCTAGAGCTCATGAGCCACACCTACTGAGCCCATGTGTCACAACTACTGAAGCCCGCGTGCCTACAGCCCGTGCTCTGCAACGAGAAGCCACCGCAATGAGAAGCCCGTGCACCACAACGAAGAGTAGCCCCCGCTCACCGCAGTTAGAGAGAGCTCGCACGACCGCAGTTAGAGAGAGCCCGCGCGCAGCAACGAAGACCCAATGCAGCCAAAAAAAAAAAAAAAAAACTAATAGGAATAAAAAGCTTACTTCTCTATACAGCTTCATTTATCTCTTCTACGAAAATATGCTCCTTTGTTTCTGTGTGAATATTCATGAATCATATATTAATTATAAAATATTTACAACTTCTCCATAATATCACCACATCTTCAGTTATTAAGACCTAAAGTTTTGTATTTCGTAGGCCAGTAAAAATTTCAAAACATTCAAGGCAGACAAAAATAAATAAATTTACCCAAAAAAAAAAAAAAAGAAAGGGGGAGGGGAGAAGGGGGAAAGGAAGGGAGGAAGAAACGTAGTGTTGAGAATTTTTTTTTTTACAATAATGAAGACGGGACTAGGCAGGAAGGAAGGCTCAGCGTGAATAAACTATCACTTGCACAAGTGTATGTAATAGACCCTGGATAACACTGACCCAGAGGAAATCATCCAACAGGGATAGAGACACGGAGGAAACAAAGCCGCTGCAGCCAAGAGTGGAGAGTAAACTGCAGAATGTCTGCCTCCTGCCCACCCCCTGCCCACCCCGTGCATTCGCAGGCCCCCTGAACAGGGCACCACCAGCGAGACAGGACAGGCATCTCCGGAGACCAAAGGAAAGTGGAGCTTCTTCGAGCACTGGTCCAGGTGTGTACTTTTTAATTAATATATTTAAATCAGATTAAATGGGTACAGGATTCATATGGGCTCCCTCCAGTGGGTCCAGCAAACACATGAAATCTGCTATCTTTTGCAAAAATAAATGTCTCAATAAATGTTTTCCAAAAATTTAGTTTCGAAGCTATAGAACAGTGGTTCTCAAACTTTTCAGTCTCAGAGATCCTTCTACGCTCCAAAAATCCATAACACCTTGATTCCTTTGCAAACACTGATGACGTCTGTGCCACCACCACTCGCCCTGCCTTCACCTCACAGGAAATCACTGTCTTGCTTTCGGTGTTTATCGTTCCCATGTACCTTTTTCACACCTACCTACAAATTTATGTAACAAAAAAACCGTGTGGTACCTACATATTTATGTAACAAAAAAACTGTGTGGCTGTGGTGTGCGTGCATGTGTGTGTGTTGAGGAGGAGCTGGAGCTAGTGCACGCAGACAGAGAGAGGGAGGGAGCACAGACTAAGCGCACAGTGAGAGCACGTATTGTTGGGCTTATTTTGAAATACCTATTAGAAAGATATCCTAGTTTAGTATCACTCATAATTTATTTGCTTCTCTCAACGTTTTATTAAAACCTCATCCAAGTTGACATGGTACCTCTAGTTTATTTATGTTAACTGCTGTGAAGTACTCAATGCACAATTAGAGCCCATTGTCCTTTATTTGTAACACTTAAAAGAAAAATGCCAGAGCGCACAATTTGAGAAAGAAAGAAAGAAAAAAAAAAAAAAAAGGAAAACTACCAAATAACTCTACAAAGTGGTGGCAACTACATACACTCCCCGTCGAAGGGTGTAAGATTTATGGTTCCTCTAGATACTCGGTATTGTCAAGATTATTAAATTTTGCTAATCTAATCGGTTTGTAAGAATATCTGGTTGCTTTAATTTGCATTTTCTTATTTACCAATAAAACCGATCCTTGATCTCATGCTTCTTCCATCAACAGGCTGTTAATGTTCTTTGCCCATTTTTCTTTCTTAAAAAAAATTACACGATTGATTTATAAAAAATGTATGTCATTTTAAATAGTAATAAAAGCACATACATGTTTGCTCACCACCCATATCCATTTTCAGAAAAGAGAATAGTACCAAAAACTTTGCAGCCCCTTGCATGTCCGTATCTGATCACAATCCCCTCCCACTCCTTGTAGAGGTAACAACCCAACTTAATGTTTAAATTATTCCCTTGCTTTCCACAACTTGTCCACACATGCACAAACCCCAAAATAATATATTGGTTAGCTCTGCCCATGTCTTAAACTTTCCATAAATGCAATCATACAATGTAAGCTTTTAAGACTTTCTTCACCTGATGCTACTTTCTATATTTATTCATGTTAATGTATTTGGTTGTGATTTATTCATTTTCACAAATATATGAACACCGTACCATATTGATAGTGCTATGAACATTCTCATCTATCTGCTGATAGAAGCACTCAAGACGCAGCTGAACTATACACCTGAGAGTGGGGCTCCAGGTGTGGGTTTTATGCTCCCTCAGAGCGTTCTCATGGCTCCACATATCGGCCAACTCTTGGTATTTCCGATTTTTTCCTACTGGATTCTTTTTATCATACTGAGACCTTTATATTTGATCAACACGAATCCTTTGTTAGTTATATGCCTAGCAGATCTCTCCACCCAGCCTGATGCTTGCCTTTTAACTTCGTTTAAGAATTCTTTTATTAGGTGTTAAGTTTTACCTTAACGCAGTCAACTTTAAAGTTTTTCTTCCACTAAGGATTTTTCTTGTTTAGGAATTCTCGATTTAAGAGACTGTGTTCTACCCCCAAGGTGATAACAATAATCTCTTGTATTTTCTTCTCAAGTTTTGAAGACTTCCTTTTCACAAATGGATTGTGAAACCATCCGGAGTTGAATTTTGCATTTGGTGTGAGGTAGAGACCAAGTGTTCTTTCCTCTACAGACAACTGTCTCAGAGCAATTCATGTGGAATCCATCATCTCCCCACTTATTAACATCACTTCCATTTTATAATGAAAACGAACTCCCAAATATGAGGAGAGCTGTTTCAAAGTTCTCTATTTGACTAAACTTGTGCCAATGCAAAACCATCTTAATAACTGGAGCATTATGAGGCTTGATGCTTGGTAAGGCATGTCCCCTTACACTGGTGCTCTTAAATTTTTTTCTGGCTATTTGTAAACTGGCTCTTCCTATAAATTTGAAAATCAGTCCTTCAACTTCTCCAAAACACGCAGAAGACATTTTTGTTAGATTTACGATGAATTTATAGATTGATTTTGGGAAAGCTGTCATCTTCATGAATCTAGGAACATGGTATATCGCTCCTTTGTCTCTCCTTCCTTTCCTTTGTCTCTTCTTCCTTTACGTCTTTTAATAATATCTGATAATTTTATCTACAAGTACCTTGAACATCTTCTGCAACAATGACACCTAGATTCTTCGAAGTTTTGGTTGATGTTATGAGTAAAATCTTTATTCCATTTTATTTTCTAACTGGCTGTTACCGGTAGATAAGAAATATATTTTTGTATATTGTCTTTGTATCCAACAGCACTGCGAACTCTCTTATTAGCACTAATAATTGATCTGGATATTCTAGTCAATTTCCTAGGTAGCCCATCATGTCATCCATAAATGAGGCAGCTTTATCTCATGTTTCCCAATGCTTAGATCTTCATTTCTCTTTCTGGTTTACTGCATAAACTAGAACCTCCCACACAGTGATGGCAAGCAACCCTGAATTGTTGCTAATTTGATGGGACTGTTTATAATGATTCACCACTAATTATGATGTATGCTGTGAGTGCTTGACAAATATCATTCATAATGTTAAGGAAGTTCCCTTCTGTTCCTAGCTTGCTAAAAGTTTTTATCATATTAATGTCATCAAATGCTTTTTTAATGTCCTAAAACATTAAATGCCACCAAATGATTTTCCCACATCTACTGAGGTGATCACATGCTTTTTCCCCTTGTATCAGTTAATATCATATAATGTAATACATGCATAGTAATAATGTGGTAGGACACAATACTCCAACAAATTACATTTGCAAACATTTCATTTAATAATTCTGTATCTGTTCATTAAAAATGAGAATAATCTGTGTTCACAAAGATGAAACCTCTAATATTATCTTTATTATCTAATATATTAACAAGTCTAACATGAAATGAGTTTGATAGGTCCCTCTTTTTCTATTTTTTGAGAAAGACTACAAGTCTTTCAGATTTTATAAAACCTCACAGTAAAATCACCTCAGAATGATGGAAGAGAGGCTATTAATTCTAGATTTAATCGGTTTCAGTTTTCTACTGAATGTAACCTGTGCTCACGCTCTAGTGTTTAGTATCTCCCACCTCCCGTTATTTTTTTAATCTTAACTGTTGTCTTCCCCGTGAAACCAGAGACCTTCTCGTGACTGTGTGATACCTTCTTACAGCCCCGGATCCCAGTTCATGTTCAGCAAAATTTTTTTTTTTTATTGACAGACTGACTGATCCCAATGTTTTCCTTCAGTCTTTTTCTTCGAACTTTTATTAGGAAAATTTCAAACACATACAAAAATAGAAAGGATAATGTTGGATTCATCATGTATCCAACACCCGGCTTCAATAATTGACAATTCATGACCAATCCTCTTACATTCATCCCCAGACACCTACCCCCCATTATTTTGAAGAAAATCCAGACATCATTTTGCTCACGTGTATTTCAATATGTATCTCTGAAAGAGAATGACTGTAAAAAATACACTACCATTGTTATACCTTAGAAAAGTAAAAATAAAGAACTCCTTAAATTCAAATATTCAGTTGGTGTTCAAATTTCCAATGGTCTCAAATCTTTTTTTCTTGAAAGGTGTTTTCTCTTGATAGGATCTACACATTGTGAGTGACTGAGATCTGTCCTTTTAACCTATAGGCACCATCTACTGTTTTCCCCTTTTGTTTTCCTTGCTTTTATTTGAAGAAACTGAATCATTTATCCTGTAGAACAGTGCTTCTCAAACTGTCTACGGTAAAGAGACAGTTTTAGATTTCTAATCGGTCTCGAAATGATACACGGTGTTACTGCACAAAACCACCACCCAGACTGAGCACATGCAGCTCACCAAGAGCATCTGGGAACACCTGGACCAGTCTGCATGCAGAGCCACAGAAGTCCTCTGACAACAGGCTTGACTATGACGGTCTAAACATTTCTAATCACTTACTTCTGATTCTTGTACTTATTTCATTATGCAGATCTCATCTTGAGGAACATTGCTGTAGAATTTCGCCAGGCTGGATTTTGCTTATCACATCTACATGGTATCGTTTAATGTGTTTCTCTGTCCTCTGTATCTCCTATAAATTTGGTTGTTGTATCTAGCTATTTGAACTGATTTAGGTCCAAAGTTTTTGGCAGGACCTCACAGGTGGCATTATATTCTTCCATCAGGAGACACGTAAGTCTGGCTGCCCCGCTTTCTGTGATGGTAGTGGCCACTGGTGAACAGTGTTACCACCAGAACTTAATGTCAAACCCCTCTAGTCAATCTGGTTCCCACAGTTTGTTCTCTGGAAGACTCCTAAGGAAGTTCTCCTCTTCTCGGCCCCCGGCTTCCCCCACCGCCTCAGTTTCTGACACAGAGCAGATCTGCCAGCCAGCGGTGAAGCGCTTAGCGAGACGCTGTCAGCCAGGGTGTTGGGGAGTTGTCTGTGGTTTGGGGTTCTGCTATTCCAGGTGCTGTGTCTGCTTTTTAAGACTTGGGACTACTAAAAACTATACAACCCAATTCCCACTTTTGAGAACAATGTTGTTTGCTTTTAGCAGGGTTTTAATTTCTTTTAATAATATATTTAAAACGAAATGTATGGCCCGTACTTTTTTTTAGCTGCATCCCGTCCATTTTGCTTTATTAATGTTAACTGTGATGGTACAAGTTAAGTGGGTTGACCAAGTTCCTACATAATAAAGTGACTATTTCCCCCATGCCCGAGCAGTTTGAAGTGAGTATTTTCATTGTTGGTGAGTGATAAGTAACTTTTGATATATCCTAATATTTCTCTTTAACCCATGAATCTATAGTTGTGAATTTTTAGATGGCTGAGGATATGGAAACTTTTATTAGCCTTTTCTTACTGCTTTCTACATCAACTACATTGTAGTCAGGCATGGTTCTATTAATGTTACTGATTCTTTGACATTTGTTTATGACTTCAACTGTCAACATGTTTTTTTTTTTTAATAAATTTATTTATTTATTTATTTTTGGCTGCGTTGGGTCTTCGTTGCTGCACGCAGGCTTTCTCTAGTTGCGGCAAGCAGGGGCTACTCTTTGTTGCGGTGCACGGGCTCCTCATTGCGGTGGCTTCTCTTGTTGTGGAGCACGGGCTCCAGGCATGCGGGCTTCAGTAGTTGTGGCACGCGGGCTCTAGAGCGCAGGCTCAGTAGCTGTGGGGCGCATGGGCTTAGTTGCTCCTCGGCATGTGGGATCTTCCCGGACCAGGGCTCGAACCCGTGTCCCCTGCATTGGCATGCGGATTATTAACCAATGAACCACTAGGGAAGCCCCTTATTTTTTTAAGTTATTCCATGTGACTATATACCTCCAGCTCTTGGGTACAGGATTTATGTATATGTCTGTCTGTCTGCCCAAACACACAGAAATACACACACACACACACACACACACACACACACACACACACAGTTACAGCATTTTAAACATAATCAAGCTTCTTAACCATATTTTTCAGATTTCCTGTATCTTTACTCATTTTGTCTGCTTACTCCATTGGTTTTTGATTGAGGTCATTTAAAATCTTCTACTATGACTATGAATTTGTCAAACTCAACTTTTATTTCTTCAGTTTTGGTTTCTATATTACGGCTATGATGTTGGGCACATTAAAATTCCTAAGTCATAAAGCATCCTGGTCGATGTATTATCCCTCTTTATTCATAGTTAATATTTCTTCCATATATTCTATTCTATCTAATATTAATAATTGCTTTAACCAGATTTCCTTTAGTAAGTATTTGCTTGATATATATTTTCCTGCCCTTTACTCTCAACCTCTGGTGTGATTCTACTTCAGGTTTCTCTAATTGAAAAATGTCCAGTCTGATAATGTATGTCTTTAAATTGGTAAATTTAACACATTTATATTTGTAAATACTGATACATCTTACCTTGTCTCGAAACACAGAAGGGTTTTATTCACAATTAATAGTTAAATAAAATATACATTGTCATAGTTCATCCATTTCTGTGTTTATCCTTGTTCCTTTACCCCATACCTCTCTATGCACTTTCCTCCTTGCTGAAACATACCATGTAGTGATGAAAACAATGATTACCGAGATTATGAAATAAGAGGAAAACTTTAGATGACAATATAGTTTTATAAATTATATATGTAGCATGATTAAAACTATTGAAAAAAATCCTATTCATAGGGTAATAAACTGAAAGAAGGAAACAAATTTTTTTGAGATTTAAGATTAGGTCAGACTTAGTACCAACACTTTAGCTGAGGCCAGGAATCCACAAAACTCCACCCCTCTCTCCCCCTCACCGTTCCTGGAACTAAAGCCCCGCTTGGGTCCCAAGCAGTTCCTCTATGAAAAGCAACAGACCACAGTAGAACAGGTGAAGTTCAGGGTTGACTCTGCCACCAGCTGGCTGGGTAATACTGGGCAAGTCGCTAACCTACTGGGGCTTCAGATTCCTCGTGGTTGAAGTGGAAATAATCTGTCTCACAGGTTTTTATTACGAGGAGTAAATGAAACACGGCACGTGGAATTACTTTATCAAACTATATTCTTAGACACATACATGTACGTGTGTGCGTGTGTAATCTTTCTAACTAGAAGCAGAATATACAGTCACATCATCCGAAAACGAGCCACGCTTGCTCGCTGCTAAACTGGACCAGACCCCGCACAAGTGTGAAATGAGATGAGGTTAATTCCGAACCCACTCCCTGTTTCCCACCATCTAAGGGAGCCTGGATTTTTTCCACCACTAACACACCAGTGTGTGTCTCGCAGCCTCCTCTCCTCTGCCATTCCCACGGCTTGCAGGCTTACCAGCCAGGGAGCACCGTCCTTGCTCATTTTTGTAATGAGATAAACTGGGCTGTGTACCTGCCACTGCCGTGACCTGGACACCTTGTCACTGGTGTCACACCTCCGCTGGCTCATTAGCTGTAGGTGACATTCCATCACTTGGTCATATTTCCCAGACTTCGACGTGTCTTTGTCCATTTCCCTTTTGTTTCCTAATAAATCTGTATCCTTGTTAATAGTTATTACTCCTAACATAGAAAATAGTCAGCTTTTCCTAGTAGCAAAAGCGCTCATCCAAGCAGCTCTGGGATCGAGCCTGGGTGGCCTTTTGTGTAAAGCTAATACCTATTTCTGAATTATCACGAATTCCCAGGAAGGCAGCACATCCTGAAGCTAACGGCCCTCTCTCCTAAAACACGACTCATTTAACACAACACACGGCGGTTACTCACCAGCCTGAGGATCCTATACTGTTCCTGCTCATATCCGACAACCCACTAACCTGGTGTTTTGTGGGAAGGAGTTTTGTAACAATTATTCCCCCTGTTTCAGTGAACATGTTTGGAAGAGGTACTATAGGAGTAATGCCTCATTAATTCCATTTGTTTCTCACATAAAAACGGAGACGGTTTTAAAATATGTTAATGAAAGACAAGTGATACTGCACTTTTTTAGGAAATAGACTCAAGCTTTAAGGAATATTCATAAATTGCCAAAAAAAAAAAGAAAAAAGCTGCGCACAACATATTAGGATGTCAGCTAACAGATGCAAGGAGTTGGGTGCTTTTGAGAATGGCCAGAATATCAGATTTCCTGATCAAAAAGGCTCTATGCATCCAAACACATACTTCAAGAAGAGCAATAATGAAAATGTCTCAAAAAGAAAAACTGTAAAGCACCCACAGGTGTAAAGCAGGGGACGGTAAGGAAAGAGTGTGGGACAAGAAGACAGCTTACAGTCTCAGCCACTAAACCACCAGTCCCCGGGCTACCTAAGAAATTCATTTGTGCCTAACTCCGGGAACATGTAATTAACCTCCGCTAACTGAGATGTGGGGTAACCAGACTACGGGTCTCAGGGCTGCATCTCGAGTCATCCGGGATTGGGGGGTAAGTGTGAGCCACTGACTACCCACTCATAAGAAGAAACCCAGAGACAGGCACGTTGGGACTGGAAGGAAAAGGACAGACACGAGGAAACAAAGGCCTGCCAATTTCTGCAGCTACTGACACAACACATCAGCCAGAAAACACTGAGCTCCGCCTACACAGAGGACGCCACCCAGGATGGATAACGCACGGGTGCAGAACACGGTCAAGGACCCCGTGGGGCTTGGCTGAGATAAACCACAGTGGCCTCCACGAGACCACACAGGCCGTCCTCCAAGCCCGAGAGGAGCCGCACTCACCTGGTGCCGGGAGAAGAGCCGCACGGCCTCCAGCTGGTGGAACACAGGGTGGTGCTGGGCGTCGATCTGGTCGCGCCGGTACACGTCGCCCACCACCAAGAAGGCGTCTAGCCCCGCGCGCAGCAGGTCCCACTGGTGCGCGGACGTGTGCGCGCGCAGCATGTGGGTCGCGTTCAGGTAATAGCTGTCACCCTTCTTCCGGCTGGGGTGGTCGGCCGGGACGAGCAGGCTGTCGAAGTTCTGCCAGGTGGTGACCACCGGGGAGAGGTCGTCGTAGACAGAGAAGAGGGGCGTCCCCGAGCGGCGCACGTACTGCGCGTAGAAGTGCTGCTTCACCCTCTCCTTGATCAGCCACAGCGGGTGATGCGGCCGGTTGTGCAGGTTCCTGCCGACCCTGGACAGGACCTTGCGGGACAGGTTGCTGTAGCCATCCTGGGGGTAGGACTTGCCCAGCAGCTCCACCGTGCCGCCCGAGGCCCCGAGGGCTCCCCGGGTGGCGGGCTCCGGGGCAGCGGGCCTCGCGCCCGAGGCCTGATGCTCAGGGCCTCGGCAGACCCCGCTGGCCTTCCTCGCCAGGTGGACGCGCACATGGGCAGCTCTCCTGAGAGCCCAGCAAACCATCGCAGCAACTCCTTTCACGGGTTCTGGAAAGAGCACACACATAAGCACCAGTCATGTTTCACCCTGCAGAAAGTAAGGGGGGGGGGGGGCGGGAGGGCCCCCTCCCCCACCAGCTCCCCACCACTCTACTGATGTCTGCCTCCCCCTCCACCACTCAGAGAGAACAGCCAATTAAGGTAATCTGCCCAGAGAGGCTTATACCCTCTGCTCTACATCAAGAGAATCACGGACGTCATGCTTAGATCCCTAATCTCTAGCTGTCCTCCCCTGACATTTAGATCCATGAGTGTAAAGAAAATTTCCCTTATCAGGTCACATCACGTCCCGGACCCCTCACGCTGAATAAAACTATCAACGTGATGACTTTCTTTCTTTTTTAATTTATTTTATTTATTTATTTTGTTTTGTTTTTGGCTGCGTGCGGGCTCTAGTTGTGGTGAGCGGGGGCTACTCTTCGTTGCGGTGCGTGGGCTTCTCACTGCAGTGGCTTCTCTTGTTGCGGAGCACGGGCTCTCAGCGTGCGGGCTTCAGTAGTTGTGGCTCGCGGGCTCTAGAGCGCAGGCTCAGTAGTTGTGGCTCGCGGGCTTAGTTGCTCCACGCATGTGGGATCTTCCCAGACCAGGGCTTGAACCTGTGTCCCCTGCATTGACAGGTGGATTCTTCACCACTGCGCCACCAGGGAAGTCCCATGACTTTCTTTTATTTTGACTACTTTTGGGGGTCTCATTCCTTAAAGGAAGCCCATGATTACATCCATGTCTCTGAAGGATGGAAGAATGTCTGAAACGCCATCCTGCCCATTTCACCCTCGTAACCACCAAGCTCTGCTCACTCCTGACAACATGTGACTTCTGATTAGCTCACCATATTACAGGATGATGTGAGCAATGCTTTCCTTTTGGATGTTTCCAATAAAATACACCAATTTAGGTAATCGTTATTTTTATGTGATTTTTATAAAATAAAAATGAAAAACTTAAGGAAATACTACACAGAGTGATAGACTATACCAGTGGACAGCTGAAATTATTTTTATAGATGCAAATCTTTTCTGTCCTCACATCTGGTCATGTCATTTAAACTTAATACCATTGCAGGATCCCATCAATTACATGTCTCTTTTGTAAAAGAGCAACTTTCTACTGGGCACCCACAGGAAACCAGCAGACCTAAACTCACTTGGGAAGAGACGCAGAGCAGCCAGGACACAGCGAATTGACCAGATCTTCTTTTTAATGCCCAGAATTTAATAAGAGGACCAGATTTCACAGCTGGAACTCACTCATAGGCTGTTCACATCAAAAATGAGATGACAAAGATCCAGGTATAGCGGCCCAAACTCTAATACAACACTGAAGGATTCTGGGTACTTCTCTGCTGGCCCACGAGCAAGTTTAAATTGACTCGGGGATCTCAGGCATGACGATCTTTAGAGGTCAAATCCCTTGGTTCATAAAAAATTTACCATGAACTTAAATCTGCCAAATAACGTCTTCTAAAACTTGGCATTTTTACCCACTGGGCTAACTATAAAGCATCCAACCAGGTAGTGATTTGACTTCCAGGACTCTGCAATCATACCAAGAAAATACCTAACCTCATGCTAATAAACTGCATTAGGAGGGAATGACATTGCTCCAAGCGACCATCCAAAGCACAGCCGGTATGTACCCAGCAGCACAGCCCACTCAGCTTATGGAACCGAGACCTCCCAGATCCGAGTTAAATCACACGTGAAACCTGGGGAGAGCCCCTTGGTCTGAGACGGCCGTCACGTTAGAAGCTCTCAAAGATACCCAGAAACTCTCTGGGTTTATTCATTTATGGCACTATTTTGTCAGAGCTGTTGCGAAAAGTGTTTTTGGCTGCACTTCAGCGGAAATCCATCTTCCTCCCTCCACAGTGCTCAGCGGCCTGTCACTGCAGTGGATATAAATTTTAAATATGCCCATGCCGCCTCCTGCGTCTCAGCACTAAGTCACGCTGGTCGGTCGTCAGCGACCCAGCTCAGCGCCCTTGGCAAGACACGACAAGCGTCTCTCCCTTCCAAAGCCGTGTGCTGTTACCAAGCTCAGGATTCTTCCAGGGAAGGTGCTCCTGAGGCCGTATTCATGGGCTGCCGACCCCCCTTTCTTCTGTTTCTGCTCCACACATGCCCATGCCCACCTGCACCCCCAGGCTCTGCTCCCGCCGAGGTGCCCCATCCACACGTCCTTTCTTGGTCCTCCTGACCCCACCCCTAGCTTGCTAAGGAAAGTTTACTTTTCTTGTCCTTGTTTTCAGACTTTTTAATCTATCTGCTCAGCCCTCATCTGTCATTTCTCCCCACCCAAAACAATTTGTTTTTTTTTATTATCATCTCTTACAGAGAGAGAATAATGACTATGCTAGATTTCCCACTGCCATCTGAAAAGTAAATGCCTTTCTTCTTTCCTCTGTCAAGTTTCTCTGTGAGAAAGTCCATCTGGGAAATACAGGAGACCCAGAAAGATAATGCCGACCATGGTCCTGCCTCTATGGAAAGTGGTTTTCCATTTCACCCTTCCAACAACTCTGTGAGGCAAGTATTACTCTTATTATTTTACAAAGAATCTGGGCCTCAATTAGATCTTGTAACTTGCAAAAACTCATACATCTACCTGTGAACAAAGTTCAGAACTCTGAGCAACTCAATTATTTCTCAGTCAAAACAGACCCAAGACTGTTACATTCAAATTACTTCTCCGTAATTACCTATCTTAACTTCTACCTTAACTGAGCAACTTAGATTATACCTCAGTGCATTTTAAATACACGCATGAATAAATCAAAGGAAACACATTCGCTTCGATGGTGGAAATGAAATACCATTCAACTCAGGACCTGCGGGCCAAAACTGCCCATGCCCTGTTTTTGAAAATAATGTTTGGAAGAACCCAGTGATGCCCATTTGTTTACATATTGTCTGTGGAGGCTTTTCCACTACGAAGTCAGAGCTGAATAGTTGACTGTACCGCCCTCAAGGCCTAAAATACTTATTACCTTGTCCTTTACAGAAAAAGTTGGCTGAGCCGTGTTTTAGCTTAACTCACTGAAAAGTTCTTCCACATTACTAAGAATACCTTCTGGTCACAAATATATGTGGATTATAGAGCCGCTGAAAGTAACAAACGTACAAATGTGAATATTACATGTGTTAACTTTGGCACAGACGCGATAGTGAGACAGACCGTGAAAAGAGTCAGTACAACATCACGGGCAAAGGCCACACTGAGCAGAGACACCCACGGGCTGTAACCCTAGGCCGGCCCCTTGGGCACTCTGTGTATTATCCTTGGACACAGCATTTGACTTTTTTCGGCCCTCAAGCTTCTCATGTATAGATACAGAAAATAATACCTACCTCATAGTAAAAGGATTACACCGCATCCTGTTCATAATGCAGTCAACTCATTGTCTAGTACGTAAGACACAAGATAAGTTGAATTAAAGGCTAAAAATGGCCCATAGTCTTCTAGAGACCAGGTAACAGAGAAAGCAATACCACTGGGACAGAGAACACGGGATGAATTTTATTTGTTTGTTTGTCCAAATGATTTCCACATGTGTGTCTTTGGTTCGAGAGGGAAACAACTTTGGACGTGTTGAAGTTAAGTACGGGTGACAGACCCATCTTACAATTTCTAGGACCCAGTCTGAGGTTTGCAAATAAGGTAAGAGCTCAGTACTAGCAATGGAGACCTTGGGATTTGTTTGTATAGAGGTAAGAGTTAATGTCGTAAGCAAAGAACCCATTGGAAAGTGAGAGTAACAGCAGAAATGGGCAAAAGACAGAGCTCTTGGCAATTATCCTCTTTAAGAAGGATATATAAAGAGTAAAAGAACCAAAGGGTTCTCACAGAACCTAGGACAGGAAGTTTCTAGAAGGAAACCAAGGTTATTTCTGAACCAAGTGCCACTGTATATACAATTCTTAATATGCTGTATTATTACCAACTGTCTGTCTTCCTGCTAGACTATGTGGTTCTTGAGAGTAGAAGACACACAACCCCTCTCTTTCCCAAATGACCGCGCACTCAGAGGCTAGCACTACACCTGACACCAGGCAGAAGAAGAAGGGAGAAGAGAAAGTGGGAAAACAGAAAAGGATGGAAAGGAAATTGGCCAACAGGATCAAATGTAGCAAAGATGTTAGGCAGGGGGCAAAGTAAAGAACTATTTGACAAGATGACCATCAACAGGGCAATTTCAATGGCTGGGTGAAGACAGAAGTCAGATTATAACGGGTTTACATGAATGGAACATATAAAAATGAAGGAGGTTACCAATGAGAAAATGGATTAAAAATATTTTAAAACTTCTGAGACCGAAAGAAAGGAAGTTAAGGGAACTTTCAATAGATGACCCCGATCTCCCAAGGAAAGCTTTAGACTTATAAAGAAAAATATTCTGTACAATCTCAACATTCACCAAGTAAATGTTATTTTGTCTGTTAGAATGAATGAATTTTGCAGCGGTTTAAACAGTCCTTCCTTCAATCTCCCTCAGTCTTGTGTGTAAAGGAGAACTAATTAGTGGTAATTTCTCTAAGGCACAGTTAGCTTACCGGAAAGGGCCAAATGTGACCCACATGTGGTTACGGCCACGCAAAAGAGATCGGGTGCGTCCCATTAACCTGCAGAGACAGGGCTGAAACAGCATCTACCCAGAAAAATGAAGCTGGGCCCAGTTAACACACAGCTTATATACTGTACTGGACTAAATAATGGCAGGGAAACAGCCAATTTCCATTAACTTTTGCTCAAAAAGAGCAGGCAAAGAGTGTTTTTGCTCCTGCTGAATGCAAAGAAAATGTCTCTAAAAAGGCCGTTCCCTGTGCTACTGGTGCAGCCTTTCTGGGCAGCCATTTAGCACTAGCAAGAGACTTAAGCCTGTTCATACCCTTTGGCACGGTAACTACCCTTCAAGGAATTATCACAAGAAATAATGTAAATTAAGACAGAAGTGAAACACAAGGAAGTTTCATTACAGTGTGATTTATAATACAGAAAAATTACAAACAACATAAACTTTCCCCAGAGAGGGGGATATTAAGTAAATTATAGTAGAACCATACAGTAAAACATTGTACAGTCATAAAGTATAATGGCTACAAAGAGCTTTAATGACATAACTACATACTTACAAAGTGATAAATAGAAAATAAAAATGTATGATATGATCTTAACTATGTAAATATATATATATATAAATACACACTTACTATATTTAGAAACCGTGGAAGAACTATGTAAGATTCAATGGCTATAATCCCTGGTCCTTATTTTCTATTTTTATAGTTCTAAATTTTCTAAATGGACATCTATTACATTTTTTATTAAACCTGTTATTTTGAAATAGTTGAATTATTATAAGAAAAAGTTATTTAAAAATATGGCGAGTTGAGTTCTAGCCATTGTAATAGGTTGTATTAAACCCACTCATAATTGTATCAAGAATAATGCCAATATATGGACATATATACACTACCAAATGTAAAATAGATAGCTAGTGGGAAGCAGCTGCATAGCACAGGGAGATCAGCTCGGTGCTTTGTGACCATCTAGAGGGGTGGGATAGGGAGGGTGGGAAGGAGACTTAAGAGGGAGGAGTTATGGGGATGTATGTATATGTATAGCTGGTTCACTTTGTTATACAGCAGAAACTAATACACCATTGTAAAGCAATTATACTCCAATAAAGGTGTTAAAAAACAATAACAAAAAAACAAACAAACAAAAGAATAATGCCAATATAAACGTAGCGCTGCTGTAGTTTAATTAACTGCATTCAGTGACCAGGTAAGAGATTACTTTTAACAACACAGGTGTCCACTTCGGAAGGAAATGCACAACGTGAGAGCTGTGAGTTTCGGGTTTATCTGAGGACTTACTGAGGACTGTGGTCCAGGAGACATTCTCTCAAGTGACTCTGAGAAACTGCTTCTAAGAAGCAGAGGGAGAAGCCAATATATACGCAATTTTGGTGAAGGGGTACGTGCAATCAAGCATACACCTCGCTACGAGGTTACCACTAGTCACAAGGAATATTAGTTCAGTTAATGAACTTTAAGTGCTTTTCTAAGTAAAGGGAAGATGCAAGAATACAGTTCATAAAAAATTTCACCTGGGGGCGTCCCTGGTGACGCAGTGGTTGAGAATCTGCCTGCTAATGCAGGGGACACGGGTTCGAGCCCTGGTCTGGGAAGATCCCACGTGCCGCGGAGCAACTAGGCCCGTGAGCCACAACTACTGAGCCTGTGCGTCTGGAGCCTGTGCTCAGCAACAAGAGAGGCCGCGACAGTGAGGCCTGCGCACTGCGATGAAGAGCGGCCCCCGCTTGCCACAACTAGAGAAAGCCCTCGCACTGAAACCAAGACCCAACACGGCCAAAAATAAATAAATAAATACTATGACTTGCTGAGGTTCAGATGATGGTTAGCATTAAAAAAAAATTTCTCCTGAAATATTTCTAACTATCTAAGGGCCGAGAGGCCCAAAATATTGCCTGCTTTCCCGGCACAGAGAGTGCTTCATTGTGATCTTCACCCTGAATTCCCTCCAGGGTGTACTGTATTGTAATTTTTTTTTGGCTGCATGGCATGTGGAATTTTCCCTGACCAGAGATCGAACCCATGCCCCCTGCACTGGGAGCGTGGAGCCTTAACCACTGGACAGGTCAGCAACTGCAGTGGCTAATGACATGATACTTGTAGAACGGGACGGTGGGCAACATTCTTCGTTTTCCACAGATGAAATGCTTGGCATATAAAAAACTTCTTTGCCTTTCCAAATTCCTTTCCCTAGCTATAAATCAACTGTCAGAAGCACAGTGCCAATCAGTCAATGCTTTTTTCCCCCAAGACGTTTAGATTTTCTAGGAAATTGATAATACTGGCTCTTATGCCAAACAGATGTTTCTCAATGGTACCCGTCAATGAAATCTTTAATACACATTAAAGCTAAAACGTTACGCTGTCTTTTAGTAAGGAAAAATCTTTCTTATTTCTAAGGAAAATAGTCACTAAAGTTTAGTTCAGTCTAAGCTACTACCTATGTACACGCGCAGCTCATTGTACGGGGCCGCGAGAGGACCTCAGAGAAGTACAACAGCGTGGCTATCACCGCGGTGGTCGGCAGCCGCAACCTGGGCATCTGATGATGGGCCTGGAACATCATTCTCAAATGATGCCCCCCCACCCCGCACATGGCCTTTAGAAAGGCTCTTTGTCTCCTGACACTCTAATATGGGTTTCTACCCTCATTAACATAAACTCAGGGGTAGTAGAAAAGGGCTGGTTCTATGAATAACAACAGACACATTTTTCAGGAACTGAGAATAAAACTGACATTATAACAGAAGAATGCCCCTATGCGTTACAGATTACAGTCAGAAGGGTTTTAGGAGCCCCGTGCTAGGAACAATGGAAGAAGACCACAGATATATTCCTTACTGTAAACCCCACTATCACACCTACATTCATGACGTCACCCTCATCCTCATCACTGCTCTCCTCACGCTTGTCTGAATTTAATACCGTTCCAGCAATTCCGCCTTCATTCAAGGAATGCACAAAGAGGTGCAACATTACCAAATTCAGCTTTTATTCAACTTAATTTACTACACTGGCTGATCAACTTCCAGCAGAAGAGAAATGTGGATAATCTCTTCGTTAGTGACATGAAATTCTTCAATGTCTTCTCTGCAGGTTCACAGTCAAACCTCACTGTGGTCCAAAGTCAGTGCCAAGCATTTCTTCGTGTTGATTTATCAGCCTCATTTCCAGCATTAGCAGCTGCAGAAATAGCATTTCAAGGCTGAGTTCTTTCAGGTCTTGGAACTTCAGGAATCCGTTAACTACAGCAAGCAGTTTTATTTTACTGTGTGATGACTGTACACTTGTTCTTCAGGGACATAAAATTCCTTGGTCACCAGGCTCCGTTACAGATGTCACGCTGTTGAGTAGGCAAATGTCAAAAATACTACTTTGCACAAGAAGTTGAAAAGTAAGGCTGTAAGCAACTTTAGGCAGGAAAGAGCTCTCTACGGGGAAGAGGCCCTTTTGTCCTGTCCCTAACCTTAAATCAGGCACCCCCACGCTCTACTCACCGCAGGCCCTAGCACACCTTTCAAATCTTTTGACCACACAATACCTTGCCTAACCTGTTGGTTCTTTCCGTAGATCAGAGGACTAGAAATGAAGAATAATTAATTAACAGATGACCAGATCTTTCCCCTAGCTTCCGTTTCAGTAATCTCACGAACAAACTTATGTGAACGAAACAGCATCTAAAGAAAAATCACAAGTCAACAGGCCTGCACCCAAGCCTGCAGACAGTGGGGGATGGTGATGACTGCGACCCACCATCTCAATGATTAACTGAGATTACTTCCCTTTAAAAACTTTCATGGCCGAGCAGAATATTTATTCAGATATGGCTCTGGGTGAACACAACCACCTTTCCTGCCCCCTCTTGGCTTCCTTCCCAGGACACACACCATGTTTCACTTCTCAGGCACCTACCTGTTAAGGAGTGACCCTAGGATTTTGGGTCCTTCCATAAATAGCATTTTCTTTAATTCTGCTGTATCAATATGGGTAGGTTAACAGGCTTTCTGGAATTTTAATTACATGACAAAACAGTAATTGGGTTCAATTAAAGTGTTTTCGCCTCTCCTAACTCATAGGTGACATTAATCAGAAGGGAAATGTAATTTAATATGGTGGCGAGATAAAATATATCACGTTACGTTGGTAGAAGCCAGCTCTGAATTCAGGAAAATCTATATCAAAATTTTTATACATTTTAGAGAAACAGAGAAGATTAGGCTACATAATGTTTATATAACCTAAACCGAAGGAGTTAAAGAAGCCAAGAGTGCAGTTGAAACTCGGTCAAATAGGGCAAAGGTCTTACAAGCCCAGGCCCGGTCCTGATGGCCCGGCCAGAGTTCTGTCCTCAGGAGAGTGGAACCATGAGGAAAAGGGCCACGTGCCCATGAAGCCAGTCCTCAGAGATGAGGCCACACATTATCTGGCTAGCTCTACCTTGGAGGATAACTAGGGGCTTATTCTGGGAGGGGTCTTATGCGATACACAATGAATAAGACCACCGAGAGTCCAGTGTGGACGTGCAGAAGAACAGAAGATACTGTTTCTACAAACACTTTAACTAACTGGGCACCAGGAAAACTTATCTCCTGCTGGCTTGGTTGAAGCCAATATAAATTACCTAGATGTTTAACATAGAAATAGTCACACGTTTCATGCCAAATGAACCTAGTGGTAAGCATCTGTGGACATATACATCTCTCCCACTAGAAAAAAGCCAATAGAGGGTCAAACGGACACTGCGCTTTGAAATCAGTACCTTGCAGTAACATGAAATGCCTAGGAGAATGTTTTAACACACAGTTATACTAAGAGCGTGCCATACTCTTTCCTTGAGTTTTGTCCATTTGGACACAATTATCATTTTTCCCAGCATCTGGTGTGCCTAATTCCTAGCTACGATTGTGGGCACTGATACCAACAACTTTGCTTTTGTACTTTGGGTACTTTAACACTGAAGAGAATAAAGTATACATAAACTCTTTCCTCTAAAGATTTACCACGGAGATGCATTTTTCTGATTGATTCAGGAGCATGTGAGTAACAAAAGGGAAGCCCCCAAGGCAGAAAGCTGTAGCTCCAGAAAGCAGGAGGGTCTACTGCTCAGAAATACCAGCAGCCCTTTACCATTCACAAATGCTCTTACTTCACGCGAATGAACGCAGTTCTTCCCTCCAGTGACTATTTATCCACCATCGGTTTCAGCAACGTATTTAAGGCATGGCTTAAAGCCACCAGCACAAAACTGGCACTGGACTTTGCGGCCAGGGGCACATGGCTTCCACGGGTTGACAAGGCCCAGCTGCTGTATAAATGCGCACACCACTTGTCAAGACAGTGACGCAAGAACCTGGCAGCTCCGCTCAGAGGGCAGGCCCGACAAGGGACAGGGCTAGGGCCAACCGATCAGAGACCCCGAGAAAGCCCCTGCCACCACAGCCTTCTTTGGTAATAGGCACCTTTTGTGTAGATAAGGTCTCTGATTAAAATTAAGTCTAAGGGGGAAAAAAAAAATTAAGTCTAAGGGGGAAAAAAAGGAGTGAGGAAAGCAATTCTACAGACAATCATTATGTGAACATACAAGGCCACGTTCCCCTTCAGAAGAGATGTCTTTTCATCACTATAATTCAGTGGAGAAATGACAAGCAGTACCATTCTCTGCTCATAAATGCCGTGTTTTCAAGAATGAGAGATTGGAAAGTGTTCTGTCGTGCTGGAAACTTCTTAATTATTCAAGAATGGAGGAGTACTCAAGAGAAAAATCTCTTATGATGGACACAGAAACAAATGGAAAAACACAACTTTTTAAAGGTTTGTAAAAACACAAGTCACTGTACTCAGTTCCAAGAGCAATCAGTTCTGCTGTCGTAAGTCAAAGGCTTGACATCTGTAATTAAGCACGTGCGTGAGGGAGGGTTGACATCTGTAATTAAGCACATGCGTGAGGGAATGACTGCAGACAAAAGACCCCACAAAATTAACTTGAAGCCTGGTTAATAAGTATTTAAAGATGTCACCATTTGGAATCGTAGTTAGACTCCCAACCACTCTTTCACAAATTTTCACTTAAGAAACATATCATGAGTTAAAATTAAGTTCATGTTACCAATACCCATTAGTATGAATGAATACTTTCCTAAATATGCCAGGGAAAAATTCCTCTCATGCATATAAAAAATAATACACACAAACACTATAAAACAAATATACCAAACTCTTCCTTAATGCTCTTTAGCATCTCATCAAAGTCAAGTGAAACATCAAAACTGCTGGCTAATCTCAACTTAGGTCAACCTACTAGTCATCATTTATTTTTGTTTCTAATGAAAGGTATTTATAGTCATTCCACATATTACACATTTGGAGAATGACAGCATAATTAATTATCCACTAAATTCAGCATTTAAAATAATGTGTATTCACCCTACTAACGTACGTGTACAGAATAGTCTTTAAATAAGAAATAACTCAGTTAATGAAAAAGACTAAAGTATTCGCCCAGAAATACTTAGCAAGCCGAATGGCTATGGCAAGTAAAATTAAAACTTGTTTTAAATCAACCCACTAAACTGCATATTAAAAACTATTTTAGGTAATTAGAAATATTACTGTTACATAGAAGACGTAGCCTCCAGGTTAAAACTTCTGCTCTCCTAAATATTCTAAATAAAATGATTTTATCTAAGATCCTCCAAACAAAGTCGCTGCGTATAAAATCCTGGGGTCTTGGCTACAGTGGAGGAAAGAGTCTTTCTAGCACACAAAGGCTTCGCCAGCCCTTAGCTCCACAATTAGTTTTTTGTTTGTTTCTGTATTTATTTATTCTTACATGTTATTGAAGTATAGTTGGTAGCTCCACAATTATTAAGTAGATGCTAATAGCCTGAAACACTACCTACAAATGGCGACATAACATCACCTCCTCTCCGAAGCCTTTTCTTTATTCTTCTTCTTTCATTTAATCCTCTTGACGGCACTATGACAGACATAAACTAATGTGCCCAGCGCTGTGCCTGCCAACTGAAGACTGCATCAGGGTCCAAGCCCAGGCCGTCTGCCTCTCACCCGGTCCCAGGCTGCCCCTGCCATTTCCACTGCTTGTCCTTTCCTGATAAACACCAGCCAACTTTGCTTTTTTCAACAGATACAGTCCTGAGAAGCTCCTGGCGAGATTTCTTTTCAAACCGAAACACATCTTCCCATTGACGTGATCCGTAATTCCAGAGACGTTTTATCTCTATGAAACCAGGTCTTACCCTTCACACTCTGTTCAGACGGAACTGACCCATCTCTTCTCTCTTCCCCAAAAGCACATAAAACACTCACTGCACCCATCAATCAGGATGCTGCTCCAGCTGTTAGATCGTAAGCTACTGGAGGACGGGGACAATGCTTCTGTCCTTAAAAAGAATGCTTTCCCAAGTCAAACAAGTAAACGCCACTAGGAATATCCATGTTGTATATTTCCATATCACTAAGAGAAGACACTACTCCATAACTCACAGTGATATTTCAACTGCCTGATCCTCTCCCCACAGCAGACCTAATGATAAAAGTCAAAGCACAGCACTGAGGTTCACTCAGCAAGTCATTTACAAGGGTGGAAATCAAACAACACTCCTTAATTCTTAATGCAGAGAAGGCTGTCTGTCGTGTGCCTGCTAAGTTATACTCTGAACATCGTGGCAAGATGGCAGAAGAGTGAAATTTAGGCCTACATGCCAGGTTCCATCCGCCCTAATCAGCCACAATCAGTCCTGATTATATTGTGCTCTCTGCTAAAATCCCCTGTAAAACACATAGCTCTGCATTTTTCTGTAAGTTTTTTAAGTTTTAAGGATTAGCTAGTACATGAAAGCATTGAATTCAAATTGCAAAATACCTGGGTCATGAAAACAGTGAAAATAATACACAGCCAATTCTCATTTTTCAAGGTAGTTCTGATCTAGAACATCCCTGAGAACACCGAATCAATGGACACTGAACCACTGCTCCTCAGGGAGAGAGACTCTGTCCTGAGAGGCCCTGCTCACATTTTTGCCAACTCATCAGTACATAACCTTGGCTTACGTGTCTTTCTGTTTAAAGACATCTTATGTAATATATACGGTTGATTCATTAACACTGACCTCACAGCCAACTGCACCGTAGCTCACGCCTGAACGAAGTTCATCTCACACACACATTTTCCCCACAAGGCATGTCACAGCCTTCCTGCTCTCAGGGACACTAGACAGCACTTCAGCACTAGGCCTGGGGGCCATTTAAACAGCAAAATCACCCCCAAAAAGCACAAAAACACAAAAAACACGGCACTAAATAGATGGCAAAAAAGATACTTATTTACGTAGGAGCTGAAATGAGAAAGCAGATCACCCCCTTGTCTGACCTCAGCTGGGAACACGTGGGTAGGAGACTCTGATTTGTGATGTTCTGCGCATGTCCTCAAATGACCATGAAAGCCCCAGGAGTGCTGATTTTGAGGTTATAAATAAATTCTAGCAACTAGGCAAATTCACAAATACAAAATTGGTAAATAATAAAGACTGCATGTATGTCAAGAAATTACTAACAGTCGATGCCTCCAAGGAGGGGAAGTGGGTGGCTGGGAGACAGAGGTAGGAGAGAAACTCTTTTTTTTAACTATACAGCGTCATATAACCTTTTGAATTTTGTAGAGTGTGTGTGACAGAGAGGAATTTATGACCTATGCTCAGGAAAAGAGCATTAAGTTCATTAGTAATCTAAAAAAAAAGTAAAACTAAGCTTTGGGTTCCAATAGTAAAATGATAGCCAAATAAAATTAAGAATAAGACAGAATGAAAGTAGAAACAAATGAATTCAAAAATGGAAGAATCACAAATATTTGGAGTTTCTCTGCATTGAAGAAACTGAGAGCAGACTCTCATAGGGGGGAATGGCACAGAGGATTATGTATTTGAAAGCGAAAATATCCCATGACCTTAGCTTCCCTTAGGAGTGGGCTATGGGGAGGATGATACAAAATGAAGATATTTTGGAAATAATTACGTAGTAAGCAATGAGCTTTACACGTTAAGTTAATTACAGGAAATTTACACTTATGATTTTAAACAACACTGAAGATGATTTTATGTAGGACAGTGGCACTCAAAGTGTGGTCCCAGGACCAGCTGCACCAACATCACTAGAGAAGCTGTTAGAAGTAAGGCTCTGGCCCCACCCCTGATCCAGGAAATAGGGACTTGGGGCGGGGCCGGCAGGCTTCAGGGCGATTCTGATGCCAGGAAAGGCTGGAGAACCACCGGTACAGAAATACCGTGAAATGTTACTATAGCATTTAACAGAGGCGATAAACAAAATTTAAACTTTTCTCAATGACAGTGGTCATCCTTTGGAAAGGCTATGGCTATTCTGGGCCATCATACAGTTTTCTGTTGTTTTTAAATTTGGTTTTGCCTCCTTCTTGGATTTCCACTGGCCAGCAGATCCTCTACCACTGTAAGAGCAGTACTGAAAGCTCTGCCATCCTCTGTGAACTTGAGGCTTCCGCTCTGTTGCAAGCTGCGCGGAAGCAAAACAATTCAGTGCATGACAACTGAATCCCAAGTGTGAACAAGGCTGGGTGTGGACCTAAGGACTAAAGCGCTGGTCTGGGTGCAGAAGGATGGAGACGGCCTTTTCTTATTCCCAGACCTGGACCGCACACCAGAAGGATGACATGGGTAGAAAATTACTCCCTGGATACGATGCAGATGCTAACTTACTGAGGTGTGGAAAATATCCTATCGCTTAGACTGGAATATCTGTCTGTTACCGTTGTTACAAAAGTTCACTTAAAGGAAAAGCAAAGCCGCAAAGAGGAGGCGCTCAGAAGCCTGCTTCCAGGCTCCCTGGGCTGTACTCCCTCACAGCGGCTCCAGCAGTAGGAAGGATGGCGCCCTCTGTGGCTAGTTAGGGAAGTATTTAAATATTTCAGAAAAACTGAAAACTCCAAAGTCAGAGGGAGCTTCGAGAGGAGTTAGCCCAACCACGGCATTTGACACACGGGGAAAACGAGGCCCACAGACGCCCTCTCCGCAGGGACCAGGCCCCCTGACCTGCACAGGTCACCCAGTGCCCGCTCACGGCCCCACCTGCATCCTCCTTCACACCAAGAAAGCACCAGCACGGTGGCAAGCAAGTACCTGAGCAGAGTGGGCATTACACACTTGCATTATTTTTATTTTAGACTTTAAAGATCAATGTTAATCTTCTGAAAGACGAGCTTTACTTTTCCTAAGGCTTCCCCCCAGAAATCAAAGTTACCTTCAAAGAACATCCCGACAGTTGATAACCTGCCTTACAAGTGGAAAAAAACAAAAGCTGTTTTCAAATTTTTATTGCCAGAGATTTAGTCTGTTAGGCATGGTGTCCTTGACTTTTTATAGAGATTGTGAAAGTGTACACTGCCTCTAAATGACTGAATAGGGCAAAAGAAAAACAGAGAGAATTCCCATTTGGAAACAGCCCGAGGACCCAAGTCTAAAGGGCTTGTGAAATAAAATACTTTACAGTTAAATTAACTTAAAAAGGAGGGGGCAGTCCTAGTGTTATGGGACTGAGCCCTTAACTGGTGGGATCTGGGATTATCTCCCGGTACTCAGTGCCAGAATTGAGTTACATTGTAGGACACCCAGCTGGTGTCTGAGAACCACTTACTGGTGTGGGGAAAACCTTCACACATTTGGGGACCAGAAGTGTCAGAAGTGAAGTAAAGTAGACACACAGGATAAACAAGCACGCAGAAAGGACGAACTGGGTTTTTCCCTACATCAGAAGGAAGGAAAAAACTGAGAGTCTTTGCTTTACACCATGGTGTGGACGTGCAACAGTTTGTTTGACCATGCATTCTACTATGAACATTGGTGTATAAATTCTTATGTGAGCATATGTTTTCATTTCTCCAGGGTAAACAGCCCAAGAATGCATAGCTAGGTCACATGGTGGCTGAATATTTAGTTTCATAAGGAAACTGTTTCCCAGAGGTGCTGCATCTTTTACTTCCCACAACAATGTATGAGGGATCTAGTTTCTCTACAACCTTACCAGCACTTGGGGTTGTCACTATTTTTCGTTTTAGCCGTTTTGATAGGTATGTAGTGATATCTCTTTGTGGTTTAAATATTCATTTCCCTAATGGGTAATGATGGTGAGCATCTTTTCATGTGCTTACTTACCATGTGCAGATCTTCTTGGTGAAATGTCCATTCATGCTACTTTCCCTTTTCTAATGGCACTATTTTCTGTTTCTTTATTTTGCTGTTGAATTTCGAAAATTCTGTATATTTTAGATGCTGTTCCTTTTTCAAAGACCTCTTAACAGGGTCTTTAGCATAGTAAAAGTCTGTATTTGAAGGGCCAACTTATCAATTCTTTTCTCTTATGAATCATGCTTTGGGTGTCAAGTCTAAGAACTATTTGCCAAGCCCTACATCCTAAAAATTTTCTCCTATGTTTTTTTCTAAAAGACTTATAGTTTTACATTTAAGTTCATGATTCATCTTAATTTTTATATAAGGTGTGAGAGTTAAGCCAAAGTTCACCGTTTTGCCCATGGATGTCCAATTGTTCCCACGCCATTTTTTGAAAAGCCTATCCTTCCTCCATTAAATTGCTTTTCCTAGATTCTCTATTCTGTGTCTGTCCCTCCACCAATACCATTCTGCCTTAGTTTACTGGAGCTCTGGCAGGCTTTCATAACAATCGCTCCACTGACTTTATTCTTTCTCAAAATTATTTAAGTATTCTAGGACCTGTGCCCTTCCATATAAATTTTGTTTTAATTTTTTTACAAATTTATTTATGTATTTATTATTTTTGGCTGCACTGGGGCTTCGTTGCTGCATGCGGGCCTTCTCTAGAGCAGGGGCTGCTCTTCGTTGCAGCGCGCGGGCTTCTCATTGTGCTGGCTTCTCTTGCCACAGAGCACGGGCTCTAGGCACACGGGCTCAGTAGTTGTGGCTCACGGGCCCTAGAGCGCAGACTCGGTAGTTGTGGCGCATGGGCTTAGCTTCTCCGCTGCATGTGGCATCTTCCTGGCCCAGGGCTCGAACCCGTGTCCCCTGCATTGGCAGGCAGACTCTTAACCACAGTACCATAAGGAAAGCCCCCATGTAAATCTTGGAAGACGCTTGTGTATAAAAGCCTCGATGGTTCTCAAGGGTAAGGGTGAAGGGTCACTTTCCAGTGGAGAAAACTGACACATGCTACCTCGGCCAGGCGATCAAACCAACAGCCACCGTGATCAGCTGACCTGATAGTGCCCCCATGATGTGATGCATGAGGGTGGCCCTCACCTCTGTGCGTGTCCTCCCCAAACACACATCACGGTAGTCTCAGCATGAGAAAAACCTCATGCAAATCCCAGCTGGGAGACAGTCTACAAAATGTCTGACACCAGGTACTCCACGAAACTGTCCGAGCCACAACACAATCCAGGAAAACCTAATGCACTGTGCAGCTCCAGACAGAAACGGCCAAACGCCAAGTGGGATCCTGGATGGGACCCCAGAGCTGAGGAAGGACATCGTGTAAACATGAGCAAGTCTGAAGAAAGCATGCACTTCAGTTAACAATAATGTATCAGTACGGATTCATTAATTTCAACAAAGTCACCAGATTAATGTAAGATGTTAATAACGGCAAGAACAATGTGAGAGGTGTGGAAACTCTTTGGATTACCTTCCCAATTTTTCTATATATCCAAAACTGTTCTAAAACAAAAACTCGTATGTATATTTCTAAAACGGCAGTGTTCAAGGACTGATGTTTAATAAGGCTGATAATTTTTAGTACTTTATCGGGATGACTTTAAGTGGGAAAAAAAATACACCTTTGCTGGCATTTTCACAGTAATGGCACTGAACAATTTAGGGAGAACTGACACCGCATTATGTTGAGCCTTCCAGCCTGTGAGCATGTCTCTCCCCCTTTGTTTAGGTCTCTGATTTCTTTCACCAGCATTTCATAATCCTCAGCATAAAGCTCCTACACATGGTTTGTTAAATACAGTCCTATTTCCTGAGAGTGACGGTAAATAGTTTTGTGTCTGTACTTTCGGTTCCCACACGTTTGTTGCTAGCATATAGAAATGTGATGGATTTTTATTTGTTGATATTATATCCTGAGACCTTGCACAACTCACCTTTTAGTTTTAGGAGAGTTGTTTTGTTTTGTTTGTTTTTCATACATTCTTTGGGATTTTCTGCACAGACAATCATATCATCTTCAAACAGGAATAGTTTTCTTTCTTCCTTTCCAATATGAATGGCTTTGATTTCCCATTCTTGCCTTATTGAAGCTGCTAGAACTTCCAATACAACGTTGAACAAGAATGCTGAAAGCAGATATCTTGGCCTTGTTCCCAATCTTAGGGAGAAAACATCCCGTCTCTTAGCATTAGATATGATGTTAACCGGAGGATTTTTACAGATGCCCTTCATTAAATTGAAGAAGTTCCCCTCTATCCCTAGTTGGCTGAGAGTTTTATCTTGAATGAGTACAGGATTTTGTGCAATAATTTTTCCATATCAATTGATATGATCACATGATTTTCTTTCGCCAGCTGATATGGTGGCTTACGACGCCTGGTTTTCAAATACTGACTTAAGGTGAGTTTTCTAAGACAAATAGGACTTCACTAGACTTGAATATAAAAGCATTTGTGTTCATTTGCTTAATGTCTATTTATCCTCACTAGACTACCACCTCCATGGTGACATGGATTATTTATATTTTGTTCAACACTATATACCCAAAAATAAGCCCAGCACCTAGCACATAGTAAACACTCAGCAAATATTTGTGGAAGCGGGGTAAAGAAAGAACAGAATGTACGAGTGCACAGCCGTCAGGGTATGTGCACGTTAGTCAGCCAGGGAAACAGAAGCAGATTACGCTGAGGAGTGGCCAAAAGGCAGAGTCCCCACCTCACAGTATATACATAAATTAATTCAAGATACATCACAAAACTACTGACCAAAATGTGAAGCTTTTAGAAGAAAACATATTAGAATATCTTCGTAACTTGGGAGTGGACACAGGTTTCTTAAAACATAGCAATAATCATGAAAGAAACCACTGGCAAGATTGTATTTGAAAATTAAAATTTTCTGTTCTTCAAAAGACATCTTTAAGAAAATTAAAAGGAAGCCAAAGACTGGGAGAAAAGATTCGTAAAACATGAACACGGCAGCTGTGACATATAAAGAACCCCTGCAATTCAATAATAAAAAGACAAGGAGTCACAATCACAGAAGATATGCAAATGGCTGATAAGCACATGTAGAAGTGCTTGACATCATTGGTCAGACACACACTTTTGTCTGAAAGAGTGTAAAATGATACAACCGCTTCAGAAAAAAGTCTGGCAATGGATCCAATAATTTGAACCCTAGGTATTTAACCAAGAGAAAATGTCTACAGAAAGATCTGTATGAGAACATTCATTGTAACTTTACTCATAGCAGCCCCAAAACAAAAAGAGCCCAGATGCTCATCAACAGGAGGATGGATAAACAAACAGTGGTGTGTTCCTACAAGGGAGCACCATTACACACACACACACACACACACACACACCCCTACTATACACACAATAACATGGGTGCATCTCAGAAACATGATGATGAGTGAAAGAAACAAGTCACAAAAGAGAACATCCTGAATGATTCCCTTTATGTAAAGCAGTATAACTGATAAAACTAGTCTACAGTAGAAAAAACTCAAAACAGTGCCTTCCTTTGGAGGGTGGAGGTGGAGATTGATCTTTGAAAGGAGCATGAGGAAGCTTTTTGGGGCATTCATAGTGTTTTGCATCTTGAGAGGGAGTTTGAATTACACAGGTGTATCCATCTGTCAGAACTCAATGAATGAATGGTATACTTAAGACCTGTGCATTTCACTGTATGTAAATTTTACCTTAAAAAGAGGATTGTGCTAATTATATGCATCTAAGGAAAGTCTGCAACTTACTTTGAAATCTATCACACCAAAAAAGATGTGCTGTTGGATGGACAGGGTACAGATGATTATGTGGCAACGTGAGTGTTATTAACAGGTTAATGGTAAGAATCCAGGTGATGGCTATTCAGAAATTCCTTGTAAAACTTTTTCCAATTGTACTGTATGCTTGAAATTTTTCAAAATGAAATGAAAAAGTGAGAAAAAAGTAAAACTGGGATTAGATCAAGAATACAATGGTGCACACAAGAGTATGGGTCTAGCTTTCAAATCCTATGGCTCTATGGAAGAGGCTTGGGGTGAAAATTCAGGAAAGTGGGGTGTAGGCCCTAATGGCACCACAGCATTTACTTCTATATATCTTATAAACTGGCATTTCATGCAAAATAGTTCTAAGGACTCCAACGATGTAAAGAAACACACACACACACGAACAGAAAATCACTGCTGGGGATGGTAATGAATTTTATCTGCACAAGCACCGTGAGCCTCAGTGAGTAACAAAGTACCATTACCGTTTTCAGGAATGGCTGAGTAAAACACGCACAGTGGTGCCTCCTCTGTACACTCAAAGAAGTGAACAGGTGACGGGCCATCCCCAGAGCCAGCAGGAGGCGGACCAGCCCAGGGGCGGCCAGTCCACGGCGCACCCTTCCACATGGCCACGTCCTGCCACGATCCCAACACCCTCCAGAGTCTTTAATGTGATGTCCTAGTTATTTTGGTGACAAGGTATTTGAAAAATAAGGTCTGAGCTTCATATGACAAAACGCTTTAGCCACAGAAGCACATTTTCTTCACAGCCGCCTGTGAAGGATGATCGGTCTGATTTTGACGTTTATTTCAAATTCAGATTCTACTGTATGACCTCATGAGCCGTGGAGATAATTAATATAAATGTGAAAATCTCAGGGTGAAGTGGGAGAGCGGAGGAAAAGGAACATTCTTAAAGTTCAGGCCACTTTCCTGTACCACTTTACGGCATTTAGTTGTCTGTTCCTCTCAAACACAACATTCAAACACTAAGCTGAAATTCCTCTCCTCTCTGAATCTCTGTCACCTGCTCTGAATGAGGAACACGTGAACCTCGTCTACACGTGCGTGTCTGAGAAGCTGCGGGCACACTGCTACTGGAAGGAGCCCGGGCGTGGACCTTCCGGAGTACAGGGGCCAACAGGCCTCCCTGCCTGGAGGGAAGGAGCCCCCTGACAAACATACTCCTGGAAACTAGCAGTCTTCCAGTCTCCGCAGTCCTGGGTCTTTCCGATATCCTTCAAATATCAAAATAGCAGCTCGCCTTAAAGAGTTTTCACCTTTACAGCAGATCAAAGAAAAACATCTCTGAAGGCTGCTTATTGTTTTACTGACACCTCTTGCAAAAGGTCTGGTGGGAGAACAGATGAATAATAAAAGGAATAATCACAATGACATTGTGATGACTACTGCTGCTTGAGTCACTAACAGGGCCCTGCACAGATATCACCTCGACTAGTCAGCAGCACAGTTCAAGAAGGATATTTTGTAGAAAAGGAAGATGAGGCTCTACACGGGAAAAAGGAGTCCTGGCGAGAGTCAGAAGCCCAGGTCTAACTCCAGAGCCCACAGTCTTCCAGCGACTCGGAGAATGGATGAACTTCCACCGTCAGACCGAGACCAGCCTCACTGCACTGCTTCCGGCAGGCTGAGCAGAGTCTACCCTTTGGCGCAACACGTCCCTCGACACAGATGGAGGCTGCGGGGAGACGCGCGGCCTCCCGAGCGGTCACTCGAAACCCGGGCCCCTCCTACGCCACCAGCTCACAGCCGACGCAGGGCCCGGCTGCCCAGCAGACAGCGAGGCGGAGCGCGTTCCAGAGGGCACCACGGCCTACTCAAGACACGAGGAAAGGCCAGACGGCCGCCCTGAACAGAGGCGGAGCTTTGTCACCCACGCGGAGGCTCTCCTTCCAGGCCCTGCGCTGTCACAAATCCCTGCCGTTGCCCCTCCGGGCTGGCGACATCTCCTTCGCCCTTTACTGCCCGGATCTCCGGTGCCCTCCCCGGGGAAACGAGGGGATAGGGAGCCAGCACTGCCCACGGGGAGCGAGGTCTGTGCCTGCAGCTGCAGCCAGGCTCTCCACGGGGAGCAGAGGCGGCGGCCTTTCAGAATCACGACCACAAACGCAGATAAACTGAAACGCAGTGGCTTCCGTGACACTGGCTCCAGACAGGGTCCGTGACCAGCACCCTGCACAAGAGCTCGCCCCCTCCCTGGGACCGACCTGCCTCTCTCTACCTGCCGACACCCTCAGCACCTGCAGGCCCTCATGGTCAACAGGCCTGCCATCTTTCTAGATGGTTCTTTTCCACTTTAATTCCTATTTCCCTGCTTGGTCCTCTTTATTTTTACATTTTACCATAAATTTGTATCCTTGTTGCAAGCTACCTTCAATTATTTGAGTTCAGAGAAAGGCAGAACATAAACAGTAATAACTGCCAGTTTCTTATCTGTACTGGGCTGGAAAAAAAAGGGATAAATAAAATAGACTTGGTTTCATTTTTTCTTTTATTATATCTATGTAAGAATACTCAATTTCTGTGAAAGGACCTGAATGGCCCAAGTAGAATCACAGTATCACATTGGAAAGAACCTTAAAGATCATAAAGACCAGCTTGGTCATCTTGCAGAAGAGAAAACTGAGACCCAGAAAAGATTCAGCTTAACAGAGATCACGACATTCTTGACGGGCACTCCAGCACTTTACAGCATGACTTACAGGCAACCAGCACTGTCAAACATGGAAAAGGGATATGCTCAAACCACCTTTCCTGAGCCTCCCCGAGATTTCCATGCATCAGTTGATGGACACACATATCCCACTACTTCATCAAGTAAAGCACAGCAAGCAACAGTTCCATGTTGCCAAGCAACATTTATTTGTGCAATTATTTAAATATTGCATCATATTTACTAATATTTGTTTCTAAAAATGAGCGGAGATGGAAACCTATAAGTGCTGATACAATGCAACTGAGACAAAGATGGACATAATAAGTGTATAAAAGTGATGCCTCACGGTCAACTGGACAGTTATAGGATATAAACTCATTGCCTCAGCGTGCAAAGCTAAGAGGGAAAAATGTAAAGAATCCCAGATACCAAGACCACAATACCTAAAGGTTGTCCAGGCGATAAGGGGAAGTGATAGAAAACTTAAAGAAGATGACAGAAATATGACATGAAAACTGGCCTCAGAAGAACATTCCAGGGCTTCCCTGGTGGCTCAGTGGTTAAGACATGAAAACTGGCATCAGAAGAACATTCCAGGGCTTCCCTGGCGGCTCAGTGGTTAAGAATCCGCCTGCCAATTTAGGGGACACGAGTTCGAGCCCTAGTCCAGGAAAATCCCACATGCCGCGGAGCAACTAAGCCCATGCGCCACAACTACTGAGCCCACGTGCCACAACTAAAGCCCGTGCGCCTAGAGCCAGTGCTCCGCAACAAGAGAAGCCACGGTGATGAGAAGCCACGCACGGCAACAAAGAGTAGCCCCCACTCACCGCAACCAGAGGAAGCCTGCGTGCAGCAATGAAAACCCCACGCAGCCAAAAATTTTAAAAAAAAACAAAAGAAGATTCCAGTTACTCAAATACGGAGAAGGAAACCATGGGTCTGTTCACTAGGTGTACAAACAGCTTACTACAGAAGCATTTATCAAGAGAGGGTAGCCAGTTCCTTGAAAAAATAAGAAAAGATAAGACAGCATCAAACTCTACATCACTAGTTTGTGCTCTACCCCTTACAAAACTAGCACTGATCACTCCTTACTTCCAACAGTATCAACAATCTAGTCTGCTGATTATAGGCAGTACTATTACTGACAGAAGCAAAATTTGAGCTACAAAATTACCAATATGTCTATTAAAACAGTTATCCATAAAAGCTGGATTTTAGTTTAGAACCACTGAAATTATTTTTTAACTCTGAATTTCGGTTTCCCAGTATCACCAAGCTTTCACCTAGAAAAATAAAAAGAATATACAGTAATCTATTTAAAAATTTGCTTTAAATAAGTTTCCAAGGCTTCTATTTTAACACGTTTTCCCTAAAGTTGTACTTATTCTACCAAAAATAGGACCAGATACCACCGATTCAAAACAAGGAAATGTGTTGATTTCCAAAAACCTTTCTACACAATAAAAGGTAACCTGCAGTCTCTAGGTAACTTACGAAATCATTTCTAACGGAGAACAGCTACTTTACAAGTGATCATTTTTTTAAAATTTTAGGATTTTAGCCCATAAAAGAACATAAGACACAAAGCAATGGAGCATGACTGCTAGAAGGAAGAAACCATAGTATTATTGGCTACAACACAGCTGTGTATCTAGAAGGCTCAAATGAGTTGACTGATAACTATCAGAACAGATAACAGTTTGGTGAAGGGAGTGAATTTTAAAATTTTAGAAATCAATAGCATTTTTCAATCCCAACAATAACCAACAGGAAATAAATCTATCTGGAAAAAAACATCCTCTATAATAACAAATATAGAGAGGGGCCTGTTTGAAGCAAACTATCAAAATTTATGAAGAACCAGGAAAGAAGAGCAGAATAAACAGAGATCTGCCTTGTATGTATGAAAGACTGAATGTATAATGCCAGCTCCACTCCAATTATTTTAATGTAATTCCCAATAGAAATTTCTACAGGGGGAGGGGGATGGTTAGGAGAAAGACTTTAAAAATAATCCCCAAGTTCATTTGAAAAATTAAACAAGTGACAGAAGCTAGGAATTTTTGAAAAATAATAAGAAGAAAACAACAATAATGAAAACTGGCACAAAAACTGACAGAGCAAACAGATTCTGAGATATTTGAAAACTTAATATATATTCTCATTAACCAATGTATCAATAGCAATAGCATATATAAGAAACAGTGTTAACAAATTGACTAAGTAGTTGGGATAAAAATGATCTGATCTTCACTTCATCCCATGTGCCACAATAGACTGTAGAGTTCTATTATGTTTAAGAAGAATTTTCAAAAAAAAAAAGAATTTTTTTAAAGAATTGTTTTTAAAAAACGGAAGAAATATTGGTAATTTTTCAAATGATCTGTGGTTAGGAATGACTGTTAAACAAGTAAATAAAATAAACGAAAGATAAATATATTTGATCCCATGAAAATGTAAGACTTTTGATGTTTACAAATATCAAAAAATTTGAAAGGTTAAAAAACAATTGGGAAACATTTCTGCACTGAATGACAGAGTCAGCCACTGTTTACTTGAGCTCTGGTACAGAATATCAGCTCTTTGAAATGCTGATGGTTTTTCCGCGTCTGACACCACATAAATAGCTCTTCGCATCATTTTAAATACAGATCTGGGAAACACAAGCATATATTTTATTTCAAAAACAAATCTGGGCTTTTGAAAATAGTTTATTTGCCCATAGATTTATGAAATGTCATACACACGAAGAAATATCTTTGGTTTGAGAAACACTTTGAAAAGACTCCCAGCTTCCAGTTACACGGGTATGAAATAAAGTCTCTGAGACTTTTAGAAACCATCAACTGCCACGTCTTTGTTCTTTCAGAGAAAAAGCGCATCTTATTTTATCAGTATATCTTGAGAATGATATATTTAGAACTAAGATATTTTTCCTCCACTGTGAGCTTTCTTACCAAAACAACCTTACCTTTTGTGTTGTTTTAATCCCAAAGGAAATAGTATGTGATAAATAAAGTCGACTGAAAAAAATGCACAACGTGAGAGCTGTGAGTTAAGTTTCTTTTGGGGCAGAATGAGGACTATAGCCCAGGAGGCAGCCGCTCCGAGAGCTCTGAGGAGCTGCTCCGAAGAGGGAGGGGGGTCAGGATGTGTGTGATTTTGGTGAAGGGGGTGCGTGCAGTAGAGCACACAGTTCGGCACAAGGTTGCTGCTGGTCACGAGGAGCACACGTCTCCGTTAGTGACGTTAGTGCTTTTCTAGATACGAAGAGATGCAAGAATTGGGCTCATAAACTCTTCTTCTGGAAAGATCTAACTCTCTGAATACCTGTTCTGCCAGTTTCCCCGGGAGCACAGAGGGCCTCATTCCTGATCTCCACCCTGAACTCCTTTCAGGGGGCGATGAAGGTCAGCGACTGTAGTGGCCAGTGACTTCATTCTTACAGAAGCAGATGGTGAGTGACAATTTTTAGTTGACAATAAAAAGAAAACATGATAGGGAAAAAAAGTTGAAAGTTAATGGTTCAACTACATTTACGCCTCTGTCATTTTTTCATATTAAGTCTCACAAGAGCTCTGTGCTGAAGCAGTAGGCCCACTGCTTCTCTAGATCTGCTCTAGAAGGACACTCAGCAAGCGGGGACAGCACCTCTGAGTTCAGCCCAGTCCGGACGATAAAATCTCCTGTCTCTCTCTTCTCTGCAAAAGGCAAAACACCTGTCCCAAAGGTATGAAAAGAATGGAGCTAAATGCCTAGGCAACCTCTGGTGACTACACTCACTGTATATAAAAGTACCACCACTTAGTATTCGACAACGAGACTAACTAAGAATTAGTCTGTGTTTACATACCAAGTGTTAAATTTTTTTACCTTCTACTTTGTTAAATATGATATTTGCATTGATGACTGGTCACCCAGTTTCCCCATAAACTTAAATCTCTGGTAGTAATAGTGAAAAACTAATTCATGACAGTTCTACACATCGAATCACCCAATGTAATTGTATGTCACCTAAAAGCATTGCTAAGATATTAAAGAAAAATGATTTACATCATAATTTCTAATTGCTCAGGAACATGTTGACTTTCACCTAAGAATGTCTGTTCAGAAGAAGCAGGATTGGTTTCCGGACGCCCAGGGGTCGCGGCTGCTTGGGCCGATCTCCAGCTGGCGCAATTACAGGCCGCTTAGCAGCAAAGATGAATGGAGCTCTGGGAAAGGCGCTGTGTCTGAGGAATGACACCATTTTTAAGTAAGCCTTTTCCCTCTTGAGGTTCAGAACTTCAAGAAAGAATCCCATCTGTTCTGCAGGCGGCATTCTGCCGAGCACCGGTGGCGCTACAGGTCACAGCCCACGCGTGGCACTGGGAGATGCAAGCACCTAGCTAAAGCACAAGAGCCCAAGAAGAAGAGGGGAAAGTGGAAGTGAGACCCGTTAACTCGGGGACAGATGATGAACATGGGGTTTGAAACTTCACCTGACTGCAAATGACACGGCCCTGGCAGAGAGTCATGCCCAGTATGTTCACAACCTCTGCAACCATCTCTCCATTGAAGTCGAGGAAAGTTATGCGAGGCCCACCAAAACCATGGAGGTGTTGCAGTTGCAGAACCAAGGCGGCAAAATGCTCCTGGACTCAGTTCTTACCACCCATGGGCGAGTGGTTCAGATCAGCGGTTTGAGCGCTACATGTGCAGAGATTTTCTTGGAAATAATCCAAAGCAATCGTCCTGAAGGAGTCAAACTGTCAGTGAGGGAGCACACTGAAGAAGACTTCAAGGGAAGGTTCAAAGCCCAGCCAGAACAGGAAGAACTGTTAGCCAAGTTGAACTAACGCACTGCAGACCCTTTCATGCCAGCACTGGTGATAATGAGTGCCAAGGGGAAGAGCTTCCTAGGTGGCCAAAGTCAAGCAGGAGACCCTGACCCTCAATATCGTAAGTACCCATCTCCACAGCCAGGAGTGCCTCCTCTGCTCTGTGGAGGAGTGCTTGCCAATCGTCACCACTTTCCTTTGAGCCAGCCCTAGGTATCTTCCATCTAATAAAAATCTGCTGATGATGGACGTTTGTGTGTATGAGAGAAGTCACTCCATGCTGTCAAGCAATCCCTTAACTAAGGGATTCAGTTTCTCTTTGCCTGGTGCTTTAGCACATAAGCATGTTCCCCTCCAGTATGTCCTAATCCGAGTGAACTCATCCTTTAAATCAACCCGGCATGGAGTTCCTTTAGTGAAGGAGACAATCATAACATAAGTAAACCCTCTGTGGATAGAAGGCATAGGGAGGGATATTTTGTATATGAAAAAACCCTCCAGATAGGATCAGGATCTGTCCATAAGTGGAAAAAAAAGTACCTTGTGGGGTAGTGAGTGACCTGTCATAAGTATGCAGGTAGATGTTACATAACTGCAAATTAGGGTTGCCTGGAATGAGTTTAAGCAAAGAATTAAAGGTTGATCTTGGTCACGTGTCAGAAAACTACTACTTGTGAGCCAAATCCTATCAACTGCCTATTTGCTTTTTAAAAATAATTTATTGGGGCTTCCCTGGTGGTGCAGTGGTTAAGAATCCACCTGCCAATGCAGGGGACATGGGTTCGAGCCCTGGTCCAGGAAGATTCCCACATGCCGCGGAGCAACTAAGCCCGTGCGCCACAACTACTGAGCCTGTGCTCTAGAGCCCGCGAGCCACAACTACTGAAGCCCACGCACCTAGAGCCCATGCTCGGCAACAAGAGAAGCCACCGCAGTAAGCCCGCGCACCGCAAAGAAGAGTAGACCCCGCTCGCAGCAACTAGAGAGAGCCCACGCGCAGCAACGAAGACCCAACGCAGCCAAAAATAAATAAATAATTTTTTAAAAATAATAATAATAATTTATTGAGGTGAAATTCATATGTCACAAAACGAACCATTTTAAAGTGAATAATTCAGTGGTATATAATGCATTTGCAGTGTTGTGAAACCTCTATCCAGTTCCCAAAGCCCACTGCCTGTTTTTGTAAACAAAGGTTTATTGGAACAGAAAAAAAAAAAAAGAAGCAGGGTTTGAAATCATTTCTATCTGAATGACATATGTGCATTTAATTAAATCAATTCTAGATTTTTAATACTGGTCAAAAAAAATAACATCAATACCTAACTGTGGGACACAAAGCTTAAAAACACATCTATTAATAGTCTTATGAATACAGCCCATCAAACCAGAAAGCTGCAACACTCTTAAGAAGAAATATGGACACAAAGCACTGCACGTGGTCTCCCGGCAGGTCACCGGTGGATCTCTCCCTCCTTGTTACTCCCACTTCCCTTGGCCACGGTTTCCAGGAGAGCACCTGTTCCTCTCTCTGGCCTTGGTCCTCACAAAGGATCAGATCCCGCAGGAGTGAAATGGACAAGGAATTTGCAAACGTGTGAGTCACTGACAGCAATAAAGACCCGAGATGAGGACGCTGAATTGGAAGCAGGAATTCCTGACAACCACACCTGACAGTCACACGTGCTGGGGACTGATGTTCCCACAGGTCAAGAGGCAACAGATGGCACGTGACTCAGAAGCAGCCTTCCGTTCCAACGACTTCACGTAAATCACTAAATCGTGATGGAAATCATCAAAAGGCAATATCAGATCCTAACCTTAATTTATAGAGAGAAAGCCTCTTCTGGAAACAGGGTTTATACACAGCCGGAGCTGGATGGCAGTGGACAAGGTTCCACACCATAAGATGACACGGCTCATCTGTCAAGACTGCAAAGTTTGACTGAATAATTGCTTTTACCTTGAGGAGATACATTAGTTTTTAATTTTTTTCTCTGATATTAAGAGATACACAATTATTTTATGTTAAAAAACAAACACGGAAATACAGAAAAGAACAAAGAAAAACATTTTTTAACTTTATCTTTTAAACCAAAGCACCAGAACTATACACAATTTCATACTTTAGACCACCTCTTTAAGACAACTCAAATGCCCGGGTGAGGCAGAGATGAGGGGACGAAACATTAGCTGTTCTCTGTCACAAGGGGTTCTTCGGCGTAAAGTTCTGACACCCTCATACTACTCCACCGCCATCTCTGCCATGGCCACCACTCATGCTAATTTACTGAAAACCCATTATTATATCTGGAACTATGCTAAGCTCTATATACACATTATCTCATCTACCGTTAAGTCAATAGACTTGGGAATTTTAAGCTGTACTACCAGACTTTAAAAAAATTAATCTAAGGGCTTCCCTGGTGGCGCAGTGGTTGAGAATCTGCCTGCCAATGCAGGGGACACGGGTTCGAGCCCTGGTCCGGGAAGATCCCACATGCAGCGGAGCAACCAGGCCCGTGAGCCACAACTACTGAGCCTGCGCGTCTGGAGCCTGTGCTCCGCAACAAGAGAGGCCGCGACAGTGAGGGGCCCGCGCACCGCGATGAAGAGTGGCCCCCGCTCGCCGTAACTGGAGAAAGCCCTCGCACAGAAACGAAGACCCAATGCACCCAAAAATAAATAAATAAATTTATAAATAAAAAATTAATCTAATATTTTTCATAGAAAAAGAATACATAATAATAACATTCAAATGTTATGAAAGGGTAAGCTGTGAAGAACAAACTTCTACTGCCTCCTGGACCGCCCTATAAGCAAGTTTCCACGCTATACAACTGTATGAATCTATACACACACATATACCCCCAACCCCACAGACTACATTTTTATGCAAATGTTAGCATCTGTTCTGCACCTTATCCTTGTCAGTTAACTTATACAGAAGATGCTCCATAGGAGTCCAGTCGCGCACGTAGATCTACTTCCTTCTTTTACAAGGTGCAGGGTATTCCATCATATGAAAGCCCCACAATGTATTTGGCCACTTCCCTATCGAACATTTAAACTTTTCCAATTTCTTGCTAAAATGAATAAATCCATAAACAACACCCTTGTTCACATGTCTGCATATACACAAAAGCATTTTTAGGATCAGCTCCTAAAAGCTGAACTGCATGGTCAAATGGTTTACGCATCTTAAACTTGAACAGATAGGGCCAAATGGATTTCCCAACGGGAGTGCACTGGTTAGGAGTCCCACCAACGGTGTATAAGCGTCAGGCTCCCTGCACGCTTTGTGACACCGTGCATGATCAAACCATTTTACGCCTGTATTGCCCAAGAGGTTACTGAAATGAAGTCACATGAAATACTTCGCAAGGAGTTTTTTTTTTAAGTCCTAAAATACTGTTGTTCAAATCACCATCCATGACATCCAAGAGTTTAAAATATATGAAGCTAGAGCTCTGCGGTATTCACAGTGACACAGAGAAATACATTTATAAAGGAGCGTATGATTAACTAGAGGACAGCCAGAGAATCCCACAGACGTGCGAGAGGAGGAGGAGCAGCCAACGCAGAGAATGATGGGGGACGCGTCTACGGGAGAGGTGAGGGCCCGGGCGGATAGTCAGTGATGGATGCGTGAAGTCTAGAGAGCCAGAAAGGATTAGGGAAGACACAGCAGATGGTGCACAGACCAGATGAGCGAAGGCAGAGTTCAACGTCACAACAGACACTTAGGTGGTGTGCTGCTGGTCTGACAGCTCGCTGGGCATGGCTCAAAATGCCAAGGGGCCAGTCAGACAAGTGAAGCAAAACGGCCGCCAAACAGCACGGTTTCACAAGTAACAGCTGCCAATAAAAATTTCTAAAACTCAATTGTAAGCAGAGACCAGCAATTCAGAAAGGCACCCTCCTCCACTCTAGGTGATCATATCCTTGAAAAGAGGCTCAAAACCTAGCAAGGCAGAACTCTCCTCACACATTTTCTAGACTCACTCTAGGACCCTCCTGAAAACATCTACTTAATATGATCGTGTTGCTCAAAACAAGTAGATCGGAAGCAACACTACAACTTCACCACTCTGTCTTCTGTAATCTTCTGATAACTGCAATTCAGTCTTTTCAAAACGGAGACAGCAGCAAACACCAACAAAAATAAGAGCTTTGAAAGGAAAAGTCCTGGGTTCAAATCCTAAACCTGTCTTAACCAGCAAGTCAGTTAATCCCTTGAAAACACGATGCTGTCTTCTGCAAAACGGTTATAAACGCGATGCAAAGTGAGGTAACTTTCCATAGACATATAAATATATCAATATGCATACACATGGCGTCTAAGAGGGTGCCTGGCACACAATGGGTGAGCTCTATGCACAAATTTCTTTCTTCTCCCTTCCCACCTGTTTCAAGTAAAATCAAAATACATAGCATCACTTAAATATTGACTCTTCCCAAGCACATGGTTTAGTTTCCTTTAATTTCACTGACAGAATTCCATCAAAACAGAACAAAAAAGTACTTGGTGAAAGAAAATGCCTAGACAATTAAAAAAGTAGAATGGTACATTTTACAAGTTACTAATACCAAAAAAAACAAAAAAAAACCACAACAGAAAACCCCCAGGTATTTTGAATTAAATTTTAAAAATCACATCAGAAACTCAATGTTAGTACAGCATTCTTGATTTGGCCTATAAACCTGAGAACTGAGTCAACTCAGAATTATTCACTTTGCTGAATAAAAGCAAATCTAGTATCTGCTCTCCTATATTCCTTATTACTGAACCACTGTGGTTTTAACCCCTTGTCCTAGTTGGAACCATCTTCCCCTGTGAGCACTGACACACCCTTGCCCTTCACACTTTATGAGCTCAGGCACGCTCGCACAGGCAGAACACTGATAAATGGTGTTGAAACCACGTAAGACTGCCTCTGTTTGCATTTCCTCTCTGACCCTAAAGCATCTTATACCCAATGTAACACAGCTGCGTGCCCTTCAGGTGCACGAAAGTAAGGTTCTCTGAGAGCATGCTTTTGGATAAAGCACTGTTGGTTAATCTGAGTAGCTCAGCTACTTTAGGTACATCATCAATCATCAAAACCAGCCAGAAACTGCTAGAGTAGCATCTTCCAAACTTCACATAAATAAATCTGCAGGTTTTCTAACATTCCACACTTTCCATTAGCCTTTCTATGCTCTGCTCATTGCTGTTTTATAACCACATACTTCTTCCCATTGATTCTTAGCACTTCATATATTGGCAGGAAACCACTGCCAACCTGGTATAATGTCATGCATTTATGCAGTGCTTTTAATTAAGTCACTCTGGCACCTCCTTAGCATTCCGATGAGGACAATGTGTCACCTTTCTTGACGTCGAGGCAGCTTAGTTTTCTGTGCATTTCTGGTGTCTGCCCAGGGCTCTCCACACAGTAGGCGCCCAGGGTCCGTCGGTCACCAGAGTGACGCAGTCCTGGGTTTGATTCCTGGCTCCAGTACTTTGCAAACCTAACCTGGAGCCTGACAAATCATGTTACCTCTCAGGACTTTAGTTTCTTGTCTGAAAAATGGGGGTGAAGAATACCCATTTCACAGTTTCTGTGAAAACTAAATGAAATAATGTATTTAAAGTCATTTGCCGAATAGCTGGCACATAAGGTCTGAAGAAATTGTACATGACTTTCACTGAACCACACATACATCCTCACACAAGTTCTGAGACCACAAATTACACTGGTAACAATGGACAATGGGTTCAGAGTAACGCCCCCTTTAAGACCAGGAACAGAGGTAGAACCCGCCCTGAGAAGCAGCCAATGTTCTGATATTCGCCTGGACCACAGGGAATATTCTCCACACCTTGTTTTGTGGTCTATTTCTGTCCATATTGATCTCACGCTTCCTTTAGACCCAACCCTACTGTGACCCAGTAACAACCAATGTGGGAGTGGGGCAGCTAACCCCCAGCTCTCCCTTACATACATCCTTGTATCTGACCTTCCACTCCTGGACCTAAGATGCCAAAGTAACATAGAGATGAACGTCCGTCAAGTTAACCTTCAGGGTCAGATAAGAGGAAATCCCAGCCACCAGGACGGCACTATTTTTTGAGCCCTTTTCTGTGATCAGTGAATCCTGAGAAGTAAAACAGGTTCAGCAGGGCAGGCTGGACATGGTGAAAGCAGAGCCATTTAAATGCTCCCAGAAGATGTGAAACATGGGCTCCGGTTAACCTCTCATTCTGAGTATCTACGTACAAAGCACTTTAAGACTACAACGCATCCGTCTAATAAACACACTTTGAAAGAGGAGACATTAAAATGCAGACCACCACAATTAAATCAAGTAAACAATACAAAAGAGAAAATTAAATCTTTTATCCAAAGATGGCTGACTGAGGTAGATACCTCAAAACTTCAGAGTTCATAAGAAATGATGGTCCCAAAAATATTCGACAGTCTTTAATAAGATGATCAGCGAACAGTATTGACCTAATAATGCTAACATCTGTACAATCTTTCAGAAGTTACAACGTATATATGTTCACATGCTCACATGTTCTTACTATTCAAATCTAACGACCCCATCAGAGTTAATGAATGAAGATATCTCTGGGGGAGCCTGGAGACATAATCCAAAGAGATTTGTTAATGAACATGAAATTTCTTTGATGCCACGTTTCTGATTTTTTTTCTAATCCACAATATCCCTGTACTTGTTGTAATCATGCCTGCATGATAAAACCTCCATAATAATCTCTAAATTATGGAGTTCAGAGCGCACACGGGTGGTGAGCACATCGCAGTGTTGGGAGGGTGGAGAGGTCCCACTCTACCACCCTGCCCCCTTTCCACACGTTCTCCTACGCAGCTCTTCCATTTGGCTGTTCCTGAGTTATATCTTTCATCATAAACCCGTAATACTGAGTAAAGCACTTTCTGAGTTCTGTGAGCCAACCTAGCAAATAGTTGAACCTGAGGAGGGGGGGTTATGGAAACCAAAGATTTACAGCTGGATGGTGAAAGGTACAGGTGGAGACCCAGATCGTGACAAGCATCTGAAGGAGGGGAAGTCTGGTGGGACTTAGCCCTTCACCTACAGGGTTTGAGCTAACGCCAGGTAGTCAGTACAGAATTTAATTTAATTGTAGGACACCCAGCTGGTGTCCAGAAATTTGGAAGAAGAAAATGTATTTGGTATCACAAACGTTATGACTAAAAACAGCTCACAAGCACCTCAACCACGGCAGGACAGCAATTACAGTCCATTTAGAGACACAGGTGAGTTCATTCTAGATGTTCATAATTTTGGAACATCACTCAAATGTTGGGAGAAACTGAATAAGGCAGAGTACATGACTGATTTTGGAAATCGGCATCCTACAGAAACTTAAACATACTGTACCAGCTGGTCTACATCAAATTGCAAAAGAGTTACCTTCTATCAACTTGTTTATGAGGCCATTGGCCAGGACGGCCCTGTGCAGATGTTCATGATTTGATGGAAGGAAATGAAAAGCGTTCCTTCTGACAACATGTCAGGGCCCCTGCTCTAGAATCTGTGATCGTTCCGTCCAGAATAAATGTCGTTTCAGTCACCAGCACAGCAACTTGGGCTTCCCCTGGGGCTACGTGTAAGCCCTGGATGCAGTGAGTTGGAGCTCAGAGGGACTGGGCCCAGTAAGCTCCCCACTGATGGTCACGTGACATAAATAATGCCGTACTTAGCAATTCTGGACAAAGGTAACCATCATGTCAAAAAAGAATGTGCATCTTCTAAGTTGTCATAATACTTAAAAAAGCATACCTGGGCTTCCCTGGTGGCGCAGTGGTTGAGAGCCCGCCTGCTGATGCAGGGGACACGGGTTCATGCCCCGGTCCAGGAAGATCACACATGCCGCGGAGCGGCTAGGCCCATGAGCCATGGCCGCTGAGCCTGCGTGTCCGGAGCCTGTGCTCCGCAATGGGAGAGGCCACAACAGTGAGAGGCCTGCGTACCGCCCAAAAAAAAAAAAAAAAAAAAAGCATGCCTATGATAAGAAAGAAGTCACACTTCCAGTTCCTCCCTGACACTGAGGATTGTTTTTTCACCTCCACCAATCTGATGCTTTAAAATGTATGCTTTTATATTCACTTCACTGATTACTAGTGATGTTTATAATGTCTTCATATGTTTATTAAACCTTGGACTTCTTTTTTTAAACTGGCAATTCTTGACATTTTACCACTAGAGCGATGATTGTTGTCATTCAGCTCTGTCCTCCCAGGTAGCTGGCAGTAAACCCGAAACCCAGGTGAGATTCTGGACGACAGCTGCTTTCCACCCTAATTCATCCATCACATATACTGCACGTATTAGAAATATTTGGTCATCTGCCTTTCATCTTTCTCATGGTGCTTAATAAGGAAAACATTTTGGAATCTTTGAAATATTTTATCACAAAGCATAAATCGTGAGAGGCACCTTCCTCAACAGTGGACATCTTTTTCCATAGGTAACCTGAAAATGTATGCAAAACAGCTGTGACACTGGTTTTTCAGAACCTGTTGCTTGAGCTGCACGAAGGTCGTGTGCCCTGTGATAAACGAACAGAAATGCCCATGGCCCTGCTCTTCAGCAACTGAGCGACCCCCGTCCTGCTGGAGCTTGGAGGGAGGACACAGCTGAGCGCCCCTGTCCAGGGAGGTAGGCAGAGCGGCTGGGGTCTGCCGCTGGATGGCAGAGGGGGCAGCGCTCAGCGGAACCATCAGGTGCACTTAGCATCAGGGAGCAAAATTAACAATGCATGACTCTAGCAATTTCCTTAGTGGTGATATAAAAGCTGGAAACAGAGTTGCTTCAAGCACTCGGGCACACAGTAGATGTCAGCAATTCCTCTCCCCTTTGACACAGGGGGGAAAATTCAAACATCTACCAGAGCTGCCAGCTTACGAGGGGATGAGATGTCCAGGAGGACCTGATATGCTAATGTGTCTCTGAAGCATCCAAGCAACACATTCTTTGTTAACCTAAAAGGAATAAACAAACTAAAAAGGAGTACTAAGAAAGGTGAAAGCCATTTCTGATAAATGCTCAAACTTCTTGAGCTCTGCGCCTATGAGCTACATCGACGTACAGGGATGCAGACGTTTGCAGTGCTGCTAACAAACGCCCTCCCGCAGCAAGATGGCTTGTCTCTCAACATGACAACCTAAGGAGGCGGGGAAGTGACAAGGAAACACAGGATGTGTTCTCGGTGGACAGCCAGTTGACATTCCTTCCTCTGAACCCGTAACCTCAGTGCACACCTTCCCAGACATGGGACAGCATCCCAGGGGCCGCCAGCCAAGCCCAGAAAGGCAGAGGGAAGGCTGGACTCTGTCGTTCATTTCATTGAAGTGTTAGGGTAAACAGCTACATTTTCTCCAACACTGTGTGTACAGAGTTGTTCATATACCTATGCTTTGGGTCCCGGAAAGTGTGCTCTTCAGACGTTGGCAGAAGGAAATTCATCTCACCAAAATGATTCAAATGTTCCTTCACCGACATGTTCAAAAAACTTAGAAGGAACAGAACAAGAACTGAGAAAGGGAAGAAATGATGGTTGAGAGGTGGGAGGATCCACATTTTCACATAATAGCAGGATGAAATGGTGACAAACACACTGATAGAAAATCACAGTCTCTTCTTCCTTGCAATTATCCCTGAAAAGAGCAGTGACTGGCAGCTAAGGGAAGAGAAAGGTGGAATAGGTTATAAATTAATTGGTAGAAAGAATAAATCCCAGAGGTAACGTCAGTCAGTTCCAAGCAGGTAAACTGTATATGCGTCATCCTCGCTCTTTTATGAATACATTTACAGGACTGTACAGCAGGAGCTGCTGTCACTGCAGAACAAGGGGCAGCGCGGAAAGTCCTCGGTGAGGCCAGCTTCCTACCAGCTCTTCCCTGAGGCCCAGCAGTAATGAGCCCTTCACCAAACTGGTCATTCAGCTCTGTCCTCCCAGGTAGCTGGCAGTAAACCCGAAACCCAGGTGAGATTCTGGACGACAGCTGCTTTCCACCCTAAATATTTATATCATAACAGAAACTCATAATGAAAAGTATATGACTGAAAAGTATGACTTACTACTTGTATAATTCGGAGTATAAGGAAAGCAGGAGCAGGTCTTTGGAGCAACTCTTAAGTCATAATGGAAAAATAGCCCCATCTTCATAAGGCCAAACCTTGGTGTCTCTCTTGGACAAAGCAGGGCAATCGCAAGACGGCATGAAAGACAGGCTGCATGTAACATCATTCTGTCCATCAGAACTGCATCAGTTTAAATGACCCAGGGGATCTTTAAAATAATAGAAGCTAAAGGGGGAAAAAAATAAACCTTTCTTGAGAGGGAAAATATTACAGATTGCAGGAAAAACTTCTAGAATTTTCACGTCTTATGACAATTAATTGTATGCCCTATTCTATCTTTATGAGTATTTCATCGGTACCTCCATAGTAAATAAAGTTGTCCCACAGTATGTGCTGGGGACTGGTTCCAGGGCCCGCATGAATATCAAAATCCAGATGTTCAAGGCCCTTATATAAAATGGTATAGTATTTGCGTTTAATCTAAGCACATCCTAACCTATACATTAAGTCAGCTCTAGATTGACTTAACTAGTACTACAATCATCGATCCTATAGAACTACATACTTAGTCAATCGTTTGAAGTCGCCTAGTCATCATTATTTTTATGGGAGACTAAGTCACACATTTGACAACGCAAAGTCAATAATCTAGTAAAATGGGCAGAATACAGGTAATACAACTAATGACAGTAATAAGGTCATAAGTACTTAAGCTAAGAACTTCCATTAGGTTCAGCCCAGTATATCCCCAGGTCAATTGACCCAGCCTGTTCTATACCAGTTGTTATCTTTAAGGGAAGTGATACTTTGCATTGTACATAAAGTTCACCAAAGATATGTCCAAGTACAAGGCATGGGTCATCGTGACCCCATACAGGATTGAGAAATGAATGTTATCTTCTAAGGAGTTACATGGCTGGCACCAGGAGAAGAAAAATTATCTTTATGGCTGAGCAGGCATTTCTGCCATTGGGGTGGGGGTCTGGTTAATGCACACTGCAGACACGTGAGGCACACCAGAGGGGAGGGAGGAGGCCCAAACAATGGGCAGAGAAAAAAAAACCTGTTTAAATGTTTCTTGTCGTGCCTTAAAACATGAATTGTTTTACCAGATCATTTTCCAATTAAATTTATATCTACTTACGTGATTATCTGATGGACATCTGTCTGACCCACCAGATTGTAAACCCTTTTGTTTGTTTTGGTCACTATTATATCCTAGTTCCATAGCAGTACCTGAACTATACCTGTGTTGGGAAGGAAGAAATTTCCTCTACCCTTCTAGGTTCTTCTGGCTGGTCTAAGAATTAAATTGACATGAAACAGATTAACAGGAAAAAAAAAGATTAAGAACACGTAACATGGGAGAGACCCAGGAAACCTGAGTAACTCACCAAAATGGCTGAAGCACTCAGCTTAAATGCCACCTTCAGCTAAAGACAAAAGAGGGTGTCAGGGGTAGTGGCCTGGAGTGTCAAAGGGGAGAAAGGTAACTGACATGGACACAGAAAAGCACTGTTTGGTAAATAAATGTTTGCTGGGACATGCACAGACAAAGGGACACAGAGTGGACTCTAATCTCTTGCCTTTTCTGAACCAACTGGACCCTAGGACCTATTTATCACGTGGCACTTATTAATATCCCAGCACCTTGTGTCCTACAGAACATCTATGGAAAGCACTGAGTTCATGCATCTGAAATCTTCTCAGTTAATGTCTATGTTCCGGGCAACCCAGGAAGGAACGTGGACCTGCCGTGTGCCTCTGCTGGACCCCAGCAGCCCAGAACTTACCTCGTCCACCCTACCTTTCCAGATGAACAGAATACTGTTTTCACCACACACACAGCTCACTGCTAAATGCACTCCTGACATGTACATTCTGCTCTGTCAGGGCCGGGTCTCCGAAGGTCCCTGCTATCCCGTCCTTCCTCAGCCAGCTCACTTCCACCCACCCACGCACTCAATCCTCACTTCCTTTAGGAAGCCTCACCTTCCCTCCACTCCCCGCAACCTCCCAAACCCCCAGGCCGGGTTCAGGGCCCAGCCTCTACACTTATCTGCACCATGCACCAAAGTAAAGAGACGCTTCTTTATTACTTGCTGGGTGCTGGGCACGTAATAAATACTTGTGAATGAATCTCCAACTAATTACTGCTCCTGGAGGACAAGCAGTATATCTTATCAGCTTTCTAGCTCTAGCACCATCCAAGCACATAGTAGCTGCCCAATAAATACATTTGTTTAACAAATGTTTATCATCCATATTTACGTACCCAGCTCCTAATATTCCCTCAGGAGTCAAAATATTAACGGCTTGGATAAATTAACGTGTACAAAATAGGAAAGGACTGGCCAGGGGAAAGGGGCTCTTCCACTTTAACAAGTGACTTTTAAACAGACAGCTCAGGCCGAAGGCATCACTCCATGTCTGCCCTCCAGCTCGTTTGGAGCAGAGAGGAGCAGGGAGGCTGCCCTGAGCCACCGCCCTCCTGTTAGATCTGGATCAGGCTCCCCCTAATGCTGTGACTTCTGGGGCGCTAGAGCACCCCAGGCCTGCAGGGCACTGTCCCCTGAGCTGAACAGGGCTCCGTCACACTCAGCGATTCCAGCACTCTGGACAGCTCCATTTCTCTTTCAGGTTTTCAGGTAGAATTTGTGCTTGGGGCCCTGCCCTGCTTGTGCAGAGAAGGACTCAGGGGACTGCAGACAAGTTAATTCACAAGGAACTCTGAAAAGTGCTGCCCACCGTGGCTGGTTGTCTCATCTCTCCCACGACCGAACTGGCCACTCGAGAGACACAGTGTCACCAACCAGAGGACACAGCCCTGAGCCCGGGAGGCTGTGGAGCCCGAGGTTTAGGGCACAAGCTCACAGGCCGGGGAAGGACTGCAGCTGTGGTTGGGTCGGCTGAGGGCGGGGCTTCATGGGGACGGTGCAGCCCTCCAGCTGGGGTGTCCTGTAGCCCAGGAGCAGACAGGTGGTCATCACTTCGTCACGCTCAAGCCCATCAGTGTGTCCTGGACCGATTCCCACGTGTAGCCCAGGCACAGCACTGACTCAGTCTGCCGGGTCCTCCAGTAGTCGGGGGGTTCCAGTCCCTCCTCGGGGCCCCGTGTATCCATGGGTCCCTCATGATTCCCTCTAACATGCCTCTCACTGGGGTTCAGGGTCAGGAATTGATCAAGCAGGTTTTCACTCTCTATGAACACCAAGAAAAACAAGTCGTATATTCTGCTCAATACCTGCTCACGCAGCCCTCTGAATCCCTTCCCTTAAAAGGCAGGGACCGGGTGACCACTGAGGGGCCATGATAACGTCTGTGGAGGACCTCCAGGCATAACAAGGGGGATGCCACGGAAGGCACTCAGCTGGCCTCAGCGCTGAATCCCAATTCTCTCACCAACTAGCTGGGAGTAACTTCTGTGAGTCTGTAAACAAGGGGAGTCTCTAAGGTCTTTCCCAGTAACGTAAGTCTTGGGTCTCTGATCCTATTGGGAAAACAGTCCTTGTCATCACTGATTAGAAACACTGTAAAATTAACAGAGAGTGAAGAGAAGAACAGAAAACAGATGTTTGTTTGTGTGCTGTAATAAAGAATATACCTGGAATGAAAGAGAAAAGAAGGCATTCAGCCTGCTGATGACGGTGAACGCACTGCTGAAGCCACAGTCTGCCGTCTCTCTTGTGCAGGTCAACGTCCTAAAGCAGGTTCTGAGGCTTTAGGGCCTGTGGACAGCGCCCCCCGGTGGCTGCACACCAGTCCTGCCCAGCGGACACCACCTGGAGGAATCTGCCGAGGCCTCTTTCTCTTCCAGGTGGCCGGGGTCCAGCACGGAGTCAAACATCTCTCCTCCGGTGATGTACCCCATGACCAGGAAGAGTGTCTCCTGGGTCTCAACCACCTCGAAAAGTTTCAGGATATTGGTGTGATTCAAGGCCTCATGCTCTGGACTTTGAGGAATAGCCTCTGCAGGCTGGAGGGGCTCTGTGGACTCGTTAATTAAAAAGCAAAAGAATGAAGAAAAAAGGAAAAATGTTAAGGAAGAATAAGAAAAAAATAGTAGAGGAGGAAAAAATAACATACAAATTAGACAAAGTAATATAAATTTGTAATTCAACTAAACGGAAGAGTAACAGATCTATACTCTTCCCCAACTATTGCTCCATCTTGACAGAAGGGAGCTGCGGATCTTCGGATGCCCTTGAGCCACGGGTAAGCCCCATGCCACCGGGACCTCCACTGATCACAAGTGTGGGGAGAAGCCCCTGGAATTGAGCCCTTATGCAAATGAGATGTGCAAGATGATTAATCATTAGAAGAAAAACATGTACCCGCTCAAAGTGAGGTGAAACAAGATATAAGGAGACTCCACCTGAGGAGAAGTCAGACTACAGGCAGTTTATCAAGCAAAGCCAGAGCTTAGCAAACAGCCCAGGGACTTTCCTGAGCCGTTTCTTGGAAAGAGAAACCGGCGGGGCCGGCGACCCCTACTGAACACGGAAACAACCCACTCCTTCCCCAACATCATCCCTCCTCGCCCCAGTCCCACCCCCCTCAGTCAACTGGTCACCCTCCTCCGCCCCACACCCGCCCCCATCACAAGCTCTGCTGAATCCAGCTCTTCCATCTGGGATCCACCCACCTCCTTCCATCTCTACTGCCACCCGCTCCATCAGGCCACCATTATCTACGGGGGCTCCCTAACTGGCTTCACTGCCCCCAGGCTTAGCCTCCCCAATCCATCTTCCCCAAAACCAGCAGCAAGATCTTGCAAATGTATAGGTCTAATCAAGTCACTCTACTGGTCAAAGTCCTTCGGTGGCTCGTTAATACCAAAAACGTCTCTACAGATAAAATCCACATGCCTCGCATAATTATAAGGCTTGGAGGCTCACAAATTCTGCTGTCCATTGAGATCTGGGAAGCGTTACAATTCCCAGTGCTGCAGCAGACCCCGCACCCGTGGAGCCGTAACGTCTGCGGGCGAGAGCCAGTCTTCAGCACCACCACCTGCCAAACACACACACACACTCACACTCGCCACCCAGAATCCTCAAACCTGGGTTAGAGGCCATGCCTTCGTGCTCTATGGCAACTTGTCCTTCCCCTGTTATACCACCAAAGACCAGGCGCCGGGTCTGCTGCTGACCTTCGGTTTCCCCTGCCTAACCCACGGCTCTGGGAGCAGGGACATGTCCTCCTGGTGACCACGCATCCCAAGCAGCTCCTAAGGAAAGGGACCGTGATTTCACTGCCCAACACTGGCCTCCAGCACTCACTGGGCACCCAATTTTTTATTCAAGTCCAGGTTGGACCCCTTTAAAACTGATAAATCAACAGTAAGCACTGTGCTCCTGAAAATCTGGGAGGTGGTTCTTCAAGAAGTAACAGCCCAGAACAGGGGGCAGGAAGAAAGAGCCCCTCGCCTTGGAGCACACCCTGGGAATAACCCAACTTTTCAAAACCCTCCTCAATGAGCACATTCCCAGCAGCTACAGAAACGTGCCCGATCTTTAAGTGCCGATATTCCCTCGGTTCTCTCTGCCGGGTCGCTCTAATATTCTGCGCCTCTGTTAACATCTTTTCTGAGTTGGCAACATTGTCCTCAGATACTAGTGACATCTCCCAGTCCACTGCTTCCCAGGGCCGTTATGAAGCGTACGTGAGAATGTACAGAAAACTCATCTGAAACACAAAAAAATACTCCACAAATATAGGTTATGAGACTTAGTATAGATTAATAGTAAACAAAGCCCAGAAGACATACTTGAATTGTTATACTTTAATTTCTGGGTAAATGGATACTATGAAAGAAACTGCCGTGCTTTAAATTCAAAAGGCACCCTTGGAAGGATTGCAGCTTCACTCATAATCTGAGTTGCTTCCAGAAGATGGTCCGAAGTTATTTGCTTGTTTCTAAATTATCTACAAGCTTCAGACACTGCACACATCTAAAATGCTCATTAGAAGTCAAAGTGCTTTACATGCCTAAATTTGGTTTGTGGATGAATATATATGTGGACTGCATAAAACCCAAAAACATTCAGTAGATCCTATGATGTATGCAAAGTTACTTAAACTGACTTTTACCCCCAAAGAAACCTACAGCGGGAGAATCACATGGAGCCACAATGGATATATTACATCAATATGGATCAAAAATGCATTACAATTATGGGAGACCGCAGTCTGTGGCTGGCTTTTGTCTCTCATTTTTGACAGCCAGACCCCACCACGGGCCCCGTTGCCCATCACCTATAGACCTTTAGGCTCTCACTCACCCTCCGCGCCCATGCTTAAAAAGAGGCACATGGTCCTCTCCTCAGCTGACTAAGCCAGCATGGTCAAAAGCTGAAAAGGTCTCAGTCTTAAGAGGTTCATATATCTAAAGAGGACAGGCTAGAAATAAGTTGATCTGAGTTCAACACCACAATCTACAAATAAAGAAAACTCTGTGTAAGTCTGTTTTTCCTTAGTAACATTTATCAGGGTTGCATACATATGTGTACGTCTTAACACACAGAAGTGAAAAGAGAAAGAAAGCCCTGTAGTTAGAGAAAACCCCTTGTTCTGTTGAAAATAATAACACTCGGGGCAGCCAGAGTCCCATGGATGGAAAAGGACGAGTCTGGCCCAATGCTGACAGAACGAGCACACATTCCAATAATGGCCTATCAATGAAAAACGAAACTTCTGTAAAGGTAGCTCTATAATGATGAGGAAAAATATAGATGTTAAGTAAAAGGAAAAGGAAAAGGTAAAGCTTTCATAAACAGTCTAATTAGAACCACAAAAAAGTTATACAGGAGAAAGGAATGAAAGAAAAAATTTTAACGTTATGAATGGTTTGCATTCAGGTGGAGGGAACTTGAATAAATTTTCTCTCATCTTTCAATTTTTCCTTATTGTCTAAATTTTTGAGAATAAGCTTCTAGTTCCTATCCTGAAAACAACTTTAATCCCGCCAAGACCAGACAAAGTGAAAGGTGCCAACCTCAGCGTGTTACAGCAGAACGCCATCAGCAGGTCAGTCGGTCTCTCCCAGCTGCTCTGCACTGAATGATAGCCACGTTAGCAGCTACTGCACAGAAGGCAGGACGGAGCCAGCTTCGTGGGGATGTGGAGGAAAGTCATCCTCTCCGCTAGGCCACAAGTGGGCCTAAGCAGATTATCCTGTGCTCTCCCAGGAAGAAAGCGGTTTACACACCGAGCCGGTTTTAAACACTCCAGCACCACACAGAAGAGAGCTATCCAGTCACATCAAGGAAAAACGTTTAGACTGGAAAGTTACAGAAACATAGGAAAAGCCCTCTTGAAATGTAAATACCCATGAATTCCAAACCCGATTACCCAGTAGCTATGACCACGGGCAGCTTGCAAGGTTGACATCACTTTCAAGGGGCCTGGAGCCGCCAAGGGCTGAGCAGGCTCCAGCTTCCACACACTGTTCAAGTCCCAGGGTGGACACCACGCGGCGTCAAGGAAGTGGTGGGCTGATGATTCTCGTGCTCTGACGTTCACCACGAGTGCTTTCTCACTAGTAAAGCCCTGAGCTTCAGAATGTCAATGACCACTGTGCCTGTCCTCTTGCGGGGGGCGGGGGGCGGGGGGCGCTGGAGAGGAAGCAGGGGGAAGCAGCACAGCCCATGCAGGGCTTCTGCTGTCAGATTCCAAAGTTAATGCTCCCTGGAGGACCGTAAACCTCTCCTCTGCGCGTATGGACCATAATGAGAGTTTTATAAGAATCACAGTTGTGGCAAAAACACACTCAAATCATGTACCACAACTAACACTGAACATTCTTCCCCTGAAATGAAAAAACGTTTATATTCAAACTCGGAGATGCTGTGCAGCTGTAATCTGGTAGGGAACTGGGTCTTGATCCTGCACTATCGCCTGGCTCTCAAGACAAATCTCTAGGCTTTTACTGCTCTGGACCCCAGTCTGACTGTTGCATCAAGGTCACAATCTCCAAATACATTTCTACGCTGCCACAAGGGAGAAAAAAATGTGCACATATAGCAAAGAACACTCCAAATATACATCGGTTGAGGGCATGGGGGCATGGAAGTAGCAAAACAAGCACCTCAAGTTCCCCACACACAGCGTAGTGTAAAGGACGCTGGGCCAGGAGCCAGAAGGTCCAGGTCTGAGCTCCCAGCTGCCATCCACTCTCTGAGGGACCGTGGGGAAGACACTCAGCCTTAAGGGCTCCGCTTCTCCATCTGTCGAACAAGGAGGTCCCGACAGGTGACTTGGGAAGTGTACATATATATATAAATCAGAGGTCTTTTCCAGCATTACCTTTCCTAAATTTCTCAGCTCAAATTTCCTCTTCCTTTACCCCTGAGAGCATCTGCTGCCGGTTCTACACATGGGACCCGTCACCTGACCACAGGGCTTCAGTACAACTCCTGGAACCATGAAGACAGAGTATAAATTCCCCTCATTCATTCATCATTCTATCAGCAAGCACAAAACCATCACTCACATCCTAATATACAAAACCATGTGCTAGATACTTTAGGGGACGGACATAAAAATGAACGACTTCAAAAGGTCCAGTCTCTACTTAAAGGCATTTAATGTTTACAATCCAAAGGGAAATATAAAGAATTGAAGAAAATTGCAATGACAAAGGTCTAGAACAAACTGCTAATTAATCACAGTACCTTTCCCACGAAGCCTAGATGGGGCCTCAAAATCCTTCTCGACACAGCATTCCACTCAGAACCCTAAAGACCGTAGTTAGCAGGTGAGGTTAATTTTGCTGCCAGGTTAGGCTCGCTCCTGAGCACATGCCCGGGCACTTCCAATGCCCTCCTCCCGCCTGTCCCCCTAACCTCCTCGACTCTCACCTTCACCTCCAAACCATTAGATATTCCCGAAAAGCCGGGGGCCCCTCAGACCCTCGTCACAGTGGTGAAAGCCCTTGCCGATTCACCTTTGCCAACTTTTTAAAACTTTCAAATTCCAGGGAAACAGGGAATATGTATACTTGCTTGACTCCACGTCTACCACACTGCTACATTAAACTCTGAACCGCATGACTTATATTGGCATTGACATCTAGTATATTCCTACTAAGAAGAACAATGCACAGTGTCACTGAGGCTTAAATCAGTGCACATACGAACCAGCAAGTTTTACAAACACACACACCTCCTCCTCTCCTGCTGTGAGAGGCTGCGTCCCTAATCCTAGCTGGCCATCTGGGAAACAAATGACTTTGTGATGGCATTGTAAATTGGTTCTACTCCTCTGGAAAGCAATCTGGCAATACGCTTTAGAAGCCATAAAACTGTTCATACTCTTTGACCTAGTAATACCACTAGGGACTCTATCACAAGAAACTAATTCAAAATATGGAAATAGCTACATGCACAAAGATATACCTTGTGGTGTTATTAATAACTGTGAAAAGCTGGGAGCAAGATACTCATCAACAACAGAGTTAATTACTTAATGGTATAGAATCACAACCATTAACGGTATAGAATGCAACCATTAAAACGGTAATGATGAAGATCATGTAGCAGTAAGGGGAAACGCAGATGCAAAACAACAGATACAACGATGTAAAAATCATTGAAGAAAAAACTGATAATATTAAAAACTGATAATCATTGTTTTAGGACAGTGAAGGGGGTGTTTTCTCCTGTTCTGTTTTCTAGCTTTTTGTGATACAGCACTGATGCTTCTACCATGTAAAGATAATCTTTGGAAATATGAACGCAGGCCTTGACCGTGAGGATGAAGAGGCAAAGGACCACATCAGAAAGCCCAGCCGCTACCTTCCGCAGCGGGGAGGGGACAGGGCCCTCCACAGCCTGGGGGCCAGGGGCATGTGCACAAAGCGGCTCCACAGAGAGCCAGTGGCAGTGGTGCGCCTGTCAGTGATTAGGGAAGTAAGAGCAGCGCCCATCTGCTAACCCCAGTCAATCCCCTCCATTACCAGCATCCCAAGACCAAGAATTCCCCGGGGCACACCACACTTGCTGGCAGCTTAGTTATCTGTTTACCAGATAACTAAGTATCTGTTACTAAGTAACTAAGTACTGTTTAGTAACTAAGTAAGTTTACCAGTTATCTGTTCACCAGGTCACACGGGGCTGTTCGATAATTTATTTAAAGCAAGTAAGCTCAGATTTTCACGTCTGGAGCAACGAGGAATGTCTGCACCAAGAAACGCCATCCTCATAAAGATCGGGGGAGAGAGCAGAAACCACCCGTCGCCTCTGGTGAAACACAGGAAGCGGCAGCACTGATGCTGCCCCTTGGGGGTCTAAGAAACGGGCGCCCGGGCGAGGGCAGGGCTGCCTCTCCAGGGCTGACATGGGGATGGAGGACGCAGGTCAGGAAGAGTGGTCCAGCCTAACAAACATTCATCTAGATGAACACTGATCTCAGCTTGGGGCCACTTAACCCCATCTGCAGGTTCACCCTGTGTCCAGCCGGGGACCAGTCCCGCGCAGGGAGATATAGGAGCTCCAGCCTGCCTGGACTGTCAGCACTGAGGGGTCTCGCAGGTTCTCTGCTTCCCTGCTCCAGCATTCCTGCCCTCACCCCTGCGGCCGAGGGCCTCTTTACACTGCAGGGTCAGTGACCAAGCTCTGGTCTCTCCGTGTCTCAATTTCTGCTCCGAGTCCCTGCCAGGGAGGGAGCGGAGCAAAGAAGTCTCAGAAACAGATTTTGCAATTAGACAAAACTGACTTAAATTCAAATTATGTTACCCTCCTCCCTGCTGACCTTGGGAAAATCTCTTCATCGCTCTAAATGCAGTTTCTTTTTCTACAAAATGTGCACCTACGCCCTCACATCACTGTCAGAATTAAGCGAAGTGAGGACCCCAGCATGTGACGCCATGTAACGCTCGTCAGTCCACGTGCCCTCACACTCCCCAGCCACCGGCGCCCCGCCTGCCTCTGCACCCCCTCTAATCCTGCCCGCTCAACAAGGCCTGCACAGCCCCACCCTGCCGCTCAGCCTCCTATGCTGACCACACACCTGGACTCCACTTGCCTCCTGGAAGCGCCCGCCACCGAAACCCAGACGCTGTCCTCTCTGCACCACAACCTGACGCCAGCGTGGGCGCTTGAGGCCGCACCGCCTGGGCTCACAGCCCTGCCGTTCCCTTGTTAGGAAATGCGACTTGGGTCAAGCTATGGAACCTCTCCGTGCCGCAGTCGCCCCATCTGTGAAACAGAGGCAATGGCAGTGCCTACCTCATATGACTGGGAGGTGGATCCCTGTGTCTGCAGGGGCCTGGGAGCCATGTCCAGCACATGGCAAGCAGGCACTTTTTACATCTTTGACTCCCTGTGAGAGTGTTTCGTCCAGATCACTTGGTGAGCTGCCTGTGCTAGCCCACGTCATCAGATGAGCAAGCATCCCCGCTACCCTCTGACACCAAGGGAGATGAAGCAGGCTCTTAGAGTGAAGCCTTTCTGGTGCCAGCATCAGCATCACGTGGGAGATCATTCGAAATGCAGCCTCTCAGGCACCCCCAGCCCGACTCAAATGGAATCTGCATATTAACACATTTTGAAGGCACAAGTCCTCTGTCACCTGGGGTTCCTGTTATAACACAGATGGGGGGCGGGGGACCTGAAACTCTGCCATCGTAGGACCCCGCTTGGAGTACCAGGTGTGAAAAGACAGCACCGAACTCCAGAGAGGAATTGCACCAGGATGTGAGACAACGACTGCCTTGGCACCTGCAGGTGGAAAATGAGGGAGACGGGCGTGACCGATGACTTGGAAGAGTCCAGAGATAAGAAGTCAACTGGCGCGGGGAGCTCCCTGGTAAGTCCTTAGAGGGTAGGGACCATGTCTTACTCATCCTGGTTTTCTCAACAGAGAACGCCTGGCACAGAGGAGGCAGGTCACTGTAACCATCTATCTCCGTCTCAATAAAACCAGAATAGCACTTGTTAGCTTTACAAAAACACAACTGTTTTATAGCTGTATTAGCAGCCCCTCCCCACCCTACTCTAATATTTGCCTCTACATTTCCTATATGAAGATGACACAACCTATCATTAATCAAAGGGAACCATTTCTAAACTTTTTCTCTTAGAAATGATGCTGGCTTTGAAAACCCGCGAGGCGGGGGGGTGAAGGTGGGGTGGGGGTAGGAGGAGGGGCCGGCAGAACATCCTACACAAAACAGGGGCTACATTTTTAAAGAGCATTTGCTGGTACCTTGCTGACTCTTTCATTTTAAACATCAGCATGTTGAAAACTAAGTGAAGGCAGAAGAGGGAGTGCCCTGTTGCTATAACCCTTGACCTTTTCTTAGTGACACACAAAACTAATCAGCCCCTGGAGGTCAACAACCAGGGACTAGTTAGAGGGAAGGAGACAGGGAAAGCAAACAAGAGTAGAGATTAGAAAAATCACACCAACTGACCCAAGAGTCCCTTGAAGTCCCTCCTTCCTGGGGAGCACAGCCCTCATTTTCCAAGACAGCAGCAATGACCAGATGCCCTTGCTTTTGATCTCAGCAATCTGTCCCCTTGTCCAACAGGGCCCTCGCCCTACCGCCCACCTCCACACACACCTGTCACCAAGGTAATTGACTAAGGGGAGAAATCTACACAAATGTGAGAAGAAAGCTATCTTCCCAGTCCAATGCCCACAGCTAGCATGAAATTACCTAAACGTGAAAGCACGTCAATCCCAAATATGCCTCTCTTTGAAAAAACAAAGGAAGATCCCTGGCAGATGTCCCTAAGAGAATCTCCTTTACATCACTCTGAATCAGCAGCTACGTATGAACACAGAGTAACATTTTTACACGCTTATACTACATATACCTACATGTACAAACACACAGGTGTACGTTTCTCTGCTCTGCCTGTATCTGAAACGGCTTTGGGGTGGGTAAGGCAGCCCTTGTCCTCAGCTACTGGTGTAAGCCAACCATTTTCTGCCCTTAGGTGAGGTCTCTAAGCAATTCCATGGATCATATACACCCTACCCTTTCTGCTTCAACTACTGATGGAGCTCTCACAGAAAAACAGAATACGAAACAACGACAAAGTTTCAAAATTTTACATCTAAACATTCATTTCTAAAATGAAATCAAAGCAGGGAGAACTCTTGTTTCCTCAAACCTCATCTCTAAACTTTCACGAACTTTCAACCAAATAATCTTAAAGCCACAGTCACACAGGGAGGATGATGCCAGCCCTGTCACTGACTTTTTAAAGAAACTCCGAGGGCCCAGGAGGAGCTGAGGCAAAGCATCCCTCTAAACCGGGGAACCCTCGGAGGGCCTACGTGGTGCAGCCAAACACACAGCCACGTTTCCCAAAGTAATGCCACGCTGAGGGTTAAAATGCACAGGGGTGGTGAGGCTCTGGACGAGAAGACTTCGGGAACTACAGAAGCGTCAGCTTGAACCCATCAGTCTTCAGTTTACAGAATGAAACTGCCCTCGGAACGCAGAGTGACCGGGAGCCGGCAGTGAAATCTAGGCGAGCGGATCCCTGTCCTTCCGCCAAGTTCCTGAACTCAAGTCTCCACAGAGTAAGCGAGAGCCGCCCCCTACATAAGTCTCATGAAGAGAGACGTACTCCATAAGGACGTGAAAATCATCTTCCAACACGAATAAACAAAACAGAAGACAGCCCCTGTGTGGGTGAGGAGTATTTTCCAGCAATCCCTGCTAATAAGGACACCCTGAGAAAAGGCATTTCTGTGTCTTTTGTGATGAGAAAACTCTTAATTACAGCCCAAAGAACAAGGTACTCAAGAGGAATTAGACCAATGATCCCACACCTTGACCATACATTTAGAATCATCTGTGAAGCTTTTTAAAAATCCCAGTGGCCAAGGCACACACCAGGCCAGTGACACGGGAATCTCTGGAGGTGGCCTGCAGTGCACGGCCAAAGTTGGGAACCACAGAATTAGGGATTATTCTAAAGATATCGTCCAGAGCAGTCAATCTGAGCATGACTGTGGGCCCTTGATACGCTGGGACCTTTGTCTAAATCTCACACCCAGCTATGACGGTGGATGGTACAAGCCACTCACCCTCTACCTTAGGAGGGGCTCGGGGCCATGCACACACAGCCCTCCCCTTAAAACGCAGCACAGACAAGGTCGCCCATCCAGAGGGCCTGCCGGGATGAGCAGGGTCCAGGAGACCCTCGGTCTGTATCTGCAGGGGGCACCTCCCTGGCAGCAATGTGAGGGGCTCCGGAGATGGGCTGGGACATGAGCTGACACACGGGCCCAGCTGAGCCAGTGTCCCCCGGGGAGCACGCTCTTTGCAGGATGCCGCGAAGCCCCTCATGACCCCTCTGTGAGGGACAATGCAAACCCTCTCAGCAAAATACACACGAGGATTCAAGAAATGGGCACACTTTCTTGCTGTTGCTCCTCTACTGATAAAGATGGAAAATTCACTTTATCTGAATTTTTTAAAAGTCCTCAGTGTTCACCACTGATACTCTCCAGGTCTCCCCCCATTTATGCTCGGCTTAGATAGTTTTGTTTGGTTTTATTTGAAAGCAAACTTCTGGCAGAGGTACGTAGAGCAGACATATATACAAAACTCCAGCAGAATCAATTCGTATTTATTCAAGGCATTTAAAAGCAAAATTTGACCCAAGAACTCAAATAAAAACAAACATATTGCATACATCTTGAAAGATATTTTAAATAACAGAACATTTTAAAGCATAAATATAGAAAGGCAGGGGAAAGACATACAGAGATATTCAACATATAATATCTTTCTACAGAATGTGGATTTTTTTAAAGTGTACTTTTGTCCAAAAAAAAAAAAAAGGAAAAAGAAACACCAACCCCTGAATCTAATATGCTTACCAACATGAACTGTGAAGGCAGGTGGCCCGGGCTTGAACCCACACGCGGGGCCCTGGACCACGCCTCCGAGCCTCCGTGCCTCCTCTTATCTTTACATCAGAGGCTCTGGAGTCGGACTGCTGGGCTCAGATCCGGGTCTGCACAGGAGCTGTGTGAGTGCATGTAACCTCCCCGCCCCTCTCTCCCTCCTCTGTGACACTGAAACAAGAACAGGACCTACCTCCAATCTGCAGAAACTGGAACCTCGTGCACAGCTGATGGGAATGCAAAATGGTGCAGCTGCTGTAGAAAACAGTCTGGCAGTTCCTAAAAATATTTAACATAGAATTACCATAAGATCCAGCGATTCCACTTCTGGGACTCTACCCCAAAGAGCTGTGAGTAGACACTGGAACAGATATTTGCACACCCATGTTCACAGCAGCATATTCACAACAGCCAAAAGGTGGAAGCAGCCCGTGTCCATCAACAGAACAACGGATAAAATGTAGTACATACATACAATGAAACATTATTCAGCCTTAAAAAGGAAGGAAATTCCGACACAGGCTTCAACATGGATGAACCTTGAAGATAACTATACCAAGTGAAATAAGCCAGTTATATAAAGACAAAATATTCTATGATTTCACGTATATGAGGTACTTAGAGCAGTCAGACTCATGGAAACCGAAAGAATGATGGTTACCAGGGGCTGTGGGGAGGGGGATGGGGAAGTAGTGTTTAATGGGTACAGAGTTTCAGTTTGGGAAAATGAAATAGTTCTGAGATGGAGGCAGGTGATGGTTTACCCAACAATGTGAATGTACTTAATGCCAGTGAACTGTATACTTAAAAAGGTTCAGATAGTAATTTTTATGTTTTGTATATTTTACCACAATAAAAGAATAAAAGTAAATAAGAAAGCCTAGTCCCTATACCTCCTAGAGTTGCTGTAAGGACTGGATATGTGCGAAGTGTTTAGAGAGTACCTGGCAGGGAAGCCCTCCGTAAACACTAGCTACAGCTACTCTCTTATTGTCCTACCTTTGGAGCTCCCTCCAGGCTCCACCACCATGTTCTGCAGAAACAGATGCTCACTGACTAGATTCTGATCCACCCCCTGGAGCTGTACAGCTTCTGCAATGAGACAGTTCCAGCCCTGGGCTTCCTTCCAGCATAAATGCTCTATTATTGGGACAAAACTTCCACTGCAATCAGATAAAGATGAAGAGACCACCTGGTTCCTGCAGAGTCTTCACACATAAAGCTGAGAAGACCACAACTAAAAAAAAAAAAAAAAACTGATTTTATCATCTATTCCCTAAATGGTTTGTTAATAATCTTGCCTCAAAGATAGGTTCATAGGCTAATGTTATCGTATAAGTCTGACAGTGGGGAAGAAAGGAAAAATGTTCCCTACTATTCATAAATATTCTTTCACCTTTTATCACAATCCAGACTATTCTACTTCTTTGCTTCGTCATTTAAAAGTCCTTCTATTATGAAAATTTCCAAGCATATACAAAAGCAGAGACCCGACTAGCCCTCATGTACCCAGCTTAAGAGCCAACTTCAACCTCTCTGACCCTACCTACTTGACATTCTCGCCACCAGAAAACTAGAATAAAAACACCAGGGCAGGGCTTCCCTGGTGGTGCAGTGGTTGAGAGTCCGCCTGCCGATGCAGGGGACGCAGGTTCATGCCCCGGTCCGGGAAGATCCCACATGCCGCGGAGCGGCTGGACCCATGAGCCATGGCCGCTGAGCCTGCGTGTCCGGAGCCTGTGCTCTGCAACGGGAGAGGCCACAGCAGTGAGAGGCCCGTGTACCGGAAAAAAAAAAACAAAAAACAAAAAAAAACACCAGGGCAGCTACATTGAAGCAATGTTCTTTTCTAACAATCATCATCACCATCACTATTTTACTTTTAGAAGTTCTTTTTGGATATCTTCTCACCTGCTCTCCTTTTTTTCTTTGAAACTACAAATAATTTCCATACCTACTATTCCAAGGTTATTGTGAGGATGTAATACACATGAAAATGCAGAGCTTGGTGTCTGAAATGTATGAAGTCCCGGAGAAATCTTAGTTCTCCACGGACCACCACCCCACCCTTCTCTCCAAGACAACAGATACCAACCACCGCCACCCCTCTCACACATACCCCTCTCCATTAAAGAATGTCCTTGCTTGTCCCTCACTCCTCCCTTCCCTTCCCAAACACTGGTCCTTGCTTCCCTCCTGTCCCCTCGGCCTGCTTCGAAGCCAGGGATCCCAAACACAAATGTCTGATCACAAATCCAATCACCTAGAAGACCCCAAATATAAAGACAAACACAGAAAGTGGATAAACTGCACTGATCAATATATTTAACGTTTAGGGTACCAGCCACTAAACTAAAAATTAAAAACATACCCAATCTAGTGCCTGTATGTTATTTAACAGAAAAACCAGGCTAGACACTCAAGGTAAAAACAGCACAAACAGGGATTCCAATGCAGGTCGTGTGTATGTGTGTGTATTTATATTTTAAACATTAAACCCTTTTTTGATGATCCAAGAAATTTTATCTGCTGATGAGATTCATTTCCTTGCAGTACTTTTCGCCAGTGGCAAACCTGCCACATCTAATTTGTTTTAAAAGGAATTCTAATCACCCAATCAATCATACTCTCGACCTTCAGCCTCACAGTCACTTCGCTGTGGTCAAAATTGGCTCCAAAAACTCATGTTGTAACAGTTCTGTGGTCCTCAAGCTCCAAAACGCCAATGACAGGAATATAATTTGACCAAACCCTCTGGTAGAAGAAAAAACAGTACCTGAAGTTTCTAATTCGTCTCCTACCAAGATTCTTTAAATAAAAGTGAATGTCTAAGATATTATTAAGGAATAACTTTTCCTCTACTGGGGTTTAAAGACTTATAAATCATCCAAGTGTCTATGCAGTGAATCTGGTCTCTTCATTACAAAAATCACACGTCTCACTTTTGCTTTTAAACAACTTTTCTTATTGCAGAGATATAAGGACCAAGTAATAACCCTTGCAACACTCCGCCCTCCCCTCCTGGCACACGTTCAATCTCAAGCGCGCTGGCTTGGAAAGGCGTCCGCATTTGCTGCCTGCCCTTCCTGTCCCCATCCTCCCTCCTGGCTACCTGGCTTCTCGGGGCCTGGCACACAGCAGGTACTCAATACATGATGCTGCCGGGATCATTAAGAAAACTTTAGGGGTAACAGAGACAGAAGCAGCCACATCAAGTAGAGAAGCTGACCTGGGGTGGGGAGAAGAATACGGTTATTTTAGACACACTGTTTGAGGGGCGGGCGGGACATGCAGATGGACACATTCAGTGATGTCCACCTCGGCGATGATGTCACACGGGGATGATGCAGGTCAAGGAGGGAGGCCTTCTGCAGAAAGACTCCATCCACAAGCAGAGAGCTCAGCTCTGAGCATCACCGAAGCTAAGGGAGAACCGCATCTCAAGGTGACTGAAAACACTGGATGGGGTGTGAAACGCCACAGCTAAACTGAAGAGGATTAAAGACCGTAAATGAGGGGATGGGTAACTTAATCACTAGAAAGTTCTCCATCTTTAAGAAGCTGTTTCAGTGATGAATAAGATACATACTTATAACTATCTGCAAGAATCCCAAATAAAATGTAGACAAACAGAAACCACTAAGGGAACACTATACCAAGGCCACGGTGGCGGCGGGGGGGGGGGGGGGGGGGGTGGCCACCATGCACAGCACAAGGATAAATCAAGGCAGGAGATCCAGTCCTCTAATTGACCCCATGATCAAACAAGAAAAAGCAAATGATCAGCCCCCAGATGCTTGACAAAACAGAACATTCACTCTTCATTAAGACAAACTCTTAATAAGATAGGAATAGATGACTATTGCCTGAATATGATCCCAATATATCCACCAAAACTCCAGAATCATGATTTGAGAAACCACTATAGGCATTCCATGAAAGTCCAACTTCTGAGTAGAGAAATGGGAATCAGCGAGTGACAGAAGGTTCCCCCAAATGGAATTAGAAATGCCTCTGGAAGGTATAAAAAGATGTTCAATCTCAAAGAAATGCAAAGTAAAATGACAATTAGGTTTTAAAATATCTACAGACTGGGGAAGATCATGTTCTTTGATATCACAGTGTTATGAGGGTCTAAGAAACAGGCATTGCTGGTAAAGCTTCTATGGAAGGCAGTGTGACAATATCTATCAACATTTAAAACACACACATTTAATTCAGCAATCCCACCTGTAGTGAATTAAATTTATAGATATACTTCTTTTTTTTTTTTTTTTTTTCCCTGCAGTACATGGGCCTCCCACCGTTGCGGCCTCTCCCGTTGCGGAGCACAGGCTCCAGACGCGCAAGCTCAGCGGCCGTGGCTCACAGGCCCAGCCGCTCCGCGGCATGTGGGATCCTCCCGGACCAGGGCATGAACCCGCGTCCCCTGCATCAGCAGGCAGACTCTCAACCACTGCGCCACCAGGGAAGCCCTAGATATACTTCTTGTATGTGTGCAAAATGATGCATGAACAAGGATATTCACTGAACAATTTGTAAGAGCCAAAGACAGGAAATACATTTCCATTAATCAGGGACTAGCTAAGTAAATTAAAAATAAGGCAGCACTACATGTATTGACATAGGATATCTCCAAGATATATTGTTAAATGATAAAAAAGAGGTGTGATTGGCTGTGCATGGTAGCTACCATTTTTCAACAGGAATATAAATGTAGTTTACGCATATACACACATATATAAGGAAGTGCAGACACGGTAGGAGCTGAGAGACAGAGACAGTTGAGAGGCTACTATTCATTACATGCTTTTATACCTTTCGATTTTATACGATGAGCATTACAACCTAGTGACTTGAGATCACTCTTGGCTTCCCCTTTCCTTCGTTCCCTCCATCCAGCCAATTGGTAGGGCCTGTGAATTCTGTCTTTACAACATCGCTGCCACTTTAGCCCTCCTTTCCACTCTCACCACAAGTGACATAATCTAGAGACCCTCAGTACCTTCCTCCAGGATAATTAAACAGCCTTTAACACCTTCCACTTCAAATAATTACCTCCTCTGATTCACCTTATGTACCATGCCGGATTTACCTTCTAAAGCACACATTTATTAAGCTTCCGAAGGCCCGAATTCTGCTTGGCCCATCCAAGTGCCCCCGCAGACCCCAATTCCCAGGGACCACACCCCACACTTGGGCTGAACAGAACTGCTGCCAGGGACTAGAACTACAGCTGTTTCCTCTCACCCTGAGCCCCAGCGCCCGGTGGTCTCCTCCCTCAGGAATGTTCCACGTGCACCGGCTGAGATGGGCTGTGGCCCCCAGCACCCACCGTGAAGGCCTTGCCCTCAGGACACTGTCCCTGACGTGCATCCGGGACATGACTACAGAACTGCACATCTCTCTCAGGGGGGCCCCGACACGCCCACCTGCTTCCTTCTAAGCACCCACACCAGTGGTCAGTCTTCCCCTTGCAGCTGCCCCTCTGCTTCGTTCCTCGGGCTTCTGAGAACAGTGATGTACCCACAGCAATAAATAAAGAGCAAGTCATCTGGTGAGGGTAAGGCTTCCCTTCAGATTCCCCGGATTCCAATTGCTCATTAAAGAGCTAAAAAGCCATCCTGAATCTGTAAGTTTAGATGTGCCCAGTGGTCACAATGATATTATACTAAGGTAGGAGGTACTAAAAATGCTAAGTAACTGTTTCTGATTCTTTTTGCCTCTCTCAATGGACACTGGTAAAAAGTCTGGAATCCCAAAGCACATAACACATATGCAAGAAAGTCCATCTTACCTGTCACTTAAAAGTCATTTTCTAGAGTTACTGTTTTTTTAAATGAGAGAAATGATCTTTCTCAGGGTGAGCGTGTAAGGTTACTGATGGCTGGGAGCAGGGACTAAATTGGGTGATTTTGGGTCCTTGACAAGAGGTGTCTACCACTTCCCAACGTAAGGCAAATTATGCATTAGTTAGGTCAAGGTCATTTTAAAAGAGGCAATTCCTGTAGACACATAGGTGTCAGTAGTCCATATTAGTTTGGACAATAAGCATGGAAAAGAATTTTAAAATTCATCATTGGGGAACATTTGGGAAGATGAAAAAGTTCCAGAGAATGGATGGTGGTGATGGATGCACAACAATGTAAATGCATTAATGCCATGGAACTGCACACTTGAAAATGGTTTAATGGTAAATCTTATTTTTCATATATATATATATATATATATATATATGTTTATATATGTGTATTTCGTGCAACTTTTTAAAATCCACCATGAAACATGAATTTAAACATTTTATTTTTAATACAGTAAAACATACAACTACCAGTTCTTTTTCTTTCTCATTTCAAGACCCGCGACAATATAGAGAAAACATCAGCAGTTGAAATCTGACGGCAGCTCTAATAATGTGGTAATTATTCAAGTTTATCCTGATAATTCTTTTTATAATCCTACCTTCACTTGAAAAGCTCTTGGCCTTCAAGGTGAGGTCCATGCCATGCAGACAGAAGGCCACGGTTGCATAAGTACCAGCTGACTGAGGTTAGCCACAGAAGGCAGAAAGAAGGTTGAAATCAAAGAACTCCAGGCCCTTGTTCCTGGATGAGTCCTCCCACAAACTACAGCCCAGGAGGGCTCTAGCCTATTGATACAATGCAATCAAAATAATGAAAATTTAAAAATAAAGAATGGAAGGAAAATGCAATGATAATCCGAAATCACAGAAGGTCACTGAGGACATAAGAGCTTCTGCTTCCCAAGGAGACCATAAAACACACCTATTACGCATCATAAAATGAGCTGAATGCAGGTCACTGCTTTTAGAAGGCCTTTTCAGCTGCAGAAATTACCTATGTTTAATGGGTTAGTATTCGGTGGTAATATTTTTCAATGCCAGAAGCTAATAAAATCACATCCTCTGGATCCGCGGTGTCTAATATAGTAGCAGCTAATCATAGGTGGCTATTTAAATTTAAATTAATTGGACTTCCGGGAAGATGGCGGAAGAGTAAGACGCGGAGATCACCTTCCTCCTCACAGATACACCAGAAATACATCTACGCGTGGAACAACTCCTACGGAGCACCTACTGAACGCTGGCAGAAGACCTCAGACCTCCCAAAAGGCAAGGAACCCCCCACGTACCTGGTTAGGGCAAAAGAAAAAAATAAACAGAGACAAAAGGATAGGGACGGGTCCTGCACCAGCGGGAGGGAGCTGTGAAGGAGGAAAAGTGTTCACACACTAGGAGCCCCTTCGCGGGCAGAGACTGCAGGTGGCGGAGTGGGGGAGCTTCGGAGCCGCGAAGGAGAGCACAGCAACAGGGGTACGCAGGGCAAAGCAGAGAGATTCCAGCGCAGAGGATCGGCCCGACCGGCACTTACCAGCCGAGAGGCTTGTCTGCTTGCCCGCCGGGGCGGGCGGGGCTGGGAGCCGAGGCTCCGGCTTCGAGCGCCGGGAGAGGACTGGGGTTGGCGGCGTGAACACAGCCTGGAGGGCGTTACTGCACCGCGGCTAGCTGGGAGGGAGTCCGGGGAAAAGTCTGGACCTGCCGAAGAGGCAAGAGACTTTTTCTTCCCTCTTTGTCTCCTGGTGCACGAGGAGAGGGGATTAAGAACGCTGCTTAAGGGAGCTCCAGAGACGGGCGCGAGCCGCGGCTAAAAGCACGGACCCCAGAGACAGACATGAGACGCTAAGGCTGCTGCTGCCGCCACCAAGAAGGCTGTGTGCGAACACAGGTCACTATCCACAACCCCCTTACGGGAGCCTGTGCAGCCCGCCACTGCCAGGGTCCCGGGATCCAGGGACAATTTCCCCGCAAGAATGCACGGCGCGCCTCTGGCTGGTGCAACGTCCCGCCAGCCTCTGCCGCCGCAGGCTCGCCCCGCATCCGTGCCCCTCCCTCCCCTCAGCCTGAGTGAGCCAGAGCTCCCGAATCAGCTGCTCCTTTAACCCCGTCCTGTCTGAGCGAAGAACAGACGCCCTCCGGCGACCTACACGCAGAGGCGGGGCCAAATCCAAAGCTGAGCCCCTGGGAGCTGTGAGAACAAAGAAGAGAAAGGGAAATCTCTCCCAGCAGCTTCAGGAGCAGCGGATTAAAGCTCCACAATCAACTTAACGTACCTGCATCTGTGGAATAGCTGAATAGACAACAAATCATCCCAAATTAAGGAGCCGTGTGGATGAAGGGCTCTTGGTGCTGCAGCCAGGAGTCAGTGCTGTGCCTCTGAGGTAGGAGAGCCAACTTCAGGACACTGGTCCACAAGAGGCCTCCCAGCTGCACATAGTATCAAATGGCGAAAATCGCCCAGAAATCTCCCATCTCAACGCCAGCACCCAGCTTCACTCAACGACCAGCAAGCTACAGTGCTGGACACCCTATACCAAACAACTAGCAAGACAGGAACAGAACCCCACCCATTAGCAGAGAGGCTGCCCAAAATCATAAGTCTACAGACACCTCAAAACACACCACCAGACGTGGACCTGCCCACCAGAAAGACAAGATCCAGCCTCAGCCACCAGAACACAGGCACTAGTACCCTCCACCAGGAAGCCTACACAACCCACTGAACCAACCTTAGCCACTGGGGACAGACACAAAAAACAACAGGAACTACGAACCTTCAGCCTGCAAAAAGGAGACCCCAAACACAGTAAGATAAGCAAAATGAAAAGACAGAAAAACACACAGCAGATGAAGGAGCAAGATAAAAACCCACCAGACCTAACAAATGAAGAGGAAACAGGCAGTCTACCTGAAAAAGAATTCAGAATAATGATAGTAAAGATCCAAAATCTTGGAAATAGAATAGACAAAATGCAAGAAACAGTTAACAAGGACCTAGAAGAACTAAAGATGAAGCAAACAATGATGAACAACACAATAAATGAAATGAAAACTACTCTAGATGGGATCAATAGCAGAATAACTGAGGCAGAAGAACGGGTAAGTGACCTGGAAGATAAAATAGTGGAAATAACTAATGCAGAGCAGAATAAAGAAAAAAGAATGAAAAGAACTGAGGACAGTCTCAGAGACCTCTGGGACAACATTAAACGCACCAACATTCAAATTATAGGGGTTCCGGAAGAAGAAGAGAAAAAGAAAGGGACTGAGAAAATATCTGAAGAGATTAGAGTTGAAAACTTCCCTAATATGGGAAAGGAAATAGTTAATCAAGTCCAGGAAGCACAGAGAGTCCCATGCAGGATAAATGCAAGGAGAAATACGCCAAGACACATATTAATCAAACTGTCAAAAATTAAATACAAAGAAAGCATATTAAAAGCAGCAAGGGGAAAACAACAAATAACACACAAGGGAATCCCCATAAGGTTAACAGCTGATCTTTCAGCAGAAACTCTGCAAGCCAGAAGGGAGTGGCAGGACATATTGAAAGTGTTGAAGGAGAAAAACCTGCAACCAAGATTACTCTACCCAGCAAGGATCTCATTCAGATTTGATGGAGAAATTAAAACCTTTACAGACAAGCAAAAGCTGAGAGAGTTCAGCACCATCAAACCAGCTCTACAACAAATGCTAAAGGGACTTCTCTAGGCAAGAAACACAAGAGAAGGAAAAGACCTACAATAACAAACCCAAAACAATTAAGAAAATGGGAATAGGAACATACATATCAATAATTACCTTAAATGTAAATGGATTAAATGCTCCCACCAAAAGACACAGACTGGCTGAATGGATACAAAAACAAGACCCATATATATGCTGTCTACAAGAGACCCGCTTCAGACCTAGGGACACATATCGACTGAAAGTGAGGGGATGGAAAAAGGTATTTCATGCAAATGGAAACCAAAAGAAAGCTGGAGTAGCAATTCTCATATCAGACAAAATAGACTTTAAAATAAAGACTATTAGAAGAGACAAAGAAGGACACTACATAATGATCAAGGGATCGATCCAAGAAGAAGATATAACAATTGTAAATATTTATGCACCCAACATAGGAGCACCTCAATACATAAGGCAAATACTAACAGCCATAAAAGGGGAAATCGACAGTAACACATTCATAGTAGGGGACTTTAACACCCCACTTTCACCCATGGACAGATCATCCAAAATGAAAATAAATAAGGAAACACAAGCTTTAAATGATACATTAAACAAGATGGACTTAATTGATATTTATAGGACATTCCATCCAAAAACAACAGAATACACATTTTTCTCAAGTGCTCATGGAACATTCTCCAGGATAGATCATATCTTGGGTCACAAATCAAGCCTTAGTAAATTTAAGAAAATTGAAATTGTATCAAGTATCTTTTCTGACCACAACGCTATGAGACTAGATATCAATTACAGGAAAAGATCTGTAAAAAATACAAACACATGGAGGCTAAACAATACACTACTTAATAACGAAGTGATCACTGAAGAAATCAAAGAGGAAATCAAAAAATACCTGGAAACAAATGACAATGGAGACACGACGACTCAAAATCTATGGGATGCAGCAAAAGCAGTTCTAAGAGGGAAGTTTATAGCAATACAATCCTACCTTAGGAAACAGGAAACATCTCGAATAAACAACCTAACCTTGCACCTAAAGCAATTAGAGAAAGAAGAATAAAAAAACCCCAAAGTTAGCAGAAGGAAAGAAATCATAAAAATCAGATCAGAAATAAATGAAAAAGAAATGAAGGAAACGATAGCAAAGATCAATAAAACTAAAAGCTGGTTCTTTGAAAGGATAAACAAAATTGATAAACCATTAGCCAGACTCATCAAGAAAAAAAAGGAGAAGACTCATATCAATAGAATTAGAACTGAAAAAGGAGAAGTAACAACTGACACTGCAGAAACACAAAAGATCATGAGAGATTACTACAAGCAACTCTATGCCAATAAAATGGACAACCTGGAAGAAATGGACAAATTCTTAGAAAGGCACAACCTGCCAAGACTGAATCAGGAAGAAATAGAAAATATGAACAGACCAATCACAAGCACTGAAATTGAAACTGTGATTAAAAATCTTCCAACAAGCAAAAGCCCAGGACCAGATGGCTTCACAGGCGAATTCTATCAAACATTTAGAGAAGAGCTATCACCTATCCTTCTCAAACTCTTCCAAAATATAGCAGAGGGAGGAACACTCCCAAACTCATTCTACGAGGCCACCATCACCCTGATACCAAAACCAGACAAGGATGTCACAAAGAAAGAAAACTACAGGCCAATATCACTGATGAACATAGATGCAAAAATCCTCAACAAAATACTAGCAAACAGAATCCAACAGCACATTAAACGGATCATACACCATGATCAAGTGGGGTTTATTCCAGGAATGCAAGGATACTTCAATATACGCAAATCAATCAACGTGATACACCATATTAACAAATTGAAGGAGAAAAACCATATGATCATCTCAATAGATGCAGAGAAAGCTTTTGACAAAATTCAACACCCATTTATGATAAAAACCCTGCAGAAAGTAGGCATAGAGGGAACTTTCCTCAACATAATAAAGGCCATATATGACAAACCCACAGCCAACATCGTCCTCAATGGTGAAAAACTGAAAGCATTTCCCCTAAGATCAGGAACAAGACAAGGTTGCCCACTCTCACCACTCTTATTCAACATAGTTTTGGAAGTTTTAGCCACAGCAATTAGAGAAGAAAAAGAAATAAAAGGAATCCAAATCGGGAAAGAAGAAGTAACGCTGTCACTCTTTGCAGATGACATGATACTATACATAGAGAATCCTAAAGATGCCACCAGAAAACTACTAGAGCTAATCAGTGAATGTGGTAAAGTAGCAGGATACAAAATTAATGCACAGAAATCTCTGGCATTCCTATACACTAAGGATGAAAAATCTGAAAGTGAAATCAAGAAAACACTCCCATTTACCATTGCAACAAAAAGAATAAAATATCTAGGAATAAACCTACCTAAGGAGACGAAAGACCTGTATGCAGAATATTATAAGACACTGATGAAAGAAATTAAAGATGATACAAATAGATGGAGAGATATACCATGTTCTTGGATGGGAAGAATCAACATTGTGAAAATGACTCTACTACCCAAAGCAATCTACAGATTCAATGCAATCTCTATCAAACTACCGCTGGCATTTTTCACAGAACTAGAACAAAAAATTTCACAATTTGTATGGAAACACAAAAGACCCCAAATAGCCAAAGCAATCTTGAGAACGAAAAATGGAGCTGGAGGAATCAGGCTTCCTGACTTCAGACTATACTACAAAGCTACAGTAATCAAGACAGTATGGTACTGGCACAAAAACAGAAAGATAGATCAATGGAACAGGTTAGAAAGCCCAGAGATAAACCCACGCACATATGGTCACCTTATCTTTGATAAAGGAGGCAGGAATGTACAGTGGAGAAAGGACAGCCTCTTCAATAAGTGGTGTTGGGAAAACTGGACAGCTACATGTAAAAGTATGAGATTAGATCACTCCCTAACACCATACACAAAAATAAGCTCAAAATGGATTAAAGACCTAAATGTAAGGCGAGAAACTATCAAACTCTTAGAGGAAAACATAGGCAGGACACTCTATGACATAAATCACAGCAAGGTCCTTTTTGACCCACCTCCTAGAGAAATGGAAATAAAAACAAACAAATGGGACCTAATGAAACTTAAAAGCTTTTGTGCAGCAAAGGAAACCATAAACAAGACCAAAAGACAACCCTCAGAATGGGAGAAGATATTTGCAAATGAAGCAACTGACAAAGGACTAATCTCCAAATTTTACAAGCAGCTCATGCAGCTCAATAACAAAAAAACAAGCAACCCAATCCAAAAATGGGCAGAAGACCTAAATAGACATTTCTCCAAAGAAGATATACAGACTGCCAACAAACCATGAAAGAATGCTCAACATCACTAATCATTAGAGAAATGCAAATCAAAACTACAATGAGGTATCATGTCACACCAGTCAGAATGGCCATCATCAAAAAATCTAGAAACAATAAATGCTGCAGAGGGTGTGGAGAAAAGGGAACCCTCTTACACTGTTGGTGGGAATGTAAATTGATACCAACCACTGTGGAGAACAGTATGGAGGTTCCTTAAAAATCTACAAATAGAACTACCATATGACCCAGCAATCCCACTACTGGGCATATACGCTGAGAAAACCATAATTCAAAAAGAGTCATGTACCAAAACGTTCATTGCAGCTCTATGTACAATAGCCCAGAGATGGAAACAACCGAAGTGTCCATCGACAGATGAATGGATAAAGAAGATGTGGCACATATATACAATGGAATATTACTCAGCCATAAAAAGAAACGAAATTGAGCTATTTGTAATGAGGTGGATAGACCTAGAGTCTGTCATACAGAGTGAAGTAAGTCAGAAAGAGAGAGACAAATACCGTATGCTAACACATATATATGGAATTTAAGAAAAAAAATGTCATGAAAAACCTAGGGCTGAAACAGGAATAAAGACACAGACTTACTAGAGAATGGACTTGAGGTTATGGGGAGGGGGAAGGGTAAACTGTGACAAAGCGAGAGAGAGGCATGGACATATATACACTACCAAACGTAAGGTAGATAGCTAGTGGGAAGCAGCCACATAGCACAGGGAGATCAGGTTGGTGCTCTGTGACTGCCTAGAGGGGTGGGATAGGGAGGGTGGGAGGGAGGGAGACGCAAGCGGGAAGAGATATGGGAACATATGTATATATATATAACTGATTCATTTTGTTGTGAAGCTGAAACTAACATACCATTGTAAAGCAATTATACTCCAATAAAGATGTTAAAATGAAAATAAAAATAAATCTAAATTAATTAAATAGATAAAAATCCAGCTCCTCGGTTGCACTAGCCACGTTTCCAGTGCTCAAGAGCCACATGTGGGTGGTGGCTGCCACACTGGACAAAACAAGTAGAAACACTTCAGTCATCCCTGAAGGTCTACTGGACAGAGCCTGCTCTAGGGTACTAAGTGTCTTTTCCTGAAGCCAACACAGCATTTCTGTTCGTGCACTCAACAAATGTTTGCTGAGCTCCTACTATGTGACAGGCACAGGGCTAGTTGTGGAGCATGGCAGTGAGTAAAACTAAGAATTTAAGTAGGAGATAAAGAGAAACCTCCAATATGCGAAGGGAGCCCTGATTTTTAGATAAAGATGTGCAGCCAGGGAAGGGCTGTCTGAGAAAGTAACATTTAAGTCAACATTAGAAAGATAAGCCATTCAAAGAGACAAAGTTTCCAAACAGAGGGACGGAAACACCCATGTGCTCAGGTGGGGAGGGCTTAGCATGTTCCAGAAACTGATTTTCATGCATTTTGCAGCTGTCTCATTAAACTTGAAACACCAAGCAAAGCATTTAACTGACACCGAAATCTATTCCCATGGGGAAGTCAGACAACAGTCCGTATATTATCCTCAGCCGTTCCCCTTCTCCCTCTAAATCACCTGCCTTTCTGTCATTTCATTTCTTGAAGGACTGACTTCTGAGTAGGCAGGCAGAGAAAGCAATTAATTTTGTTACTTCTTAGCAGAGGAAATAGGGGCTTAGGCGAGGTTTCTGAGTTGACTGTGGATTGTAACTGGCCGTGCTAACACGGCCACGGAGATGTTCTCATCACAGGTCGAGAAGTTTCCATCTGAGGGTGGTTGTCAGTATTCCTGCCGGGGCAAACCACTCACACCGACTTCGGACAGCAAGACCCAGCCGCTGGGCAGACAGCTCACTGGGTGGATGACCTCTCCCCTGGAAATGCAGCTAGGGGCCACGCAGCAGGCACCACCGCCTCGTCACTGCCCCATACACAGTGCACGAAGGAGACTGAACACATCCACTCGGGCCTTTGAAGCCTCTGCCCTGCAACTCACTTGCGCCATTCACACACCTCGTCATTCTCCCGGCTTCTCCTCTTCCTGTCACCTTTGCAACCAGAGTGGCCGTGCCCCTCACAGCCCAGGCTCCTGTCCAGGGGCTGCACAAGGTCTGCAGGACGCACGCCCGGGGCCTCTGCACACAGCCCTCTGGTGCACCCAAGGCAGCTGAAGACAGCATCCCTTCTCCTCTGGTCCAGCGGGAGCCAAGCCACCGAGGAAGCCCCTTCCCACCCTCTTTACTTCAGGGACAGAAAAACAGAACCTCTACTGCTGCAAAGAGCTGAAATGCTGGGATTGAAAAAAAAAAAGGCTGCACTCTCGCACCAAATTAATTAAGAGTCAAATGTGGAAATCATGCTTATCACGTCAGGTTTTGATTTTTCAGTCTTAATGAAGAAAAGGCCAATGCTAATAAACAGAAAACCCCGGTGAGGTGGAACAGTTATGAAAGACAGTGTTAAGGAAGGTACTTTAAGTCCACACATGCCATAGCATCCACTGGTAGAGACATTTCTGCCCAAACATATTTCAGTAACTAAGTATGCCATTAACATTTTGGGTAAAATCTTATAGAAACACTTCATTTTCCTACATTTTGCAGAAAGCATAAGCTTCGGATGTTAGAATACCATGTGAATGTAACACAAAAAAGGAAACAAACAAACAAAAACCCACTGAAACCCACAAACCTGGCAGACCTAGTTCACTCAGGACACCACCACCACACCCTCCCTGCACACTCTCTTTTTCCAGAAAACCAAAGCAGAGTGTCTTAGGGTTAGGGTTAGGGTTAGCTGCTCTAACAAAAATACCACAGACCTGGTGGCTTATAAGCAACAAATATTTATTTCACAGTTCTGGAGGCTGGGAAGTCCAAGATCAAGCCGCCGGCAGATTTGGTGCCAGGTAAGAGCACACTTCCTGGATCTCAAGACTGTGTCCTCACATAGTGAGGGGTGAGGGAGCCCTCTGAGGTCCCTTTTATAAGGACATTAATCCCATCCTGGGGGCTCCACCCTCATGACCTGACCAACTCCCAAAGGCCAACCCAACACATCCCACTGGGGGTTAGGATCTCAACATACTTATCGGAGCTGGTGGGGAATGGGGGAATGGGGGAATGGGGTGGGGAAGACTACAGCCATTCAACTTACGGCACAAGTAATGAGAATATGTTCTTAATCTTGGAAATGTCCCTAGAAGTAAGGAGAGCACAGCCTATTTCAGTTCCGATTTGGACAGAAGAGAGGAGTTAAGTAGGAAAAAGCAATCTGGTCACAGGTCACACACCTGGGGCAGAGGCTGGCTGAACTCTGACCTTCCAGGGCTATGTTCATTACTTCACCCATTTCAGGATCATACTGCAATCGTTGAAAAAGGTCAGTAATCGAGGGTTGCTTATTTGAAGTTATAATTTAATTACAGATAAAGTGTAACTTTAGAGAAAATATTTGTAAAGAGTAGGCTTCTAGTCCAAATGGAGAGAGACATAAGATACCAACTCACAAGTACCCACTCTGCTCAACTTCCCTCATTTACTCTGTGGAGCGATCCACAGTGGGCTGGGCACAAGGACAGTCCTTAAAGTGAAGGGTGGAAACTGACAATGTGATGTTGGGATTTTACTGAAAAAAATATTTAAATAACGCTGAGCAAGGGAAAAATGCCTTTCTTCCATATTACAAGTAAATTACGATATATAAATATTTAATTTTTAAAAGTCCATAAATATCTTTCAAATCTTAAACACATTCACTTCTAAACATGGGATGTCTGATAATATGCCATTACAGAAAAACAAATTTTAGCTTTGGTGTTGCTAGCACCCTTTACACCTTAGAGAGGTTATTTGGGAAATCATCTGACTTTAAGAACAAATGTTTAAGGCATCTGGGAGTTAGTGGTCCTTAACTTTAGCAAGTTTTACTGCATCTTCTTTGCTTCTGAGCTGGTATCTTTCTGGTAAATAAAAAAAATGTTTGTTGTAACTAAAAATAAAAAGTACCTACAGCCACCCATTTGGAACTGGTACCCATTTCTCTTTTCCTCAAAAGTGTAATTGCAAAGTACAGTCTCCTGGCTTTCTCCTTCCCCCGCGGTATTCCGAGGGTGATTCGGGAGTATAGTGAGCCTGCATCTGAGAAGCACAGGGCATTTTACTTGAAGATACAACTATGACACGTATTTGTCCCTGTGTTACTTGATGTATAGACAGGAATAGGTGGGCAGAGAGAGCCTTCCGGGTGCTCCCAGCCCACGGGGAGCCTGGACAAAGGGACATCTCCTGTCTCCTGCTCCTGATGAGGAAGCCTTTCCCCTCCACCAGCCCATCACTCCCATAACGCTGGGCCTGCCTGCCCTGCTTTAAACCTCCTGAGCACAGCCTGTTCGGTCTTTCATGTGCCTTTGTTTTAATATTTGTGCACATAGGCCTGTGCTCATCTAAGGGGATAAAATCAGTTTGATCTAGGGAGCAACTTGAATTCTGGAACACCTTACAAGAAATGAAACTGATTTGCAAATATTCACCATGCACTTAGCAGAGGTGCCAGGGAACAAAAAAGAGTTAGCAAGACGTCTCTGCCCTCCAAAATTTCAGGAGGCCAGCTTTGCAAGATTCCAAAAAGCCTTATGGGCATGACTGTGCCTTCACCAGTCACTCATCTTGGTGGCAGCACTGGGGCCAGAGGTTCTCAGTCATGGCTGAACATCAGAATGACCTGGGGAGCTACTCAGAGGTTTTTACTTGACAGCTGTGGGAGGGGTCCTGACATCAGCAGTGAGTCTGACATGCACCCCGGATCAAGAGCCACCACTCTGGACTGACAGCTCGCAAATTCCCACCGCTGCTAAGGCCACAGGTTCTCAAACTGTCAGGGTTGTTCAACTCGGCCTTGAATTTCATGAACTATCTAGCGTCCTACCCATATATTTTTTTTTTTTTTTGCTTTATGCTCCAAAAGATGACTTGTGTCATCTGAACTTCAACTAGCACATAACCCTGAGGGAAGCTATAAGCACCTTTAGATCATCATTTTAAAAATTATTTCAATCTCCTCCACAAAATCACTTTTTTAAAAAAAAATTTATTTATTTATGTGGCTGTGTCAGGTCTTTTGTTGCATGTGGGATCTTTTGTTGCAGCACGTGGGCTCTGTAGTTGAAGCACACGGATTCTACAGCGCAAGGGCTTAGTTGCCCCGCAGCATGTGGGATCTTAGTTCCCCGACCAGGGATCTAACCCGTGTCCCCTGCATTAGAAGGCAGATTCTTAACCACCAGACCACCAGGGAAGTCCCCAAAATCACTTTTACTACAAGTACTTCTTCATATGAAAATCTCATGCTTAATGAATTACAAAATGTTATTTTTCATTCAAAATCATCATTCAAAATGTTATTTGATAAACATACTAGTTTGCAAAAAATAAGAAGAAATACTGGCTCTTTTCAAAGGACTCTCCTGAAATTATCTTCACATCTTCCACAGAATGTTTTGCTAAGGCCAGTTCTGATAAGATATATATTCAGGCCTTTGTATATGCAAAATTCGATTTTGATTTATAGATTTACTGTTAGGGTTTGAAAGAATAAGGCACATATGTCACAAGAAGATGGGCTGGATGGGGCAGGGAAAAGTCTTGGTGGAGGGTCAGCTGTCTCGTATTTCAAGATCAGGGACAGAATCAATGCTAAAAACTGCTTAAGGGGGGAAACGTTCAAGTACAGGATTTATTTTCCCTTAAGACGAGGTTCTCCCTCCTGTAAAAGCGGCAGACGAGGCGAACTTTGCACACACCCGGCCCATGTTCATCTGAGTCGTTCCTGGAACACCGGGATGTGGGGACGGGAGGTGTTCTTCCTGAAGGTAGTCGCATCGTCCTGCTAAATGAGGGCGGTTCTGGGAAGAACCGGCAATGGGTCACGTGCATAGGGGCAGAAACATGGCTGGACCTTCTGTATTCCAGTCAGCTGTCTGACTCGGGCCGATGGCAGTCTCCATCCTGATGGCGCCTGATGGTGCCCTGAAACCCCTGACACTTTTTAAAGACATTACTGCTGGGCCCCCAACCCAGAGCTTACGACTGCCTTGATGTGAGTGGAACGAGAACACTGGTATTTGTGAAAGGTTCTCGGGTGTGTGCTGTGAGGCCAGGGTAGAGGACCAGTGGGCTAATGAAATCAGTTCTCCATCTAGCAGCTACTGTGACCTGGGAACAACTAAAGGGACACAAGTTCAGCTGAAAACAGATCTGACCTCTTAGCCTAGTCTCTCTCCTAGACACAGGTAGGAGGGGAAGGCAGCTTTTGAGAGAGATGAGCTTGAACTTACAGACAGGCAGACAGAAGGCAAAGAACTAGTTTGTTTAAAAAAAAATTCCTATAAGTGACATCTGATACACTTCATACAAACTCAGTTGTCAATTTTACTGCTGTTTCCCACAAGTAAGGCAATACTTAGTCTCCAAAGAACGGAGCTCCAATATCTGGTTACTTCCTAAAATTCTCAAGGAAAAGATTTTAAGTATATTTGAAAAGAGCTTCTACAAAAATGTGGATCTCTCACATACACATGAGTAGACAACCTAAAAAAGGCACTAAGTCTTTTCCAAGAGATGTTAATAGAAAAAAATGTAAATGTATCTTAAAAGACTAGAAAGCTAGTATAAAAATCAACATTTGAGATTCTCTGAATATTTGTAATATTTCCTATATAAAGAAGTTAGCTTTGGAAATAAGTGAGAATCTAAATTAAAATTCAAATATGACTAAAATTTACCCATGTTATCCAAGAAAACTTAATAAACTTCAAACTCCTGAAGCTGGCTCTGAAGACCCTCTGTGAAGCAGTGCAGCATCACAGCCAGTACCACAGCTAGACAGAACACACCCCAGGCCCATGCCCACCCCCTCGGATTCCTACCCGTACAACTGGCTAAATAATCTAACCTCTCAGGTCCCTTCTTTAACGGGGGTAAGAGCTGTCCTATCATCTGTCCACTGAGATCTTATAACCTAGAAAAAATGGACAGGTTTCTAGAAACATACAGCCCACCAAAACTGAATCAAGAAGAAATAGACAATTTGAATTGACGGATCACTAGAAGTGAAATAGAACCCGTAATTAAAAAAAAAACTCCCTGCAAAGAAAAGGACCAAATGGCTTCACTGGAGAATTCTACCACACATACAAAGAAGAACTTATACCCATCCTTCTCAAACTCTTCCACAAGACTGAAGAGGAGGGAACACTCCCAAAGTCATTCTATGAAGCCACCATCACCCTGAAACCAAAACCAGACAGACACTATCAAAAAAAAAATTACAGGCCAATATCTTTGATGAATATAGATGCAAAACTCCTCAACAAAATACTAGTAAACCAAATCCAACAATATACAAAATGGATCATACACCACAAGCAAGTTGGATTCATCCCAAGGTCACAAGGATGGTTCAACATATGCAAATCAATGTGTTACACCACGTCAACAGAAGAAAAGACAAACACCACGTGAGCATCTCAACAGATGCAGAAAAAGCATTTGATACAATTCAACATCCATTCAAATACCCCCCAAAGTGCGTATACAGGGAACATATCTCAACATAATAAACTACTAACTCTTGGAAGACAGGATCAGTATTCGATGTGTAGCCCTCACGTAACCGCAGGAACTGGGACTTGAACCACCAGCTGGTCAACTACTTGTTGAATATGCAGACGTACAGAACCAGGATTTCAGCACTGCTAAAATAGAGGATTCCAAAAATAGGCTTTTAAATAAAAGTCTACCAACACCTGAAAACCTAATCTGTATTTCAATAGCTCAGATGATAAGTTCTACTTCACTTGTATGAACTAACCAATGCATCAAAGAAAAAAAATGACTTATCTCCAGAACAGAGAAAACATCATTAAAATAAGCCAGGTAGGGACTTCCCTGGTGGTCCAGTGGGTAAAGCTCTGTGATCCCAATGCAGGGGGCCTGGGTTCGATCCCTGGTCAGGGAACTAGATCCCGCATCCATGCTGCAACTAAGAGTTTGCATGCCACAACTAAGGATCCCGCATGTCACAACTAAGACCCGGCACAGAAAATAAATATTTTAAAAATAAATAAATAAAATTTAAAAAAATAATAAAAATAAAGCAGGTACAGGGCTAATTACGTCTGCTCATCGATGGTCCCTCTCCCCACCACACAGCATTCCCTGAATGGATCCTGCGCCCTCGTGCCTCCCTGCTTTGAATGTACACTACAACCTGTAACTCAACACATTCTCCATGTTCGCCCTCTGGCTCTTACTACTCATTATGGAAATACCTTCTCTGATGGAATGCTTTCCCTTAAGATCAAAGTCCTAGTTGAATGTCCCTCCTCTGTACTCCTCTAACACTTCGTAATATTTCCCCTATCACAGCACCTGTCAAAAATAAATTGTTACTTTGCTTACCTAGTTCACACTGTAACGCCACCATGTTGTATAATGTATGGCTCTTAGGAAGCGTTCACTGAGTGCTGAAGGAATGAATGAGGAAAGGGCCTTCAGTTCCCTGTTCATCTCTGAAAATGAGGGAGCTGATGTACAAAGTCTCTTCCAGCTTCCTACTCTATTAGTGTGAAGGACTGATAAAACCAAATGACGATTATGTGTAATAAAGACTTAGATCCACATTTGGAGTCGAATAACTTCTAAATCGTAACATCACAAGTTGCTCACCTATGCAAGATTTCCTTTGCACATCGTTTTAATATTTAAGCTGCAAGACAATAAATTGCTGTTATACTGCTTGTTATGGTTGGAGAAATTTCTCTTCAAAAATCATTCAGTGCTCAACAGCAATCCTAATTTTAATATAAGGGAATGCATGATTTTACATAATGAACTATAGGAATTTCATAACTATGGATAGGTGGATATTAAAGAAATTTTTGCATTTTGAGGCCTAAATGGTAGTAAGTGGGTTACGCCTAGTTTATAGTCGTTATGTAAGAAAATACTCTGCCCAGAACAGAATGCATATTAAAGGACATATGAGTAAGGTCTATCCTCAGCTTCTGGCCCAATCCCACTTTCAACTTCAAATAGAGCTTTTCTTGAAAATAGTCATTGCTGCAATGAAGAAATTAAAAAATGGAGATTTAGCTTTGGAATGTGATTTTTTATTAGGCTTTTAAGGCAATGTTATCCAACATACTGGCAAATTATTTCAAGTAAAATAATAAAAGTATTTTTTTGTGAGGACTTAGCTTAGAATCAACTGGGAAGCTACCATTTCTCTAACCTCAGCTATTCCTTGTACTAACAGATGCCTACACTACCCAAACAAACTAAACTTTCGATATTTATTTGGAAAGTTTTATTTGATTACAACAAAGTTAAAATCATTTAGATATGTTAATTGTATACATTAATGATTAAATTGCTTGATAATTAGACAAACAACTGTATATCATAATTATTCCAACTTCATTTTCTAGATGAAAGCAAAATATAATAAAATAATGCAATCCCCACTGTTTTTAAACAAGCCAAAATAATTCTGTTTTTTCTTCTAACTTTGATAGCTTTCTCTGTTTGTAACTTGCGTTAACGCTGCAGTTTTCCTAGGTGCCACACACCTAATTTACATCATCTGCATTCAACCGTGTTTCATATTAAGAGAAAACAGTTCTGCATCTTTTTCTGTAATAATGTACAAGACCCTTGGTCTTGAGTCCTTTGAGTAATACCAAAGGATAAACTCAAAATATTAAAAACCCTTTCAATAAACCTGAAGCAAGATTTGCCCAATGACCTGATCACCCTGCAGGAGTAACATAAGTTTGGCTACTCTGTAAAAAGCCTTATTTGAGACTTATAGATGTATGAGATGTTAACAAAAATCGAACAGGAAACGTAAAAGGATTTTAGTAAAAGTATTTTGTCTTTCATGCCTTTAAAAAAAATACCACTGCATTACAACAGATAACATAACAGATATAACAAGCACATGTGGATGCAAGGACGCCAGGTTACAAGTACGCTTAAGTGCAGTAAGGTCAGAGAAGTGTCTCCTGCCCTTAAAGTTCCTGAAAATACGAGGTTGCTTTGGCATAGAACAAGTTATCACTTCAAAACGAGACAAACTTAAAGAAAGGAAAGAAACATAACCAAAACTCAATGGTTGGAAAAGAGATGGATGGGAACGTCCACTTGTTTCTTACGTATAAAGTTACCCCTCGCAGTGTTTTGGAGGAGAAAACGCTGGCTCTTCCCAACGTTGGTTACATACACAAAGATTCCAAAGACAAGACAAGTGCTTTGCACACAAAGTAACTAGAACCAGCTCAGGCTTCCCCGCGCCGGGTCCTACGTTCCACGGTCAGAACCACCAACTGTATCCCCCCGGGTAACAAGGTGATTCAGAAAAGCTGGCGTCTTCAGAGAAGGGAGAAAACTTAGCCGGGAAGAAAGAAGAAAACTTGCTCAGCTTCTTGCTGGGGTCTGAAACGATCCCAACAGAGTCCTTAAACCCCTCAGGTTTCCCCAATCAAGCACCCTCGCCTCCAACCTGGGCCACCCCAGATCTGACTATCAGACGACAGAAGTCTGCGGACGCACGGAGAACTGACCACCCCACGAGAGGGACCTACGCGCGGCCGCGCCCACTCACCCGCCGCTCCCCGGGAGACGGGAGACCAGCCCGGGGTCCAAGTCCTGGGCGTGGCAGGCTCGCCCCTCTCCGGGCCCGGCTCCAGCTCACCTCGGCGCGGCCCGCCTGGGCGCCGCCATCTTGACCAGAAAGGGGGCCTCGCGCCGGAGGTCCCTGAGCGGGCGCCCTGAGCGGAGCCGGAGCGCCGGGGAGCCCCAGATCGGCGCCCTGCGTCCCCCGCGCGCTCGCGCCCCGTCCATGCGCGACAAGCGTCCCGCACGCAGCCCCCGAACCAGGAGTCTGCGGAACCGGCGCCCCGCGCAGCCCGCACCGAGGCTCAGGCGGCGCCGAGGGCAGCCCGGGCGGAAGAGCGGGCGCGGGGCGCGCGCTCGGTAACCTGGCAACGCGGAGCAACCCGGCGTCTCCGGCGAACCCCAGCCCTCCACCGCGAGGAAGCACCGACCCCCCGCACCCGCCGCCCAGCCCTCGCCGCCACTCGGCCGCTCCGCCCGCCGCTTCCCGCAGTACCCCGCGGCGGGGGCGGCCGCCGAGAACACCTCCCGCCGGCGCCGCCCCCTTAGCTGCCCGAAGCCCGCCTGCGCCGCCACGCGCGGCCGGAGCTCACCTGGGCCGGGGCGCAGGCCGCTCGCTGCGCCGAGCCCCGCGCGCGTGTCCCGCTCGCGCTTCCCGCGGCGGCGGAAGTTTCGGGAGTCGCGTTTAACTCGGGACCTCGGCGGAGAGGACCCCCCTGGGGTTTTTTCGTTCCAAGATGGCAGCCTCCAGCCGCGCACAGGTGCTGGATTTGTACCGGGCGATGCTGAGGGAGAGCAAGCACTTCTCCGCCTACAACTACAGGTGAGCGGCCCGGGAGGTGCGGGCGCGGGCGCGGCCGGGGTACAGGAGCCCCTGCCCCGCGCGGCCGCCTGGGCGCCCAGAGGGGAGGCTCCCTGCCGGCCGGCGTGGCCCGCGGACCCTCGGGGGGCAGCCGGGGGATGGCCCTTCGCGGGCGGGAGAAGACGTTCGCGTCTGGTGATGTGTCCCCAAGTCGGACGCTCTGCGCCGGGAGCTCCAGGAGGTTCTGCTCCGGGAACGCGGTTAGTGGTGTCTCTGCCTTTAAGCTGGATGCCAAGGTTCAGGTTCTCAAGCCAGGACTAGTTTGTTGCATTTATAAGAACTTTCCGTAGAATCGTAGACTTGACCGTGGAAGTGACCCGTCAGTAGCACTTGTCCACAGCTGAAGGCTCTATTTAGCCATTCCGCTCATTTCAGAGGTGCCTTAATTAGCCTTTTTGGTTGCCAGGATCCGTTCTACTTGTGGCATCGGTGGTGGGGCGGGGTTTGTGAGGAGGAGACGCAGGTTAAGGTCAAGGAAAAAAAGGGCTCGCCAGCTTCCAGGAGCTGAAACGTTTATCCTGGCCTCACCAGTTGGGGATCCAGCTTTTAGGATCTTAGCAGCAGGAGAATGAGAATCTAAACTCTTATGTCCTTAATGTACCGCCCAGCTTTTCCACGCCTGCCCCATTCTCATGTTTGATCTTGAGTCCCTTATCCTTACTCTTAATACGTCTTTTGTCTACTTCAGAGCATCTGCGTTCTTTTCTGCTTCCTTATAACTCATCATGAATGTATGTACCTTATGGATTTTCTCTGTGCATCCTTGTGGATTGGGTGTCTTCTCCTAACTACCTGATCCTCTGAGTTTGAGCCATATTCCCAAAGCAAGAATATGGTAAGGCCAGCTCATCAGTTCACACCAGGTCTCACCTTCCATGATTGACAAGCCTGTGGATTGGGTTTCCTAGGAGCAGAGTCTACGACCTGTGGAACAGACCTGGTTGGGTAGCTGCCCTCACACTGGGTGAATGAACAGGTAGGCCCTATGTTGGGTAGACCCAGTGCAGGGTTGGTTATCAGACACTAAACCTCTCAAGCAGTGACTTTCTAATTTTTAGATACCTGCATAGAAAAGGTACTCATCCTGTAAATTTGAGAACGTCTGGGTCACACCAGTGAAGTCATATCCAACTGGTCAGTAGTTAAAAAAAAAAAAAAATTTCTGGGAGTGCATTGTTTCACTTAATGACTTTGGCTTTGAAAGCTGAAGTTTGTAAACAGCAGGTATACTGGTGGAATTTTAAACCAAAAATTAACCAAGTACTTACTACCAACAATTTAACCAAGTCTGTTGAAAGAGCCCACAAAATACGCTTGTGAGTAAGTGGAAACCAATCATTTTCACCACGGTCTGGAAGACAAATTTTGTCGTTTAAATTTACTGAAAATAAACAAGAACTGCAGATAAGTCACTCAGGGCTGTACCCTGTGGGCAGGAAGTAGAAATTACATGGTAACATATTTAGAAAATAATGGTTCAGATTATGCTTTGAGTAATCGTTTTGAGTTAAATTTATTATCCACAAATAAATGTATTATCCAAAGGAATCTGGTAATCACTTTACACTGTTTGCTGAAATCATGGCCCTTAAAACCTGAGATTTCCCACTATTATCTCCTCAGATAATAAACTGTTACAAAATATGTCCTTCTTTTGTATTAAGCTGTGTTTTGTGGATTCCAAGGATACCGCCTCCCTCTTTACTTCTCTTTGTCTGGTATGCCCGCTAATCACCTCTGTCTTGGGTTCCTCTGCTTCTTTTGAGATTCATCTCAGTGTAACCTTTGGAAGGTTTTCCTCATTCTCTTTCTTCTCCATTCCCCACTCCCATTCAGACAGGTCCTATTACTACATATTCTTTTACTTCGGTGCTCCCAAACACTCCCAAAACTACTTTGCCCAGTGCCATAGCAGTCCCTGAAGATGGAAAGATGAGTTCGCTGGGCTCAGCAAGGCACCTACCACCAGTGGCTTTTTTACGAGCCTCTGGGGGACACAGTTGTAGAGCCATTGTCACAAACTGTGGCAAGTGCCATGACACATGCACAGGGTGTTGAATCAAGACGCTTCCCAGAAGATAGCGCTGGATCAAAGGCATGAAGCAGTGTGATCTTCTGGTGTGCTCGGTGATGTCATAGAATAGAATTCTGCTGGAGAGTTAAGTGTGATTTGGGGGTGACAGAAGGCAAGCCTGGACTGTGATAAGGAACCTGGACATTATTCTTAGCTAACAGGCAGCCGGTGAAGAGCTTTAAGCCATAAAGTGACATGGCCAGACTCGCCTTTTACCAGACCACTCAGGCAGCAAGGTGGAAGATGTTTGTGAGGGCCGGATACAAGGACCCCAAATGCGAGTTGATTAGGGCAGTGCCGAGGAGAGATTAGGGCCCTGGGGGGGCAGGAATAGTGGAAGAGAGAGGAAAAGATACATTTGATCAATAATTAGAAGGTAAAATTGTTAGATTTCAATGAATGATTGGATTCAGGAGTAAAGAAGAGAATCCAAGCAGAGTCTAAAATGATGTCTAGGTTACTAGGTAAACTGAGGCACAGAGGTTAAATGTGAAAGTTGCACGATTAACTGACTTAGGAAATACAGAAGTACCTGGTCTTGTGGAGAGAAGAGTTTTCAGTTCATTTTTGGAGCATCTTGAGAGAATGTCAGCTGGGGTCCCCAGCAGAGGCAGTTATTCACATGAGACTGAAGCTCAGAAGAGCAATCAAGCCTGGAGTTGTCATCACCACGCACTTGCTGTGTGACCCTGGGCAAGTCACGTCATCTCTCTGCTCTTCAGTTTCTTAATCTGTAACGTGGAGGTGATTTATCTGTCTCATGGGGGATGAGGTTTAAGTGAGTGCATACGTATGAAATGCTTCGAGTTGTGCCTGGCGCGGTAGCACCAAATAAGTAGAATCCTTATCATACGTGAAATTAAAATCTTAATATTTGGTAAAATTTCCAGGAAGAGTATTTAGGGTAGTGGTTCTCAGCCAGGGCCAGTTTTATTTGACCGTGTCTGGAGACATTTTTGGTTGTCACAATTTTGGTGGAAGGATGCCCCTGGCCTCTAGTAGTTAGAGGCCAGGGATTTCACCGAGCTCAGGACAGTCCCCCATAGAAAGAGTTTTCTGGCCCCAAGTGTCAGTCATGCCAAGATTGAGAAATCCTAGTTTATGGTGAGAAAATTAGTGCGCTTAAGATGCTGTTGTAGAGAACATCAAAATTTGAGGTGTTGGCTGAAGAAGAAGAGCCCCTAAAGGAGGCCAGGAAGATGCAGTCCAAGTACGTGGTTCTCACTGTATTGGTCTCAGGATCCTTTTGAATTCTTACATGTGACTGAGAGCCCCAAAAGCCTTGTTTACGTGAGGCATAGTTATCAATATTTTTCATATTAGAAGTTAAAACTAAAACATTTTAAAGCACCTTTTTTTTTTTTTTTTTTTTTTTTTTTTTTTTTTTTTTTTTTTTTGCGGTACGCGGGCCTCTCACTGTTGTGACCTCTCCTGTTGCGGAGCGCAGGCTCAGCGACCATGGCTCACGGGCCCAACCGCTCCTCAGCATGTGGGATCTTCCAGGACCGGGGCACGAACCCGTGTCCCCTGCATCGGCAGGCGGACTCTCAACCACTGCGCCACCAGGGAAGCCCTAAAGCACCTATTTTTAAGTAAACTAATAAACCCATTGCATACTCACCTAAATAACACCTTTATGAAGAATAACCATTTTTCTTCCCACCCCCCCAAAAAAACCCACTGCTGACAGTGACATTGTTTGACATTTTTGCAAATCTCTTTAGTGTTTGGCTTAATGGAAGACATGTGGATTCTTGTATTTGTTTCCGCCTAAACCTGTTGCTATATCACAGGTCATCTAGCCTCTGGGAAATTCCTCTCTCCACTTACAAGAGAATGGGACTGAAAAAGGCAAATATCTCCTTGGGATGATAAAAATACGTTTTCCCGATGGATCCCCTGAAAGGTCTCCAAGACCCCAGTGATCCCTGGGCCACAGTTGAATGACCCCTGTGGAGTCTAAGAAGCGGGGAGAAGGCAAGCAGAGAGAGCAGTGTCACGGAAGCCAGAATGGCTGCATGTTTGGGAAGGTGCTGCGGGCAGGCCACTTGCTTTAGCAAAGTCCAGTAAAGGAAGAGGGAAGTGTCCCCAGCGAAGGGATCTCTGGGGACCTCTTCCAGAACAGCATCAGTGAAGTGGTTAAGACAGAGCCAGAGTGTGGGCGCCAAGAAGTGAACCAGAAGGAAGTAGACAGCAATGAGTGTAGACCACCTCCCCGCCCGGAGGCCTGGTTAACATGCAGGAGTGGGGCTGGCTGCTAGAGCACAGCCACAGGAGAAGTGACTAGCCGCGCCTCTGCAGGGCCCAGGTGGCGGGCTGGCTCGCAGCAGAAGGCGGAACACTCCCTTCTCCACCGCAGAAGGAGGTGAATTTTTTTTCTTTATTTACTTTGGCTGCGCCAGGTCTTAGTTGCAGCACACGGGATCTTCATTGCGGCATGCGGGAGCTTTTAGTTGCAGCAGGCGTCTTCTTAGTTGCAACTCTGCAGGAGGTGAATTTAAGTTGGAATGTAAGAGGACAGGAAGTTGAGGTGATGGATGCCGTGCTGACAGCTCGTTTCTGGATAAAGTGGAAGATAATCGGATGTGGTGTGTTCTCATATTTATTACACATATCACACCATTAGCGTTGTTGGTTTACTTGTCTTTCAGCCATTTGTCCCTTGAAGGCAGAAATTCCATCTTATCTCTGCATTCCTGGCGCTTAGCACAATACCTACCTACTCTATGCTTATAAATACTTGTTGAAAAGCAGGAGGAAATTGTATTCAGAGGTAATTTTTATCAGCCATTTCCCCCTACTGATTAAAAATGTATTTTATTGTAAAATGTGAGAAAAGGCAAAAGCAATGCCCAATTGCCACCCAACTGAGTGTCAGAACTCCTTCATCCCTCATTAAGTGGTTGAGTCTTTATTATACTTATTGCATACTAAGCGTGTAAAGAAGTCAGGACCCAGGCATGTGTCTCTGTTCATTGTTGCAGGTCTCTTCACAACAGCTACCTCTGCTGCTGATAGATCGAGAATGCTAGGGTGAATAATACCAGCCCAGCGTGAATGATATTAACAGCAAGCACCTTTCCCTTTCTAAAATGGGACAGCTACACTGGAGACCTTAGTGCCAAATATTCCTTTACCCCAGAACAAATGGGCAAATCCGTTTACGCCTAGTATTTCCTGAGAACCCATAGCATATGTATTACAGCACTAGGGCCCAGGGTAGATACAAACACAGGGTGGCCCTGCTGTTACAGGATTGTCGTGTGATGGGCATAGGACGTGGACACACAAGAACAGCTCAAGAAACTGCCTTGTACACGGAGGAAACGTGCAAATTGAACTAACGGCCAGACACTGCACATTTGCACATGTAGTGGCAGAGGCGCTGGTCATGATGTTTTGTCCATCACGTATTACAGTATCGCACAGGGACTATACATATGACATTGTAGTGATTGTTTCAACCTTCTAGGCCTAGCTTCCACTTCAGTTTTAACTTTATACGTCTCTTCTCCTTTAGAAACTTAAAATCCTAAAATATGTTCTTCATTTAATAAATGTAACCCCTACCTCCCCACCGGGAAAATCTTTGCTTTATTCTCAGACTAACCCTGCCTTTAAGCAGAAGTTGCTGATGTGTGAGAAATTCCATCCTCTTGTTCTTTGTCACCTTTTATGCCTTGACTCAATTTAGGGCCTCACAGACCTGTCATCTGCGACAGCTGTCAGGCTGGGGAGCATAAGATGTTGCATTTTGCTTCTTGGCATTCTCAAAAACAAGATTATTAGGATTTTTCCCCCCACGATAAAGTTTTCCCTCTTTTTAAGTCATGAAATACCTGTTTATGTTGTGAGGATTCGGAGAAACCACAGAATTCTGTAATAAGCAGCCAGGTAAGAGCTTCTTTGCCCACCGTAAAATGTGGGACAAGTCACACCTCTCTGTGAATACAGCTCTAACTTACGGCTGTGCAAGAGCTCTGAGGAAGTGGGGAGGAATACAAGAGAAGAAGACTACTGTTACATTGTCTAAGTTCTCTGCAAATTAAGTCTTGAATATGTCCTGAATTTATACCAGTGGGTTTCTCTAGGGCCGCCTGCTGTTACCTGACCCCTTGCTTCCACAGGAACGAGAGGCAGTTTACTTGTGCCTAAGAAAAGCAGTTTCTTAGACTTTTGAAAGATGGATTATTCAGTATCTTTAATTATGTTTGGAATTCCCCTCCCCCCCCATTTTTTTTTCTCATGGTTGCTAAGTTCTGCCATGTTGAGTGATGATGGTTTTGAAAAGTAAGAAAAAATTATACAGTTAACTTAAAGAAGAATACATTTGAGATATCCAGCAGCCTAAATTTGGAGGGAAGTGTTAAAAAATTATTATTAGATCGATGTCATTGCTGATTTATTGAGCTTAGTTTATAAGAGTTTCCAGATTGCACTTATTCTATTTATATACTTCACCCTGGCCCCTAAAGCATTTTAAAACTTATAAAAATACATACAGTAAAATGCAATAACATGAAATAATTGTTATGATTTTAAAATAATAAATGGGAATCAGGGCAAAGGGAAAATAAAGGTAGAGAATATAACAAAGTGAGGTGTAAAGTTAGACCACAGAATGCAATTATAAGTCAATAGAACTTCCTTAAAGTCTCTGTACTCTGTATTGTAGTAGGGTAATACTTTTTTTTAATGCAAAGTGTACTTACAAAACATTCTCTTAGGAAATTGACTGAGTCTTAAGGCCTCACATCAATTGCTGTGTGCAGTCTTTGCTGTGGATGAAAGGTACTTAAGGTCCTGTTACTTCTCCTTTGTGACCCCTTTCCTGACAGACTGAATCCCACTTCATTTTGTATAAGCCTTAGCGTTTATTTTCTCAGTTAACTGGTACCTAACCAATTTAGGACAATTCTAACCTTTAGAAACCAAATTAAGTGATAAAATTAGATAAACTACATGAACCAAGCTGTGAACATCTAGGTTTAGCAAGAGTCAGCTAAATTAAGGTGGGTCCTCCTGGCTTTCGTCTGGATTAGTAATAGGAACACCGGGAATAGGGCTCCTCAGCTGATCTCTACCACCCCTGTTTTAAGAAGCAGATTTTAAATTGCCAAAGTTGAGACATAATAATACATCACCGTGACATTTTGATTATCTGTTTGGCTTCATAGCAACTCATTATTGGGGTTCTATTTGAAAGAATAATTGTTTTTTTAACTCAGGGATTAAAGGCAAACAGCTCACAGAGATGATCCTTCAGGATAGAGGATAAATGAAAGTCATATGGCTTGATGCTAGTTTCATTTTCCCTGGTATTTCTTCCCCTAATATTGCGATTCCTAAACTAATTGGCTTGAAGTATTGTTTCCAGTCTCATCAATATGAATGAGAACCATGAGCAAGGCTGTCGTGATGGAGAAAGATTCCTGGCCTTCGAACCGAGTCAGCTGGCTCCCAGCTCTGTGACCTCGATGCATTTAGTCCGGGTACATCCTCCAGAATGCCAGAGTTGCAAAACTTCCTGGCAGAATGTCTGGTATATGCAGTAGACACTCCAAAATCCCTTCTGCAGATAGGAGTAAGCGAGTTAATATGCAGTTATCCCTTAAACTAGTAGATCAACTGCCAAATCTTTTAAATCCGTAGTAGCTAGCGGTCGGTTAATGAACTCAGCCAAACTTGTCGAGCCACATTCTGCACGAGGTGTTTGTTAGCAAAATCCAAAGAGCCCTGTCACGGTACCGTGTGGTCTCTCGTGATGTGTGCTCTCCGTGTGATGAGGTTGGTTTGAGTCTTCATTCAGCAGACATTGATTGAGTACCTGCCATGGGCCAGGCCCTTCGGCTCCGTGCCGGAAATTCAGAGACAAACACAACAGAACGTGCTCTTTTCCCAGGCGGGGCTTGTGGTTCAGTGCCTGGAGCAAGACACTGAGGATTGTACAAAGGCGCGGTGGCAGAGAGCTGGCAGAGCAAATAGGAGGGGCGACGGAGCCTGCCCCGGGGGCCCGAAGTTAAAAAAGTGATGGTGGCTGGCCTGGCTCGCTCGCAAAGACTCTGCAGGGACTCGCTGGCGAAGGGGGGCAGAAGCCGAGAGGACGGGTGCAGAGGGCGGTGTAGTCGGCGCTGATGTGAGGGGCTCCCAGCAGTGCGGCTGAGACACTGTGCTGAGTGCCAGGCCTGGTCCTGGACGGCGGAGAGCCGCGCAGGTGCTCAAGCAGGACCGCAGAGAGCACTTCTAGCGAGACCACCCCAAGCGGGCGGAGACCGAAGACACAGAGGCCAGGAGGAGGTGACTGCAAAGGAGGGGAGGGTGGTTTTGAGATACGCTGAGGAAGAGAATGCGCCAGTCCCAGTGACTGCGTGGATGCCTTGGACTAGAGAGAACGACCTGACCTGAGGTCAGGAGAATGTAACTGGGAGAAGAAGTCGTTCCAAATGAGACAGGGACAGTGCCTCCTTGGCGTGAGGAAGACGTTGTCTGAGCACCAGGACGGCATCTGGACAATTCAGGCTCGATTCTAAAGCGTCTGTTTGGCCCTAGGTTTTGACTTAATTTGCGACACTCTGTATGTGCTTATCTCACTTTCCTTTCTTCAATTATGTAGCTTTCGTATATTAATGTTATTGTCAGTTTATCCGTCATCTGTGTCCCATTAGTTGACTGTATCTGTTCCCAGGGTAATTATTTGTTTTATTTACTAGTTGGCTACTACCTTCATTGGATGCCATTAATGCATCTGTTAGCCTTATATTTATTCTTTTGTTCCTGGGCTAATTGTTTGGGTACGTTTAGTACCCCACCTTTGGCCTAGTTTATTCACAATTACTTATATGATCAATTCATTATAAGTATTACTCTGTAGCATAACTATTCATTTAATGCCTCCATACATTTCTTTTTGCCTGCCCACGTCTTGAGAATAAATGCGAAGATTTTCCCTGTATCATCATCCCTCTCCTACGTCTGATCTCTAGGAGTGGTGTTTTCACCAGAAGTCACTTCCATAGGCAGAAGCATCTCTTAAAACCCTTTTTGCCCTTTACTGAGCAAAAAGCTAAATTAATCGAGGAAATAGTTCCTTGCAGCCAGACTGGAGCCAGAAAAAGCCACTGACCCTGGATCCTGGTCTAATTGTCTCCCATTCATTGATTCACCAAGTCTTCCGTAGCACTCACCGTATGCCAGAGTCGTGCTCTGTGCCTCTCCTTCCCGGACTGCGGAAGAACAGCTTTCAGCCCTGGTTGAAGCGGTAAACAAGCTTTTAGTGGCAACCTAATGCTTTATCCCAGACTTAAAACCCTAAAGGAAGGAAAGCCCTGGTGGGCCTATAACAACAAGAGCAGACCCCGATCGGGCAGCCTCCAAGCAGGGACGTTGCTCACAGGCTCTGGCCTGTGTGGGCCCCAAATCCTGACTGCGACGTTCAGTCCCTGCATCCGGCGCCGGCCCCTCTCCCTCTCCGTGTTGGAAGGACGCCTGTCACTGGAGACTGTGATATTCAGTTTCTGGGCTCGGTCCTTGCCCTTTTCCCTCTCCACACTTTCCCGGTAATGTTATCCGTCGCTGCCTGTGTGTTGACTTCCCCGGCTGTTTGCAGCCCAGGCCCCTGTCCCGCAACCAGACGCCTCACCTGCTCTCGCCTCCTGCACGCCCTGCAGAGGTGCAGGAGGTGACTCAGCACCCACACCTGCCAGCATGCCTGCTTCCTCCCCATCCCGCCCCGTCCAGCCTGGCCGCTCGGGCCCGCCCCCGCCCCTCTGCTCCTCCCTGGGATGGCTGTGCGCGTCCTCTGCTGGAGGCCCCCTCTACACCCTCCTCCTCCCCGTGAGGCCTCTACACGCAGGCGCTAACCTAGCGAGCTGGGTGCCAGACAGCACGGCCTAAACGTGGTGGATGGAAGATTTCTGGGAAGAAGTGCGATAGTTCGTCCAACTTAAAGACCTTAAAAGGAGTAGCTGAACCTGAAACTCTGAAGGCCAAAATGTGCACGCTCTCACCCAGCCAGTCTCCTCCCCTTGCTTGAAACGCCCCAGAGGCTCTTCTGGCCTTCAGGTAAAATTCCCTCCCGGCTTCACGTGCTCCCCCAGAGTCCTGCCTTCTCCCCTCCTGTCTACTTCTCACGTTTCCTGATGCCACGCAGCTTTAGGCCTTCATGTGATCACTTAATGAGGCCTGAACTTTCCTCCCCCACACAGCAAGTTCCTACTCATCCTTCACACTTCAGCTAACAGGCCAGCTCTTGGTAAGCTCTCTGAAACCTCCCAACCCCACTCTGCTCCCTTGTTTAAAAATATTAAAAGAAAGAGAAAGGAACATCTTTAGTTGCTTCTCACTTCTTTGGCGATAAAATCCTTACCACAGCCTGCATTTCTCTAGCCTTATGTCCTCTCACCTTCCCGTCAAGGGTTGGGGGAGCCCTTGCCTTGGCCTCCTCAGGTGTTCTGCTCCCTCTTCCCCGGGCCGTTCCTCTGTCTGGCAGGGCCCCCCTTCCGGTTCACACAGGCCACCTGTCCCTGCTCACTGGCCTGGCCCAGCAAAGACGCTCCCCAGCCCGGTCGGCTCTCACAGCCCATGGGCCTCTCCATCGGACACTTACACCGCTTGTAATTTTGCAGTTATTTTGTGATTATTTGAGCAATGTCTCCCCCACTAGTCGGACTGCAGGCTCCAGGAGGGCAAGGACTGTGTGTTTCCCTCACCACGGTCACCCCAGCCAGCATCCCAGCCAGGCCCCAGTGTGGGCACCAGCACGTGGTGAATGGACGACTCCTGTTTTCGGGGCCCCCCCCACGTCCTCCAGATACCTTGTATAAATCCTGCTGTGATCACTCCCCCATCACTTTGCCCCTTATTTACTAGACTGTCATCCCCAGGGAGTGGGGACCATGTTTGAACCAACTTTGTCTCCTTAGTGACGGCACACCGTAAGCGTGTGAGAAATGTCTGAGCGAGCACTGTGTGTGGGTAACTGCTTATTAACAGGCAGCGGCGGAAAGATTTTGGTGAATGGCCGGGGTGACCGTGTTTAGGACCCAGACGGTTACATCGTTTTGTTTTCCTTCCTACCTCTTCATAGATCAGAATACAGAGGAACCACGTTTTCCCAAGCCATATTTATAGCCATCCTTTTTTCCCCCAGAAATTTACCTATTATATTTTAAAATGACTTTCTGTGAGTGAAATCAGCATCGTATCTTTCTCACTGGGAACAGCCTAATGTAAACGTCTGCAAAGTCCTAACGCATAACCACACAGGAATCCAAGCCCCTTCGCCAGTCTGGGGGAGACCATGAGCCAGTGTGAGCAGTGACAGCAGGAAGGGGTCGGTGCTCCCAGCCGGCACCCGTCAGCACCCACTGGCCTCCGCGCCTGGTGTTCGAATTCCCAGATGCTTACTGCCGCTACCGGCTCGCCCGTCCTCATTGCCACCTTTGCTGCGGCCCGTCGGGCATGCAATGCAGGGCACCGCTGTCTCCTGGTCTGTCTCCCTCCCTTCCAGGTGGAAGGCCCCTCACATGCACCCCGACCTCTCACACCCGCTTCAACCCCTGTGCTCTGATGATCCGCCCCTCCGTGCATCCTTTCCCCAGCCTGCAAACCAAGGGCCTCCTTCCTGTCCTGGCTGGGCTACCAAACCGAACGGGTCCAAGCTAAAAACCTGCATCCCTCCCTACCGCATTCTGGCCCTCCTGGCGAGCGGGCCTCCTGCATGCCCCCTGCTGGGCGATGCTCAGCTCTCAGGCTGGAAGCCACCTTACCTGTTCTCCTGACTGTACCACAGCCAGTCAGTCGTCTCGCCCAGCGGGTCATGTCCTGTGCTTATCCTACCAGGAAGCACTTAGTGTCTGCACAGTGACTGTCTTTGCTGGCCCTCGCCAGTTGTTGTTGGGTTTTGTAACAGCCTTCTGCTCTCCGCCTCCTGTTCTTGGTTCTTACAAGGCGTCCTTCACGTTTGCCGCCAGAATGTTTTTCTGAGTCTCATCACAGCACTCTGACGTCTGTGTTTAAAAGTAGCGCAGAGAGTTAACAGCAGACTTCTTCCTTTAGAAGCAAATTAGTCAAGAAACTTTGACTAGGTAGAACTCAAATGAATAAATGCTGATTGAGAGGCAAGTAAATATAAGCCGTAGTGTAGGATTATGAGTAACTATGTCTAAGGCATTATCTATATGAAATATGTTAAATTTGCTTGTAAAATTCAGGTATTCAAATAGATTAGTTTTTTTGCTGCTGGAAATATTAAGAATTGATCCTGAGTCAAATTTTGCATCTGCTTCCTATCATATTGAAGCTTTAACAAAATAAATAGGATCATAAAATTAACATTTTATTGTTCTTCAGAGATCTGTATTCACTTCACTACTCTCACTGAATTAAATTACCTTTAGTTATTTGTTTATATAAGGATAAAAGGACAAGTCAACTTGACAGAATAAAATATGGATTATTTACAAGGCCTTTGGACTTTCTCTTATTTAAAGGCATATGAATTTGTTAGCTGACTTAACTTATGTATCTTGTGCTTATGTAAGTTTGGATAATCAATAATGCCCCTTTACATAGTAATTCTCTAATAAGAAAAAATTCTTTTTTAGCATGAGTATAGAATTACCCTGCAGACCTTGTCTTGAATGACAGTAGCTTCTCAACACTTGTTTTGCTATATTGTGGTTAAATTAAATTTATTTGAACTGGCCTGGGGACCTTACCATCTTTTAGTGCTATTGTTCCAAATTCTCAATTCATAAATAAGAAATTTTGGAACCCCATCCTGTCTCACACTGAAAAGAATCTGCATTTAATTTTATTCTTAATTGAGGAAATCAGGAAAATAAGGGTAAGAAAACCAAAATGAGAGCTGGAATGAGGTTAGCAAGCAAACTGAGTTCTTGGAAGACTGAACATTTGGCAGCCATAGTACCGCCTCCGGTCCCTGAGCTTCCCAGGAGCCAGAGGGGACCATGAGTAGTTACGTGAGTCACAGTGTCATGATACAAGAGCAGCCATGTGCCTAGAAGTGCAAGTCTTCCTGGTACTTGTGGCTCGTTGTATGCAGGGCCACCTTCTTAGCTTAAGTTCCATGGGGCAGTTTCTCCTGGCATCTCATAATCTTGACTAATGGCACAAGCCCCCAGGGAATAAAGCAGTTCTGCAAGCGACCAAGATTGCAAGTGCCTGGTGTAGAGTACCCAGAGGGATAGGTAGAGGGCTTGCCTTTTAGTGAATCCTCCATAAATAGTATTTATTTCTAAGTTTTGATTCATTTTGAATAGCAGTGGGTGTGAAGTTATGCTCCCAGATAAGATCTAGGCTAAGTAGAAAGCTTTGCCTCTACATTGAGGGATTTACCATGGCCAGAACCAGAGACCTCTGAGAATCTCAGATCCCCTCCAGTTCAAAACCTTCCAGTTCTATACCTTAGAGATTTTTTTAAGGGGCTATTATGATGGATGATCTGTTTAAACAAAAGAACTTTCAGGTGAGACACTCAAGTAAATTAGTTATAAAATGAACCCCTGTGTAACTAAATTGGTTTATTCTATAGAATTAGTGTGAGCTATGAGCCACTTAACATGTGCCCAAAATTAAGACTGGTTTCAGAAAATTTTATCTAAAGCTAATTTTTCAAATATCTTGAGCTCAGAGCCATTGTCTGTTAAGACTACTCTTGTTTGTTAAAGCTCGATATCTGCATTCAGTAGAATGGCTTTCCCTCTGTGCTGAGAGAGAGAGAGAGAGATTTCACTACACTTTGTTCTTCTCAGGTGGTCATAGTTTTGTTGACATAGAGTCTCCCCCAGAAAGGTAAGAGTTTAGCATTTAGCATACTGATAACATTTCTTCCCATTCCGAGCCAATATATTATATATATTCGTCATCTCAAAACTAGTGAAAACATTTTATATTTTCAGTGGCAGTCAGTTAGTAAACACATTTTTTTCTGATGAAACTGCTTTGTAACCGAGTAAGCTTGGACCCAGAGGTAAAAGAATGGACCTTGAAGTGTGTTCTTAAGACTAACACAACCAGATTATTTTTCTGTCTAAAGTATTCGGAAGTAACTTACCTCCACATATTTCACGTTTAATGGATCAGAATTGTGATGGTCAATTGTGTGTTCAAATGCTTTATGCCAAACATAGCAAATGTTGAAATAACAGTAACCGGAGGTATATGTAAATTCTTTCCAGAACTAATGTTACTAATTTGCTATAGTGTGTATTAAATGAATAGTAAAGAAAAGATACACACATGTAGTTAGTAGGTGAAAGATTAAAATAATATCTAAGATTGCTTGTTAGACTAAAACAATTCATACCTATCCTTTCAGTCTGTTTATATAATTCTTCTGGCTAAATGTAATTGAACTCTTTCCTGTTGGAATAGAAACCTTACAGTTATCATTGGGTCACAGGTTTTTGTGGGAGTTTTTCTCTCCTTGTATTCTAGCTAAATAAAATTTTTCAATTCAACAGTTGTTATAGAGCACCTACTGTGCGCAAAGCGTAGTATGTCCTGTGGGGACACAGAGATGGACGAGGTCTGGGCTCCTGTCAGGTGAGAAAAAGAACCTGGAAGATGTGCCCATAAGTCCCAGCATCCCAGGGGGGCCAGAGGCCAGGAGATGGCACAGAAGGCAGATGTGCTCATTAGTGGGAACTAAACTCTGCTTGCGAGCTATAATACTGAAACCACAACTTCACCTTGAATATTATCCTACCCCCTTAATCTCATCACGACATATTACCAGAGGATTCCATCCTGTGGTGAGATCCTCATACTTTTTAAAAAGTAGTCTTCCTCTTTCCCTCTCTCCTTCCTCCAAGACTCTGTATTCCTTCTTCCGTATTTTTCTTTCCTTTCCCATATGTTTTCCCAGTCATATAGAAATAAGGGATTTTGAATTCTATATTTGTCTTTGGCCTCCCTTTGCAGAATGGCTCTCCACTCTGGTGAAATTCCTTTCATCCTTCAAGGATGTCAACCTCCCTAGAAAGACTTCCCAGACCCCCAGGCTGAGTTACTCCCTCCTTCCTCTCTATTCTCAGAGCACTTCCCATATAGTCCCGTTATAAGATACAGTGATTTATAGTGTGTCCCAACCCCGGGAGCTTTGTGAAACCATGGCCGGTTTCCACTTGGATCCTAAGCACCTCACGCCGAGTCTGGGGCCTAACGGATGAGTGTGAGCGAATGAGCAAAGACCTTCCTTTGAGTAGTAAGTGCATCTCACAAAAGTCTTCTTTTCTCTGCATCTCGGCGATATTCGATACAAACAGAAAGAATATTTTTAAATAATGGTGAAGAGTCCCTCAAAATTAACATTTCAAATATAAAGCAGCCTAAATTTAGTCCTCTTAAGTAATGAGAGTTTTTATTTTGTTGGGTTTTTTTTTAACATCATGATAGAAAATATATGGTACAGGCTGTTTCAAGAAATATGGCTTGAAATTAGAGTCAGAATTTTGACCACCCTTCTTTATACAGAGTAAGATGGTTAGTTACAGTGAAGTGAAGGGACAGGCTGAGGAAAGGGCTATAGAATACCAGCCTGACACAGGACACTCAGGTAAGACCAGGTTCTACATCCACGGATCAGCATCTTCTCAAAACCAGGAGTGCCCGCAGTCCTGAGCACTGAGGCTAAGACCACTGTAGGGGAGGAAAAACTTACTCAACTCTCTTATGCTCTGTGCACGGAGCCTGTGAATTAAACTGTCAGAAGACTAACAGGAGAGACCATGTATGAATTTTATTTCATGTTAATATTTTTGCATAGCATGGAAGGAGCTTCATAGAAAAGTGGCAGCCCCAAAGAAGCAGTTAGACTTGGGGGCTTGTGTACCATTTTTACAAAGGGTGGTAAATTGTGGAGCAGTGACTAGACAAAGCCAAAGGATTTGGGCAGCTAAGGACAGGATATTGTTGGAAATTGATAGGAAATATATGGGGGAAACTAACAGAAGACAGGGTTATTTTAGTGTGGTTTGTGTAGACTCATCTCAGCATAAACTCCCCATATCTGGTGGTAAGAATGTTCTCTTCTTCCTGGTACCAGGAGGACACCTTTCTCATGGGAAATTTATGCCCTGCTTTTGGCAGAGAAGAGAAGGGCAGAGAGCCCTTCCTGCACCTGCTGTTTCTCAGTTGCCTTCAGCTCAAAATAACCAAATGCCGAAGTGGCATATTAGGGCGTGGAATGTTCTCCCCTTCATTATCATGATTTGACTTTGGACTTGGCTGTGGGATCTGTATGGTGGGGACCTTTTGGAAGAAGGGGCGGGGAATATATTGACAATCTTTGCTGTGACTCATGGGCCTCACACATCTAAGATCAGCTGATGCACTTGGTAGGCTGTGTTGCCAGAGGGTTAGAGGAGATACAGGTGCAGCTGTGCCTGGTTTGCGGCAGGTGCCCTGGATCCATTAGCTGCTGTGAGAGGAGGGTCTGTAAGTAGCCTCTAATGAATGAGCAGGACTTGCCTGTGGGAACTGTTGGCACATGCCTGGGACCGGCCCTTTCAGCCTCCAGCCTCTGAACCTTGAAGGGGCTGCCTGGGTAGAAGTTTTGTCCAGATCAGCATTTCCCAAAATGTAATGGGTGTTACTGGAGGGGGGAGAAGCCCTGTGAAGGAATCTAGGTGCCTAACTTTGCTTTCTCACATTTCCAGGTATCTTCACTGCTTTAATGAGTAAATATTCTTTGTGGCTCTTCCTGCAGGAATGCTGGTATTTTCACGCAGTGCATGGTGAGAAGTGTGGGTCCACATGTCAGATCTGACTCTCTCCTGCTTTGGGCTCTTGAAAGCACTTCTAGGCAGTTGGAGGGCTCCCCAAATCTGCCACATCACCCATTGTCTGCCTGCCATCGTTGGTCTTATCCATGAGACCTCCTTATATCTAGAAAACATACGTTGCTCACTTATTCTTGCTGGTGACGAATGGCAGGAGGAAAGGATAAAATAAACAAAAACGCATTTTATTTGGCTTCTTTTTAGCAGCGCTGATAGGAAATTTTAATGAAGACATTTGAGTTTAATGACGGAGAGGAATTTTTATTGTTTGTGCTTTATTTTCCCCCATAAAGTGGAAAGTCCAAAATTAATTGAATATTCTACCATATATAGTTATTCTCCTCAAATTTAAATCATTTAAAAGTCCTGTCTTACATTGGCATGGTTCACACTGTAATTTTAAAATAAAATTTTTAAAGCTGTATTCTGTAGTCTAACTTTTAACACTTATTACATGATGAAAGCTTTTTTAATGCCAGGTCAAGCTCATCTCAGGTAGATGAGGGGGTCGCAGGGGAAGAAGCAAAAAATCCCATCCCTGCACATGGAGCTTTCATGTCGTGGTGACCCTTTTAAAAGAAATATGGCCAGATCCATAAGAAGAGGATATGTATATGTGAATACACTTAATACTTGAGCATTATCTTTGGTTTTTCCCTCACAGGAGTAGTTTGAAGGACTCCACAAATGAAGGACATGTTTCTCTTTTGGTCCAGGAACATGTGAGGAGGGGACTGTGGGTCTGAGCTCTTCGAGTCCAGCTTGCGGGGCACCCGTGCTGTCTACACAGCCGTGTCTAAAACCAAGAAATGGGGAAGCCAGGACCCCGCCGCTGCGCGATCTATATGCCTCCCTGCCACAAAGCTAGACAGTGTTTTATAGGTGGCCTTTACTTTGATAAATTGGTTTACATTTTGAAAAATCTTGTTTGCAGCAAAATGTCAGTGGCAATGAGGATAGATCCAAGTGGTAATTAGAAGTTTAATTTTGATGAATTGTAGGTTAAAGATCTTAAATGTTTTTATGCACCAAAAAGGAAGCCTGGACAGAAACACTCCTAAACTTTTCCTCTAGGGCCTGAGGAGAGCTCTGCTACAGGACAGTGGAACTTTTCTTTCTTTCCGTTATTTATTGTTGTTTTTTTTTTTTGAAGAGACTGTTACCTTTTTTAAAATCCCCATAGAACTGTACCTAAAATCTGCAGTTATATAAAAATGGTTTTTAGGTCATCGTGTTTTGAATGTACTTTTTGTTATATGTACATAATTTTCATATTTATTATTTTAATACATAGAGGCCATTAATTTACCATAATTCCTTACACACACATCTGTCGTTTCCATAACTACACCTGGGCAACTGAACTCAGCTGGACAAAAATCACCCAGTTTGGCAAATGGGTACTGGATGTTACCAACCTCAGCTGGCTCTTCTCATTGCATAGAGAGTTCTGGAAGTCTGGTCAGGCTCTCTGTTTCTGAAATAATTGTTTTAAATTCCTCTTCTCAAACTTCCAATCCTCCTCACTCTTTTTTTATAATTTTGTTTTCTGATGTATACTCCAGAAGCCATAACATAAAAGAATAAACTCGTATTGGCACAAAAACAGAAATATAGATCAAAGGAATAGGATAGAAATCCCAGAGATAAACCCACGCACATATGGTCACCTTATTTTTGTGTGTGTGTGTGTGTGTGTGATACGCGGGCCTCTCACTGTTGTGGCCTCTCCCTCACGCGCAGGCTCAGCGGCCATGGCTCACGGGTCCAGCCGCTCCGAGGCATGAGGGATCTTCCCGGACCGGGGCACAAACCCGTGTCCCCTGCATCAGCAGGCGGACTCTCAACCACTGTGCCACCAGGGAAGCCCCCGGTCACCTTATTATTGATAAAGGAGGCAAGAATATACAATGGAGAAAAGACAGCCTCTTCAAAGTGGTGCTGGGAAAACTGGACAACTACATGTAAAAGAATGAAATTAGAACACTCCCTAACACCGTACACAAAAATAAACTCAAAATGGATTAAAGACCTAAATGTAAGGCCAGACGCTATAAAGCTCTTAGAGGAAAACATAGGCAGAACACTCTATGACATAAGTCACAGCAAGATCCTTTTTGACCCACCTCCTAGAGTAATGGAAACAAAACCAAAAATTAACAAATGGGACCTAAGGAAACTTAAAAGCTTTTGCATAGTAAAGGAAACCATAAACAAGACAAAAAGACAACCCTCAGAATGGGAGAAAATATTTGCAAATGAAGCAGCTGACAAAGGATTAACCTCCAAAATTTATAAGCAGCTCATGCAACTCAATATCAAAACAACAAACAACCCAATCCAAAAATGGGCAGAAGACCTAAATAGACATTTCTCCAAAGAAGAGATACAGATGGCCAACAAACACATGAAAGGATGCTCAACATCACTAATCATTAGAGAAATGCAAGTCAAAACAATGGGGTATCACCTCACACCAGTCAGAATGGCCATCATCAAAAAATCTACAAACAGTAAATGCTGGAGAGGGTGTGGAGAAAAGGGAACCCTCTTGCACTGTTGGTGGGAATGTAAATTGATACAGCCACTGTGAAGAACAGTATGGAGGTTCCTTAAAAAGCTAAAAATAGAACTACCATATGACCCAGCAATCCCACTACTGGGCATATACGCTGAGAAAACCAGAATTCAAAAAGAGTCATGTACCACAATGTTCATTGCAGCTCTATGTACAATAGCCAGGAAGTGGAAGCAACATAAGTGTCCATCGACAGATGAATGGATAAAGAAGATGTGACACATATATACAATGGAATATTACTCAGCCATGAAAAGAAACAAAATTGAGTTATTTGTGGTGAGGTGGATGGACCTAGAGTCTGTCATACAGAGTGAAGTAAGTCAGAAAGAGAAAAACAAATACCGTATGCTAACACATATGTATGGAACCAAAAAAAAAAAAAATGGTTCTGAAGAACCTAGGGGCAGGACAAGAATAAAGATGCAGACGTAGAGAATGGACTTGAGGATATGGAGGGCTCAGCAGCCATGGCCCACTATTGTCAATTTTTCTTTTATTGTGGTAAATTACTGATTTTGTTATGTCATTAGGCACTTTTAAATAATTCATAAGTAATGACTATTGTAATAATTTAGAAAGCATAAATTCCAATAATCAAAACTAATTATTGTTAACATGCTGTTTCCTTGTAGTTTTTCTGTACCTATATTTTACCTAATTGAGAGCATCCCGAATGTAAAGTTATATCCTTCATTTCAGGAAACTTAACATTAGAGGGTAAAGTTAGATTCCATATTCAACATCTTCCACTAAAATTAATTCCAGGAAGATCAAAGAGTTAAACATAAAAAGGTAAATCATAAAAATTTTCAAGAATACATGGGTGAATATTTTTTGTGATTTCACAGTAGAGAAGACTTTTGTACATACATATTATATAACCAGAAGTCATAACATGAAAAGTGTTACACTTTACTGCGTAAGAACTGAATGTTTTTACCTGACAAACCACACGCACATAAAGTCAAATGACAGTCCAAGGAGAACATTGCAACTCACCCCAAAGGGATAGTTTCCTTAACACCTTCCTAAATAGGTCTTACAAATCAATCAAAAAGACACATCACTCAGTTAAGAAAAGGCAAAGGTTATTAACAGACACAGAGGGCTTTAAACTTGTGAAAAGGTGGTCAGCAGCACTCATAACAAGAAAAATGTAATTAAAAGTGAAATGAGAGGGCCTTCCCTGGTGGCGCAGTGGTTGAGAGTCCGCCTGCCAATGCAGGAGACACGGGTTCGTGCCCTGGTCTGGGAGGATCCCACATGCCGCGGAGCAGCTGGGCCCATGGGCCGTGGCCGCTGAGCCTGCACGTGCAGAGCCTGTGCTCCGCAACGGGAGAGGCCGCAACAGCGAGAGGCCCGCGTACTGCAAAAAAAAAAAAAAAAAAAGTGAAATAAGAGACCGTTTTTCATCTGTTAGGTTAGCAAAGATCAGAAAGTTTGATGACACATGTTGGCAATAATGTTGAAAACCAGCAACTTACATGTTGCTGATGGAAGCTTGGACCAGTCCCTCTGCAGAGAGAACTTTGATGATATTTTATCAAATCTACCATATACATATCCTTTGCCCTACCGGTTCCATTTCTACGAATTGTTCCCACAGACACACATGCACGTAATGCTATAGTAATAGCAAGATCAGAAACAACCTACATACCCGTTAATAAGGGGCCCACTAAATGGACTGTAATTCACGCATATGGTGGAACCCTGCACAGCCCTTTATGGGTCAGCTCATTTGTACTGACAGGAAATGATTGCTCAGATACATTTTTATTCAGGAATTAGAGGTGCGCCATATGTTTAGAACTCCATTACTTATGAAGAGAAGTATACACATAGCGGGTATAATACGAACCCAGTATCTCTGGTAGGCTACACAGGCTACACAGGAACCTGGCAACTGTGATTGCATCTCGAGAGAACAGGGTCTGGAGCGGGAGGGAGACTGATAATTCTCCTTACACCTTTTTATACCTCCGACTTTAGTATTTGCGGCTTTAAGGTTTTTGAAGCATCTCTTTTAAAAGCTGCATGATGTCATCATTTATGAACATTTAAGGTTGTTTCTATTTTTAATGCTTATAAACAATTCTGTAATGCATATCTTTCTGTATACATCTTTGTACATATTTCAGATTGTTTCTGTAGGATCACTAAGAATAGAATTAGTGGATAAAAGATAATGAACATCATTATACATTATGATGTATGATAGTATCTTCCCCACAGGAGATATAGTTCATATCCCACCATCAGGCTGTACATGCCCTTTAGGTTTTTATATTATTATTATTTATTTATTTATTTTTGTCTGCGTTGGGTCTTTGTTGATGTGCGCAGGCTTTTCTCTAGTTGCGGCGAGTGGGGGCTACTCTTCATTGCAGTGCACGGCCTTCTCATCGCTGTGGCTTCTCTTGTTGTGGAGCATGGGCTCTAGGCACCTGGGCTTCAGTGGTTGTGGCACTCGGTCTCAGTAGTTGTAGCTCATGGGCTCTGGAATGCAGGCTCAGTAGTTGAGGTGCACGGGCTTAGTTGCTCTGCGGCATGTGGGATCTTCCCGGACCAGGGCTCGAACCCGTGTCCCTTGCACTGGCAGGCAGATTCTTAACCACTGCACCACCAGGGAAGCCCGAAACTCTCTTCGTCTTATTCATGTGCACACAGATGACCTGTCATATTATTGAATCAAGGAGTACGTAAATATCAGCTATCCAGAATTTCCAGGGAATGCATCCTTCTGGGAAGCTGAGTTCCCATAGTTTACTAGACGTTGATGCTGTAATTATAGGAAACCTTCTTTAAATTTTGTCTCTTCGTTAGATATATTACACATTGATACATGGACATGTGTCACAGAGTATAAATGTAATCTACTTTTCCTAGTTTTTTGGTTTTTATATATAAATTTATTTATTTATTTTTTGCTGCGTTGGGTCTTTGTTGCGGTGCGTGGGCTTCTCATTGCAGTGGCTTCTCTTGTTGCGGAGCACGGGCTCTAGGCTCACAGACTTCAATAGTTGTGGCACGTGGGCTCAGCAGTTGTGGCTCCGCGGTGTGTGGGATCTTCCCGGACCAGGGCTCGAACCCGTGTCCCCTGCACTGGCAGGCGGATTCTTAACCACTGCGCCATGAGGGAAGTCCCACGCCCTTTACTTTTTAAAAAAATTCTGCTAATTTGATGGACAGAAAATGATACCTTGTTTAAATATACATTTCTTTGATTATGACCAAGGCTGAACATTCATATATTTATATCACCTGTCTCTCTAAATTTAGTCACTTTTTGGGCTCTCTCGTGAATTACTGGTCCGTGCTGCTCACTCATTTATTTACTGTGGTCCTTTTGTCCTTCTGTTCGATTTATATGCGCTACTTATATGCTAAGGATATTAATCTTTTGTCATATTTGTTTCTAACTGGGTCAGGTCTTTAAGGACGAGTAGGAGTTAGCCAAGAGATCGGGCTGGAGGAGGACACACCACATGTGGAGAAACAGCAGGCCTGCCTTCAGGAAGAACTGAGAAAACTCCAAGTCTTCCCCTAAAGCTGCAGGCAGTGTTTCATTCTGGAAGTGGTGCTGGGTGGGGTGGGATTGATGAACAGGAATATACTGTCCATGCTAATGCACTTGACCCTTATTCTGAAGATAATAGAAAACCGTTAGGGAATTGTAAACAGGGAAGTATGTAATGGGTGTTATTTACAGCTGCTCCCAAAACTGAGAGCCTTTGGTCTCCAGAGTGGATTTCTAATAGGAACTTTACCTCCTTACCCATACCCTTATCGTTGGCCATTGTCCTCCTTCTTAAAGTAATTAAACTCAGTTATTTCACTTAAACTTAACTGCCTTTGTCACCAGCTCTTTCCCTCATAATGCTCGCAGCCCAGCCGCTTTTCCTAAGACATGCTTGGCACTTGAACTATTTGTAGCAGTACTTGGAGCAGTGTTGGGAGATAAGATGATCTTTTTAAGCTTTGTGATGCCAGAGACAATTTTCTTTAATGCCTTTGCAAAAGAATAAGAACTTGGCTCATCCCAAGTACTTGTCAAAGGTTGGATACTTGGGGTTTATTGGCCCCTGGAGGAGACACAGCTTGGAGTTGAAAATCCCAGACTGTGTTCAGCTGGGTTCAGAATCCAGCTCTGCCACTTACTGGACATTTGATCTTGGCCTTTTTTTTTTTTTCCCAATCTCTGAGTTGTAGTTTGTGCAGATTAAATCAGATAATGTATATCCAGTTCTGAGCACAGTACCCCGTGCATGGTACCTGTGCCAGAAATCATAGGTATTATTTGTCCCTTTGGACCCTCAAAACAGCACTGGAAATGACTAGAAAGCACCCTTTTCTTTGTGGATTTTGAAAATAGAAATCTGAGGTTATACTTATCTGTGTTGCATTCAGTATTACCTGCTTAAAGTTCTTTTTTTATCCTTTCTTAAAATATTTTTCCTCTGACCTTGGAGTTCAAGGTTTTAAAAGTAAATATCTTGCCATTGGCATTGTCATCTGGTTAAGTCTCAATGAACCGTCTCAATTTTTTATAATCACTTCTGAAATATTCTCTCCATTAGAACTTTAATTACCTACACAGTCCACTTTGTTCACACTTATTATTCATAAGTTATATACCTTTGCCCTCTTCTGAAGGTTATTTTTTTCTTACATATTTCTCATCAACTTATCTTTCTGTGTTTTAGATTTGATTTCCTAGTTTGTCCTCTCTTCTGGCTTCTGTAATAACTGTTAATTTTTACTTCCTTCAGCTGTGTACTTAATTATCCTCTAACATTGCCGTCTTTGTTTTGTGGGGGTTTTTTTTTCCCTTTTTTTGCTTTTCTTAAAAGTGGGCAAATGTAATAATGTAGCTCCTATACTATTTATGTTTCAATTTTCTTTAGAAGTCAACCTATTGAAGAATAATTTACATACAATAAAGCATCCACTTTAAGTGTGAGGCTCAACCTTTTGACCAATATACAATCAAGAACTGTTCCATTGCCCCAGAAAGCCTCCTCAGACCCTCTGAGTTCCCTTTGCCTGGCTCTTATTTCCTCTTTCATGATTTGGGTGTGGATTTCATCCTCCAGCCGCCCCTGAGGCCAGTAACCTTGTTGATCTCCACCTCCCACAGTGCTTACATGATAGGCCTTCTAGACTTCCTCATTGGATTCTCATGGTGAATTTTGTCATCATTCCCTTTCAGAGGTTAATTCAATCTTTGTGCTACAACCCTTTCCATTCTATTTCTTTATCAGTTTCTTACTCTTTGTTGTGATTTCCTTACTGATTATTAGTATTTTTCTTGAAGGTCTCTTTGATATGATATTTGGATAAGTTTGTATATTTAGTAAATATTTATTAAGCACTCTCTCTGAGCCAGGCACAAGGAAGATAAAAGTCCATACTGTGTGGGGCTACCATTCCAGTGGGAACTTAAACGTTCATAAGAAGGAAGCTTTCTGCTCTGTTCCTTACCCAGAGTGCTTGTGACCTTCAGATGATCCTTGAGCTTCTCCTCTAAAGCTGTGACTATGCATTTTATTATACACAGCATACATACACCGTAATCCCAAGACTTGCATTAATCTGAGGTAAGAGCCTGAACCAAGATTAGAGCTGAGGGTTCGGAGAAGTGGAAGATGATGCAGAAGACTGTAAGTTGAAACAGTAAGATTTTGTGATTGTCTAAATGTAAGGAATTACGGGAAAGGAAGGAACTTAGGATGAATACCCAGATGTCTGACTTGGACAGTTGGCTGTCTGAGGATCCTCCTACCTAGGAATGAAATACCGGCCATCGGGGAAAAAGGAAGAGAAGATGGTAACTTCAGTTTTCACAGTGTTCAGTGGGAGGATCTGTAGTGGGCATAGTGGGCGCCTTTTGTTGGCAAGTCCAAAAGGCAGTTAGGTTCTACGGATTGGTTTTATGGTCCAGAACCAATGGCATATATACATATATGGTAGTTGAAACCTTGGGCATAGATGCGGTTACTGGAAGACATGTTACTAAAATGAGGTCCAATATGGAGCCCTAGAGAATACAACATACGAGAGGTAGCAGGGTCAGATAAGCCCGCACGGAAGACTAGGAAGAAACAGCTCGTAGACCTAAAGGTTAAGAGGAGAGACTAGCCAGCTGCGGAACTCTCCATCTGCAAAGCAAAGATAGATACCTCAGTAACGGTTTGCAAACACTGTCATCTGTCTCACTATAAAAGTTGACTGTAAAGATCTTACTTTACTACGTATTATGAAAATTTTTGTTACCTAAAATCGGTGGCCTATGTATGCACTGAGTGGCCTTTAGATATTAAGGCTTGATGAATCTTAAGACTTGACCTCAAGAAGTGAGCAGACAGCAGTGTCACGGAAGCACACATCGTGGTTTCATCAGACAGTATGGCCTCAAAGGTGTGTGAGGGTGGACAGATGACCCGAAGCAGCAGTAGGGTCCAAGGGCGTAGCAGCACTCTCAGCCCCGTGGAGTCTGGAGGCGGGGTGAAGCAGCTTCCCCCTAGTGGCTGCGAGGGAAGCATGTCTTCAGGAGCAGGGCACCTCCGAGTTAAGGCCGGTGGAGGGAGGACGTCCTTCCAGGCAGGTGCAGGAGTTTGCCCCAAAGAGGCCAAGAGAAAGGGTTGAGTCGTTCTGTTACTGGAATACTTGGCTTGGGGCTGTGGGAAGGGGAGAAGGCACAGGTGTTTTTACAGGATGGATAGGCAGAGAAGCCAGCATGTGGGGTGGTGACGAAGGATGACAGAAATGAAGATATTACATCAGCTGGTTGCCAGATGACACCTCTTGCCCGCTGAAGCCAACGTGAGCCTCCAGGTGCTGGGCGGCTGTGATTATTATGGCCTGCATTTGGCTGACAGTGGTTCTGGAAAGAGGTGAAGCAGGACCTCAGGCACTGTAGAGCTGTCGTTCCTGCCGGCCGTATTGCCCTGCGCCAGGGACGTTGGAGTGGCTGGAAGAATCTCACAAAGGAGTTTGATCCTTGCAGTGGGGAAGGGATGGCCAGTAGCACCTGTGTACACTGGAGGTCTGTTGGCACGGAGCAGGGAGAGGGGGTGGAGAAGAAGAGACTCGTGGGGATCTGCTGCATGAAGTAGCGCTAAGAAACCGCAGTTTCCGGAGGGTAGAGGCAGAGCAGTGACGTGTTAGCAGAACCACCTGCCGTTTCTGTGGATGCCGTCTACTTTCTCATGGTAGCCGTTGCCGTTCTGTTGCCCTTTACGTGTTAATTTTTGTCTTATTTCAGACAGCCTCCGTCTCCCGCTAGGGTCGCCCCAATGCAGGCCGTTGTGCAGCAGCTGTTGGCTGCCATCTCCTTGGCAGCATCTCACGTTTTTCTTCGAAATGTTCTTGCTTAGTGATACAGTCAAGGGACTGATGGCAAGAACGTGTTCGAGGATAAGTGGTTTCCCTTGGCAGCGGTGAAAAAAACGCAAATGATACAAACCAAGGCGGGGCAGGATTGAAATAATTGGTGGTTAGCCCCTTCCTAGAAAACGGGAAGACTCAGCCCGATTTGTGATTGCCTTCACAAAATGATGACCATTTGAAATGAGAATCATATAAGTAAAAACTGTTCATGCAGTAGTGGTTCTATGGTCCAGAACCAGCGCAGTGTCTTCTCTTGGGGCAAAGGGAAGTGCCTGTGCTCTAGACGTGGGGGGGGGGGGGGGGGGGGGGGTGAGCAAGAAAGGGGGGAGGGGACCTTTCCATGTCACTCGTTCCACAGGTGCAGCCAGAATTGGAATGACAGCTTTTGATTTTGCTTCAGACACATTTAATTGGAAGATCAAGAGCTTCGTTCCTTTAGGTATAGACTTTGGGGAGACTAGAATACACAAAGGCACACTTAGAACGCTGACCTTGAGCTCAAATGATACAAATTGTTGAGTGTCTTCGGCTATTTTCTAATTTCCTTGAACTTTAGAAGAACTTGGGTCGCTGCGTCCCGAGACGCACTCCTTTGCTCCTAGCTCTTCTGGCTAGGTGCTGGCTTTTAGGAGAATGGATTCAGTAATGACTACTATCGCCCGTGGTATTTTTCCAAAAAGGAGAATTGAAACACTGGATGAGTCCCTGAGGTAAATTCCTGTTGTAAAACCAAGCCTGCATGTGGAACGAAATATTAGAATTAAACTATTTTGTTCCTTCTCTGTTCCCATCACCACCAGAAAGAAACTGTTTTGGAGGAGCGTGTGGGTGTGAGGGAGAGCAGTGATGTTGTGTGACACAAATAACCAGTATGTTGTGCACGAAAGGTGCCGGAGATTGCTTTAGCCACCCAGCTGCTGCCTGCAGTCTTGTTAGATCAGCAGCTGTACCTGAGGAAAAGCTATATAAATCTATGTATGTATATCCATTTCCAATCCCTGTGACCCTGAGATAGATGCCGAGCGCCCAGAAGCTCCACGGCAAGCACTCCAGAAGGCTCCCATGGGGCTCAGATGAAAGACTCCACAGCAGCTCGCACCCTGAAGTGCAGGCTCCTGAACCGTCCGCTTTTCTCCCTGTGGTTCTTAACGTTACAAGATTTCATTTCCTCCTGCTTTTAAATGCAAATGGACTTGATATTTGAATGTTTAATTTTCTTTTACTTTAGGAAAGTTTATCTAAAACAAAATTAGTCCTCTCCAAAGTAAGGTTTCCCAGTTCAGTTGTATCCATCCCCCAGCTCCCGAGGAAACTGCATTCCCCTTCCCTCATTGCTCTGCTGCTTTTTCCGTTCTTCGGTTTCTAAATGGAACTAATGGTCTCACGTGGATTCTTTAGCTGGTGTTTCAAGGTAAGCGCAGAGCAACCGGAGATCATACAAACACTAGAGACAGTCGCGTCTGGTGTGTCTGACTTGGGCGGCGTCTCCTTGGTCCTCGTTTCTGTCTGGTGAGGCTGAACAGGCTTCGGGGTTAAGGCCATCACTCTCTGAGTGTGGGAGTCCAGAGGTGGCTAATTATCCACACGACAGCCTGGTGTGACCCCAAGGGTGTAGGGTGAAGCACAGGCTGACGTGAGGAGAGGGGGTACTGATTGCATTAAGGTGTAACAAGAAGAGGAAGAAGAAAAGAATAGCTTTCATTTCTTGAGTTTTTCTATGTACAGGTTTCGTACCAAATTCCAGACACACATTAGAAAGCCTAACCTTCCCAACAGCCCTGAGAGGTAGGCAGTATTAGGCCTGTTTGACAGGCGTAAGATGAGGAAACAGGGGCTTATGTTAAGAAGGTTGCCCAGGTTCTCACAAACAGAAGGAACTTGGAAAAGAATTCAAACCCAAGCCTGTCTGATGTGCAAGGCTTGCGCTTAAACCGCTGCCCTGAACTGCATGTGATGTATGTTGGGCGGGGCCGGGGGGAGTTCATGTGTATGCACTTTAGAGATGGAGAAGAGCATTTTGGTGTCATCTCCACTCTCCACTGTGGTAGGGTCGCAGTATGGATCCTTGCCTGTTACGTTTCACAAGACAAGGTGGGATGAGACCGGAAAGCTGACCCAAGCGTGTCATCGATCACCGTCTTGGTACACACACCTGCAGTGCATCGTGGCACCTGTCAATTGTCGTGTTGTCTCTGCACATTGAAGGTTCAGTTATCCATGTTAATGGAGGGAGGCCAGTTGTGAATAACCGTAAAAAGCCAATAATCTAAGGAGTGTTTCAGTAGTACTTTACCATTCACACCTGACTCGTTTGGAGTAGATTCATCTCCCCGAATCTTTCTTTTTGCTCAGTCATCCCAGGATAGTAATGGATGGGCCTGTTCCAAGAGCAGAGAGCAGAGGTGATTATCCACAGGGGCCTAGCAGACAGCTAATTCCTAAGGAACCACTTTTGAATTCATTTTTAAAAGCATCGTTTCAGACACACTGACACCTTTTCCTTTTTTCCCTGAATTCGTTTAGAAGTTACGCCATCAGGAGGATAAGAGATGCCTTCAGAGAAAATAAGAGTGTAAAGGATCCTGTACAAATCCAAGCCCTAATGAATAAAGCCAAAAGAGACCTTGGAATAATCCGTCGACAGGTAAGATGGTTCAGTGATGTACGGTTTTTCGTTAAGAGCTTTAAGCTTTGACATGTCCCCCTTGATTGGTGTTTGTGATTCACACCACAGGATCATGAAACTCTCTGCCTCTTTTTTGTTTTTATTTTTGGCTGTGTTGGGTCTTCGTTGCTGTGCACGGGCTTTCTCTAGGTGTGATGAGCAGGGGCTACTCTTGGTTGTGGTGCGCGGGCTTATCATCGCGGTGGCTTCTCTTGTTGTGGAGCACAGGCTCTAGGCGCCTGGGCTTCGGTGGTTGTGACACTCGGGCTCAGTAGTTGTGGCTCACGGGCTCTAGAGCGCAGGCTTAGTAGTTGTGGTGCACGGGCTTAGTTGCTCCGCGGCATGTGGGATCTTCCCGGACCAGGGCTCGAACCCGTGTCCCCTGCACTGACAGGTGGATTCTTAACCACTGCGCCACGAGGGAAGCCAGAAACTCTCTTCCTCCTATTCATGTGCACAAAGAAAGATGACCTGTCATATTATTGAATCAAGGAGTACGTAAATATCAGCTATCCAGAATTTCCAGGGAATGCATCCTTCTGGGAAGCTGAGTTCCCATAGTTTACTAGACGTTGATGCTGTAATTATAGGAAACCTTCTTTAAATTTTGTCTCTTCGTTAGATATATTACACATTGATACGTGGACATGTGTCACAGAGTATAAATGTAATCTACTTTTCCTAGTTTATATATATAAACTTATTTATTTATTTTTGGCTGCGTTGGGTCTTCGTTGCTGCGCGCAGGCTTTCTCTGGTTGAAGCAAGCAGCAGCTACTCTTCGTTGCGGTGCGCGGGCTTCTCTTTGCGGTGGCTTCTCTTGTTGCAGAGCATAGGCTCTAGGCTCATGGGCTTCAATAGTTGTGGCACGCGAGCTCGGTAGTTGTGGCTCCGCGGTGTGTGGGATCTTCCCGGACCAGGGCTCGAACCCGTGTCCCCTGCATTGGCAGGTGGGTTCTTGACCACTGTGCCACCAGGGAAGCCCTTTCCTAGTACTTTGAAGTCGTAATTCAAGATAATATTGCCCTTTTCTGGAAGACACTGCTATGAACCTAAATTCTGTTGCATGTGGAAGGTGTATCTGCAGGTGCAGACGGTGTGAAGCACAGCTGCTTAGGTACTGACCCCAGAAGGACCCGGCGGGGTTTTTATTTTCCTCCTGTAGAAGTGCTGGCGGTTGCCTTGGCTTGTGCTTGCTTTGCTCTTTCTCGTGAGGTGGATGGAGCACCTGCAGCAGCCTGGCCTCCTGGGTAGTGTGACGTGTCCTTCTCTCTGCAAAATTAACCAGGGAGCCGACGGCTAAAGCAGCCTGCTGGCGACTGGTTTTCTCACCCTCTAAAAAATCATCCTTTTCACTCTTTTTCTCTGATTTAGCAACAGTCACACCATAAGCTCCATTTCTGCTTCCCTTCGTTTTTCTCTCTTCCTTGCAGTGAATTTGTTTAGGGGTGGAGGGAAACCCCTTACATTTTCCTAAGATCTGCGAGTGTGTTGGAAAGGGCTTCTTTAGCATTGTCAGGAGATGCCAGCTTGGCTGACATTATGTCTTATCACGATATATGACGTGTATCGGGATATATGTTTATATCTCTGACCCTTCTTCATGCTTGACTCTATAAACAGTTCGATAAGGAAGCAGTATTAAAAACTAGTTTTCATTTTATGTCAAAATTAATAGTCTTGTTATGTTGCCTACATAATGGAACAATCCCTTCTAGAATAACATTTCAGATTCAGACAACTCTCCCTGAGTTCTACAGTTATCTAGCAATAGGATAACTTGGCCACATTCAGACAAGCCTAGGAAATGATCTTTAACTAAGAGCATGAAAAGATAATAGGATAGTCAGAAAAAGAAGCTGGTCTGCACGTTTGCACGTGTGTTAATAGAGGCAGAGAAAGGGGTTGCCATTTTAAAAACTCTAGAACAATGGCATTTTCCATGCATCAGTGGTTGAATTTTATGGGATGCTTTAGCACTGGAACTTGGAAAAACAAGCAGCCTGCGTCCTTATTTTGCATAAACTCTGGAAGATTCAGTTCTTTGGCACTTCCCCATGCAGAAGTTGGCAAGCACCTCCAAAACAGGCTGGTTTTATCTTTTACTGTAAAGTTGCTCGGAGTAGAGAGTGCTTAGAAAAGGGACCTGTAAGTAATCCGTGCCACCATTTCTTTAGTTATGCAATTGTCTGTGTCACTTGGTTTGAAATGCTTTTAGAAAAGAAGAAAAAAAAGAAAGGATAGACTGACTCTCACCAGACATTTCCAGTGGATCCACACAAAACAGACTCAAGCTCTGGGGCCACGGGTCGGGCCCTCCCCGGGACAGCCTGCCAGGTGCACCTTCCTGGATGGGGGACGGAGCCTGCGTGGCCCGCTTCCAGGCCCAGGGCGTCTGTGTTAACTAGCAGAGCAGCAGGTGCTTCCCTTTCACGTCAAGATTGCTCCTGAACCCGAGCTTCACGTTGACCCGAGTTAGCTTACGAGATGCAGGCGGTTCCCCGAGCCCCCTCGCTCGGAGCTGGCAAAGCTGGCCTTGGCCTAAAGGCCTAAAATAGCATCTGTATTTTCTTCATACTGGCTACTGTGACAGCTTCTAACTCGCCTCCCTGTCTGCCCCAGTGGTCTCTTCTCCACAGACTGCCAGGGTGAAAAATCAGAGCAGGTTACCGCCTGCTCAAAACCCTCCAGGGGCTTCATAGCCCCTTTTTCTTTAAACCTGGTGAAAACTAAAGTATCTGTACAAAGCTTGGGTTTATTTACAGCTGTGTGATACTCTCAGTGTTCATCAGAGTGTACCCTGGCAAGGCGACCCTTCAGTTCTTCTGGGCTCTGAGAGAGCAGACCTGGGTAACAGAGGTTCCCAGCCGCTCATTCACGTAGCCCAGTGGATTGAGCACAGAACTTACACCCAAATAGTGCTTTTACTCTACCAGTGATGGTGTATACGTGTATCCAGCTATACGAGGGTTGTGTGTAACATAAGTATTTGGATGAAGAAATATATTGTTACTGTAGGACGTAATTTTACACTGAGGGGATCAACTGGATGTCATGTTTTCTGATTCCGGATAACAACAAGGTGTTGGAGTTACACTATTTTTGCCAGCAGCTCTTTAGTGATGACAGGATTCCATACCGCATCAGCTATCCTTAAGCTAGTGTTTTTTTTAATGAAGCAATTCAAATAGTGGCTGTGTCAGACCCAGAACTATGAACCTGCCATTGTAAGCAGTTCAGAGCAGACATTATGTACAACCATTGAAGATACTAGGAAACGGGTTGATATTATGGGTAGCAGCCTTTTCGTTAACCTGAGTGTGTGTATGTGAGATGAAGCATTTTCAGTGTTTAGCTTTACACTTATTATTTTTGTGGATCACTAAAAGCAATGTGCCCAGTTTATTGGCATTTTGGGTGGTGATAAGTGAGAGTCTCTGAAACCATATTTTTTACTTCATCTGATACTTTATGGTTTAGTTTTTAAATGACCTTTCGAGAGGAACGTCCCACAATCACTTTCTGAATGTGCCTGTCGTGAGATGAGAAGCCATTGAACAGTGACAGGCCTCTCTCACGTGGGTCTCCACAGCGCCTGTGCCAGTGCCCCATGGGGTGGTCAGAATTGAGTGAAAGGGATGCCTTACCTGCCCCCAGTGGGCACCCTGTAGAACAGCCTGTGAAAAGGTAGGAGTGTTTTATCTGTATGTCTTGTGGGGAAAAGTAATAATGCACTTTATCTCTCTTCAAGTACACTTTTAGCTTAAGTACCATTTTGGTAGGTTCAGGGGAATCTCTAAAATTTACTTGGAAATTGTTTTTATGAAGGAGAGGAAAGTCAGTCCGTACATTAGGGGCATTTAAAATACATGGAAAGAATTATACATTATTCACAATATCCAAGAGGTGGAAGCAACCCAAATTTCCACCGACGGATGGATAAACAAAATGCGGCATTTACATACAATGGAATATTATTCAGCCCTTAAAAGGAAGGAAGTTCTGACACAGGCTACAACATGGATGGACCTTGAGGACTGTGCTCAGTGAACTAAGCCAGACACAAAAGGACCAGTACCGTGTGATTCCGCTTATCTGAGGTCCCTAAAGTGGTCAATTCAAGGAGGTAGAAAGTAGGATGTTGGTTGCCAGGGGCTGGGAGAGCAGGAAAGGGGAGTTAGCGTTTAATGGGGACAGTTTCAGTTTTTCAGGATGAAAAAGTTCTAGAGATATGGTTTACAATAATGTGAACGTACTTAACGCTACTGAACTATACGCTTAAAATTGGTTAAAATGGTAACTTTTTGTGGGGGTTTTTTTCACAATAAAAAAAATTCTCCTTTCCCCTAAAAGAGAACTATATAACCAGTCCTCAATTTTTCTCTTAATTGAGAAAAATAAAATTGAATGCCTCAGACATTGATAACTTGAGGCTGGGAAACCTAAGTCATTCGGAGCTGGAACTACAAGCCTTCAGCTTCTTATCTGTAAAATCAAAGGGTTATGCCGTAGTTTCTAAGGCTACTTCCAGTTCTAAAATGCCATGGTTCAACGTTTCACATCAGTATCTGTCCCCTTCTTGATTATTTGCAGAAATAATGATACATTTTAGAGTAAAGTACTCTATGCTCAGCTTCCCTTGACCATTTTTCACCAAGATCTTAACTTTCCAGAGTTTAGGTTATAGGTGAGCAAAGGGGTACGTCAGCCGTGTATTTATGCCATCGTAAATTCCTAAAACTTCTCTTGGTCTAACCTTTCTGCTACGAGGAAAGTCAAAAGATTGAATTATTTTATTGATGTTGCTTGCAGCTCTGCGGTTAGCCTTCCTTTCTGGTAGAAGCCATGTTACGGGTACTAAAGCATACCTCTGAGAACACTCTTTCAAAGAAAATGGAGTGGCATTTGAAGAGCAATAACGCGTGAGTGATGGGAATGCTCTCCCCAGTTCCTCCTCAGCGTTGATGCTCTTTCTGTTTGACTCCACCCTGCCCCCTGGCCCATCTCAGTCACGTGACACACAAACGCACTGTGTGCCTTGCAATCCATGCCCACAGTTTCTTTCCCTGTTTATCGAGCACCCCCTCTATGCCATATAATTATGAATTGGTTCTGTAAGTTTTTCGGAGGCAGAGTTGGGGTGGAATTCAGAGGTCTGTCCAAACCTCACAGAAGTTCTCTCTGGCTTGGACTGTTTGGGAGCCAAGCCCACCCTTCCTGTTCTGGATACCATCTATTCACTCATTTCATGGAACACAACATAGGGTTTACTGGCATATCCCAGCAGTGCTTTCCCCTGTGCCTCTATAGACCAGCTAAGATTAGATCCAAGGATCAATCTACGTATTAAAAAAATAGTACTAAAGCAGTCAGAGGCAAAGGAGATTTCTGTGCTCTGTCTCGGACTTGGATAAACATCCTGAGGAAATCAACATGAATTTATATACAAGGACCAGAAAGAATTGCCCCCTAAGTGAACCCTGTGTCTTTTGGATATGTGAATCCTCTCAATAGGAATAAAAAATTCCCCAACCTCCTCAGAAGGTTTGAGAAAGCAGGGCAATGAGAAGGGTTTGTTGAGTTTTATAGCTTGGCCTATGTATGACATTTATTTTTTCAGCCTGTTCAATATATAGTTCCTCTGCAGCTACAAATAGACTTCTTCATACAAGAATTTAAACTAATTTCCTCTCTGCTTTTTCTGGAAATTCCTTTATTTCCTCAAGTCTGGGACAAGAGTCTTTTCGCACAGTTGGCATTCTTCTAGAAGAAATGTCTCTTAGTTGGAGACCACCCATCAGATTTGCTTCATTCCTCCAAGGCTGACAGGCACAGAACAAGATTCCACTTCCTTTCTAGAGGAAGCCTGTACCACCCCTGCCTTTTTATGTACACTAATAGTTCTCCTGCTTATTTCATGTTCACAAGAGCTCACATAGTAGTGCCGTTTATAGAAAACTTTGGCACGGGTTTCATTTGGGAATTTTTATCATGGTATCTGTCATTCTCCCATCTCGTCTAGCAGATGAGTCTCCTAGTCTAGTCTGCCAGAGATGCTCACTCTTGAGTTCCTCAAAAAGCCTTTTTGTTGCTGAAACACCTAAAGTGGAAGCAGATATTAACAATTCCGGAGCAGAAAGTACATTGATCTCAGGGGCAAGAGGTGAACGTGCTTATCTCAGCTCTGATAGTAACTTGCCCTGTGATCTTGGGCAGGTGGTTTGTTCGCCCTGTTTCCTGCATCTGTAAAGGGATGATTTGATAGATTGGGGGGCGGGGGGGTCCTCACCAGTGTCGATCCGTCGTGCCCTCTCTGGGCACGGACTCCCTGTATTACATAAGTGCTTTGAATGCCTAACAGCAGCCTTGTGAGAAAGATATTAGTATCCTTGTGTGCTCGATGAGGAAATTCAGACTTGGCGTGTTTGAATAATTCTCCCAAGGATGCACAGTTAGGAGAAGGATGGGCCTGCATCTGTTCTCACTTTTTAGCCAGTTCTCAGAAGAGGGGTCACCCTGGGTGGCCTTATCTTCACAGAAGGTAAACAACACGTAGGAGAGGAGGAGGGAAGATGTGTGTTCCTTTTTCTGGTGGTCCATTTAGAGCTCTCATTAGAAGGTAGCAGCTTCCCCTCTGTAGGCTCGTGAATAGTTTATCCCTAGGGGCTGGTCTCCTTTATCATTTCTCAGAAAACTCTCTCACCCTCTCTGCCTTCAAAAGGAAAAAACAATACAAAACCACAGTCTGAAAATGGTAAAGTTCAGCTGCCTTATTTAAGAAGTGCTTGCTCAGAATTTCCCCATAGATCCAGGGTCACAGCTCCAATTGTGCTTTTCCTGACAAGCTATCGCTGAAGTGCCCTTCAGCGGAAACCTTCTGATGCCTTACTGCCTAGCTTGTCCTTTCAAGTAATCAGAGTTAATTCCAGTCGTGCTTATGCAGAAGATCTTCTCCCAAGCTGACAGGGAAACAATGCCCCATCTTCTAGGAAGGGTGACAAAGGGGCTCCCCCTGTTTATGTCCATTTGTGTTTCTGTCCCACATCGTCCGAGGTGGCAGGGAGGTGATGACGCCCAGCCCAGTGTGTGTATGAGAACATGTGCTCATTTCCTGAGCACTGGATATCTGCATTTGATGGGTTTTACAAGCATATATATGAAGGGTGGTTTCACCTACGCTGTTGGAAAGATTTATTTTCTAATTATACATCTATCGGTCTAAAAGCTGTTGTTTCATTCAGAGACAGGATAGGAGGTTTTGAGTGAGATACACCTAAATTTAAATCCTAGCCCTTGTTAGGTAGCGCTCTATCCTCAGTCATGATATTTAATCTCTCTTAAAACTTCATCACCGTTCAGTTTGTCTGCTGAAGCCCAAGGAATACCATTCATCAGTTAAGGTTAGTTTCGTACTTGCTGTGTGTTTGAAGTACCGGAGCCATATGCTGTGTCAGAAACGTTCTCTCTCCCCCAAATCTGGTAATTAGGGCCGTCATTTCGTAGACTGGTTGGTTATAAATAATCAAAGGGCTTTAAAAATTCTCCCAGGTGTGGCACTGTTACCACCTTAGCTTTACTACGTAATGCCGGCGCACAATCAGATCAGTATTTCAAACATAGGCTTTTTCTTCGAGCATCTCCACTTCACGCAGCCTAACAAGCGCTTCCCTTTTCCTCGCCCCAAGTCTCATCTCCTTAATGTTGTAACGGCACCACCGACCTGCAGTCCCATGGACTCCCCTTCACCGTCTGTCACACATTCGAGATAGCATCACCAGAAGTCCGTGACCCAATAGGCTTCGTCTGTAAAAGGTGAGGGATTGGGTGCTCTGCTTTCCAACATCCTAATAGCACAAGACTTCTCTTCGCGAATCTGCTGTATTTAACAAACCTAAGTTTAACTGCCTTGTGGAGGTTGGGTTGGGGGTTTCTTTCATGGAGTTATCGCACTCACTTAGACGAGCGCGTCCCAGAACTGCCTGCAGAGTCACGGATGTGCCGTCGGAGCCCAGTGCGCACCCATCACTGAACGCCGGCCGGCCAGGGAGCCAGCAGAGCCAGGGTCTGCTCCCGGCCCCGGCCAGCTGGTGGGCGGTCGTCGACGCCAGCTACCCAGGGGTGTGGAGGGGTGCCCCGTGCCTCCAAGGCCCCCTTTCAGGCCTGACGTTTTCTGATTCTGAAAATAATTGACGATGATTGTTAGATCCCAGAAACATACTTGTGAATGTTGGATTTTGACCAAGGGTGAGGCGTGTCACTGACCCTCTGCATTTACTGAATTCACTTTAAAAGGAAAGCTTGGCTGCCGGGGTGTCACAGGCAGCCTGTCGCCTTGAGCACGGGGAGTGACTGGTGGCGTGAGCTGAGTTATGCAGCGGTGGTTCTCTGCTGTCAGCCCTGGCTGCGGGGCCAATTCCAGACAAGCCCTTGGCTACACTTTGTAGAAGCTTTTAACCCCCGGTGATGGCAGGGATGTTGCATGGATCACAGCGGCTTCCAGGGACCTGTGAGCTGTGACAGAAGCTGCCCTTTCACACAGGTGACAGGTCGTGGATGCCTCGTTACCAACGAGATTTCTTCACTGGGACTCGACAGACCTTCCAAGAAGGAGTGGGGTGAGGAAGGGAGACCGGGGGAAAAGAGCCAGAATCAGTTGTCCTGCGGCCTCGATCCAGGTTCTGTCTCCGCCGGGCCAAACTCAGCACTTGGTCTTTTCAGTAACTCTCAGCTGTTATTTAAAGTTTGCAACCGTCTGTGTAGCTGTCCACGTTTTTCTTAATATTACGTATTTTTCTTACTGGAAATACTTTTTAAACGGAGCCCATTTTTCCCTACAGGCCAGCGCCCGTCCTTTCTTCTCTCCTGGGCGGTTTAGGGAACCGCTAGGAAGCGGCGTGGCCCCGTGGGTTTCTGGGCCCCGCGAAGCCTGCCCCGCGCACGCCCGTGCCCCACTGCAGCCGCATCACGGCTTCAGGACCGGGAGCCGGTGAGCTCGTTGGGCTGAGTGCAGGGTGCTCGGGGCTGGAGGCGGGGCCAGCGCGGCGGCAGGACACCTAGCGCCCCGCCAGGGAGCTTCTTCCCCGCCCGCCAGCTGCCGAGGGCAGGCCTGCCGCGCCCTTGCTCCCCTCTCCTGCCACTGAAACCTGTTGTCCTCGGGGCCACCAGAGCACTCAGGTGTTAACTCCTCAGCATTTCCTGCAGGGCTTTGCCAGGGCCTCTGACTTCGCGGGGAGGCGGGTTGTCTTCTGTGCCCCAAGCTGTCCCCGGCCCCGCAGCGTGGTCAGCGCCCAAGCCTTTGCTCTCGACATGTGGGCCTCGCTGTCTCGCAGGTCGACCCTCCCAAGCTTCTCAGTGGCTTAGGTAGAACTGTGAAGACTGAATTCCGAGGGGCAGTTTCTGTATTAATATTTTTCACACACCGGGAAAAGTTTATCCACCAGAAAGAACTGGGGGCACTCACTCACTCTCAGTGAAAGGGCTTTCCAAGGCTACAAAAGTATATCTAAATCAAATTTTATAACATTCATTTTATTAAAGTGCAACTGAAGGACCGTGCTGTGAGGCAGTGTAGTGCGGTCACGGAGGCCTCAGCTCACATGCTGCCGGGGCAGGCTCAAAGTCAAGGAGGGGCTGTGAGGCGCCCACCGCCCCTGACTCCTGACCCCCTGTCCCCGCGCCCTGCCACATCAGGTGCACACACACAGGGATGAGGTGCGGACCCCGAGCCCTCGGAGCTCGTGCAGCTTTACTGCTGGAGGGATCTGGAAGGCAGGTACTCCCTCTGGCGGCAGTAAGCGTTCGCAGGGAGGTGAGCGGATGTCTGTAAGGGGCTTAGGTCTGGCCAGAGAAGTGACTCAGGGAAGAGCGTGTATGCCTGTCCAGACCTGTGCGCATGGGGCCCTCGAGGCTCTGCGTGAGAATCCCTGGCATTCAGCCATCCTTGTGGCCTCCCAGGCTTTGCTTCCCAGATGGACGAGGGTTGTGTGTGCCCTTTCCTAGTGCCTCATAGAGCCCTTTCACACAGCAGGTGACAGGGTTTTTTTTAACTGTTTTCCTTCAAAAATGCAACTGCTGTCTCAAAAGCATAGGCCCCCTCATCCCTAAGTCAGTTAGTCTCTTTATATCCGTATTCTTCTTCTCAGAGGTAGTTCACCACACGTCCTCCTCGAAACTGTATTTGGTCCTGTCTTTTCCTGCAGACTGTTGCCCTCTGTGTCTAGTAGGTGCTTGAATTTAGGTGTCTTACCAGTGCTTGAAACCCATCAGAACCAAACCGTGACCAATGACCTTCTGTTCCTCTTAAACGAAGTTTCCTTCACAAATTCCCGATACCTCCATTCTCTCAGGACTCGGGCTCAAATCTCCTTCTGCCCTTCACAGGGAGAATGGAACCTGGGCTGTTCATGTCATCCCCTGAAAATAAATCCAAGACTGTTCTCAGTCCTACAAAACAGGATACCTGGGAATGTTAAAATATATTCCAAAGCACTGCCCTGAAGGCCACCTGTTTCTGCAGGTCCTGGCCCGGTGTGCGCCCCTCACGTGCACAGTCGGGGCCGTCGAGCTGCGTCAGTGCGTCTGGGCCCCCAGCTCCTCCTGAGTACCTTCTACGCCTACCTCATCGTGAGTCACCAGTGAGCACCTTTTTGACGTCGGACTTTACCTGAGGTTCTGTTAGATATTCCTGAGCAGGTGCTCATCTGCTGAGATAGCCTCACTTCTAACGTGGAAGCACCTTGGTGTCGTGGCAGCCTGACTTCCGCGGCACTTGCGGTGCCTCGATGTGTATTGAGAGGCTCAGCTCTAACTGCTTGTGTCAAAGCGCTTTGGGAGGCTCATCAGTCTTGTGCTTTTTTTTTTTTTTTTTTTTTGCGGTACGCGGGCCTCTCACCGCTGTGGCCTCAGCGGCCATGGCTCACGGGCCCAGCCGCTCCGCGGCATGTGGGATCCTCCCGGCCAGGGCACAAACCCGTGTCCCCTGCATCGGCAGGCGGACTCTCAACCACTGCGCCACCCAGGGAAGCCCACTTGTGCTTCTGTAATTGACATCAATAATGTGTTTGCATTTATCAATATTTCCTAATTGCCAAGTTATAACAGTGGAGCTTCTGTGATAAATCGTGTCCACAGATATCTTCAGACATTAGGGCTTACGGTTCCTGTCAATATTTTGATGTGCTATAAACTGTCTTTATGAGGACTTGTTTCCTGTAAGGAAGGAGGAACTGTGCCGCGGGAGACAGAATTGAGGCAGTGTGCCACCATATAAGCTTAAGTTACAGAGCCCCATCACTCCAGTGAAAACAGAAGGCCAGTACATTCCCGTAAAGTGCAGCATCGCCGTCCACGTGAACAGTAATGTGTCTCCCCGGAGGGTGATGTGCTGTGCCAGGGCCCTGCCCGAGGAAGGAAGTTTGGACCAAAGGATAGTGAATATTACTACGAAGAAGGAAGTGTTATCAACTCATTTTTCAGAAGAGGAAACTAGCTCAAGTCAAAGGGTGACTTTGCGAGGCTAGGTCTCACACCCAGGGCTGTTGGAGTCTATGGCTGGACTCTTGATCCTACAGGGACAAACTCGACCAAACCCAAAGAGAGGGAGACCCAGGTGTTGAAGGACTGACTCCACCGTATCTGTTACACAGTTGAAGGCTCTAGAATGTCTGGCTTGGAAAACAGATGAACGTGGAAGGCTCTGGAGGTCTGTCCTCCTGTCACCTGCAGGGGGCGGTTAGCCCCCGGGTCTGTGCATCCAGATGGCAGCGGTGAGGCCAGTCCTCTGACCTGGCGAGAGGCGGCTTTGTGGAGCAGTTACGGGTGTGACTCAGCAGCCACACTGTCCCCAGCAGATCCCTGCCCAGCCACTCACCCAGCTGCTGCCCTTGGGCAAGTCCCTTGGCCGCTCTTTGTCCCAATTTCCTCAGCCAAGATGGTAGTGATGGCAGCACCTGCCTAATAAGGCTGTCGTGAGGATTCAGTGAGTTAACGTGTGGAAGGTGCTTACGATGGTGCTTGGCGCGTACTGTGATGTGAGGGTCTGCTGTTGTTTCGGTATAAAGCCGGACTAGGTGTGCGGAAGAGTTCCCTAAAAAATCAGTCAACATTTGTCCGTTATTTCTGCCACTCTGTATGTACTAGACACTGTTCTGGACACTGTTCTAGACACGAGGATACAGTGACGGTAAGACAGCACTCGTCCCTGCCCCGCCCTCGCGCAGCCTACATTCTGCATTAGAGAGGAAGGAAGTTACCCTGTGAATCATGAAACAGCCGATGAGCACATGAACGAGCCGCTTCTGAGAGATGAGCCCCAACCCTTCCCCTGGTAGCACTGAAGAGATCAGGCAGAGGCTGCCTGGGGTCCTTATGAGCGGGGCTGCCTACTGTGGGTTTTTATAGTGTCCCTAACATCCCTCTGCAGAGGAGGGTTAATTTAAGGCACCCAGTGATTAAGACACCAACATGAATGCCGCTGTGCTTTAGAACTGCCATCCTGTGGATCACCACGGTGAGCGGGTGCATCTCAGGAATTAGGCAGGACAGGCCGTTGCGGTACAAGCAGGAAGTACGGAGCTTCTGCCCATGTTTTGTGTCTCATCTTTTAAAGTGCCGGCTCTTGGACGTACTTTTAACTGCATAATTTGGTAGCACAGGAGCACATGTTGATGATTTATAGATAACTATAAACATACATTAAGGTTGCATGTGTAAACATCCTTTGCTAATGAGGTGAACAATTTTAAAAGCTTAAGTTGTACCAGAATACTTGAGCATGTTACCCCTGAAGGGCCAGACCCTGCCCTTGGGTCCCTCTCCCTGCGCCCAGCCAACTCCACCGTCCTCACCCCAGTCCTTTTCAGCTGGAAGTGACTGCACTTTAAACGGCATTCACTTACGGGCCTTGTGGGAAGCGAACTCCAAGACTCTCAGCAAAGGAAACAGGCCGACTTTGAGTCTCTGAAGAGGTGGATTATAATTAACTCATTCATCACCTTTGCCCGTCTCAGGCTTCCGTGATCACCTGTGCATCTTGACTCAGGTGGCTTCTTGGTTTCTTAGTGTTGGCGGGGGGTGGGGGTGGGGGGCATCAACACTTCTTTGCATGTTAAAAATCTCCCTTGATTTCGTAACACCTGTAATATTTACTGACAGCATTGATGAGGTTTGCAAATTTAACTTTGAAGAAGTTCATTATGCACCCTTCTAAGTGTGTGCTCCGTTCAGATGCCTTGGGAGGGACCTAAGAGGGAGGGACCTAAGAGGGAGGGACCTAAGACAGCTCATGGGCTAACGTTAAAACTCGTCTTTCAGGCATGTTTTTTCTGAAATGAAAAGTAGCGTCTCGTTTTTCTCTGGATGATGTTCTCCTTTTCTTTTTGGCCGCGCCGCACGGCGTGTGGGATCTTAGTTCCCCCACCAGGGATAGAACCCACATCCCCCGCATTAGAAGCGCGGAGTCTTAACCACTGGACTGCCAGGGAAGTCCTGGATGGTTTTCTCCTTAAAAAAATTATTATCTTACTTGAACTTAAGCAGCTTATGTAAGAGAATGAATATTTTGCCCTTTCCTTCATTTCACCAATGTTGACATTAAGTTGCAGGCATAACTCTACCTCTGTAGGTGTCAGTTGGATGTCCTCTTAGAACAAGGACGTGCTTCTGCCTTCTCACAGTACCGTTTTCACACCTCAGAATTGAGCATCAGTGTGTGCTGGCTGATACCGCAGTCCATCTTCACATCTCCAGCTGTCCCACCTTTCACAGTTGTTTCTAATCCAGAATCTGTTTAAGGATCAAGTGTTGCATTCCGTAGTCGTGTCCCTTAAGTCTCCTTGAATGTAGAAGAGGCCCTCTGCCTTTTTTTTTCAACTTTCATGATATTGGCCTATTTAGCCTGTTGGCCAGTCTGAATCAGTCAGAGTGTATCTCTCTTATTATACTCGGAATAAACCCTTGGGCAGGAACCCTGAGTGGGTAATAAGGCCTCCTTCCTTTCCACCCCATCAGGCGCCCATAATGTTGGTGGTACCATTATTGGTTTGTGCTCAGTTTGATCCCTTATTAAAGTGGAGGCGAGATATTTCCGTTATAAACATCCCGTTTCTCTTTGTGGTTAATGATAAGTAAACTGTTCCCCAACAGCCTTATGCCCGGTGGTTATCAGACCCATAATGCACCTTGCCTGAGTCAATTCTTTACTTAATCGTTGCACAATGGTGATTTTTCTAATTCTCTTATAACTTCGTTGGCTTCTGCATGTCACTCGGGGGCCGTTTGTTTGTTTTTTTAATAATAATTTCCTTGCTTTTTTTTTTTTTTTTTTGCGGTATGTGGGCCTCTCACCGTTGTGGCCTCTCCCGTTGCAGAGCGCAGGCTCAGCGGCCATGGCTCACGGGCCCAGCCGCTCCGCGGCATGTGGGATCTTCCCGGACCGGGGCACGAACCCGAGTCTCCTGCATCGGCAGGCGGACTCTCAACCGCTGCACCACCAGGGAAGCCCGGGGGCCGTTTTTAATGACAGTAAGCCTAAATTACAGTCAGGTATATTTCTCACTAATCTGTCTTAATTCTCCCAGTTTAACAAACTCATGATCTTAGCCCAAGACTGTGAATACTCCCTACTAACCCACTCTGAGGGTTTTATCTTGGAGGTACATTCTACCCAGAGAGTCACATGGCTCCACTGTTTCCACTAGAGGCTTGGGGAGTCAGTCTGATAGCAGAAGGACTTCAGGTTGCTTCCATGAACTGCCTGTTGGCAGCCATTCAGCCTACTTGGACCATTGACATGAACGAAATGAAGCTGTATCAATAGGCTCACCTTTATAGCACCCTTGGGGAGCACAGCTGCACTCTGGGTTTATAGCTTCTTTTCACCTAATGTATGGTGAACATTCCCCATGTGACTCAATTCTCTTTTGCCTCAGGATTTTTTTTATGGCTTCCAGTATTTTATTGTAGAGCTTACCATGATTTGTTTATCTCCCAAATGTTGAAAATTATTTGGTTTCCTTTTTTTTCCCCTCCTATTAGAGACAGTGTGGCCATAAATATCTTTTTTTTCCATAAATATCTTTACATTCCTGACTGGCTTTCTTAAGACAAATTCCTAAAATTAAAATTACTGGGTTAAAGTATATGTGTGTGTTTAAGGTATATGAGGCAGGTTTTAAACACAGTGCCTTATATCTGGAATCACCCTTCCCCCAGAAACGTGTCCACCTGTACAAAGTTTTACTTAAGGTGTCTGGGTCTCAGGAAGCCATGGGCTCAGGTTCAGAAGCTTCAGGCTGCAAGACTGAAATCCGAAAATGACCCAGGACCACACCCTTCAGACAGCTCTCTCTGGCTTCCTCTGATCACTCAAGTCTGCAGTTTCAAACACAGTTTTAATTCTAGTAAGTACTTGTGAGATTACTAAGAGCTTTTCCATTACTTGTTGATAAAAATATTTATGGTCTCATCTTGGATTTTCATTTTCAAGAATAGAGCTGGAATCAGTTCCTACAGCTTCTCCTGTCGTCCTCAGCACACAGTGAGCCCCCCACCCCTCACAGTGGTTGATTCACACGTTTGTGCTCCTGTAACTGAAATGGCAGTGACGGCAGGGTTACGGCAATTTTTAGAATTGCATTTGGGGTTTGAATTCTCCCTGATCAGATACATCGATTCAGGTGTTCTAATTTAACTTATTTGTAATTAGGAAAACTGATTTTAGGACCTCTGACTGACCAAGCCACAGCTCTGATAGATCTTTTCCATATAAGACCTTAGAGTATACCGTGATACGGGACCCTAGATTTTACTCTTGGGACCCTAACCCAGGAACATCCCCAGTGGGAACTGCAGCCCACACATTTTTTTTTTAATCTTTCTTTCAGCTTGGATAGAACATATTTGCAGGTAAATTCCCTGGAGCCTTTACTGAGGAAAAGATTGGGATTTTGAGGTTACTTAAATCCACAGCTGTCCTTCTGGCTCACCATTAAGACATAAGAATTTTAACTTCCACTGTCTGCTTCATTTCCTCCAAGTACTCATTTTGGAGCAGCTGAGACATGGCACAGAGGGTTTTCTTTTTACTGCATTATGTCCCAGAAAAGAGTCTGACCCAGAATGCTTCCAAAGGTGTCAGAGGAAGATGACTAACTTAAAATGATGTTTTCTGGAATTCGATGTTTTCGGTCACATGAGAAGTGGTCAAGTTATCATACTATGTGTACGTGCATGTGTGTGTTTACGTGTGTATATTTGGATGGGGTGAGGTAATTTTAAACAAATAACATTCCATTAAATTTTCAGTGTCAGAGATTACAGAGCCTTCACATGCAGCTGATTGCTCATTAAGACAGTTCAGAACAGGGATGGCACTACTACAGATAGATACCAAATGAATTTTCTTCTAAATGGACTTTTCCTAAGTAGAGTTACATTGTGCTAAGATACATCTGTATATGAGGAAGGCGTTTAAAGTCACAGCTATTTAAAAATGTTGAGCGTTGATAGTTTGAGCCAAACTGTTAAAAAAAACTCAAGGAAATCAATTACTTTGAGTCCATTCAGGAATTTACTGCAACGCCACTACTGTTTATTCCATGTGCTTGGTGTAATACTTCATAATTCCAAGGTAAACTCCAAACCGATTCCAGGAAAATCCTATGAAAAAATTAAGGAAGAGTGTGATCCCTCCGTGTGGGATCTGAGGCACATTAGAAAGCCAGAGACTGAACTCGGATCTGATTCTGCCGCTAACTCTCAGAGGACCTTGGAAACGTTATGTAGGCGCTCTTTGCTTCTGTCTAGTAAGTGGCGATGTCAGTATCAGTCTACTTTTCTAGCCCAGAAAAAATATTCTTTGGGTCAGATCAACTTCTGTTGCATAAAGAGTTCTTGAACAAAGTAGCACTATGATGAAAATCCCTCGATTTGGGGACAACAGTGATTAGATTCATAGATTAAATGAAGGAAGTATTGATTTCTTAGGTAGATGATTTAGGCACCTTTGTGGGTTTTTTCTTTTTTGTGCTTTTTGAGTTCTCTGTACTGTCACCACTAACCATTGTAGACAAATTTTAAATCTTTTTAAGGAAAGTTGCAATCATCAACAGAATTGAGTTATAAGTAGCACTTTGGTTTGCTCTGTCCGAGGTACCGTACAGAGTAATGTAGAGTTTTGTGGTCCCTAACGCCTAGGGCATTACAGTCAACGTAAATTCATGTCAAAATATAGGGGCTTGTTGGTCCTGACACAGCTATGATCGAGGAGGGACTGTTCAAGTCAGAAGATCTGCTTTCAAATCCTAGGTTGTGATCTTAGGCTACCTACTTAATTTCTCTTTAATTTAACCCAGTAAAAATGAGGCTGCTGAGATTGAGATGGGATAATAATGTTTTATAATCTAAAAAGCGAGAGTCAAGTGATAATTACACGTAATAGGACGCTGGAAAACTGTAAAATGAACGAGTTCTAATAATGATAATAAATCACATTTATTGAGCACTTATTTTGTACCAAGCTCTATGCTAAATGATTTACGTGCACTGGTTCATTTAGCCTTCCAACCAACACTATGAAGTGAGGAAACTACAGTTTAGAGCAGTTAATTAACATGCCCGCTGTCACCCTTACAAGTAAGGAAGGCAGGATCCACACTCAGAGAGCCTAGCTCTTAAGCACCAGTTGGAATGATTTTCAGTATCATATGTTAAGATGAAGGGGAACAGAAAACACAACCAAGAAGCCCCTTGTGATTTACTAGTTAGATAACTTGGGGTGTTCTCTGTCTTTTTTTTTTTTCCCCAAAATTTACATTGATTTACTGGTCATTTTTTAATCAAGGTAATACATTCTCAAGATAAAAAACTTAAAGGCAGAAAGAAAGTTGTTCTCCTCACCCTCCTCTCCTGGCTCTGAAGCTCACTTTCCACAGCAAGATTCCTATGTGGCCTTCCAGTAATCCCCTGTGCAGTTAGAGGTAGAGTGTGTGTGGCTGTGGACATGGATGTGTGCACTCTTTTTTATTCAACACAGATGATGTTACACTATAAATACTCCTTGATAGCCTCTTTTTTCCCACTTAACACAATATAGCTTATAAAATACATTGTCACATATCAGAACATGTTTTTCTTTTTCTTCTTTTTTTTTTTTTTTTTTTTTTTTTTGCGGTACGCGGGCCTCTCACTGCTGTGGCCTCTCCCGTTGCGGAGCACAGGCTCCAGACGCGCAGGCTTAGCAGCCATGGCTCACGGGCCCAGCCGCTCCGCGGCACATGGGATCTTCCCGGACCAGGGCATGAACCCGTGTCCCCTACATCGGCAGGCGGACTCTCAACCACTGCGCCACCAGGGAAGCCCACGTTTTTCTTTTTTAACAGCTGAATAGTATTCCACAATATGGATATGTTGTCATTTAACTAACTGGTCCCCTGCTGGTGGACGCTGACATTGGTCTCAGCTTTTTGCCATTATGAGCAGGGCAGGAGTGGACATCCTGGCACCTGTGTCTTTGTTTAGGATAAAGTCAGGGGTGTGAGCGCTGAAAATGTAGACCTGCATCCCCACGCTGCCGAGCAGCTCACCATCCCAGCGGCCCTGTCCTCGCCCTCACCCTTCAGCCCTGAGAATATCAAGCATTTTCATTTAGCAATCCAGTTTGTGAAAGATGGTGTCTCTTTAGTTATGGGTCAGGCTGGGGATATTTTATGTATATTAGCCATGTGTTTTTCTTTTCTATATTAATCACTGTTTTATTATTTCTTGTTGTATTTGTCACATGTATATTTCCCTCATTTGTCATTTATTTTTTAGCCTTGTTTACCACGTTTTTCATACAGAAGATTTTAATTTTTGTATCGTTGCATTCTATTTCATTGCCTTTGAATTTTATATCATGCTGAAGTCCCAATCCAAGATTTTTTTTAATTCTCTTATATTTTCTTCTGGTGCTTTTATAGATGCTTTTCTATGTTTAATTCTTGGTGCACGTAGAATTTATCTTGGCATAGGAACAGACTTTGTCCAAAATGATAACCCCTAATCCCAGTGCCGTTTATTGAATAAGTAGACGGTTTTGTCTTCATGGAACTTACCAGGCCAGAAAACCCTCTCTCCCTCCTTTTGCCTCATAAAGAAGCAGTTACCGGTTCCACTTTGGCTCAGGCCCAGTTTCCTCCTCTGGAGCCCTGCCGACCCTGCTGCTTCAGGCGTCCCCCGAACCTCCTAGAACTTCCCCTCCCTCTCCCCTTAAGACCGTCCAGCCTCCCACCTCCAGAATACCCTTGAATTCCTCACTCCCCGCCAGCTCTTTCCCTTCCTTCTGCGGGTCCCTCGCTCTCACGGCTCCACCTGCCCCCCGCCCCCCGCCAGGCTGGATCCCAGCGGGGCTGGAGCAGCTCACGCAGAGCCCCAGGTTCCTAACCGCCAGGAGCCCCTTCCCTGCCCGCATCCCGGCCTCTCAGCGGCATCCGACCGCTCTGACTGGCGCTCCTTGGGAGCTCCCCCACGGCGTCCATCCCCACCCCCTCCCCTCCCGTCCTGTGGTTCTGGCTCTCCACCTCTGTCCCTCGAGAACAGGCCTCACTCTTCCTGAGGATCGCGCCTCTCAGGTGTGTCTCCAGTCGTTACATCCCACCTGAGCACAGGCGGTGAAACCAAGGGAGCCTGCCCTGAGCTCGCAGCCACTGCTGACCAGCCTGTGGTCCGTAGGAGGCCCCTTCCCGTCTCCCAGCCTCCATGTGGCTCTGTCTCCTGCCGGACCCTGGGTTTTCATGGGCAGAGACTAAATACTAGCATATTTCGTGTTAGACTAGATTTTGCCTTTTTGAGGGCCCTCTTTGCGTCAAGTATTAGACTGTGGACTTTATCTCGCTCATCTCTGACAAAGGAGGTGTGTGTTGGTATTCATTTTTTACTTCGACCCAGAGCTATTCGAAACCAAAACCCATCCCTTCCCAATAAATGTCGGTATGTCTCCAGAAGCTTAGCCCATCTGAAAGACAACCTGTGTTGTAGGAAAACACCCTTTGCGGCCGTTTTGGATGCCCGGGCCCTCTCCCTCCACCAGACCTGCTCCCTGGCTCAGTCAGCCCCTCTGTGCCAGGCTTTCCCGGGACTTAGGAACCCAGGGGTGATCGGACAGACTCAGCCTCAAGGGGCTGCTGTAGGAGACTGTTGTAATGAGGGGACACACGGCAGGAGGGGGGAGGGAGGGGCAAGGCTCCCAGAAGCACCAGGCAAGGAGCAGGTGGGAGCTGCCCGGTGAAGGCAGGGCCCCCCGTGCTGAGAGGGGGGCTTCGGAGATGAGCCTGCACTTGGGCTTTGCTCTGAGGGAGGGGCCCCTGGAGGGTTAGCTGGAGCTGGGGCACGACCACAGTTCTTCTTCGGCACTTGCGCAGCTCCCTGCTTCTCTGCTGATATCTGCGCTGACCCTCTGTTTATTGCCCTTTGGAAGCACCTGGGAGCAAAGGCTGTTTCTTTACCCCGAGAACTTAAACAAGGCCTGGTCCACAGCAGATGCCCATCAGGGTTTGGTGGGTGAATGAGTGTGTTAGAATGCAGGGAATATGACCAAAGGGTCTCCTTTTCCTTAAAAAAAAAAAAAAAAAAAGCATGAACTCAAGAGTTATTTATATCTTATTTTCTTTAGAGGACCAGATCCATTTTCCAAACACCAGATGGCTTAAATTAGCTTATTAAATGGTAATAAGGTTGATCTTTATAAAATATAAGCAAGTCCTTTTTGTTTTTGTAGGGTTTTTACAGCATCTCCACAGAGTGAAATCAAGCCTTAATAGAAGCATGAACACCAGGTTGTTTAACATCTATTGCCTTCTAAAGGGGAAAAATAAAAATAAAGCGTTCTTTCCTTTAAAGAGAAAAGGAAAGAGGGGAGACTCTCCAGTTATAATTTTGAACCCCTTTATGATGAATTGACACGCCACTCACCATTTGTATCCTGCTTTCGTTTTTGGAATTTGTTTATCTTAATACGCAGCACCAATAATGTGGACATTTAAGAATCTACATGAAAAAGCATTTGTCTTCACTTCAGGCCAGTCTGAGACAAGAGAATGGACTGGATTACCCCCTTAGTACCTTCTGTAAAAGCTTTTGATACAAAAGTAAATAAGACTTTTGGTTCCTATTATTCTTAACCACTCAAGCAGAGCTTTAAACAAGATCCAGCCTTTCTTATTTGGTTGCCACATTTGTTCTCCTGCCTCTTCTGCTTATTTCTTCCCACAGAGTCAAAAGATGAGAAATGACCACTTCTAACCACATACTTAATTTAGCGGCTCTGAAGGGGGAAGAGAGGGGTGTGAGGGAGAGAGAAGTGAGCTCTGATGTGCAGCTTGGCACAGGAGACTATAGAGGCTTCGCAGTTACTCAGCCTAGGCGTATTCTCCAGGGTCTCTTAGCATTATTGTATTAGTACATGTTGATCCCTTTTAACGCAAAACCTTTCTTTGCTATATAATGGTTCCAAATATAATAACAGCAAGAATAATAATACTCGCCACCGTTTGTTCTGTGTCTTATATGCCTGTGTAGCCTGTTTTCACTAAGGTTAAAAAGGAATGATGCGCGCCACGCAGAGCTGCAGACCCCGCAGTTAACCGTTTAGGATTCCTTCCAAGGGCAGATGAGATTGCTGTGCAGGGGTGGACAGCATAGGGAGCCTCTCATCGGTACGTCACAGGAAAGGGCGGAAGCTACACAGCGGCATATTTTATTTTCTCTTTCCTGCAGCCATTAGCCCATAAGCTCTGGATTACCGGACAGAGACCCAATTCCTAGACACCTTCCTAAAAGTCAGTGTACACCAGCTGTGGGTCATCTTTTTCCACGCAGAGACTAAGCCAGGGAGAAAGAGAGGAAGAGAAGCTTTTAATTCTGAACTAACGTGTCCTAGGCACTCGCCCTTCAAGTCTAAGATTTATGCTTTCCTTATAGTTTCTACAACTGTGTGTGGCAAATGCTAGATTATAAAAATAAAGCATACGTGCAGACTAAATCTTTTTACAATAAAAATCTCTCTATAACATAAAATATTCACCACTCTCAGGTCATGGCCTCCTTGAAAATTGATGCATTTCAACTAAAGAGTATAGAAGGTCCATTGATGTCAAGCAAAACGCGACCTGACTAGTAATTTAAGGTGCCACACGGCCACACTGGTTACTGTGCTCTACACACAATTGAAAGAAGAACCTAAGCTGAGATTCTTAAACGGGGTCACATCTCTAAAATACACATGCCCGGCTTGTAGTTATGAGCACCTCGACGTCCTAGGCAGACCTACGGCTCCAAACCACTGTCAGGACGAAAGAGACGGGCGTGGCGTGCCTCCGAAGTGTCGGTTGCCGCTTAATATCCGGGCGCTCACGGCCATGGACAAGTTTATCTCCGAGTTAGTGCTCGCTTCAGTAATCTTATACATGCAGTCATTGAAACTTGAAAATGGACTTTTGCTAAACATTTAAGCATTGATTAAAAGCTTAATTATATTTCCTCAACCAATTTAAAAACCAGTTAGTAATCTCATATAGTGGCTTCTCTTAAACTCTCCAAACACCTTAAAAAGTAGCTAAAACAACACAAAAATCGTCATTACAAAACCAATTACTACATTTACACCTAAACCTGTTCTAAAATATCAGCAGTTTTGGTTTAACTCAAGTCTTCATTATTTCTACACAGCATCCTAGGGTTTCAGAATGTCACATTAATTAATACCTTTCTCAGTTTTAATAGTAAAAGGAATACCTGAGCTTACATTACCTGATGCCCGGTCAGAGCACTGGTCACCAATCTGAGCTGCCCTGTTGTGGGTAAAGTTCACTTGTGTCTTCAGTGTGACTGTGTGTGTATGTGTTTCTCTGTTTCTTTGTTCAGTGGGAATGCTGTTAGCAACAGGGAACCAGGAGGACCCACGTGAAGAAAGAAATGTTCTCTTGGAGATGCCAGCATCCTATCTTCTAGGTATGTCCAGCAAACAGGTGAAAATGCAGACCTAGAGCTCAGAGGCCACGTGGCGCAGGAGGCCTAAGTTTGGAAGGCACCTGCTAAGAGGTGAAAACCTGATCCCGGGCCATGTTGCCCAGAGGGAGCGAGCAGAGACAAGAGACCAGGAGGGGCATGCAGAGGAGTTTCAGCACGTGCTGTGCACCTGTGTCTGGTACTCAGAGCTCAGCAGGAGGCCTTCTGGGAAGAGGCGGGCGGGAGGCCATTCGTAACTCCAGGGGCAGCCTCATGGGAGAGGACAGAATTGGCAGAGCGAGCTAGTGGTCCAGAGGCAGAGGCACCAGATGTAGAAGAGAAGATTGGTAGTAAAGGGCAGGAAGGAACGAGCAACTGTTTGAGAATCTGGGGAACAGGAAGACAGGTCCATCTGGGTTTTTCTGTGAGGATATAAAGATTTTATTATGTTTGTTGACTAGGAAGAGGGAACCAGTGCAAAAGAAATCATCAAGTACACAATAAAGAGTAGAAAGAACTGAATGGAGCAAGGTCCTAGAGCAACCAGGGGAAAGCGTGTTTTCCTGAAGGAGCCTCAGATACTGCTGGAGAAGCAGGGAGAACAGAATAGGTCAGAAGATGTGCAGGACAGTTCTGAGGCAAGGAAGGAGAAGTCAAAGAAGCTCGTATTTTCTTTTTCCTACTTTGCGAATTCATCTTTCAACCTGGTTTGTGTTTGGGGCTATAAAAAAATAATTATGTAATGACATATCAACAATTTCTTTTATACTTTTGTTTTTCTTAGCATGAAAATTCATTCATCTTACATGGCCCTGATTCTTTCAAAAAATGTAAAGAGCAACACTTTGTGTTAAGTTTAGATTATAGGATCAAGATGTATTGCTTGAGAACAGAAAAGTTGAGAAGGTTTTGTTGCAGTAGATGTAGAGAACGTGAGGGGGTTTGTAAAGAATGGGTATGAGGATAACTGTGCAACAGGGAGGACAAATCTAAAATCGAATAACACACTTCAGGAGCAGAAAGGGAAAGAGAGGTTGGTGCCGTCTTCCCCAGGCTGGGCTTGGCAAGGAGAATGCAGCAGCGGATGTCAGGTGAAGCAAGGGTACCCATGCCGGCATCCCTGCGGTGACTGGTCACCAGGCTCCATCTGGGCAGAGCAGCCCTGAAGTTGGAAGGGCAGCTGGGCCATGAGAATGGGAGGGACCGATCAATGGGAGACTGCGTTGAAGAGGAAGAGCAAGCCCAGGGGTGACAGGTGGAGAAGAGCAGAAGGATGGAGCCTGAATCAGGGTCTGGGGCTTGGAGACATCAGTGAGATGCTAGGGTGGGTGATGTTAGGGAGACAGTGAGTCATTACATTTGAGGATGATGTGGACAAGCCAGGGTGATATCACAGATGCCGAAAAGCCTACAAACGCTGGCAGAGGAGCAAGTGGACTGGGGAACTGAGCTGGGTACCAAAGGCAGCAATGGAGGGCAGTCAGTACACAGCAGCCTCAAGTTTGGGAAGAAGTCTCACTGTCACTGCGTACACCTGCTCAGCCGCACACGGTGCCACAGAGGAAGTGGAGCGAGCAAGTGCTGTAAACTTCAGAAGGATCCAGAGGTTCCACAGGGGCCTCGGGGACTGCGGACTCTTCAGAGGCATCGGTAACCATCTCCTGGAAGACGCTACTCAATCATCGTTTGTGGTTTTATGTTGAGACTTAGCTTGTTTGTTTCCACCTACAAACCTGTGATGTGTGGCTGGTAGTAAAGGCAACTGATTAGCCTATGTGGCTGGCATAATAAGACCGCACCTGGCACAGTCACATCTCCTGTAATTAAGCACAGTAAGAAGTTAATGGCACACAGAGCCATAGCCAAGAGCCGGCTGTGCACATGGTGGGGCAAGTTATTATAAAGTTCACCTTGTATGGCTGTTGTTCAAAAAATTTAAACATAGCGTTACTAGGACTTCCCTGGTGGCGCAGTGGTTGGGAATCTGCCTGCCAACGCAGGGGACACGGGTTCGAGCCCTGGTCCGGGAAGATCCCACATGCCACGGAGCAACTAAGCCAGTGGGCCACAACTACTGAAGCCTGCGCGCCTAGAACCCGTGCTCCACAGCAAGAGAAGCGACCGCGATGAGAAGCCTGCACACCACAACGAAGAGTAGCCCCTGCTCGCCGCAACTAGAGAAAGCCCACGTGCAACAACAAAAACCCAACGCAGCCATAAATTAATTAAATTAAGAAATAAATAAAAGACAAGGTTCTTAGCAAAAAAAAAAAAAAAAAAAAAAAAAAACATAGCTTTACCATATGATCCAGCATTTCCGTTTCTGGTTATATGCCCAAAAGAATTGAAAGCAGAGTCTTAAAGATATATATCCCCATGTTCATAGCAACATTATTCACAATAGTCAAAAGGTGGGAACAACACACATGTCAATTGATGGATAAATGGATAAACAAAATATGGTTTATACAGTGGAAAATTATTTGGCATTCGAAAGGAATGGCATTCTGACACGTGCTGTAACATGGATGAACCTTGAAGGCATTGTCTAGATGAAATAAGCCAATCACAAAAGGACAGCTCTCATATGATTCCCCTTATATGAGGTGTCCAGAGTAGTCAAATTTGTAGACACAGAAGTAGAAGGATGGTTGCCAGGAGAGGGGGAGTTAGTGTTTAACAGGTGCAGAGTTTCAGTTTGGGAAGATGGAAAGTTCTGGAGAGGATGGAGGTGGTGGTTGTACAACAGTGTGAGTGCACTTTACGTCCCTGAACTGGACACATAAAGTTTAAATGGTAAATTTTATGTATAACCACAATTTTATAAAAATGTAGTAAATTCTTCTCAATGTATAAATGATAAATTTTACATATGTTTTGTCACAGTAAAGGTAAAACCAACTTAGACCCTGACTTTGAGTTACTGAGGGGTTTTTGTCCCCTTTTTTTTCAGTTGTGCATTGAATTCTCAGAGAAAAAAAGAGCAGGATCTATGTATCGTTTTTAAATCTTTACAAGAATATATAACCGTGTACGGGTGTATGTGTGTGTGTCCACAAATGCAAATACATGCTTTATCCTGCTTCCAAACAGCAAATTTGAGCTGCCAGTAAACTCCCTTCCTTAAAAGGAACTCACCTTATGTTAACTCTTTATAGCAGGGAGGTATAACCAGAGAAAACTGTTCTAACGCCACCCATTTTATTCATTTCTTCTCCTCTTTCTCTTTGGGTCAGAAAAGCTAACGTACGCAAGAAGTCTCCTAAAGCCATGACACTATATAAGTGAAAGGCACCAAACGATGGCTGCTGGTTTTCCAGCCTCCCCACTGGGATCAAGGCCTGATGCCCCCCCCCCCCCCAAGACAGGTGAAGGAGGACTGGGGCAGAGGCAGCAACCTCATCCTTTCTTCTATTCGGAAAAACACTTTGAAAAGGAAACCTTCATTTAAACTAACACCTTTTAATCACTTTAGTAGTCTTTTCTCTTTTTCCTGCTCTGGATCTTAGACGTCCCTGCACAGCCCTGGTCAGAGCGACATCCCACTACATCCTAAGAACAAGCCAGCTGTGCACATGAGGCAGCAGTGCGGTCACATCATCCTCGACAGCTCTGCAGAGACGTAGCTTCCGGCCCAAGATGCTCCTTGTAGCTTTGCTGCACCCACGCACAGCTTGGGGAAAGCCAGTGTCCTTTGGGGGCTGTAAAGTAGGCATGATGGGCCCGCTGACCCAGGGCTCCTTCCCGTCACCAGAACTACCTGTTTCCCGAGCCTGGAATGCACTCACACCCCTCTGTAACCTGTCTGCTCCTCTGTTAGAGGCCTGGCCACATTTCCTGGGTGACAGCAACGCGTGTTTTTATTTTGTGTTGCACTCAGCATTCCAAGGAAAGACGAGAGATGAAGGGAAGTAGATATTGATTTAAATTTCAGCTAAATCTTCAGTTGGTTGAAGGGTTTCCCTCAGCAAGCCATGACTTTCATAAGGATTGCCAGCAGATCTCATACATTCTCAATTGACCACTTGTTTGGGGATGTTTGGGTGTGTGTGTGTTGGGAAGTGTGTGTGCATTGTAGGCAGGGGGAGAATTCCTCACAGCCCTGCTCTCAGAAGAACTGAACCCCTGTGGACAGGGTCAAGTTTTCATGTGTTATCTATATACATGCGTCCTAACAGGATGTGCTGGTGCCTCTTTTCCCAAGGGGGTTACATAAGCATAAGCAGCAGACGCTATGGTGCAAGATGTGGAAATACAGGTGTTTAGGACACATTAGACAGGCAGAGCCCTGGAGAGCACATCAGTGAGAAGGTGACCGCAGCAGAACGTCTGAGTAGAATTAGCTGAGCACAGATGATGTCTGTGGCCCCTTTGGTGCTGTTCGACCCTGGAGTGGGTCACTGGCTGTCTTTATGGTAGTTTAAAATGGTAACCTGTGTCTGTTATGGACAGAATGTGTGTGTCCCCACCAGAATTCATATGTGGAAACCCCTAATCCCAATGCAGTGATATTAGGTGGGGTCTTTGGGAGGCAATTAGGATTAGATGAGGTTGTGAGGGTGGAGCCCTCGTGAATGTGATTAGTGCCCTTATAAGGGTTCCGAGAGAGTTTGCTTCCTCTCTCTGCTCTCTGCCATGTAAGGGCACAGAGAGGGGTCTGCACTATGCAGCCTGGAAGAGGACCCCCACCAGAACCCCACTCTGCTGGCACCTGACCTCAGGCTTCCAGCCTCCAGAAGTATGAGAAGTAAGTATCTGTTGTTAGAAGCCACCCAGTCTGTGGTGTTCTCTGAAAGCAGCCCAGTGGACTAAGATAGTGTCCATGGCAGTTAAGAGGCTCTGAAGGTCACTGACAGGACCACTTCTACTCGATGTATGTAGAATGCAGCTTGCTTTGAGGTGCCCGTCCCTGTCATATCACAGGAACTACATAAAATCTCCTCTGTACATGATCTTTTAAAAAAACAACCCTTTTTTCTGATTTTCAACTTCTTTATTTTGGCTGCGTTGGGTCTTCATTGCAGCGCGCCGGGGTACTCTTCATTGCAGTGCGTGGGCTTCTCATTGCGGTGGCTTCTCTTGTTGCAGAGCATGGGCTCTAGGCACACGGGCTTCAGTAGTTGTGGCATGTGGGCTCAGTAGTTGTGGCTCGTGGGCTCTAGAGCGTAGGCTCAGTAGTTGTGGCGCACGGGCTAAGTTGTTCTGCGGTGTGTGGGATCTTCCCGGACCAGGGGTTGAACCCGTGTCACCTGTGTTGGCAGAGGATCCTTAACCACTGCACCACCAGGGAAGTCCCTGATTTTCACCTTCTTTGGGTTTTACTGAAATTAATGTTGGGATTAAATTTGTTTTAGGTTTTTCTTCTCATTCTGAAATGATCGATAGTAATGCTGAAAGTGAATTCATTCGTTTACTTTTCCCTTTTGGAAGTCATCAGAGAAGGGAATTACTTAATTTCAGCCGTTAAAAAGATAATTTGATTCACTAAGGATGTGTGTACTTTATATGTTATACATCAGGTTTAAAAAAAGAAATTCTAGATACATCAGCTTTGGAATTCATTCATTTGGATTAAATATAAATTATTTAAATAAATTAAATATAGCACACTCAGTGAAGAATGCCGGATGTAGAGGGAGGCCAGGCTTCAGCCCTGATCGGGTTCGGGATACTGCACAGGGCCCCCAGCTGTCTGCTTCCGGCCCATTCCCAGTGGCGCTTACCCTCAGCACCTGGGACGTCCAGCCGTGTGCCGACATTGCTCCTTTCTTATCTGACCCAGGTTGTCTGTTAATGCCATCCCATCATTGCATTTCTTCAGTCCTGCATTCCATGGGCGTTAGGGAAAAGATGGCTTACACCAGCACATTATTACTGCCGCAGGAAGACGCAAGCCAGAGGAAGGACAGGGTTGTGCCTTCCTGGCTCTGCCTAGACTGGTGCTTTGCTTCAGACTGAGATGTAGAGAAGCAGCAAGGATGTGGGACAGGAAGCCAGGATGGAAGGCAAAGTGTCTGCCGGTCCCTTTACAACACCATGGATTGCCAAACGATGAAGTCTGTCCGTATTTAAATGGCCTTTTTTTTTTTTTGCAGGGGGTGGTTTTGATAGACGGAGAGTGTTAGAGATCCACTTTTTTTAATAGTTAGTAAGTTACGCCACGTGAGCTCTTAGTGGCGGCACGCATGTGGGATCTAGTTCCCTGACCAGGGATCAAACCCGGGCCCCCTGCATTGGGAGCACAGAGTCTTAACCACTGCGCCACCAGGGCAGTCCCTAAATGTCCCTTTAAGGAGCATCAGTACAAATGATTTTTGTTTTTCATTCCACACACACTCTTCTGCAGAAAAAAAAGAATTTACTTTTAGAAGCTTGGTTTTTCGAAGAAGCTGCGCTTCGAAATCTCGAGCAATGATTTCTAAGAACCATAGGAGAGTCCTACATCCAAGTGTTACTTCCTTTTCAGAATCGCCTTCAGTTTTACTTTCTAAGGCACATGAGAAAATTGAGTAGTATCTTGGCCTCTTTCTTCGTTCTTGACTCTGAATCACTTTTAACTGTTTCCAAAAGGTAAATCTACCCTCACAGGATAAAACTTTGCCGACAAAGACAATATGCAAAAGAATGTAGAGTTATTCAATAAATATTGAGCACCTTCTGTTGCCAAGTGTTCTGCTAGACACCAGGGATAAAAGGTGGACGGACACTTTCAGTCCTTGCTGTCACGCTGCTGACCATCGTCGGGGAAGACAGACTCTCTCCTACACAATTAACCGCACAGTGAAGAGTGGCGATGTGTGTAGGTCTAGCAGGAGCCCCGGGGGAGGAGTGGCCTTCAGGAGAATTTCGAACAAAGACACCAGCCAGGAATGCCTTATCATCTCCTAAAATGACAGTTGTAAGGAAGGTGTGAGGTCTACCGTGTGTCTGGAAAACTGTCTTCATTTCCTGATTTTTACTTCTCATCTCTCTACAAATGCACTTGACCTGGCGTATTTGCAATAATAGGAAACAGACACTGCTACCATGTGATAACCTGTCCTTTAGCCCCACAGACTGATCAAAGAAGATAAGTTATAGCATCTTATGGCTCTAGTTGGATTTTATATTTTTGTTAGTCATTTAAATAACCTGGTGCCATAAGGACATATTTGACAGCTGTGGCTAAAATGATTGAAGAAAATACTTAATAAACTATTCCTCAAGTCAGAACTGTAGGACGGAAACAGCATGCCATAGCAAGACAACACAGGAGTGTGGACCTAGAGGTAAATTAAGCAAGCATCCCTCACTCGGATGATAATTGTGTTGGCACCAGGGCGCTTGTGTATCACTGAATCATACTCTTATAAGAGGCAGTTGGTACTTAAAAAGAAATCATCTTGGAGAACAGGACAAGGCTTTTCTGGTCAGGTGATTTTTTTCCAAGCAAGGACATGCTTTACTAGGAAAACTTCTTTCTGAGCTCCTTAATAATCAACTGTGCCATTTAAGGAAAGCCATAAGAAGGTATATTCACTAGCAGAGAAATGTAAAGTTGAAAAATTTATAAACTCATCTGTGATTTTTGTTTTCTGCCCAAATTAACATTTCAGTAGTGGTCACACCAGTCAAGCGCACAGCTCTCTAAACGCTCAAAGAAATGGAGATCGCGGTGGTCCTCCTTCACTCATCAAATTAGCACTTTTCCATATTTCTCCTTCATGTTGCCATTCTCAAGTTTTACACACATTTATGGCATTTACACAGTAGGGGATATTTAAGATATTTTCAAAGAGCCAACAACTCTAAACAAAATGAGTGCTACTGAAATGTGTCCTTTACCGCATTAAAGAAGCATATTCCTCTGTACAGCCCTGCTTATATGTAGCTATGCGATGGGCAGCTTGGGAAAATATACAGGAGGTTTCAGGCATAATCCCTCTGCCTCTGTACCCATGGAGATAAAATCGTATTCTCCCACTCTTAGAAATCTGAGCTTCATATTCACCAAACCTTTGAACCACTGTGAAATAGGTGATCAGCTGACATCATCCTTGTTTTCAAGATGAAGATGGACGCCTCATTTTCAAAGGAAGTCCGTCAGGTCACAGCGTAAGCAAACGCCCTTTGGTGCTTTAGCCCTCAGAAACAGAGCAGTCAAGAATTATTTCCAGACCGCACTGCTTAGAGTGGAGACTGAAAACTGCCCAGCCAACCTCCTTCCCACTGGTTCCTGAGGAGGAGAGGAATGGACGGCAGACCGCTGAGTGTTCAATTTGAAAATCTTGGATGAGGCTTAGAACCCAGCAGAGGCATTTGCAGCACAAAAGAAGCCCTTGCAGAGATTTTCTTAGTGTTCCACAGGCCCTGTCCTCCCAACCCATCACTACCACCGACACTTAGCCATGTACAACAGCCACCATTCTGATAATACTCACAGCCCCTGTGGGTCAGGAATTCTGATGCTGTGCAGTGGAAGTGGCTTGTCTGATCCATGATGTCGGCCTCAACTGGGAGACTAAAGCTGCTGGGGGTGGCACAGTTGGCTGGAGTTGGAGTCACCTGGAGGCTTCTTCTCACAGGTCTGGTGCCTAGGCTGGGACCAGCCATGGCCCTTAAACAGAACAGCTACACGTGGCCAGGCTCCCTGACATCATGGCAGCCTCAGACTTCGTACATTGCGCTCAGAACTGCAGAGGACGTGTTCCAGAGGACAGGACACAACCTTGCCTCCAAATTCACATAGCCTCACTTCTGCCAGATTCCACTGGTCAAAGCAGTCATAAGTTCAGATTCAAGGGATGGGGACATAGCCCCCCACCACCACCAATTCTCAATGGTAGGAGTGTCACAAAATTGGTGGCGGTATTTTAAAACAACCCCAGGCCCCTTCTCCTTAGAATTGCAACAGCCCTTTGTCCTGGAATCCTCAGAAGAATTATGTTATAATTCGATTATGATTGGATTCTAATTATGTTCTCAGACTTTGCTCCCCGCCATCCAGTTCAAGGACAAGGGCTTGGGGCTCCACCTACGTCTCATTACCACTGAAATCACCGGGTCAGTCAGGAAAGAGAAGGGTGCTGAGGCATATGGAAAACATTCACCTGGTGGGCCCCGGGGCTGTCTGGGAAGCTTGTACATGTTGAGGGACAGCTGTTAGTTCCAACTGAAGGTAGGAATGAAGTCTTTGTATTTTCAGATCTTCCCATTTTAATGTGAAACTGGATTTTTAAATGTTGGCGCACGTTGTTTTAAACACATGCTGTGGGCCCACCAAGCACATTTACTGGCTGCATCAGATTTTTGACCTGGAGCCTCCAAGGGTCCAGGCTTGTGCTCCTGTCTGTGCTGGCTCTGAACCCCTCTCATGAAGGCCCAGGACTCATGGAACAAGGCAATATTGAAGACTGCACATTTGTGTTGACACGCAGAAGTCTCCACACTGGGTTCTGGGATGCCCCTCCTTCAGATACTACGAACTTTGAATAGTAGTTGCAGAACCTGTAGCTGAGAATCTAGGTTTTTCTCAGTACGTGGAAGGCGTCCTTCTCTATCTGCAGTCAGCGGTACGTGGCCGCATCCTAGTGCATTAATTATATGCGTGATATACATAAGCCCCGTTGGCTAAGGAGCAGACCTTTAACGCTTAGCTGGATAAAACTGAAGGAGGAGGATTGGCTTGTATTTTGTATTCTCAGCTCTTCTCAGTATTTGTTAGAATTTAAACTTGTCCTAAGCATGATATCTGTTTGAAATAGAGGCAGGAAAAATACATATTTATGTATATGTACTTCAGTTTAGTATTTGAGACCTTACAATTACCAATTATTACTATAAAGACAAAATTAAAAGGATAGGAAAATAGAAAGACCAAGAAGAGATTTAAGGAATCTCAAGCTAAAGCTTTGTTTTTCTTTCAGCCTTCCTTGAACTAATCATTGGCTGAGTTTATAAATAGCCCCCTCCCACCAAGAAGATATGTCCTAGTGGCACCGGCCAAACAGGATGAAGCACACTGAATCCTCTTCATTTTCGTTTTTGTAACTTAGGTCTTCGTGAAAACTTTCCTGTGCGGTGTAAGTCTCTCGGGTTCTATTCATTATCACCTCTGGGGGAAGCCAGGAGTGGGGAGAGATGGATATATGCCTCATTTTAACCACAGTAATTGATTTTAAAGGTGACACTATCCTTAGTACCTTAGATGCCCTGGAGGGGGTGAGATTAGTTGTTTTTCTCTTGGTGGTGGTGAAATTTTAATGATTTTTTTCAATATGCGGTAGAGCTTTCATTCTTCACGGTAAAGATGCGTGGTAAGATGTAAACACAGGCAGCTGCTCGTGGGACACTCTTTATTTCTCCTTTGTCCTACCTTTAAAAAACAAAAGAGAGAGAGAGAGAAAGAGAAACCAAGAATATTTCCAGAGAATCTCTTCTGGAAAACCTCCGGTCTGACAGTAGAGAACTGAGGGGGAGGGGCTTTGTCCAGATGGTGTCCTGGGTCACGGCTCTCTTCTTACAGAGCCCTGGAAGTGGTCACCCGGCCTTCCCCCGTGGGCCCCACTGTGGAATAGGTCTTTCAGTCTGTAGCTTCGCGTATCACTTCACAGGCCTCCCTACTCTACAGCACCAGGCCTGCCAGGATCTGCCCGCCACCTCTAGGACAACTTCCTGTTGAAAGAGACTCTGGAAGCAGGCTGCTGTGTCTTGAAAGCTGGTTCGTTACTTTAGGATATACCTCTTCATCGGATGAATTTCTCTTTTGCATACATATTTAAACATGAGCCGCGCACTCAGAAAAACTAACCTTAGAAGGTGACTAGCCCATAATAAGCACTCAGTGAAGAGTAAATTTATAAATTAAAAAAAGCTTAAAATATGGCATGATATATTATTGAAGGAAAGGATTGCAATTATAAACATCGCATGTAACTCTCTGAAGTGCAGCGCCTGTGACGCAGCTAGTTGTTCTTGTCCTGTGACTGATTCAAACTTGTGACACGTTAGCCCTGCACATCTTGGGTACGTACCTGCATGTGCTGCCACACAGGCTGGGACTTCGGGCAGCTCGAGGAGTAGCCTAAGAGGATCTTGGAGACAGAAGGTTCCAGTTCCTTGAGCAATGCCCAGAGCATGGCTCCATGTAGAGCGTGTGACAGCGTTGCTGCATCTAATTGCTGTGTCATATTTAAAAGCGTGTGATGGCACAGAGCACAAGAAATTTCATTATGTCTCTGGCAGATTCATATTGAAAGAAAGGACAGATGGTTGAAAACAGCCATAAAATATTCTATTACATGTCTGAAAATCATTAGACAGTAGTTAAAGAGATGTTATTAATGGATCAGATTCACTTGGGGAGTCGTGTTTCTGTAATGTACATTAAAGCGATGATGCTTCTGGTGGTATTTTTAATGTGATCAGGGCCAAAGACAAACATGTCTTCCTGTGTAATTAGAAAATGGATTTGTCGACAGTTAAGGAGCTGCTATGCAGCTAAGCTCTGCATCATCTGGGAGGTTATTGTTTTAATCTCCTACCACCAAGGAAAACGTAACAGTGCTACGGCCCGAAGGTCACAGAAACAATGCCGTATTGTTTTATTGGTATATTCTGAGGAGACGGGGAAGAGGTCCAATTATTATTTCTGAAAATCATCAAAAGCCCATTTTTAAAAACCCATAGATAACTAACCAATTTGTGAACTATGAATGAATAATTTGAACCTCCCGAGTGCTTTAACATGTCCTTTAGAATTAATACAAACATCAGCATTTTGACTCTGTGAGCGTGAGAATGATTTTGGTGTCCGTTTTATGGCTGAGTGACAAACAGCGTATCTGTAAGATGTTGGGGAGCCCTTTAGGCCAGGTGTAGCCACGTGATGTGGTCCCCACTCTGCAGAGCAGCACATGCAGCCCTGTGGGTCCATATGTCAGAATCACAGGTTGTTCAGTGCTTGGGGAGTGAGGCTTTCCTTAGGGCATCTCACATTGCAAAACAGGATGGGGCAGTGAAATGAATCCGGCAACAAAACAAAAGGACTGGAGGAGTTCAAAGAGCTGGGATCATTGTTCTCATGGGTCCAGGGCCTCCTGTCACTCAGAGTTGTCTGCAAATGCTCTCTCCTCCGCTCTTTCTTTTCCTGGGCTTTCTGAACTTGCTGCCCTTCAGACTATGCTCTTCCCTACAGGAGCAGCGTGAGTTTCAGCCTGCTTTCCCAGAACATGGGAGCATGGGTTTGTAGCACGTTTTCACTTGTTACCTTTTACATCAGCTGCCAACCTGTGGCTTCCAGGTAGGCCTGTAATCACATAGTTGGTGGGTTGCCAGAACCCCTTGGGGAGTGGGCGAGAGTTCCTTCATGCAGCCCGTAAGCTCACGCTGTGTAGATCAGGAATGCCTCTCCTATAGCATTCGACCTGGAGCTACAGATGCTGGCAGCAGTCCTGGCAATGTCCCCACATGGCTGCGTGGGCCTCACAGGTAGATTTGTGCACTTGTTCCAGTGGCATGGCGATTTTTGTGTCCTGGACTAGGAACTGATAACCTCTAAGTAGGTTTCCCCCCATGTTACTGTAAGGAAAGGACCCGCAGCTCTCTCCTTTTTGGTGATACAGCAGAATGAGGGTAGAATTATAAATGAAGAATGAAAGTGGGATCAGTTGAACTCACATGCAACTGTGACCACTTAATCACTTGAGATAATTTTTAATTACTTATGCAAATATATGTGAGATTGAATCCAGATGTCAAATAAATATTTAGTTATCAAAAAACAAAAATCATCTCCCAACAAAGTAAAGCCCAGGACCACGTGGCTTCTCTGGTGAATTTTACCAAACATATAAAGAAGAATTAACACCAGTCCTTCTCAAACTCTTCCCAAAATTTGAAGAAGACAGAACACTCCCAAACTCATTTTATAAGACCAGTATTACCCTGATACCAAAGCCAGATGAGGACACTATAAGACAATAAAACTACAGAGACTTCCCTGGTGGTGCAGTGGCAAAAACTCTGCGCTTCCAATGCAGGGGGCCCAGGTTCAATCCCTGGTCGGTGAAAAGGATCCCACATGCCGCAACAAAGATCCCACGTGCCACAACTGACATGGCGCAGCCAAATAAGTAAATATTAAAAGCAAAAAACTACAGACTAATATCCCTGATGAATATAAATGCAAAAATTCTCAGTAAAATACTAGCAAACCAAATTCAGCAGCCCATTAAAAGGATCATCCACCATGATCAAGTGGGATTTAATCCAAGGATGCAGGGATGGTTCAGCATATGCAAATCAATCAGTGTGATACATCACATTAATAGAATGAAAGAAAAAATCATATGATCATGATAAGAGACACAGAGAAGGCATTTAACAAAATTCAGCATCTGTTCATGATAAAAATTTAACAAATTAGGCATAGAAGGAACATACTTCAACATAATAAAGGCCATATATGATAAGCCCACAGCTAACATCATACTCAATGGTGAAGGTTTGAAAGCTTTTCCTCTGAGATCAGGAGGAAGACAAGGATGCCCACTTTCACCACTCCTTTTCAGCACAGTAGTAGAAATCCTTGCCAGTGCACTCAGGCAAGAAAAGGAAATAAAGAGGCATCAGAATTGGAAAGGAAGAAATAAAATTGTCTCTATTTGCAGATTTTATATATAGAAAATACTGTAGACTCCACCAAAGAACTGTTAGATCTAGTCAGTGAATTAAATAAAGTTGCAGGATAAAAAATTAACATGTAAAAATCAGTAGCATTTCTAAACACTAACAACAGGTTATCTGAAAAAGAAATGAAATGATCCCATTCACAATAGCATCAAAAAACAATAGAATACTTAGGAATAATATTAACCAAGAAGGTGAAAGATCTCTACTCTGAAAACTACAAGACACTGATGAAAGAAATCAAAGAAGACACAAATAAGTGGAAAGGTATCCCATGTTCATGGACTAGAAGAATTAATATTGTTAAAGTATTGTTAAAGTGTCAGTACTACCAAAAGCCATCTATGAATTCAGTGTAATCCCTATCAAGATTCCAGTGGCACTTTTTTTTACAGACGTAGGAAAAATAATCCTGAAATGTGTATAGAGCCACAGAAGACACTATATAGTCAACGCAATCTTGAGAAAGGAGAACAAAGATAGAGGCATCACACTTTATGGTTTCAAGCTATACTGTAAAGCTACAGAAATTAGAACAGTACAGTACTGATGTAAAAACCAACAAATAGATCAACAGAATAGAATCCAGAGCCCAGAAATAAACTCAGGTATATATGGCCGACTAATATTTGACAAGGGAACCAAGAATACTCAATGGAGAAAAGTCTCTTCAATAAATGGTACTGGGAGAATTGACTATTCACATGTAAAAGAATGAAACTAAACCCCTATCTTACACCACTCACAAAAATTAACTCAAAATGGGTTAGACAAAAATGTAAGACCTTGGGCTTCCCTGGTGGCGCAGTGGTTGAGAGTCCACCTGCCGATGCAGGGGACACGGGTTCGTGCCCCGGTCCAGGAGGATCCCACATGCTGCGGAGTGGCTGGGCCCATGAGCCATGGCCGCTGGGCCTGCGCGTCCGGAGCCTGTGCTCCGCAATGGGAGAGGCCACAACAGTGAGAGGCCCGCATACCGCCAAAAAAAAAAAAAAATGTAAGACCTGAAACCATGAAACTTTTAGAAATAAGCATAGGAAAAATGCTCCTTGACATGGGTCTTTTTTTCTTCTTCTTCTGGATATGACACGTAAAACACAAGCAACAAAATAATAAATAAGTGGGACTACATCAAACTAAAAAGGTTTTGCACAGCAAAAGAAACAATCAACAAAGTGAAAAGACAGCCTACGGAATGGGAGAATATATTTGCAAGCCATACATCTGATAAGGGGTTAATACCCAAAATATATAAAGAACTCATATAACTCAATAGCAAAAAAGCAAATAACTCAGTTTAAAAGTGAATAGACAAATAGTCAAAAGACCTGAATAGACATTTTTCCAAAGAAGACAAATGGCCAACAAGTAAGTGAAAAGATGCTCAACATCACTAATCATTAGGGAAATGTAAATCAAAACCACAGTGAGATATCATCTTACGCCTATTAGAATGGCCATCATCAAAGAAACAAGATGAGTGCTGGAGAGGATGTGGAGAAAAGGGAACCCTTGTGCACTGTTGGTGGGAATGTGAATTGGTGCAGCCACTATGGAAAACAGTATGGAGGTTCCTCAAAAAATTAAAATAGAACTACCATATGATCCAGCAATTCCACTTCTGGGAATATATCCAAATGAGACAAAAACACTAACTCGAAAAGGTACCTGCACCCCCATGTTCATTGCAGCATTATTTACAATAGCCAAGACGTGGAAACAACGTAAGTGTCCGTTGACAAATGAATGGGTGAGAAAATGTGGGGTGGGTGGATGGATATACATATATATAATTCAGCCATGAAAAACAAGGAAATGATGCTGTTTGCAACAACATGGATGGACCTACAGAATACTCTCCTGAAATTCTGCTCCATAACCGCTATTGAATCCCTTAAACTGGAGCTCCTTCAGCCTGCCCAGCTGTCGTTTTCTGCTTCTCCCGTCCCCAGCCCTGGACGGTGGTCACATTTGTCCATCATCCCTGAGTACATTCCCCCCCAGCCCCCTGGCTGGCCACTCCTTCAGAGCTTCTCTCACCATGTCGGGAGTTGCTTCGCTTTGGAGCTTCCTCTCTCTCACCGGTCATCCCTCCTCCTCTGAACCCGCAGAAGTCACACAACAGATGCAGAGAGCCAGAAATACATTGGTCTTGGTTTTTCTTGTCATTTATGTTGAATTTTTTTAAATACTGAAAATTTTTGAAAAAATAATATAATGAAACCCATATGCCTGCATCATGATTGACCAGGTGTTAGCATTTGCCATGTTCACTCCCTCTCGCTCACTTGCACGTCCTCTTGCCCTCCTCCTCTCTTTCTCTGTCACTGTTACTGTCACTTTTTTCCTGAACCATTTGAAAGTCAGTTGCACATATAATGACACCTTGCCCCTAAATTTTTCAGCATGTGCCTCCCAAGAACAAGCATGTTCTCCTTCATACACGCAGTGCCGGCATCACACCCACGACGTTTACCAAGGATACAGTGACGATGGCACCCATTGACGTGACATACAGTCCAACACAGGTTTCTCCACACTACCCAGTCATACTCCTCCCTCCCCTCCCATTCAGGATCCAATGCAGGCTCTGGCCCTATCACCCCTTGCCCCTCCCCACCTTTTTTTGGTCTTTTGTGACCTTTCAGTTTTGAAGAGACCAAGCCAGTTGTCTTGGATGGTGCCCTGCAATCTGGATTTGTCACTTCACCCTCCTGCTCGGGTTCAAGGGAAGCATTTCTGGCAGGAAGAGTGCAGACACGATGCTGCTGCGTGCTTCCCTCGTCCCCACCTCGGGGGACGCGCGCTGTGGGTTTGTCCCACTGTTAGGGTCGCTATTGATCGTTTGCCTGAGATCTGCCCTTCTCCTTGTAATTCGGAAGTGATACTTGAGACCCAAGAAGTGGTTTCCTGTTCTGCAGCAACTTTCCATACAGGCTTAGCCTTCACAGGTAAGGACCCCACCTGAACTAATTATTGCATCAGTGGTTGCACGGGTGATTTCCTGACTAGCTGGCCTTCTAGAAAGAAGGGCTTTTTCTTTCCTCCTCCTCCCTCTTCTCCCCTAATTTTTTGAGTATCACTGTAGACTCAGATTCTTTTTTATTGGAAACCTTGTGATCTGTTGCCGTCATCGTTCTTCTGGATGCTCACACAGTCCCACACTTGCCAGTGGGAGCCCTTTCCAGCCAAGTCCTCCTCCCTCTGATGTGACCCCATTAGTCTCTGGGCACTGCCTTGCTCTCTGACACAAGGAGGTTTTTTTGTTTGTTTCTTCCCAATAACACAATACAGTTACCTATTACTTTCTATCCATAGCTATGTTTTGTCAGGAGAGCCAACTATTTTTAAAAAGCAAACAAAAACTGTGTGCCCCATTCATAGCTAAAAATAAAATGCAATGTATTTCTCCAGAAATGGATTTCTGGATCAATGCCCAGCTACTAATAACCCAGATAAACTGGCACTTCCTCTCAGGGAAGAGTAGACCATTATGAAATATCTGACTCGGCCTTGTTGGTGTGTGACAAGCTCTTCCAGGACAGCAGAGAAAGGCAGATGAGTTGTATGTATAACTCGGGATGTAACACATTCACCAGTGGTGCTCTGATAAGGTCCACTGTGTGCCAGACACCGTTCAGGTGCTCTTGCAGAGGTCAGAGGAGATGAGACCAGCTGAAAAGGAGAAATGAGCCAGTACACGACAGCGTGCTTATTGGTGTTACAGGAATTAATAGGGGAAGAGGAAGTGCAGAGCAGAATACAGGGGGGTTGGTCTATGAAGGAGCGCAGAGTGAAGGGGAACTTTGCATGGATGGCTATTTGTGTGTTACCGCAGGCCAGACAGTTCCCACACGTCCAGCTGTTAAGTGATCGATTGTCTCTGTGTCTTGGTGTGGGGAAGGGGGCGGGGCGGGGGGGGGGGGCGTGGGCAGAGGGATTAGAGAGGAGGAAATTCAAGAAGCTATGAAACTCAGACCAGCCTTTTGCTTTACCTGTGCTCCAGTCTCATCTGGTGGTTGTGATGCTAGCGTGTATCCTAATAGGGGTTACTTCTGGGGTAAGAGAACTTGTTTTTCTCCCTTCTGTGTGGCAGATATCCTGGAACAAAGAGGGCAAATAGGAAACCCCACTTGCTACCCCACCCCAAGTCAACAAAGATAATAGAACACTGTGAAAGAAAATGAGGAGTAACTGCATGATAGGTTCGGCTTGAAATCACGACATGGCTTCTTTAAACAACGATCATTTGTCTCAGTGCCACACTGTTTAGATCATGATATGATTAGCTTGGGTAACTTCTTTGCTTTTAAATGAAACCTTTAAATGTTTAATGTGGTTTAAAAAGTTTTTCCACAGACAGCTTTCAACGCCATCAGGAATCTCTGTGTGGTGATGGTAGTTGTGTTGTATTCCTTTAAAATTCTTTTTTTTTTTAATGTATTACCAAAGCTGAACGAAATATTCTTCAGGTAGCTCTTTCATAGCACTTGATATTCTAGTGTATGAGAATTTATTTTCTTCCACTCTAAGGATTGCTGTTATTTTTATTGAAACTTGAATTCTAATTGTATTATAATTTTACAATTAAAAAGAAAAAAAACTAAAACTGTCCATCTAGCCTTTCAGCTTACTGCTCTTGTTAGCAGTTTCAGCTTTTTCCATAACTCTCAGTTTCATTTTAAAATTTCATTTAGTGGATTATAGAAATGTGAGCCTCAATCACAGTAGCGTATTTTCTGGTTATAATAGACTAAAAGGAAACAAGCTAGCATTCTAAGTTTTGGGGAAATTTTGTGATGTCATGTAAAAATGAATGTCCTAGAATTCTGTACTTGCATCCACTGATTAGTTTAGTACTGACACAAAAGTAGAGAAAAACAAATTAGTACAACCAGATATTAACATAACTAAGCTGCAAAATGATAGCTAAAGGGATACTTAAAGATGCCGTTCATTTTTCATGATATCACATTTCTTTGAAAAATAAACACAGACATACGCTTGTGTCCATAGTAAAGCTACTGCTAAATCACTGTAACAGGTAGGAATAATAAGTGGTGATTTGAATGGGAAATTAAGACAAACTCATTGAAACCAGTGCCTCATATCTTTTATTTCTCCATTTTCACATCTAAAATACAGGTAAAGAAAGTGCTTCTAATTAGATACTTACAGAGTTCAATATGCTTGGTCGAAAGATAAAAATGCCCGGGGAGTTCCCTGGTGGCCTAGTGGTTAGGATTCTGGGCTTTCACTACCGTGGCCTGGGTTCAATCCCTGGTCAGGCAACTGAGATCTCGCAAACTGTGCAGTGCGACCAAAAAAAAAAAAAAGGAAAAAAGAAAGATAAAAATGCCCAAAAGTACTGCATTTAAACTGATTTCCAAATTTGAAAGCTTCTGTAGAGCATTTCCCTTTTCTTGTTCTAGTTTTTTTTTTTTTTTTAAGATGAAGGAGATTAAGAGGTACAAACCTCCAGTAATAGAATAAATAAGCCATGGGGATATGGTACACAGCATAAGAAATATGGTGAATAATTTTTAAGAACTTTGTATGGTGACAGATGGTTACTAGATTTTCCGTGGTAATCACTGCATAATACATGCAAATGCCAAATCACTGTGTAGTATACCTGAAACTAACATAATATTGTATGTCAACAATATTTCAGTGTAAAGAAAAAAGAACTCCCTTTAGATTATTGGTCATATAAATGCCATGGGAGTGGGGAGGGGCGAACAAGGGAGAGGGAATTATTCAAAAGTGAATCCGTTTTTAAGTGAAAAACTCCAATTATATATTCCTTTTAAAATAATTTTTGTTAAAACATATGTATGTATATAAACAGTCCAGTGTCATAAGAGCACAGCTCAGTGTGTTTTTATCAACCGAAGACATCCTGTGCTCAGAGCGCAACCAATGCGGGCGTATTACCAGCACTCCAGAAGCCCCTCATATTTCCTTGCAGTCACCACATCCCACCAAGGATATAACCACTATCCTGACTCCTCACGTGGATTGGTTTTCCTGCTTTTATACTCTCTGTAATGGAATCTAGCTACTCTTGTTCAATATTGTTTGAGATCTCTTCATATTCTTGTATTCTGGTATGGATGGTTCCTCCTCCAGGCTGTATATTTTTTCATTTGTGAAGACACCACCAAATGTATTTATCCTTTCTTTTTCTCTTTTTTTAAAGATTAGTGACTCATTGACAGAATTTCTTTTTAATACAGTAGTTTTTATTATTTTTTTTATTTTTGGCCACGTCGGGTCTTAGTTGCGGCACATGGGATCTTCGTTGCGGCTCTCAGGCTTCTCTCCAGTTATGGCACGTGGGTTTCCTCTCTCTAGTTGTGGAGTGCGGTCTCCAGGGCGCGTGGGCTCTGTAGTTGTGGTGCGCGGGTTCCAGAGCATATGGCTCTGTAGTTGTGGAGCACGGGCTCCAGAGCACGTGGTTTCTGAAGTTTGCGGCACATGGGCTCTCTAGTTGAGGCGTGCGGGCTCAGTACTTGTGGCGTGTGGGCTTAGTTGCCGTGCGGCATGTGGGATCTTAAGTTCCCCGACCAGGGATCGAACCCACGTACCCTGTATTGAAAGGCGGATTCTTTACCCCTGGACCACCCAGGAAGTCCCTGTTTATCCTTTCTACTACTGATGGACATTTGGGTAGTTTCCAGTTTGGGGCTATTTTGAACAGTGCTGTTATGAATATTCTGGCACTTGTCTGTTGGTGAATGGTCATTCTAGGAATGGAATTGCTAGGTCATCAGTTTGCATATGTTCAGCTTTAGAAGGCACTGTCGAGCATCCACAGTGGATGCACCAAATTGCATTCCCGTCAGTCAACAATATATATTCCAGTGGTAGTTCCACATCCTCTGCAATACTTGGTATTTTTGTGTATTTTCATTTTAGCCAGTCTAATGGATATGGTAGTTTTAATTTTAATTTCTCTAATGACTCGTGAAGATGAGTACCTTCTCATGTATTTGTACATGGAGGGATATTTCGTGTTTACAGATTGGAATACCCAATATTATAAAGGTGTTGGTGTTCTCCAAATTCATGTATAGAGGTGATGCAGTCCCAATCATATTACTAGCAATGCTTTTTTTGTAAAAACTGAGATGTTCATTAAAAAATTCTCATGGAAATTGAAAAGACCAGGGATAGCTAGGGCATACGTAAAGAAAAAGAACTGGCATATTTCCACTACCACATGTAAAACCTCTTCTAAAGCTCTGTTAACTAAGATTGTGTGGCATTGGTACGTGGCTAGGCTACCTGATCAGTGGAACAGAACAGAGTCCAGGAAGAGACCCACTTACATACAGTCACCTGGTTTATGGCAAAGAGGTAACTGCAGTGCACTGGGAAAGGGATAGCCTTTTCAATCAGTGGTGTTCAGTCTGTTGGATAACCATTTGGAGGGGAAAGTATCCTGACCTGTTCCCCATTCATACATAAAAATGGATTGTAGAAAAAAAAATGGCTTGTAGATTTAAGTGGGAAAGGAAAAACAAGTTTAGAGGTGTTAGAAAAAACAAAATTCAACTGAGTAAATTTTAAAGGTTTTATTGCCTTTATTGAAGGACTCATGAATCAGGCGGCATTCGGTGTAGCAGACAGAAAAGAGCTCCAAGGGGCTGCACAGAATGAAAGACTTTTATAGGCAGAAGGCAGTGGGAAGAGGGAGCACAGGGTGGTTCGGTTGTGGCAAGGTCACTTCCCTTTAGAGGTGACGGGTCTGTCGGGCAGGCGACCTAATGAGTGCTGATCGGGTGATTCCTGATTGGCTGGTTTAAGATTCCGTTTCTGGGAGAGACCGAAACTATAGCTAAGCCTCCGTTTGGTGGCGTGTGGCTTAGCATAACCGACTCCATTTTGGACCTGTTGTTTTTAACAGAGGAAAACAAAAGAAAACAGCTGCATTACTTTGGAATAGGCAAAGATTTCTTAAATAGGGCACAAAAAATGTGAGACATAAAAGAAAAAAAAATTGAGCTTATACTGAAATTACGGCGTCAAGAGCAATAGTAAGAGAATAAAAAAGCAGAGAAATAGGAGGGAATATCTGGAAAGAGATTTGCATACAGGATATATAAAGAACTCCTACAAATCAGTTTTTAAAAGACTGAAACCAGCTCCTAAAAATGGGTAAAAAATGTGAACATTCACTTCACAAAGGTGATATCCAGATGGCCGATTAACTTGGGAGGATTCCCCTTTTGCCACGGGCGGGGGTGTGGTGTTCTCTCTACTTTTAATAAGAGAATGTGTGTGTCATTCACATATTCACATTCTTTACTACTGACAGCCTACAGTAGTGTGCTTATACAACATCAATAACGTGTGTGATTACGTTCACACACAATGTCCTTTGAACATTACTGTTTTAGGCTCATGATGTTTTGATGCTATGGACATGTAAACATGCAGGATCTAAAGGATGCAACAGCAGGAGACACCAGATGGTTCCACACTTACTTATAACCCTAAAGAGAAATTAGCTTTTCCGTTAGCATGAACGTGAGCAAACAGATCCCCCCCTGGGCTTCCCTGGTGGCGCAGTGGTTGAGAGTCCGCCTGCCAGTCAATGCAGGGGACGCGGGTTCGTGCCCCGGTCCGAGAGGATCCCACATGCCGCGGAGCGGCTGGGCCCGTGAGTCATGGCCGCTGAGCCTGCGCGTCCGGAGCCTGTGCTCCGCAACGGGAGAGGCCGCAGCAGTGAGAGGCCCGTGTACCGCAAAAAAAAAAAAAAAACAACAAACCGAATCCCCCGTGCCGCTTGCTCCCCAACTCTCACCCACCCTGCTTCTCTCCCTCTCTCCTCCCTCCCCCTCTCTCCTCCCTCCCCCTCTCTCCTCCCTCCCCCTCTCTCCTCCCTCCCCCTCTCTCCCTCCCTCCCCCTCTCCCCCTCCCTCCCCCTCTCCCTCCCTTCCCCTCTCTCCCTCCCTTCCCCTCTCTCCCTCCCTCCCCCTCTCTCCTCCCTCCCCCTCTCTTCTCCCTCCCCCTCTCCTCCCTCCCCCTCTCTCCTCCCTCCCCCTCTCTCCTCCCTCCCCCTCTCTCCCTCCCTCCCCCTCTCCCCCTCCCTCCCCCTCTCCCTCCCTTCCCCTCTCTCCCTCCCTTCCCCTCTCTCCCTCCCTCCCCCTCTCTCCTCCCTCCCCCTCTCTTCTCCCTCCCCCTCTCCTCCCTCCCCCTCTCTCCTCTCTCCCCCTCTCTCCTCCCTCCCCCTCTCTCCTCCCTCCCCCTCTCTCCCTCCCTCCCCCTCTCCCCCTCCCTCCCCCTCTCCCTCCCTTCCCCTCTCTCCCTCCCTTCCCCTCTCTCCCTCCCTCCCCCTCTCTCCTCCCTCCCCCTCTCTTCTCCCTCCCCCTCTCCTCCCTCCCCCTCTCTCCTCCCTCCCCCTCTCTCCTCCCTCCCCCTCTCTCCCTCCCTCCCCCTCTCTCTCCTCCCTCCCCCTCTCTCCTCCCTCCCCCTCTCTCCTCCCTCCCTCCCCCTCTCTCCTCCCTCCCTCCCTCCCTCTCTCCCTCCCTCTCCCTCCCTCTCCCTCCCCCCACTCTGTCTCTCTCTCTCTCCGCCGCCCACCCCCCGCTCCCCAGTCTCTAAGCTATCCCTGACCCAGAGCCCCAGCAGGCTCTCCACTGCCGGTCACTCATGTCATCTTTAGGGAAATAACGAAAGGACACGTAAGTGGCAGGATAGAGGAGTTAGGAGGCCTGTTGTGTGCCCTGCGTGAACATTTTTTAAAGCTGAAGATTTCATGGTTTGTGTTTTAGGTAAATGAAGTAGGTGTGACCTTGATAGGAGACCAAGTTAAAACCTTCTGTTCTAATTCATACTGATGAGGTAGAATCATATGGAGAGCTCTACAGACTTGCTGACCCAGCGGGGGCCGGTGCAGCCTGGACCACGGGAGGCCCAGAAGCTCCCTGGGTGATCTGATGTGCAGACGAGGCTGGGATCTGTCCTGGCCATGAGTCAGGGCACAGTTAACCTGAGACACCTTGACTGTGTTTTGGCTTTACTGGGGGAGGGGGCCTTGTTCTTTCTACAGCTCCTCTCCAGGGAGGATGAGCCCTGGGAATGACTAACAGGAAGTGGTAAAACTGATACTCTGTAGAGAAGGATTTCCCTCCTTTCCTGACTATCCTCTGAGCAGCGCTAGCTCAGCAGCGAGGCTCTGGCCCGAGAGAAAGGCCTGGGTTGCTGCTGCATCTGAGAATCCGGCAGTCCTCCCTCCTTGCTTCCCTACCGCCCACCACGCGGATGAAGGAGTCGTGATTGTAAATCAAGCGCGTCAGTGTTGTGAAAGCATGCAGGTCTGCTGCAGCTTCTTCCTGTGAGAAACACGATGGTGGTGGCTGTTTTAATTTTTATTTTTAAAATCCCATTGTGAATACAACTATCCTCTAATGAAAATACATCACTAAAATTTTACATAATTCATACAGCCTTTTGTGACTGCTTTTCTCAGTAATTAATATCTTATTTGCTTTCCTCTTCAGTAACCAAAAATCATTGATGTACTGTATTTTAATATTTTATATTACACTGTTTTAACTAATTTCATAAGTTATTCCAAACACTGACCATAAAGGTACTTTGAGAAGGTTATAGACAATAGTTTAAAGACAATGCCATAGAAAAGTCTAAATAAAAGCAAATAAAGGAGGGCTTCCCTGGTGGCGCAGTGGTTGGGAGTCCGCCTGCCGATGCAGGGGACGCGGGTTCGTGCCCCAGTCCGGGAAGATCCCACATGCCACGAAGTGGCTGCGCCCGTGAGCCATGGCCGCTGAGCCTGTGCGTCCGGAGCCTGTGCTCTGTAACGGGAGAGGCCACAGCGGTAAGAGGCCCGCGTACCGAAAAAGCAAATAAAGGAAAACTTTTAAAGGTAAATCATACTAATTTATCATTTATCCAACAGCTTTTTTTTCATATCTTATATTTCTTCTGTTCCTTTATCTGTCTCTTTGGCCAACCAAAAGAAAATGGGAAATAAAATTTTAACCTACAGCCCCTAATCTGATTCTTATTCTTAATATAGCTTTTCACTCACTAGATCAAAATGGCATTCTTTAATAAAAGATATAAATTTATATACCACAAACAATAATTTAGAATGTTTTGATTACCCCATAATTGAGCAGTTTCTTCTAGTTTTAGACATACTGTGTGTATTATCCCATGCAGATTCCCAACATTTTCACTAACTTGGATAAGACCAGTCGCGTTATAGTCTTCATTTGTCTCCTGGGAGATGTGACTTTCTGTATTGTAAATACAGGATGTAACCATTACTGGAATTCCATTTTTCTGATCTGTATCACTTGCTCTGTTTGTTTTGGGAGCATCTTCATCTCTATAAATGTACGACCCAGGTGACATGGAGGCAGAGGAGGGAAAGGGAAAAGGGAAGAAACGTATCTCATGGGCGTCAAGCAGATGCCACTTCACACCTCTGCCTGGTCGAGAACCACGCCCCTACCAAGCCAGCGTCTGGCCTTGTCCTTCATCTGAGGAAATGGCTGGTACCCAGTCCAAGAGAGTGGAGCCCAGCTCTGTCAGACATTGCAATTCCTACAGTTTGTACTTCTCCAGGAGCTTAGAATCTGGTTGGGAAGGGGGGAAAGTTACACACACAGAGGGACACACCTGAAATTAAAGTACCACTTACTATTGTGAGTTCCAGAAATAGCCGTGCGCTAAAGGAGACCAGAGAAAGCACAGAGCACTTCTGGATGGCTGGTCGGCAGACGGCTCCTTCGTCAGAAAGGTCAGCCCTAAACTGGAGAGAGGGGATTTCAGAAGGAAAAACAGAAAACAAGATTCCAGGAAAGGCTGATGGCTTAGAATGAGAAGGCCACAGGGAAGATGAGGATATGGGGAAGCAGATGAGCGGCAGGAAAAGTAGATTCCAAGACCTGGCACACGTGCCAGGCGAGCAGGGCCATGTCGATAAATGCCCCACGTTGAGTATTAAGAACTTTGGACTGAGGGGGGTCCCGTAAGGCTTCACAGCAGAGGTATGATCTGAGGTGGCTGTAAAGAGAGGTATCGACTTTAAGGAACATTCTTGAGCAGAATGTCAAGGTGAGAAGGCCTGATGCATGTTGGCCTGCCGATGGCGGAATAACAGCTTTCCCCTAGAGGGGCCTTGAGATGGTTTTGGGTGGTGGCAGTGCAGAACCATTAAAAGTGTTCGGTTTCAAAGGCTCCTCTCACCAAGGTCGCCAGCGACCTCTTCGTTATAAATACTGAATAAATTATAATAAAATAATAAATAATTTCCGTCCCGCATCTCGCATGATCTTTCTCGGCTTTTGAGCATGTGTTGACCTCTTTCTCCTGAAAACTCTCTTGCCCTGGTGTGTGAGTTGCCCCCACTTCCCTGGCTCCCCCGTTCACCGCCCTCGGTCCCCGCCGTGGCCGCCCTTCTCCGCGCGCATCTCCTCGTCCACGTTCCCACAGCCTGGCCCTCCGCCCGCCCCCCTCCTTCACCCTCTCCAGCCCCGCACTGACCCGCCTTCCTACTCACGTTCCCGCCCGTCAGTGCGAGTGCAAACGCCTGCCGTCAGCCTGGCCCAGACCCGGGTCTTCGTGACTCCCCGTGCTGCGACGCCAGGGTCACGACGACCCCTCTGCTCCCCGTTGCCGCACGTCCTGTTCTACTCCTGCCTGCACAGTGAGATGCTGGGGCCTTCTTACCACCCACGTCTCACTAAAACTGTGGACCTATTAAAAACTCCCACCCCACCTGATGGGCACGTTGCCTCTAGAAATCTTCCCTCCTTCTAGACTTGACCCTCTTCCAACCTAGCAAAGGCAATGACGGTGACTGCATAGACTTGTGCTTGACGGGTGTAACCTCAAATGCCACACACCAGAGGAAAGAACCTTCCATACGGCCACCTTACCTCACTGTAGCAAGTGCTTTGGAAAAGAATATTGTTACTAATACTGGCCGTGAGCACCTACCAAAGGTTTTTCTGCCCGTATTTGCTTATGCTTCTTGAAATACTTTGAAATATTGATTAATCTTAAATCTACATAAATACATGTGAATATAAGTACGTACATACATAAATACATATGTGGGCATACATGCAGATGGATGGATAGATAAACAGATAAGAATAAAACCTTTGGGGGGATAAGGACTCGTTTTTCTTCCTTTTTTTCCTTCTCTCTGAGTCTGTCCCAGTAATAAGCAGAGTGGGACATGCTTTGTGTTGCTGCTGACTTGGAGTTGAGAGCTGCTCCTCTTTTCAAAGACCCACAGCCTCTCTCCGTCGAATCAGGAGTCATGGCGGCTGCAGGGCCTCTCACTGCTGTCTTTCCCATGGGCTTGATTTAGTCCAGCCGGTACCCTCCTCCGGCTCAGGCGCTGTTAAGATGGAGAGATACGTTCAGTTTTAAACGAGCGAACCAAATCTGTCTTCTAAAGAAAAGTAGGAACAGCCTTCTATGGCATGTCTTTAAATGGATTAATATGTTGATCTTAGAGAAAAGGGGAGCCTCCCTCATGTTTTCATTATTGAGCCAGGTGAAATGAAAAGCGGAACTCGCTGCTAAATGCCACCTCTGGGAATTTTGCTGTGTTGTTTCTGTTTTATAGTACCCCGCAGGATTCCTTCTTTAGCTAAAGCAGACTGTTGTAAGTGTACAGTCTCAGCATTCTTTTTGAAACACCAGACACTACTTAGTTGCCTCATACCAAGAACTCTGCAATGTTAACTGGCCATGAACGTCTAATCGTGCGAGAAACAGTTGCCGTGTGTCTACCTTCACAAGGAGACGGCAGCCTGAGTCTGGTAATAAAGTGCCGGTTATCAGAGTACTGCCTCTTAGTCCTCAGCAGGCAGCTAGTCCTTATTCATATAAACATTTGCTTTTAAGTGAAATTATCAGTCATAAAATAAAATGTAGGCATTAAGTGGAAACTCTTGCCAGACTAGTTTATTCTTGATGATTCATGAGAAAATACTTTTCCATATTGTAGGCTTTCATTCAGTATCGATTTATAAATGAGCGAATATCCATATGATTTTAAGAACGCTTTCTCTATTTTGTAAGGGTCACAAACCTCTGAACCTGCCGTTCTGTGCCGTTTATCTGAGTTTAAGGGGAAAGTTCTGGAAAGCTCTAGAAGGTGGACTTAGCATTGCTTTACTCTTATTCATCAGGCAAAATTCAAAACGCTGGAAGAGGTGCTTTTTTCTTTCTTTCTTTCTCTCGAAAAGATGGAATCAGTCTGGGTGGGAGGGGAAAGTCTTGGAATAGTACTGTGATGTTTGCTGTGATTGGAGACCCTAACGGGTTTGCAGGCTGCTTCGGGGAAGTCAGGGCCAGCTCCGGTGGTCACGATTTCTCTCCCTGAGGGGCCCCGAACGTCTCCTTGTGTTGAGCCCTTTCTGTTGGCATGAAACAGATAGGAAGAGGTTCAGAGGTTTGGTTGCATGGAACAGATCTGGGATGGGATTTATTCTAAGGACACCTAGGGAAACAAGGCCTGTCGGCCATGAGCCCCCGCAGGTCACGCATCCTGCCTCACCGAGACTGGAAGCCCTGCAAGGATGTGGCAGCAGCTCCCACCATTCCCCTTTCCCATCTCCTTGCTGTCTCCCTGCTTATACTTTCTGCTACCAGTGGGCTGACTCTGTTTCAAACAATTGCTTGGATCCTTTCAGATTGGACGCCCCACCCTATGGGCAGAGTCCCTGGCCCCTTACAGGCCTGGCCCTTAGCAGGCACCTGGGCTCCCAACACGTCCCCCAGGTGCTCCGCTGCCGCCGGGGCCTCTTGGGCCACCGTAGAGACCGGCTGGGGGCCTCGGCTTGTGGACGGCTGCCTTTCATCTTGAGATGAGGCTGCGCCTCTAGGACAGTCTGCCTCTACAGAGCTAGTGGCAATGCGCCTTGTTGTCTGGGGTTTGATAAGCGGTTATTCATTGTTTACCTTTGCCACCTGTTTTGGCAAACACTGTACAAGATAGATGATACAGTCCTATAGAAGAATTTGAGGTTGAGTGACCAGGTTATAAATCTATATGGGCGCCTCTGGAGGATGTCCGGTCTGCCCAGCCTGCTTCCAAAGACATCTCGAGACTTTCCTCTCTGCCCTTTCCTCTTAACCATAGAAATCAGCTGGTAGTTGTTTCTTGGGGAGCGTGTGTGATGCCTGGAATACACACAACCTGAGAGCTGCACCAAACCAAAGATCTTTGCTTAGTGTTTGACTTTTTTTTGAAGTGCTCCCCATGCATTATCATTTTAACCTTCAGAGTGGCTGGGAGAGGCTGCATTCACCTGCTGCTGCTGAGAAAACAGACCTGTCACTGCACGACAGGCTTAACGGCAGAACCAGTATTAGAATCCCCATTTCCTGGTAGGTTCCAAGACATCCTGATACAAATGTCTCTGATCACTAAATATGTGTGTGCATGGTTCCAACACAGACACACACGCGCGCACACATGCATACACACCTTTGTAGCCTCAGTTATTGGGAAATGATAGAATTTACCAGCATCAGTCATTTCTTCTGTTTGTGGTTATGGTAGCTGAGAATTATTAGCCTAGTGAAGATGGAGCCTGAAAAGCTGTCCTGTGTTTCTCTAGTATTGTTGAGCCATTAGTCTAGCAATAGGCAGTGCAGGGGGCTCCGTGGTTTTGAACAGAGGAGGGTTTCTGTATCCCTCTTCTTCCTTCCAACCGTCCATTCAGCCAACCATCCTCTTGGAGTGACATCGTTTGTAAAAATTCCCAGACCTGGGGTGAAGGGACTTGAATTGTGATGCCCCTCCACCGGCACTTAGTATGTAGTTGGGTTTAGTTACTGTGAATTTGTGAATCAGATTTTTAAATCTGTAGAATGAGGTACCGGAGTTTTGTTTCCCAGTGTTTCATGTACATGCTGCGTGGCCTTAGGTCCTCCACTCCACTGTCTCTACTACGTCACCCACTTTGTAACTCCTTTCCCATCCAGGCCAGGGCTTGGGGACTGGGAGTGGGGTGTCAGAATATATTAAAACTCTTCCTTACATAGACCCAGTTTGCAGGTGTTACAGGAAATTCCCTCTGCCATCTAATTCCGCTCAGTTGCATTTTTTATGTTAATAGGCTAATATTTTATGAACTTATAAGATTGAATGTATGGAGTGAGATGAGTATTTCTGATAATTACTTGATGGGGGTGGGGAAGTTCAGCAGAAAGCCATTGAAAACTTCCAGACTGGTATTGATTAAAATTAGTGGCTCAAGGACTTAGAGTATCTAATTTACAGATTTTTCAAAAAAAAAAAACAGATAAGATATTTTTACCGAGTTAATTCTATAGAAAATAGCAAAGAATTATAGAAACATTAAGATTTAAGATACATCAATTAATGAGATAACACTATATAATCTATACTTAGCAAAAATTAGCCCATCATTAGATAACATATATCAGGTAATTTTCTGTGCTGAATTTAAAGGAGAGCCAGTAGTTTAGAATCAGAGCATTCTGTGTGTCCCTGTATAGGTTGTTCTCAGGCTTAATTGCTGCAATTAAGTATTTTTATCTGGGATGTTGCACTTCTAAGGGGCAAGCTCTCTGTTTCCTCTTTTGGAATTATCAGGATCTTCCTTTTGTATCTTTCTGTATTTCTTTCTACCAAAGAAGACACAGTGAGATGTACTTTGTTTAGATTAGAAGGATGAAAGATTATTAAAAGCCAGCTCTGGTCCCTTGTTTAATCTAGTCTGTCATGCCAGGCACTGAGATACTTACTACAGATGTGTTGCTAGATTACAAGTTGTTTATTTCCTATGGATATTTCCCCGAGTGGCATAAGTTATATGGGTGGTAACGTTCTCCTAAGAAATACTCTGGGCATCACATACCTCCCAGCCTTGGCGCGTTGATCAGGGAACAGCATGGTGGGTGATGGAGCTCGGAGCTGAGTGTGTGCGTGTTGACTTGCAACCTCAGGCAAGTCACTTGCCTTCTCTGGCTCGTGGTGGCCTCATCTATAAAGTGAAGTTGAGCTGGTGGTTTATTTCTAAGGTCCTTTCCAGTTCTCATACTCAGTGATTCCAGTGATTCATGTTAGCAAGAACATTACCATCATACTTTCATTCATTCAACACGTGTGTATCACCCTCTGTGTCCAAAGGGCTGTGCTAGCTGCTGTGGTGACTCCGGCAGTGAGTCACCCAAAGGCCCTGCCCTCCTGGTCCCCCATCCAGCCAAGGAGGGGAAACAGCCACGCAAGTAAGAGGAAGTAAAAGTGAAAAATAGCAGTTGAGAAGGACAAAACTAAACTTACATTTAGTTAGCCTCTCTGTGTGCCTCAGGGACTCCACTTTGTACATTATGTACATTTTATTTTAATTATCATGATAATCCTGTGAGCCAGGTGTTATTATCCCATTTTATAAATAAGGGATCAGCGGTCCTGCAGCTAGAATGTTGTGCTGGGATTTAGAAGCAATGTGCTGTGTTTTCGAAGCCCGTGCTTTTCCTATGAAATCATGCTGCCTCCTGATAAAAGGCTAGAACTGATAACAGGAGATCGTGTATGCTGTTGGGGGCAAGACAAGCACTTTCTGGTAGAGGAGTCATTGGCTCAAGGACTTAAAATGGCTGGAATTGGCACGTGTGACCTGGGGAGGATGTTTCCAGCAAGGAGCCAGGCTAGAAAGGTGGGTGGGCCAGGCTGAGTTATCGAAAAGGCATTTTGAAGCCGCTCCAGATTTGGGTAGGAGGTTAAGTGAGCAGAGATCACCTCGAGCCATGTCTGTAGGGCACCCCTGTGGACGGGGATGGGAGGGGAGCCCTCTGGTCTGGCTGGGGAGCAAGAATGCAGGAAGGAGCTGATAGGGGCTCAAATGTAAGATCAAAATGAGGGGAGGGGATATGCAGAGATGGCTGTGGCTGCTCACAGGGGTCCTGTCACTGGGAAACCAAACCAAGATCGGGAGCAATCCTGAGAGACACAACGAGGACGCGGATTTTGGTGAACCTGAGATGCGCGTGATTCCTTCAGCTGAAGTCCCGGGACTCGGGAAGCCGTCAGAGCCTGATCCTGAAGGAGGAGGGGAGCCCGGAGGTGTGGGAGTCAAGGTGGACCAGTGAGGGTCTGGTCCTCTCCAGTTTACAGAGCGCGCGTGCATTTGGCGTCTCCCACGCAGTTCGCCATGTGGCCAAAGGAGAGGCCGCAGAGCAGGGATCCCTCTGCTTCTGGCTGTTACTAAGTGCCGGCTGCGGCCAGGCACTGTGCTCGGGTCTCACATCCCTCTGCACTCACAGGCCTATGAGGCGGGCAGCATCGTTATCTCCACCTCAACCAGGAGCCAGCTGAGACAAGGTGACGCAGCAACTGACTAAGAAATGGCAAAGCTGGTCCCCAGACTTGGTTAAACAGAGAGGAGAAAAAAGTGCTGTCATCAGGGAAAATCAGGCTCAAAGAAAGAATTGCAAGGAGGGCAGATGAGGTTGATTCCTCTGTATCGTTTGCCATTAGCGCCTTGGAGAGTAACGTGGAGAATGGAGTGGTGGCACACGTCCACCCCCACTGACATCACCCGCAAAGCGTGCGCATCACCTGCAAAGCGTGCGTGCTTGGATTCTTTTGCTGACGTGCTGCGATTGTCCAGACTCACGTTGGGACAGACAGGCCACAGCACAGAGCTGCCTCTCAGTGCCCTGTCCTACTCCACCTGAGAGAAGAGTGTCTGAAAGTCAGCAAGGGCTCAGGGAGGCTTCTTGCGTGAAGGCTGGATGGCTTTTTTATACTTATCCTAGAGTTGCTGACATATTTTTAAGTGATGTTTTACTCGTAGGAGATCACTTACTGGAGTGACCAACTTAGTACTGTGATGAGCTAGTAAGATGGCATATCCTTGAAATGGCTCATACACCGTGTGTGTGTGTGTGTTTGTGTACGTACGTATGTACATGCACATGTATGATTTATCTGATATTTACATTTACAAATATTCATATTTAACTTTAGGGGAACATTGGCTTCAAATTTGCGATTATCTCATAGTTTCACTATTCCACTCATAGCTCAGCGGGGAGCTTATCTGAAGCTCTGACCACTCACCCAGACGTATTTTAAGATACAAGAAGCCCTTTGATATCCTGATCACAGCAATGGAAGACTTCGGGGCTGTTTTGTTTCCCGTAAGACATGCCAAGATTTTTAGGTTACTTTTCCCACCGACTTTAGTGCATCATCTTCTAATCCTAGAATATTCAACAGCCAAAGAGATTAGGTAAATCGGGCAGCTGAGGGTTACTGTGCAGTTTCTGGTTCTTTCCTCCCTGCCCCCACCAAGAACACTTGGAGGATGTCCAGAAAAGCCATAAGGATCCACCAGTGGTTTGAGCTGTGTCTTTGAAACCCAGCATGTAAGAGAGCTGTTGTGACACGCTGTGTGGCCTCGGTTAAGCATCTGATGTTTCCCTCACCTCCATTTCAGTGTCTGAAATAATGAACCACACAGCATCCCTGCTACCTGTGTCCTCAGAACCTCTGAGAACTAATGAGCTGGTGGCCGTAAGATGCTCTTTATGAGAGTCTTGGGCTGCAGGGCCTCTCGCAGGAAAGCTTACGGTCGAGTGCTTTTTTGTGAGCATGGTTCCCTTTAGGTCCTCGTTTTGTTATCCTCATTTTATATATGCTTATAATATTGCTTAATATCACCCCATGAGTACCTGTTTCTCTTATATTTTTGAAAACCTGAAAATATCACGCATATTAATGAAGTTTCACTGAGTTGTTGCCGAGCAGTCGGGACTGTACATCCAACAGAAAGCTAAATTGGCTAAATATTACTCAACTGATTGTCTATCTTATGGTGTCATCCTGCCAGCCTAAAAAGTGTAATAATACAAAATTTCAAGTTTAAAGTACAGTTTTGTTGTACCAAGCATGTCAAAAAATAAAATTTTGTTAAAGGAGCTGTTCTAGATGATTAAAAAAATGAAACTTAAGCTCTGAAAAAAATCCAAAACCCACACTTTATTTTACAGTTGGAAGTACATTATAAAGGTACTTTGTAAATGTACACGGTTCAGGTCCTTCCCAGACACACTGTTCAGTGGGGCCTTGCAGGGAAGGATGCTTCGGGCTTACGGGCCGGCGGCAGGAGGGTGACGAGGCACGCTTGGTGCCCCAGCAGCTTGCTGTCTCACCGGGAAGCAGGTGTGAACGTGGGTGATGAGCGCCGCATGCGCAGAGAGCGTATTAGAGAATGGAAGCAGTCAAGGGACAGCGTGGCGTGTGTGTGCCGAGGGGCTGCAGTAATGAAAAGCTTAATCGGATGTGGAGCGCTGCTGGTGGAGGCATCGTGTCCAGGCCGCGAGCTCGTGGAGGGTGCGGGAGAGGCGGCAGGGACGGGCAGGAACGGAGGAGCCTGGAGGTCACGGAGGGAGCCACCGTGCTGCTCGGGGGGTCCGGGGGAGAAGTCGGGGCTAGCGATGCGGGGTGGGCAGTCAGTAGGACCGCAGCACCGGTGCCGAGGGCCTGGGAGCACGCGTCTGTTACAGACACACTGCGGGCCTTCCTGACGTTGATGCCGTGTCACATCAGCGTGCGCGAGGAATGAGGGGTGAAGCGTTACTCGTCTGCTCCGTGGCAGCCACGTCCCGTGTGCGTCTCCCCCCGCAGCGACGAGGGTCGCGCGGCTTTGCGTCACCCGAGCCCTCACCGTCTCATCTCGGGGGTCGCGGGCAGCCTGACTCTTCGCCCTGGCGCCGCACACCTAAGCCGTGGGGAACTGAGCGCGTTAGGCAGAGGGGAGGCAGCCTGAGGAGGGGCGAGAAGGGCTTGCCTGGCGCGGCGGCTGGCATGCCGGGCGGCGGGCAAGGCCGCAGGACGGCCCAGCCTCGCGCCTGACACGGCAGGCGGTGCTGCCCGCCGGGCTCGGCCCGTCCCTCGGCTCCGCCCTCCGCCCCGCCGCACGCCCTCCACGAGGGGGCGCTTCCGGCCCGGGCCGCCCCGCCAGGCCCGGCCACCCCTCGGCAGTGCCGGCAGCTCCGCGGCTCGCGCCCTCCTCTTGCGGCCCGTCCGGCAACGCCCCCCACGGCGCCTCGGCCCCGAGGGCCTCGGGAGGCAGCGGGCAGCCTGGGCCGAGAAACCACGAGAGCAGGGAGGGCAGCCGCTCGGCCCCGAACGGCCCGGCAGCCCTCGGGGGTGCGGGGTCTCTGGGAAAGCAGGAGGGAAACCCCATCACTTAATACCCTGTTTCTTCTTTCTTATGTTCTTGACATATTCCTTACGAATAAGCCGCTCCTCCCGGCCTGAGCCGATGCTGCCCCCCCGCGCCCCGCCCAGCAGGCGGCCAGGGGTGGAGGAGATGCAGGCACCCGGTGGGAGCACAGGGGGCCCTGGACGGGTTGCACCCAGGAAAGCTGACAGAAGTCGGCCGTCCCGGTGGGGCGGTCACCCCAGACCTCTCTCACCGCCCCCTCTAAGCATTTATTTTTCTGGGGTATAAAACGGCTTTTCTGGGAGGAAAGCAATTTGATGTCAGGGGCTCTTTGGAGCCTTGGGAATTAGGACTCAGAGCCTTGGGAACTGGAGCTCAGCTGCTGGTGGAAAATACACTGTGAATGTTTTATTCAGTAATGCATGTATAACATTGAGCAGAATCCAAACACGTAAATCACTTATACAATGGCCGCTAAAAGCTCCCTTCCCGCGTTTCAGACCGGCTGCCAGAATAGCTCACAAAGTCCTCTGTTGCCATCTGCTGGTGGAACGTCTTATTACGCTGTTAAATCTTGCTCTGTCTTTAGTTCTCTCGGGCCTCTTCGGGCCTCTTCGTATCCTCTTGCACTCGAGTTCCCCGAGGGTGACATCTGCCTCCACAAAACCAAAATGCCTCGTGTGTCTGAGGACTGCAGAAGAGAACAGCGGCACCTTTAGAATCCTGTCGGGACAGAGAGAACAGGGCAGACAGATAATAAAGCCAGTTTTTTCACTTGGCTTTTAGCCGGATGTCTGTGCACATCCAGGAGGCCAGAAGCCAGCCTGCATCTCCGGGCCCAGGACTCAGTGCTCAGTCGTCCTCAGAATAACAGGGTCCTGTTGTCATGGCTCTCTGCCTCTCACTGTTTTGTCACAGTCCCCAACACATTACATCAGAGAAATAGGAATTTCACCGGTGAAACCTGCCCGTAAGTCTGCAAGAGCTCACGTGATTCCCGGTGGAGAAACCTTACCCCAGAGGAGACAGTTCATCACCTGCATAAGACATGGCTGAAAATTACTGGGTAGCTTTTTGACATCAGTTCAAACAGCTGTTGTATCCTGAATGACCGAGGTGCGCCAACCCAAGCACCAGACTGAAGCTCTTCAGAGCAGCCCTGCGTCTTGAAGCACTAACAGATGTCACTTGCCCTTCTCAGGTGAGTCTTCAGCATCATCCATGAGCCGTTCGGGACCTGCAGTGGCATGACTGAGGTTGCACCTGCTCTGAGACGATGCATATAGCATCTCAGCTCCTCGAAGTTTCACAAAGGGCTGGATGGAGGATACCCGGAATGCAGCCACTTGGTGACTCGGGGTGTGGCGCAGGGACACAGCGGTGCCGACGGGCCTGGGGATGCCGCAGCGTGATGCGGGCAGGCTCACGGGCTACGACTGCAGGTGACAGTGCTCTTGTTAGGCAGCGGTGTTCCAAAAGCTGAAATTAAGAGGCAGAGTCGCTAAAGCATACTGGGCTCTTCACATCTGGGCAAGGCTGTAAGCCCCAAAAAGATGCTGTCTACTGACATTATCTCCTTAAAGAAAGGTTAGGTCACGGATGAAAAAAATCATGTTTCAAAGTTAGAGGGAAAAACTAAAAAGCAGGTTGTCTTTCGCTTTAACATAACCTGCAGAAAGGAGAGTGGGGTGGTAGGTAGAACAGAAGTGAGAATCATCCTTTTCATAGAAAATACGGAGCTGTGTGAACCCGGGGTCACAGCACCACCCATATCCCCATCTCCACCCTTCCCATGAAGGGCCTGTGCCCTAGACAGTGCCATCTTCTTTTCAATTCCGCAAATGTGACAAATGTTCAGTTACTTTTTATAAAGTATAGATTTGGGGGCTTCCCTGGTGGCACAGTGGTTGAGAGTCCGCCTGCCGATGCAGGGGACACGGGTTCGTGCCCCTGTCCGGGAAGATCCCACATGCCACGGAGCGGCTGGGCCCGTTAGCCATGGCCACTGAGCCTGTGCGTCTGGAGGCTGTGCTCTGCAGCGGGAGAGGCCGCAACAGTGAGAGGCCCACGTACCGCAAAAAAAAAAAAAGAAACAAAAAACAAAGTTCAAAATAGAACTCTGGTAAGATACACATAATAAAGTTTACCATTTTAACTATTTTTAAGTACACTTGTTAGATTTTTTTAACAGGCTCTTATTGAGTAAGAACCTAAGAAATGACCAGCAAGGAAATGCCAGGCCTCACATGCTTACAGGTGCAAAGCCAGTTGAAGCACCAGGTGCCATTCCTAAGCCTAAATCCAAGCTCCAGAAAAGGGCGTCAGCCACAAACCCATAAATACCTGAAACAGCCTGGAACACTTCTGCTCTAAGTAAAATGCTTAGTTTGACTAAACCTGCATATGGGTCTCCTTCAAGGCTAAAGCCCTGTGAGTTTGGATGTACTCATTTTGTGCTTATAAGTTCCCCTTCTTCCACAAATTTTTAAAATTTTGTCAAATTTGGGCTTCTCTGGTGGCACAGTGGTTGAGAGTCCGCCTGCCGATGCCAGGGACGCAGGTCCGTGCCCCAGCCCAGGAGGATCCCACATGCCGCAGAGCGGCTGGGCCCGTGAGCCATGGCCGCTGAGCCTGCGCGTCCGGAGCCTGTGCTCCGCAGCAGGAGAGGCCACGACAGTGAGAGGCCCGCGTACTGCAAAAAAAAAAAAAATTTGTCAAAGTTTAGTTAAACTTTATTTTTTTTAAAAAATCTTGCATAATATTAAACACAGTGACATCAAAAGTGTCCAAAACCAGTAAAGAGGTTCTGTTTTATAATAAAACCACACATTTACTTTTACATAATACTCCTCATCCACTTAAGCCCAGCTGCAGTTTCTGTAAATACAGTGTGGCCTGTGTTGTGAACTGAGCTTGATATTCTCTTGCCTAACTTTGAAGTGTATTGTTGATCAGAGTTCTAGTTGTGATGCGTTAGCCATGTTGATGGAGTCGCGCTCATGAGATGGTTTGAACTTTGACCGTTTCTCCATGGGCCTTGGGCTAGGAGCCTGGACGAGTCACAGCTCTCAACTCACCAGCTCCTGTCATTTAGAACAGGCTGCCCGCCCTCTCCAGACCTCTGTCTTCTCGCCCCTGCAACAGAGACTTCAATAGCTGTTTCCTAGGAGTGTTAACAAGGGTGACATTCAGTTCTGTGTATAAAGTGCCCAGCATAAGTGCCTGGAACTTAGTAGGTGTTCAGTGAACATTAATATTACGCTTCTGTGGGGATTAAATTTATCTACAGCAACCACTTAGAAGTCCTCTGATTTTAAGAAAGACTATTTATTTTTAAGGCTTTAAAGTATTAACGTGTTTGTGGAGAGCAAAACTTCTCTGTCTAAAGGAATAAGCTCATTTTTACCTTTTAACTTTTCTTAAAGATCTCTAGCACTTGCTTCTACTTAAAATCCGAAAGAACTTCTCCTTTCTATTAACCCTAACCCTTCACTTTCTTTTACTTTTTTCTCTTTCTTACCCCCAGTCTTAAGTCCAAAGTCATTTCTGTCACCAGATTTGTTTTCTGTTGCATCTTTGTGTTTTCTTGGGTTTTGAGCAGGGGATGTATTAGGGTTCCTTATGTAACGCTCAAAAGTCATAATATGTAAGGTTTTTTGTGAAATACTCTGGAAATCACTCATAAGAACACTCATTGTCCTTATTGGCTACTTATTCAAAATTCTTTAACTAAGGGAAACTACTTAGTATCATTTTTCTGTATATAAAACTTTGGCAGAAATTTTTTCTTTTGTCATCATAAAACTTAATTTGATAATAGCCTCTCAGAGCCCCTTCTCTGCCGTTAGTCTGGAACCCTTTTTCAGCTCCTGGAAGACAGCACAATCGTTTTTATCTTTGCGAGTTGTAGAGCCCTACAGCGCCCAATACATTTTGACCAAGGGCAGAAATGAGTTTGCAGCACATCAGCTATATGTAACACGGTTGGGAGAGGTCAGATACTGGACAGAAGGCGTGACTTTTTCTGCAGCTCATGTGAGCTCAGAGCCTCTTGTGCAGGTTGACGCTGGAAGGAGAAGCAGACCAGAAATGGGGATTTGCAGAACTGCGGGAGACATGCGCCATATCCCCCCTCAAACTATATTCTGATGAAGATAACTTCATTGGTGGTTCCCAGGTAACTTGCAAGGAAGAGCCTATCAACTCTGCCTCTGCTTTGTGACTGGAGCTATCTAGAAAAAAGCAGGAATTCTGTCTTTTTGGAGAGTGGGTCAACAAAAAAGTAAGTAGTTTTAATTAGAATAATAGGACATTAAGTGCAGAATATTAAAATGTCCATCATCCAGGGAAAGTGATTTTAAGGCCCTTGGCATCCCCGCCTAGGGAGCTAATTCCATTACCATGAAAGCACATCTGGCGGGAATGTGCACTCATGAGGTCACAGTCCCAGGGAGGGCAGTTAGCCAGCAGCGGAGGGGAGTGAGCAGAGATGAGGTTTCTTAAACAAATAAACGTTTGCTTCCGTCTTCCGTCAATGTTAGTTTGCAATGGCTGGACTTCTTGTTTGTTTTTTAACTTTTTTCCCCTCTAGCTTTACTGAGGTATGATTTGCAATAAAAATTGTGTATATTTAAGTGTATGACACATATGCACTGTGGAATGATTATCACAGTTGAGCTGATTAAAACATCTATCCCCTTACGGTCACCTTTTTTATGTGTGGTGAGAACACTTGAGATTTACTTTCTTAGCAAATTTCACGTACACAGTACATGGATATGAACTGTAGTCACCATTAGATGGGGACCCCTGGGTCTCCAGAACTTTCTTATCTGATGAAGTTTGTACCCTTTGAGAAATATCCACCTCCCCTCCCCCATCTGGTAAACACCATTCATTCTAGTACTCTTCATTACTGCGAGTCTGACTTGTTTTCTTTTTATTTCTACATACACGTGAGATCATGCAATATTTGTCTTTTGTGTCTGTCTCATTTCACTTACCCCGATGTCCTACAGGTTCATTCATGTTTTCACAAGTGGGGGGATTTGCTTCTTTTTATGGGTGAATAATATTCCTCTGTGTGTGTGTGTCTCTGCGTGTCTCTGTGTGTGTCTTTATCCATTCGTCTGTTGACAGACACGTAAGTTGTTTCTGTATCTTGGCTATCAAGAGTAATGCTGCATTGAACATGCGGGTGCAGAGATCTCTTCAAGATACTGGTTTCATTTCCTTTGGGTATATATACCCAGAAATGGGAATGCTAGGTCATACAACAGTTATTTTTAATTTCTTCGAAGCTCCATACTGATTTTCATGGTACCTATACCAGTCTGTTGCTTAAGTTTTTATTATGGAAAAATAGGAACAAATAGAAAAGTCGAGAGAACAGTATAATGAGCCTCATCCTCCTTTTGTGATTACATACTCACGGCCAATGGCGTTCTATCTATATGCCCACCCATGCCCACCCACATTATCTGAGAAATTTTATATATTTTTTTCTTTTTTTTTTTGCTGTACGTGGGCCTCTCACTGCTGTGGCCTCTCCCGTTGCGGAGCACAGGCTCCGGACGCGCAGGCTCAGCGGCCATGGCTCACGGGCCCAGCCGCTCCGCGGCATGTGGGATCTTCCCGGACCGGGGCACGAACCCGCGTCCCCTGCATCGGCAGGCGGACTCTCAACCACTGCGCCACCAGGGAAGCCCAAGATAGATTCTTTTTTAAAACGTAACTACAATACCATTTTTATAATGAACAAATTAATAATAATTTCTCAATATCATCAAATATACAGTGTTTAAATTTTCAAATTATCTCACAAATATAATTTTTTTAACTTTGTGTGTCTGTGTGTTTGGCTTGGGATCCAAATAAGATTCTGGATGGTATGTCTCTTAAATTTCTTTTAATCTGTGGTTTGGCCCATATCTTTTTTTTCCCACCTTTTTTTTTTTCCACCTCACTCTGTTTTTCCTTGTAATCCATTTGCTGAAGGACTAAGTACTTATGTCTGAATTTTGCTGGTTGCATCTTTATTTTGTCACTTATCTTGTATAAAAATTGATAGTTGGATCTTAACCAACTGGGTACTTATGCTTGGCTGGGTGTTAGACTCGCCTGGGGAGGTTTAAAAAATTCTGACGTGTGTGGAAACAGTTCGGCGGTTTCTAAGTAAGTTAAACATAGAATTACCTCATCCCCCAGCAATTCCACTCCAAAAACTTGTACACAAATGTTCATAGCAGCACTATTCACAATAACCAAAGGTACAAACAGCCCAAATGTCCTTCAGCTGAAGAATGGATAGACAAAGTATGATATATCCATGCAGTGGAATTCAGCCTTAAAATCAGTGAAGTACGGATCATGCTGTGACCTAGCTAAGCCTTGAAAACATTGTACCGAGTGAGAGAAGCCTGCCACAAAGCCACATGCTGTATGGTCCCACTTCTAGGAAATAACCCAAGACAGGGAAACCCAGAGAGACATGAAGCAGATTTGTGCTTGCCAGGGGCTGGGGGAGGGAGAATGGGGGGCGGCTTGCTGATGGTCCGACGTCTCCTTTCCAGGTGATGACAAGGTCCTGGGACTAGATGGTACTGATGGTTGTTGCAGCATATGACTGTCACTAATGCCACTGGACTGGAGGCTCTAACGTGGTTTAAATGGAAAGTTTGTGTTGTGTCTTTCACCACAACTGTGTGCCGAGTGTGACCCGAAGGCCACACCCCAGACCAAGTAAACCGTAGTCTCTGAGGTGTGACCAAGCATCAGCATGTTCTGAAGCCGCCCCCGGGATGCCAGCCAGAGGGCGGCCAGGACTCAGAAGCCGCCTCGGAGGCTGGGTTTCAGGCCTCCTTCCTGGGTGGCGGTGGTGCTGAGAGCTGTGTGCCTTTGGGCTGGTCTGTTCTCTGTTCTGAGGAAGAGCTGTGTCTCCTCAGCTCCTGTCACACAGTGGAGTCACACCAGTGTTATCTCTTATTTCAGAGAATAAAACTGTAGAATACCTGAGAGCAAAAAGCCATCTCGCCCTGACCTGACTGACGTCATAACGGGAGAGAAGAGGGCTTCTGTCTCCACCTGCCGGCCCTCCAGGGCTGTGGAGCCAGCACAGCCTGGGGACAGGTGCCTGTGGGTCCTCCACACGTGCAAGGCCCGGCTGGTAACCCTGGGACAGGAGGCCCCACCGACCCCTCAGGGAGGGGAGGGGAGGGGCTGCCTCCCTGCCCTTGTCGGGAAGGAGAAAGCTGTTTCCTTCCGCAGACTGCTCCCCACGCTGGTGTGGCAGTGGCCTTGGCACAGGTGCAGGTGGGCTCTGTGTGGACAGGAAGCTCCAGTCCCCCTGCTCAACCAGCTTCCTCTTCTGGCAAAATCTCAATAGCCTCAAAAACACTGGCCGGTGGCTTGTTGTTCCCCATGGAACTTCACAAAGTGAGGCTCTCCATGGGACCCGGGGCGGATGGCCTGTAGCTTTCCCTGCTCAGCGTTGATCCGTTAACACCTGAGCGCCCTTTTCTGGACACGACTGTGGCCAAGGTGAGCTTGTGCAGCATATCCCCAGGTTAAACCCTCTCCATCTGTCTGAGACTCTCGCGGCCCGGCCTAAGTGACCAGAGGACTCTTGTGTTTGAATAACATGGGGCTTCTACTTAAAGTATTCAATAGAAAGGAGAGAAACACTTTTTCAGAGGAGGTGTGTTATAGTAAAAAGATGATCGATTTTGGTCTCACCCAGATTCCCCTCACCAATGACCTTTCTAGGTTCATCTCCAGCCCAGGAGCTGGCTGTCTCCTCCCTTCCGTTCCCTCTTTTTTTTTTTGCGGTACGCAGGCCTCTCGCTGTTGTGGCCTCTCCCGTTGCGGAGCACAGGTTCCTGACGCGCAGGCTCAGCGGCCATGGCTCATGGGCCCAGCCGCTCTGCGGCATGTGGGATCCTCCCAGACCGGGACACGAACCCGTGTCCCCTGCATCGACAGGCGGACTCTCAACCACTGCGCCACCAGGAAAGCCCCGTTCCCTGACTCTTGATAGGCTTACTTAGCTCTGATAAAGTAGCAAAGTATGGCCATGAATATAGAGAGAGAGAGAGATTTTGAAAAGGTCATAGGTTTTGGAGTCAGAAGACCTGGATTGGATTAATCCAGCTGCATAATTCATGTACCAGCTGTGAAAATGTAGGCAGGTCACTAAACTTCTCTGATTCTTTTTACTCATCCATAACATGTATGTATCGTGTAGTGTTAGGATATTTGTAAAAATTAAGTGAGAAACTAAGTAATGAAGCCGCTCAGCCTGGTACCTGCCCAGTAAATGTGACTTTCCGAAAGATGCGTTGCTCAGCAGGTAAAGCAGGCGATCCTCAACCTTAACCCCCAGAGAGGCGGGATGTTGAGGAATGGGATGCAGAAATGCCTTCTCTCCTCACTCTGGGGGGTGTCCCAAAGCCAGGAGAGTTGGGTACAGTCATAGAAACTTGCCTGGGGTTAAGCCAGGTCTGAAATTCCGATCTGCCAATGAATCCTGATCTGTCAGCTGGGGATCCAGGACTGCATGAAGAAAAAGGTATAAGTTCAGGACAGAGTAATGAAGCCAAGGCATGTGATGATTGCCTCTCGATTATAATTTGCCTCCTGCTTTTTCTTTTCCACTCAAATTATATTTGCCAGGTCATTAAATATTCTTCTACAATGTCATTTTTTTTATAACAGTCATTTTTAAAGTGGAAATGTACACGCCGATTAAACCACTTCTGCGGTGTGTAACAGTACCTCTTATCACAATAACACATTTTCAATTTTCTACTTTCAATACTATGGAAAATTTTGAGTTACCCTCAAAAGCATCTTAGAACATTACTGCAGGGAATGTTTAAGTGGTCTTTTAAGTTTAATACATACCAAAGAAAATAAATAAAACTGAATTAAAACCTGGAAAACCTGGACTGCTAGTTTAGAGTTTCATAAGAATTGGTTATGAGAAGTTGACATTGCAGAATTCTGAAAAAGATACATCCTTTTTAAGAGTACAAATCCATCTGAGATGTTGTGAACTTCTACTGCACAATTAAGACTTTTTCTCATTTATTGATTTTTGATTTTTTTAACAACTTTATTGGAGTATCATTACTTTACAATGTTGTGTTAGTTTCTGCTGTATAAGAAAATGAATCAGCTATACGTATACATATATCCCCATATCCCCTCCCTCTTGTCTCTCCCTCCCACCCTCCCTACCCCACCACTCTAGACGGTCACAAAGCATGGAGCTGATCTCCCTGCGCTATGCGGCTGCTTCCCACTAGCTATCTGTTTTCAATTTGGTAGTGTATATATGTCCATGCCACTCTCTCACTTCATCCCGGCTTACCCTTCCCCCTCCCCATGTCCTCAAGTCCATTCTCCACGTCTGCATCTTTATTCCTATCCTGCCCCTAGGTTCATTAGAACCTTTTTTTTTTTTTTTCTTAGATTCCGTATATATGTGTTAGCACATGGTATTTGTTTTTCTCTTTCTGACTTACTTCACTCTGTATGACAGACTCTAGGTCCATCCACCTCACTACAAATAACTCGATTTCATTTCTTTTTATGGCTGAGTTCATCTATCGATGAACACTTGGGTTGTTCCATGTCCTGGCTATTGTAAATAGTGCTGCAGTGAACATTGTGGTACATGTCGCTTTTTGAATTATGGTTTTCTCAGGGTATATGCCCAGTAGTGGGATTGCTGGGTCGTATGGTAGTTCTATTTTTACCTTTTTAAGGAAGCTCCATACTGTTCTCCATAACGGCTGTATCAATTTACATTCCCACCAACAGTGCAAGAGGGTTCCCTTTTCTCCACACCCTTTCCAGCATTTATTGTTTGTAGAGTTTTTGATGATGCCATTCTGCCTGGTGTGAGGTGATACCTCATTGTAGTTTTGATTTGCATTTCTCTAATGATTAGTGATGTTGAGCATCCTTTCATGTGTTTGTTGGCAATCTGTATATCTTCTCTGGAGAAATGTCTATTTAGGTCTTCAGCCCATTTTGGGATTAGGTTGTTTGTTTTTTTGATATGAGCTGCATGAGCTGCTTGTATATTTTGGAGATTAATCGTTTGTCGGTTGCTTCATTTGCAAATATTTTCTCCCATTCTGAGGGTTGTCTTTTCGTCTTGTTTATGGTTTCCTTTGCTGCGCAAAAGCTTTTAAGTTTCATTAGGCCCCATTTATTTATTTTTGTTTTTATTTCCCTTTCTCTAGGAGGTGGGTCAAAGAGGATCTTGCTGTGACTTATGTCATAGAGTGTTCTGCCTATATTTTCCTCTAAGAATTTTATAGTGTCTGGTCTTACATTTAGGTCTTTAATCCATTTTGAGTTTATTTTTGTGTATGGTGTTAGGGAGTGTTCTAATTTCATTCTTTTACATGTAGCTGTCCAGTTTTCCCAGCACCACTTATTGAAGAGGCTGTCTTCTCTCTATTGTATACTCTTGCCTCCTTTATCAAAGATAAGGTGACCATATGTGCATGGGCTTATCTCTGGGCTTTTCTATCCTGTTCCGTTGATCTATATTTCTGTTTTTGTGCCAGTTCTGTACTGTCTTGATTACTGTAGCTTTGTAGTATAGTCTGAAGTCGGGGAGCCTGATTGCTGCAGCTCCTTTTTTCTTTCTCAAGATTGCTTTGGCTGTTCGGGGTCTTTTGTGTTTCCATACAAATTGTGAAATTTTTTGTTCTAGTTCTGTGAAAAATGCCATTGGTAGTTTGATAGGGATTGCATTGCATCTGTAGATTGCTTTGGGTAGTAGAGTCATTTTCACAATGTTGATTCTTCCAATCCAAGAACATGGTATATCTCTCCATCTGTTTGTATCGGCTTTAATTTCTTTCATCAGTGTCTTATAGGTTTCTGCATACAGGTCTTTTGTCTCCTTAGGTAGTTTTTTTTATATATATATAAATTTTTATTTATTTTTTGATTTCTGGCAGCGTTGGTTCTTTGTTGCTGCACGGGGGCTTTCTCTAGTTGCGGTGAGTAGCGGCTGCTCTGCGGTGAGTAGGGGCTACTCTTCGTTGTGGTATGTGGGCTTCTCGTTGCAGTGGTGTCTCTTGTTGCCGAGCACGGGCTGTAGGTGTGCAGGCTTCAGTAGTTGTGGCATGTGGGCTCTAGAGCACAGGCTCAGTAGTTGTGGTGCATGGGCTTAGTTGCTCTGCGGCATGTGACATCTTCCCGGACCAGGGCTCGAACCCGTGTCCCCTGCATTGGCAGGTGGATTCTTAACCACTGTGCCACCAGGGAAGCCCCTTGGGTAGGTTTATTCCTAGGTATTTTATTCTTTTTGTTGCAGTGGTAAATGGGAGTGTTTCCTTAATTTCTCTTTCAGGTTTTTCATCAGTAGTGTATAGGAATGCAGGAGATTTCTGTGCATTAATTTTGTATCCTGCTACTTTACCAGATTCATTGATTAGCTCTAGTAGCTTTCTGGTAGCATCTTTAGGATTCTCTATGTATAGTATCATGTCATCTGCAAACAGTGACAGTTTTACTTCTTTTCTGATTTGGATTCCTTTTATTTTGTTTTCTTCTCTGATTGCTGTGGCTAAAACTTCCAAAACTATGTTGAATAATAGTGGTGACAATGGGCAACCTTGCCTTTTTTTCCTTCAATTTGTTAGTATGGTGTATCACGTTGATTGATTTGCGTATATTGAAGAATCCTTGCATTCCTGGGATAAACCCCACTTGATCATGGTTTATGATCCTTTTAATGTGCTGTTGGATTCTGTTTGCTCGTATTTTGTTGAGGATTTTTGCATCTATGTTCATGAGTGATATGGGCCTGTAGTTTTCCTTTTTTGTGACATCTGTAACTGAATGAGTTTGGGAGTGTTCCTCCCTCTGCTATATTTTGGAAGAGTTTGAGAAGAATAGGTGTTAGCTCTTCCGTAAATGTTTGTTAGAATTCGCCTGTGAAGCCACCTGGTCCGGGGCTTTTGTTTGTTGGAAGATTTTTAATCACACTTTCAATTTCAGTGCTTGTGATTGGTGTGTTTATGATTTCTTTTTCTTCCTGGTTCAGTCTCGGAAGGTTGTGCTTTTCTAAGAATTTATCCATTTCTTCCAGGTTGTCCATTTTATTGGCATATAGTTGCTCGTAGTAGTCTCTCATGATCCTTTGTATTTCTGCAGTGTCATTCGTTACTTCTCCTTTTTCATTTCTAATTCTGTTGATTTGAGTCTTTTCCCTTTTTTCTTGATGAGTCTGGCTAATGGTTTATCAATTTTGTTTATCTTCTCCAAGTACAATGTCATTTTTAATGACTGCATATTAAGGATATGCTTTAAGAGAAAGTTATGGGCACCTCTCTGGCAGCTAAATCAAAAATCTAATAAAAAGTAAATTAACCTGAGAAATGAAAACTCTTAAGATTTTCTTTGGCCAAGTGCTTGAATGTACTGGCTTTGCTCTGTTTTGGAGGGAGAATATCAGAGTTCCCCCCTAGAATCTTATTTTTATGAATTTCTCCTTTCATTTCTAATAGTTTTGGCTTTATACGCTCAGCTACTGTCTATTTAGAGCATACAAGTTTACATCTTGTAAACTGCTGCTACATCTTTTTTGTAAATGTTGCTCATTATTCAGTTTAGTGCTTTTTAGACTCATCTCTACCTTGTCTACTGTTAATATAAACTGGTAGTTTTTTTCCCCAGAATATGCCTAGTGTATCTTCATTCATCCCTCGACTTTCAGTCTTTATTGCTTGTGTTTTAGGAGTTTTGTCTTGTTTTGTTGCCAATCCCAGCTGGTCCTTTCACATTTCGTGTAACAGCTGATGGAGTTGATTTTTTTCCTTTCATCTCGTTCTGTTATTTATCATGACTGGTTTTCTCTTCTTCGCTTCTTTATTTGTGTTGGTTTTATCAAGTAGCTACTCATGCCGTTTTCCCCTCTTTTACTAGTTTGGGAATTCTATCCTATTTTTCCATGTCGTTAATGATTGTCTTCTGTAGCCTGATGCTGATAATTAGAAGCATACATTTTTTACTGTTATTTGAGAAAGGATACCTGGTTTTTCCATCAAGACATCCTATCTCCCTACATGTGTAAATTTCATAAGCAAGTCCATTCTTCCCAGTTGTTTCTTCCTGAGTCCAAGTGCGTGAACTGTGCACTGCTGGTCCTCCGCCTCTCCCAGCAGCTTTATGTTATAGGCGGCCATTTGGGTCAGGTTTCGTCCGTCTGGCTCCTAGATTCCCTTAGGTGTTCTGTTATTTTCCTGTGTCCTCTCACTGGGCTTCAGTTCTGGTCGTTAGCCTACCCTGCATGGCTGCAGTTCCATATGTGACAAAAGGGAAGTGTTCCCTCCTCCCAGGGACTGGTGCCATAGTGGTGGCCTCAGCTGCCTGTCTTCATGTCCCAGGTCCCCTAATGCAATCCCAACTCGGGAGCAGAGAGCATCAGCCTCGTTCTCCAGCCCCTCCTTGACTGACAGAGCTCACTGACAAGAGGCCAGTGTCAGCCAGGTGGACCAGGGGTCCGGCCACACCCCTACCAGAGTCCCCAGGGCTGGCCTCCAGGCCCTGCATGGTCCCCTGCAGGTCCTTTTCGGTGGGAGGTTCTCACAAGCTCATCCTGCCACACCCCAGCTGCCCCACTCGCCTCCAAGACTCATGACTGTCTCGGGTGGGAAGGTGAAGCCGGGAGGGGAGGGGAACGTGGCGTATTCAGGTCTCCAGGTGCCCCGAGCCCCTCCCTCCGTGTTCTCAGTAGAGAGAATGCAGACTGAGCTGGTTTTGTGGTGGGAGCCGGGAACCTAGCTAGTCAGCACCACTTCCCAGAGTGCTGGCCTCCCTCTTCCCTTCTGCAGGGCCCGCGCCTTGGGCAGGCACCTTCTCTTGGCATCATTCGTTGTTCAGCAGGGATTGACCGAGGCACGCTCCTAGGCACGAGATGGGGGTAGAGGATTCAGTGTGAGCGAGCAGAAAAACCACTTGTGACCAGAGAGGGATGATTCTAGCTGCTGGGGGGGGGGGGGGGGCCTGGGCGGGGCAAGGCCCTGTCTCCTCCTCGCCAGCGGGCTGCATAGGTGGGGTCACAAAAGGTATCCCTCGGGCCGCGTTATGAGGACCAGCCTCCAGCCTCTCACTGGAGGGTGGTAAGGAAGCTGACTCTACACTGCTAGGTGCTAGGTGCCAGGGGCACGAAGAGGACACAGCCCCTGCTTTCCAGGAGCTCTCCGCCTCGTGTCGAGACAGACGCATAAACCCATCCAGAATAAAGGCAGTGCAGTCTGGGAGTGGCTGGGACCAGGGCTGGGACCTGCAGAAGGCCACGCCCACCGCAGGGTTCTCCAGAGCCCTGAGGCCGCATCCCAGGTCTGCTCCTTTGTGCCCGTGGGAGAGCCCCGCTGGGACCTCGCTGGGCTTGAGCAACGCCTGCAGAGCCAGGCTGTGAGCCTACTGGCAGACCCGGCCTGGGACGCGGGGCTGGGGGCGCTTCCTAGGCCGGGACACTGATCTCAGGACAAAGTCCGCCAGCTGCTCTTTCCAGCAGTCGTTATCTCAGCCCATCTGTGAGGGACGGACATTTCTGAGGTCATACTTTTAGTCCAATTGGATGCATAAGTAAAGAGGGGGAGGAACAAGTGGAAAAGAGAAAAACGGCAAAAAACACGTGAACTTATTAAAGTAATATATCTTCCAGGAAAAACACTTTTCTCCAAAATCTTGAAAAGGGGTGGGCAGGTAGACGAACCCTACCCTGGAATTGATCGTGTTTTCAGCTGAGCTACTGGAAATGAGACCAAACCTAGAGCTATGGAAACACGCTGCTGGCCGTTCACAGTTGTGCAGGCTGCGTGGACACGTGGGGACACGTGTGTGGCATGAGGGTTCTAGGTTAGGAGCACAGACTGTACGTGCACGTGATCAGTGCACGTGTCTTCCAGCTTTTCAAATGTAAACGTGATGAAATTGGTACTCAGAAATAAAAATAAAGTTGATTTGGGGTGGTGGGATTATGGTTGATTTTTTTATTATTATTTCTTTTCATGCTGGGTTTATAAACCACCATGTATTCATAGAATTAACTGAGATTGAAAGGATTAGAATTTAGAGATTTGCTTCAAGTCAGAGTACTACATATTAACCCTGTGATGTTGGGTAGAGTAACTTTACCTCGTAGACCCTCATCTCTGTAACTGTAAAAGAGACATGAGGACGACACCCACCTGCTCTACACACCTTGTAAGAATCAGGTGAGCCGATAGAGTGCGTACAACCGTGTAAACCGTCAAGTGCTAGAGAGAGTTTAGCTATTACTGTGTCACACACTTCTGTGTGTGTATGAAGCTGTCCTATTCCTAGTAAAATGACCGTAGTCCAAGTTCTCTAAAGCAGTGGCAGTGAAGAAGGCCCGTCTGCTGGATTGCAGGTGCCTTAACAGAACAGAACGGTCCCAGGCTCTTTTTAAAATCAGCCGTGGCAAAAAGTTGGGGCAAGAAGATTCATTTCCGCGCACTTTCCCCTTCGCAGTTCAAGGTGAGCACGTTTAAAGAGACAGTCTGTGTGCTTCAGAGAAAAGCCGTGTGCACCGAGGCCATCTCCCCGAGGTGGTGGGAGGAGGCTGCCGCCGTGGCGAGAAGCTCCTCTGGGCTTCCTTCTCCCCAGGAAGCCAGGGGGGCACGGAAGGAGGTAGGTGGAGGTGGCCCTGTGCAGGCTCGCCCGGGCAATCTGGCCTGTGCACCGTGTCGCCCGCTGCTGCAGCCTGTCCTGCTCTGGGGCAAGTGAAAGCCGGCCCAGGGGAGGAGAGCCGCATGGCCTGGCCACTGCCGAGTGCTGGCCGGGCGTCTGCAGCTTGTGGTTCAGAGGCCTGGTTCTTTCCCCTGTTGTGGAGTCAAACTGGCAGATGGCTTCTTGATGCCGCTGCCCACAGCAGGTTATTCGGGGACCAGTTATTTCATCCACCGGGACAGCATCCACCTCGCAGTAGGTCTCCAAGGTCTGTACTGTCGGTTACGTAGTGGAGACCAGTAGTGGGCACAGCAGCCCACGGTCCTGACGTTGAAGTTGATGCTTCCGTTTGGACATCAGTAGGGTCCCTCTGGTATCAATTCTTTGCTTCCTGGGTGTCTAATTGGAGAGTGTGTTCAGTAGCCGGGCTCCAGGGACAGAGCTAAGGCTGTGTACGGTGAGTCCTAATGTCCTACAAGGGCCTGGGAGGTGAGATTGTTAAGAGAAAGCCCCCCGCCCTCTCCTTGACCCTGTGAGCACTGAGGATACCAAGGGGCCACCGTCCTGGGCTGGCACTGAAAGGGGAAGGCCCAGCTTACTGTCCCGTCAGACCCGTGGCATCATTTCCGGCTCTGGCTCTGGCCTTCCCTTTCTCTCTCATCCAGAATAACTTCCTGATGGCCCGAAATCTGGCCGTTCTGTCCAGCTGTCTTCACATCCCCTCTGCGGAATAATGGGAGGAAAGCAGACGTGGGCCTCACGGTCAGTAGCCTGTCGCTGAAAACTCTGCATCCCTTTTCAGTAACAGCCCAAACCTATACCGCAGAGTCCCAGCCCCAGAGCTGATGGTCAGATGTTTACCCACCAGGGCAGCACAGGCATTGGCCCATCAGAATGAAAGCTGGCCAAGCTGGATCTGGAAAGTAGTCCACCAAGCCAGACGGGGACCCCAGCGCGAGGCCCAGGCCTCCTGGAAGGGGGAGACCGGGTGGCAGAGGGGGGGTCGGAGCAGCAGTCAGGTGCCGAGTGTGGAAGTAGTTCAGCGTTTTCACAAGTGTGGCCCTTACCAGCTGAAAGTCCGTCTTGCCCTGTCTCCCGGCCAGCAGGGACCCTGTGCTTCGAGGGGTCTCCTTCCTCCAGACATTCCTGAGAACCCCCAAGTGTCCTTTCACATACGCTGAAGTGTCTCCTAGACCCTGCCACGTTGGGGCCTGTGGAAGACGGCGGCTCTCCGGGGCTGAGTCGCATCGAGCAGGGGCACGACTTCACTGCCCGGCACTGTTGGCGGCCCTTGTCCCAACTCCCTCCCACCGTCCAGGACCAGCTCCTCAGGGGCTTCCAGGAGCTCGTGGGCTTCTCAGGGCTGGGGATGGACGGGGGCGTGTGTGCTAGGTTGGGGCCCGGCCTGGCATCGCTTCTTAGCATCTGGGCCCGCTGCTCCCTCTGTGAGTCTGCCGGGCACTTTGGTTCGTGATGGTGTTTGTCTCTCGGTGTCCACTGGGCTGCTTTTTCAACCTAACTTCGGAGTGAGGAAGACAGAAGGGAGCCCAGTTAATCAGATGTGCTGGGGTATGTCGGCCCCAGTGTTGTTTAAGGAAGCTCCCAAGCCCTGGGAAAGTGAGGGTGTTGCTCACAGTCTGTTCCAATGTCCCTGCGTATTACGCAGCGGGTCCCAGCGCGGCTGGGAGCAAAGGAAGACAAGGCAGCTGTTCGAAAGAAAGAAGGAGGTCTGTGCGTCCTGACACGGAAGGATGCTGAGCTTGAAAAGTAGGTTGCGGGAGAACGCACGGACTGTGATTCCTCATTTGTTTGTTTCTGTTTTTTGCCCCCCACTTCACGCATGAGGGTCCTGGCCTGGCCGCTGGCTGTGGTGGCCTGAGGCCCGCGTGCAGGGCTGAGGGGCACCGAGCCAGGCAGCAGCGTGACCTCTGATGGACTTGTCTCTGGCAGCTTGCCGGGGCTCTCGTTGTCGCCGTCCCGGGGAAGTGCCGCTTTCACTCTGACATGACGCTCGGGCCCTGGGCTCTGCCCGCTTCCAAGAAGGGCTTGGTGACCGAGTTGCTGGTGCTGACCTGCCACTGGGTGGCTTTCGCCTGCAGAGCTTCCCCACCCACGCCGGGGGACTGCAGGCCACTAGCCAGCAGACTGTCTCTGGTGTCCCCTCTTGGCCAGCGAGTCTGAGTGTGGAGGGGGACGGCCAGCACCCGTCTCCTGCTTCACCCCGAGCAGTGCCCGGCAGCTGCAGAGAGCAGGTGCGGAGGGGGACGGAGGACACAGCCCCGGCCCTCGCTGACAGCGTGGCGTTTAGAGCGACACTGTGGGCTGCGGGGACGCTTCCTCCCCCACCTGGTCTCACAGCCTCTGCTCCACCTTCTGGAAGGGCTGGGCCCAAAGTGTACCTGGCGGGGAAATAGCAACCCTGGGTTTTGTTTGGGTTTGGGGGTCGTATTCACTCACTGGGGGAAAAAATCTGACCGTAATTTTAGAATAATAATGATGAAGCCCTTAGATCAGCAGACCTGCTCGCTCAGGGGAGCAAGTCAGCAGCAAGGGAGACGTGACTGCACCGTCACCCCGTGTCCCTCCTGAGAAACTCAAGAGTGGCCCAGGCCGCGTGTGTCCTGGAAAGCTGGCCCTGCGGTTCGGGGCCTCATCCTTGTTGGGACCCGCTGCCTCACATGCGTGTCTGTTCCTGCAGAGGGGACCCCTGCCGGCTGCCCTCCACTTCAGGCTCCTTTGCGGCCACAGTCCTCTGAGACCCGTTAAAATGCTCTGATTTCCCTTACTCTCGTGGCCTGGAAAACGAAAGAGAGAAGCCATCACATTATAGCCTGCTTTTTTCTTGTAACTGAACATCAGCCATGCAGAAAAGCAGCAGAATGGCCCAGAAATCTGACAGCAGTAGATAAGAGGGCAACCATGTAATTCGTCATGCAAACTGGGCCCCTTGAGGTGAAAGAGAGCCCGTTAGCCATCAGGCTGGGACCCTGTGTGTGAACCGGACGTGTGGCCACGCCAGTGAGAGTGCCCACACTGGCACCTGGGTTCTCTCTTGTCCCAACAAGCAAGGGTGAAACACAGCAGCTATTAAACGGAACATGGGATTTAGGGAAGAGATATGAATTTGTTCATCACTCTGCCAGGAGCATCACAGAGGAAATAAGAGGTCAGCTGCTCGCCACCGCCCTCCACAATAGGCGTAGCCAGTATCCGAACTTCAAGGCCCACAGAGCAGAGTGGAAGGGGGTTGGGGGGAGCACAGAGACTCTTCCCTGGGTTCTTTGAACGGACCTCCTTTCTAGTTGGCTGAATTTCCACACATCTAGTTTGAGTGCTTCAGGTGTTCTCCCATTGCACGAGACCATAGCAAAATTACAAGTAGGAAAGTTATGTTACTATATGTGAGCATTTTTAGAGGAAGACCATGCAACCTATATTCTTAAGTTTTGGTTTCATAATATCTCTTGTTGCTAAACAGAAAAGACTGGGGAAAATTATATATAAGGTTCAGGAATCTCTTTCATTTTGCTCTTTAAAAATTATTAGGAAGCATGAAGTATGATAAAAATGGTTTATTTGAAAAATGTTTGTTAGGGCAGGTGACTTGACTACGGCTGTGACAGTGACTCCGCACTGGGATCTCACTGGAGAGAATTACTGTGTGAACAGCAGGCAGCGTGGAAAGCTGTCTGACGTTGTTATGAAACAGAGGGCGGTATGGGGGCCACAGACGGACGACGTGCTCACCTTCACGGCACGGGCAGGCAGTCGGCAGAACCTGCAGGCTGACAGATTCATTATCTTGGTGGCTTAAAGGTTGGGGGGGGAGGCTTCCAAAGCCCCGATCAAGTGTAGCTACTCTAGGAAGGGGTGATACCATTAAAACACGCCTCACAATCTGGGTGTGTCAGCAGGCGCTCAGAGGCACAGGGCGATCCAGTGCGTCTTCGTGAAGAGCCTGAGCCACTGGACAACGTGGGAAACACTTCTGTATTAAAATGAGCATGAACTGGGCTTCCCTGGTGGCGCAGTGGTTGAGAGTCCGCCTGCCGATGCAGGGGACGCGGGTTCGTGCCCCGGTTCAGGAAGATCCCACATGCCGCAGAGCGGCTGGGCCCGTGAGCCATGGCCGCTGAGCCTGCGCATCCGGAGCCTGAGCTCCGCAACGGGAGAGGCCACAGCAGTGAGAGGCCCACGTACCGCAAAAAAAAAAAAAAGAGCATGAACACAGCGTAGAGCAGAATACACCAGTTACATGAAAATCACTAGGAGACTTCCAAGAAATGTGCCAGCTGCTGCAGCCGCTTCCGTAAGCCCCAAACCCCCATGAGTACGATTTTGTGAATAAAATACTCCTTCTGGATAACAGGGTCTGTTTTCTAACTCTCTCCTGTTCTGTTCATTTCTCTCTTTTAACTGAATCCCCAAAATGCTTTAATGTCTTCCTTTTCAAAATGTTCTTTTTTATTCTTGACTTCATATTCAGTCAGATAAACATTTCATTTTCTCAAGTAGTTCAAAAGAAAATCCTGTTGGGATTTTTATTATCATTGTGTTAAATATAATTTGGCAAAAGATTGACATTTTTGTGTGACTCAGTCTCTCCGTGAACATGGTGTGTCATTTTATTCAAACTTATTTTATATTTCTAAGTTGTGTAGTCTTCTCTCTAAAAATCACACACATTTCTTATTAAGGTTATATCTAGGTATGTTGGGTTTTTTTGTGTGACGGTTGCTGCTGTCTTTTCTCATTATATTTTCAGTGTGATCCACTGCGAAATGGAAGGGCATGTCCATTTGAGCAATTACAGGCCTTCCAAGTACAGAAATGAAACACCAAAGGTAGAGTTTGCCTTTAAATCGATGGTGACAGTGTTATATTGTCCTCGTAAGTTTGTCGTGAGAGCAAAAGAATCAAATACTTTCTTTTTCTTTTTTTTTTTTTGGCTGTATTGGGTCTTCGTTGCTGCACGCGGGCTTTCTCTAGTGGCGGCGAGCGGGGGCTACTCTTCCTTGCGGTGCGCGGGCTTCTCACTGCGGTGGCTTCTCTTGTTGCGGAGCACAGGCTCCAGGTGCGCAGGCTTCAGTAGTTGTGGCACACGGGCTCAGTAGTTGTGGCTTGCGGGCCCTAGAGCGCAGGCTCAGTAGTCATGGCTTAGTTGCTCCATGGCGTGTGGGATCTTCCCGGACCAGGGCTCGAACCCGTGTCCCCTGCATTGGCAGGCGGACTCTTAACCACTGGACCACCAGGGAAGCCCCCCGCATGCTGTTCTTGTTTAATCCTCCCAACAGCATGAAGGCATCTGATAGATTTGGGCCTAGGAAGTGTCTGGGGCAGTCGGTACCTTTTCTTCAAGTCCAGTCGTGTGATTCTCACAACAGCCCCGTGACGTAGGCAGTGAGCACCAGACGCCCAGGCAGCCTCCCCACCGCCCACACTGAGCCCCGCCGCTCCGAGTCTAAGCCAGGTTGAGATGTGTTGCACGGGAGACACTCCTGGCTTCAGAGGAGAAAGCAGTGAGGACCCGAGACCCTGGACCACGTTTCGTTCCCTGGATCGTGCTCCTCCCTCCCCAGCAGGTTATTGGTCTGATGAGTCCCGGAGCTCATACGTGTTTCAGGGCCATCCAGTCATCCCGTCTACTTGCGGTCGAGTCATTGTCCGCTTTTCTAATGAAGTCTAATGCCAACTCCCAAAGTTTATAGAGCAAAAGTGTGATTGGCTCTAAGGACCCATTTGTGCGTGGTGATAGTGTGATGTGGGGTGGAAGTCGGCCCGTGGTCCTGGAGGGGCTGTAAATTGCAGCTGTAATTGCACTTGCTGGCCTCCTGACCATTCCCCTCACCTGCTGCTGGAGCCACTCGCTCTGTCATTAGCACTGCAGGCTGCCCACCCCCCAGTGTGAGCTGACACATTCTACAGCCCAAATAAGTGTGACAGAACTGTCACACCAACGTTTATTGCCTCATCTCAACAGCCCTTGTGGAGATAACTTTACCATATACTCCCTGTGTGAACTGAGTATTTCCCTTACCCCTCCTGCTCTTGCTCTGGGTTAATCCCTGTAGCCCTGGAGGATAGCTTGAAACCTGCAGCTGAACCAAGCTTAAATCACGTGGCTTTGCTTAATGCTGAGTGAACACTCTCGTTACAGTAAACGGCCCAGTCGCTATTTTTACTGACTTTCCTGTATCAATTCTGTATTTCCACTAGTAGCTCTTCCACCAAAGCACGTCATAATCACTTACTGACCAGATTTTAGAGCGAGTGGACACGTAGAGCCTTATAACCAGGGGTACCAGACCCCGGTGTTGTTAGTTACCATGTCCTTACTGAGCAGGCCGGCGGGCCTGGCGCTGCCCTGGACTCTGCTGGGAAGGCAGCCGAGCCAAGCGGAGCTCGAGCCCCTGCTTCCTCCCACTCAGCCAGACTCCATGCCGAGGAGCTGACACAGGCACACGAGTCGTGATAGGACAAGGCCACGTGAGTGCCCCCCGGGTGGCGCAGACATTGCAATAAGTGTTCCCAGGAGGCAGAGAGAGCCCCTTCTGCAGAGGGGACCCAGGGGAGCTTCAGCGGTCGACTCAAAGGGTGGGTGGGCTTCTGCGCGGTGAGTGTGGATCCACGTGAGCCTGAGGGACAGACAGATTGGGACCAAGGTCTCGCGGCGCCAGTGAGAAGTTCGTGATCACGAGAGGGTGCCGGCCATGCGAGGAGTGTGCATAGCAGACCAGGGGGCCTGCACAGATAGAAACATGTTCATCTTTGTGCTCTCTTAAAACCATTAAGATCTGTTTTCATTCAGTTTTTTACCCCAAAGGCCATAAAAGTGTTGTTTCTGAGTGGAATTTTTTAAATCTAATTCATACTTCGGTCAAAGCGGACTCTACATTTGAAGGTTTGTTTTGACCTAAGAGTTTCCTAAAACTTGAGCTCTTTGAATCGCCCCAGCGCAGCTTTCTCTGGAGCTTTTTGTGGAGCTGACTGGGACCGGGTCACCTCATACAGCTGTGTTTCTTGCGAGCGCACCTACCCCCCAAAGGTTCCACCCTTTAGATTGCCAACCATGAGAAACAAATGCTGCGTTGACTGTGCTGGTGGGGCCTCTGTTAGGGGGGCCGCACTGGAGAGCCATCGAGACGGTGGCCGTGGGCACTTATGGTGTCCACAGTGAGTTGGGTGGGAAGACACGTGTTTGTTCTGGGACGTGATCAACACACTGCCGAACCTTCAAACAGTCCACCAAAGGGAGTGTCAGTTGTCGAGCAAATGCACACTTTTGGGAAGTTGCTTTGCAAGATCCATCAAGAACCATAAAAATATTCATACCTGTTTACCCAATAATTCCACTTCTAGAAACCTTTTATAAGAAAAGAAAAGCAGAGATGCTATGAAAGGTTTATACATGAGAATGGTAATCCCAGGACTAAGCAGAAACTCTGCAAGTGTTCGTCATATGAGAATGTTACATAAATTACCGTGCATCTTTACAATGCACTTTATCAGTTACTAAAGATATCCTTTCAAAGACTATTTAATGACATAAGGATATGAAGTTTTGAAAAGCGAGTTATGATTCCAAATTTAAATATTCTGTTTATATATACACACACACAGTTTAAATGTATAAGTGAATTAAAAGACTAGACAGAAAAAATGCTGAAATATTAATAGCCACATACTCTAAAGCAAATATTGTGGGACAAAAGAAGACCTTTATAAGTCCCAGTGTAGTTTTCTTTAAACTTTAGAAATTCACAGACTGTCTGTTAATGGTGCCTTCCCAGGTGACAGGGACATTGTTTCCACTTATCCCAGGGCACAGCACACCTTCCTGTCTGCAGTGACCTTTTTATCAATAGTCGTATAGACTACACTTAAAATTCACAATATACATTCACATCAGTTACGGTTTGGTTTAGTTGTGTATAACAGGAAACCCAAATGACAGTCGCTTTAAAAATGTGGCGGTTTATTTTTCTCTCATGTAAAAGAAAAGTTGGCATTAAGCCAGTAAGTTGGCTGGTGTGATGGCTCCATGGTCATCAAGAACCCAGGCACCTCCCTCCTGCCTCTCACCTTCCGTGTGTGGCCCCATATCCCACTTACCTCGTAGTGCTAAATGGCTGCTGATGTTCCAGCCATCAGGTTACAGTTGCCTCCCTCCTTGTCTGTCTCCCTCCTGGACTCTGAGCTTCCTGAGGGCAGGGATGGGTCTCCAGCCTCACCCAAGCACAGTCCCAGTACGGGAGGTGCCTGCCATTCATCTGTGGTCCAGCCGGGGCTGGGCTGCCCTTCACACCTCCTCCAGGGCTTGCCGGGCTTTCATTCAACAAATGCCCGTACATCATCTCTGCTGCAGAGCCCTCTGCTCTCCGCTTCCTTTTCTCACTCCTTTGTCAGTGGTCGCAGGACTGCAGGACCCAGGGCCACAGGGTGCCTGGGTCACCTGCCCTGCCTTTGAGGGGCTCCCAGGCAGACCTGAATGAGCACATGACCTCACACAGGCCCTGGGCACAGACCACCCAGGTGGTCCAGGCAGGCTGCAAGGTGGGGACAGCGGGCTTCACAGCCTCCCTCACGGCTGCTGCCGGCTGTGAGACACGTTAGGAGGCAGAGAGGCGGCCCCTCAGGAGGCGACAGGAAGCCCGTTACACCTTCCACCGCTGCAGCAGCACAGGCATCGTCACCTCTGTGTCCACAGTGACGGCCCCTGGCAGGTTCCCCAGCTGCCCCCAGGGCTCTCATACCACATAGGTGCCAACTGTGTTGAGGGTCCAAAGGCTGTTGGAGCAGCAAAGGACGTGAAGATCAGCTGGGAGCAGCCCTGTAGCCCTCATCCCACAGGTGAGGATGCTGAGACCAGAGGGAGGAGGTGGACAGCATGACAGGTGAGTGGCAGAGCAGGGATACAGCTGTGCTTCCTCTGCCCCAGCGTGGACAGAGCTCACTAGTGCCTTACGGTGAAAGTCCATCCTTGCGGAAGAAACGGTCCTAAAGGCCAGAAATCCTGTTGGGTGAGGAGCTGCTGTGCACAGGTCTGGCTGGGTCTCACCTGGCTCAGGACAGCCCGCGGTCGGGACCATCCCATGGGCGAGCAGGAACAAGTGGGAATCTCCCACTGTTCCCACAGTGCGGGAAGTGGGGTGGGACAGTGCCGGGAATTAGCAGAGCGAAGCTGGTGACTGCACTCCGCCCCACAGTGCCGTTTCCAGAACGACGTCCTGTGACGGTGCACATCTGCACCTAAATGTAGAAACGCACTTCTGAATTTCACGGCTAACGGAGCCCATGGTTTTTGGTCTGTGTCTTCTCTTTGCCTCCAGGTACACATTGGCCAAATGTATTCGACTGACAAGCTCATCATTGAGAATCAAGAGAAGCCCAGGACCTAGGGAGCCCGGACCAGCAGCCGTGGACCACTTTCAGCATCCATCCTGCTTGGCAAGGGCACTCCCAGCAGACTACAAGTGGCCTCCCACATCAGCTTTAAATAGCTTCTCACTCCGCCTGATGAGCTGAGCGAGGTTCCCGTTCTCCTGCAGCCTTAGTGACAAGGGGTGGCTGTCTCTCCTTGGTTCAAGTGTTAGAATGAAGAGCTGGAGCCCCTCAGGAGAATGCCGTGTATTACTGCGTCTCCTCCAGCCCAGCCCTCCTTGTAGCTCCTCAGCACTTGTATACAGCATTCCCAGAGTTTGTTTCTTGGTCCTTGACAATAAAAAGAAGGTCCCTAGGCCTCTATACCGGACGCGCCCATCACGGCTAATGCCCTTCTGTTTCCTGCTGGTTGGCAGATCAGTGGGGAGACCAACAGGGAGGGTCCAGCCCTGAGCTGAGTCCCCCCTTTGCAAAGGCAAGTCCAAGCACCAGTAGAGATTTGGGGGCAGCGTGGAGTAGGGCAGAGCTGAAACGGTAAAGGGTTCGCCCTGCAATTCAGACCTGGGCCCAGTGCAACAGCAGAGGTGGTCTGTGTGTGGATGCTCACCTGGGGACAGGTACGTACAACCTGCTGCTCAGACTGTGGTCTCGGGATTGGCGACGTCAGCCCCACCGGGGAGCTTGCTGGAAGCGCAGAATCTCAAGCCCCACCCCCAAACCTTTTGAATCAGAATCTTCAGTCTGACACACCCCAGGAGACTCCAGTGCACACCGAGGTTTGAGACATGCATCCCAAAGCTCACTTACTGAGTCAGAATCACCTGGAGAGACAGAGAGTTGTTTTGTTTTGTTTTTTTTTGCGGTACGCGGGCCTCTCACTGTTGTGGCCTCTCCCGTTGCGGAGCACAGGCTCCAGATGCGCAGGCTCAGCGGCCATGGCTCACGGGCCCAGCCGCTCCGCGGCATGTGGGATCTTCCCGGACCAGGGCACGAACCCGTGTCCCCTGCATCGGCAGGCGGACTCTCAACCACTGCGCCACCAGGGAAGCCCCAGAGAGTTTTTAGAAAGGAATTTCTCAGTGCTCCATACTCTGACTTGATGAGTGAGAGGTGGTTTATAAGTACATTTTAAAGCTCTCCTGGTCTTTCTAATGTTGAGCCAGTTCGGGAAACTCTGCCCTTTGAGGATGTTACAGGTGAAAACAGCATTTGTATGCATCTATCCTTGGAAACACATCAGTTAAAAACAGGGAAATAAGGTAGTAAGTAACTTACTTGACTTCTGGGAATTTTGTGAGGGACCTGGACACTGGGAGATTGCTTGGCTTACCTCCATAAGCAGTACTGAGTGAATTCATCTCTCGCGTGTTTGGGTTTGGAACAGGCTCATATAAATAGTTACAGGTCCTAAAATAGCTTTGACTATCACTGACCTGCCACTGAACCGCTCCCTGCATCTTAATTCTCACAGTCATGTGAGCCAAGCGCGAGTGGCCTGGGTCCATGTCCTCCCTCCCGCGTTAAAGACTGTGAGTGCCCACGTTATCTATGGATCGTAGATACTGTTGTGATGGTGCCTTCCAAATAGGTTAAACGTGTAGTCTTCTGTTTGGCAATATAACGTGTGATTTCAGGATGCTTTGACCCGTGGTTAAAGTCTTGTGTGCCTGTGAGACCAACCCTTGGTTGGTCCCAGATCTGTTACCCCTATAAACCCAGATCCTTGCACATCTTAGGGCCGAGGTGTGAGAATGAAGGGAGACAGTGAAGGGAATGGGAGTGTGCGCCCCCCTCAGCTGACTGTCACGGGGCAGCATCTCAGCCGGGGGTGCGGCTCTGGGGCACGTTCCCTTCTGCACCAGGCAGGCGTGTGGTCACTCAGAAACAACTACATCCGACCACTGTGCCAGCCACGGAAGTCACCTCTGATTTACACTTAATTAAAGCAGCTGCTACTTGGAAACCTAAGTCCAGAGTTGAACCTCTCCCCAGCAATTCTGCTGGAATTGCCAGCAGGATAGCAGCTCCACAGGAGATTCCCCCCAGGTCTTACTCACAGAGACAGTGGAGCAAGCAAACGGGACTCTGTCCTGCAGGCCTTCAACAGCGGGTGGCCCTTATGTTAATTAAAGCGCACAGATGGGTCTGAACATGCCCCAAGCCTTAATAAACAGAGCTAACTTTTGCAGCTCACATAAAATTAACTATGCATTTGGAATTTGGAAAGGCATGAAGGAGAATTCTGTGACAAAAGCCACAAACGGGGGCTTCCCTGGTGGCGCAGTGGTTAAGAATCCACCTGCCAGGGCTTCCCTGGTGGTGCAGCGGTTAAGAGTCCGCCTGCTGATGCAGGGGACACAGATTCGTGCCCCGGTCCAGGAAGATCCCACATGCCGTGGAGCGGCTGGGCCCGTGAGCCATGGCCGCTGAGCCTGCGCGTCCGGAGCCTGTGCTCCGCAACGGGAGAGGCCACAACAGTGAGAGGCCCGCGTACCGCAAAAAAAAAAAAAAAGCCACAAACGGATCCCTCAACTTGGCGGTGCAGGTACAGCAGGCAGCACCTTGCACTGAGAGTCCCCCGGTTCAGGGGACCCAAGGGGATGTCCCTGTGGGGAGGGCCGCTTGAGTAAAGACTCCATTTGCTCGACGAGGCCCCACCTGAGGCCTTGGGGTGAGGATGCACCCTCCGTCCGGGCCGCCTCCAGCCTCCAGAATGTGTGGCTGTCCTAGAGGTGGGATTCCAGCTGAGGATGCTTTCCAGTGTCAGCGCTGAGAAAATAAGAAATACCACAGTGTAAGCCAGCTTGGCCTGAGACAGGAACCAAGCGTGCTGGTTTCTAGACCTTCAGAAGTAACACATGCTTGGTCTGGCTGTAACGCTTCGATGCTGGGAGACCAAGCACATGGCTTTCGTTCTCCAGGTGGAGCTGGCGTAGCTCGCTTTACCCCTGCCTGCTGCCACCAAGCATCTGTCACCTCCGTCCCTCCATCCCCAGCCTCACCCTACATCTCAAGTCCCTGAGCACAGCAAATGTGCCACCCAACATCCAGGAGCAAAGGCGACAGGCTGGAAGGAGCCACGAAGATGACAAACCTTGGACCAGCAGACACTGGAGCTCAGCGAGCTCAACCCCCGAGCCCACAGGTATGAAAACTGAGACCCTGAGCAGCGTCTCCAGTCGGTCATGCGCAGGCCCAGCCCCCTCCCACCCCCTGTTGCTCATCTCATCTGTTCAGTGTTGGCTGGGAGCCAGGAGCCGGGGACACACCAGCGACCAAGCCCCGGCCCTGCCTTCAGAGCCCGCAGCCTCGCAAAAGGGTTACGTGAGAAAACAGTGGGTCTGCTGAGTGCGACAGATGGGGAAACAGGTGCTGCAGGAGGGGTCGGTGAGGGTCAGGGGAGGCCTCCCCAGGAAGGGGGCTTTCAGATGAAACGAGAGGCGGGTGGGCTGGGCAGAGGGCAGGGAGAGGAGCTCTCCAGGCGGGAGCGGCAGCGCATGCGAAGCCCTGAATCAGGAAAAACAGTGCAACCCAAGGAACTAAAGGAAGCCCAGGATGGCTGGTGGCGAGACTGGGTTGGGAGGTGGGGACCCAAGGACTGCAAGAAGCTAGCGGGGTTTTTAAGCAGGATCTTGTCTGTATTTTTAAAAGGTCACATTGCTATAACGGGAATAAGGTGCAGGGCGACCAGCTTTTGGTGGGAGAAATGGGGGAGTCAGACTGAACACTTGTAATCCAGGCAAGAGATGATGGTGGCTTCACCGAGGCCGGTGATGTTGGAAACAGTCAGCATCACCCTGAGAAGAACTTGCCTCGGCCAGGGCTCTGCTCCCAGGGGGCAGGAGACACGTGGGGCACAGACGCCCTGCAGAGCCCCCCAGGCCAGTCTAGCTTGGGTGAGTTGGCTTTAGCCACCCCTTAGCTCTGTACTCAGTAATCAACTACTGTCTAAGGCACTGAGCTTTGGGGTGGTTTGTTATGAAGCAGTGACAAACTAATACAGAGAACTAGTAGAAAACCTTAATTTATTACTTACTCAGGGCCACAGAGCAAACTCTGAAGAGTAGGCAGGCAACCTCAGCCAAAACTGGGGGTCTCCTGTGCAGGGCCAGTTCCACGAGTATCTTCAGGGCACAGGTGTCACGTGTCTTACAGACAAAAGGGCTTGCTAACTACTGGACCCCACTGGGGGGTACATTCGGAACAAAACAGGACCAAAAAAAGAAAGAAAAGAAAATAGAGTCAACAGGACTACCGACTGGGTGGATGTGAGGTGTACAGGGGCGTAAGGGGCACCTGGAGCCCCAGGTTTGGGGCCACGGTGGCTGAGCAGACGTAGGCCACCACCGGAGACAGAACAGGAGGGGACACTGTCTGCGCTTTCTCCCCCTGCTAGGTCCAATCAACTTCAAGTTCAAACAGAAAGTCTGGCATCTACAAATGTGTCTTTTACCTCCAAATGTAGAAAATATCATTTCTGTAGATTCGTTCTATTTTTTTTAAAAAAATCCACTGGAATAAAGCAGCTTGAAAGACCCTTATAAAGAGACTTCCCCTTAGCTCTCTGAAGAACAGATATTCTCCTTCTATAGGTTAAAGCCTATAGACATATATCATCATTGGGAACAGGACGAGTAGGGGAAATTTTTCCTTATTTAGCGAAAGGTGACACGAGATTAAAAAACAAAGGGCTGAGGAAAGTTGGTCGACATATTCTGAGAATGTGCTTCCAAGAATGAAACTAAAAGGCACGGTAAAACCTCAACAAGTACATACAGAAAGTACACAAGTACATTTTAGAACAGAAGGGGCTGCTTTTTTATGAGGCACTTCATGCAAACTGTTGCCCACTTTCTAGATGAAAGGATAGCTCAGGTATTGAGGCCAGGTTCCACTTGTAGCAACAGCTGAAGAAATGACAAGCACTCAGAAAGCAGAAGGAGAAAGCGTTTCCTACACCAAGGATAATGTTCTCAGAGCTTGGGACGGTGTCTTCTGAGCCCACCCACGGTATGGACACACAGTGCCTTGATAAATATGGTCAGAACCCAGATGACCAAATCTTGATTGCAGACGACCACGGGGACGGAGTTCTGCCTTTGAAATTGTGCAGTGGCCTCGTGACGGTGGTCATTGCGTGACTCAGAAGCCACGGGAAGCAGCCACGCCATCTGGGTCATGGGCACGGACACGGCTGGTGAGGTCGGCAGACAAAGGCGGAACCCTGTGCCGACGCTCGTTCTTACAAACAAAGGGAACAGCCCACGAGGACTCGTGCTCCGTGCGTCCCGGGAGCTCGTCTCATGTTTGCTTTGTTACAAGAAAGCTGGAACTTGGTGGAGAAAGCGTGCTTTTTCTCTGACCATTTGCCCAGGATCTCTATGGACAAAGGTTCACCTCACCCCTGAGAACAAATAGGATTTTCCCTTTTCAGTCTGTCTGCAGCCCTTATTAGTCCTTCAGGGAACCTTTCATGAAAACGGCTTCTCGTGCTGAAATCTGTTTGGGGAGTAAGATAGGTGCTCTTGCTTTTGCTCAAGGGCAAAGCTTTAAGTCCAAAGACCCTCAAGAGAGAACCCAGAGGAGAACTCTGAGATGAATCTGTCTGTGTCTCTACCTGGAGGGACCACTGCACCATAAGAGCGACAGCAAAGAAAGTCTTATTGTGCCTTATTGTCTTGAAATTAGACCACGAGCAAGCGTTGACACCAGTGGAGCTGGAATTGAGCTTGTTCTCTGACTCAACATCCCTGTGCTGACCCAAGGGCCGTGTCAGTCATTGGACATGCTGGATGCCCCTTCCAGAGGAGCTGGACTTCCAGGGGTCTAGGCTCGGCAGGAAAACGGCTTCCTGTAAACGACTTGCATCCTTTTCCTACTAAAGTGATGAGCTTTCAAAGGAAGTTCAGTGGTACAAAATAGAAACGCTTCCCTCTCATCAGCCAGAAAGTTACAGAGGGTATCACCTAAATGTCAGCTAAACATTATTAAAATATTTCAGTAGAACTTCCCGTCAGTTACTAAGTGAATTCATGTGGCTTCATCTGTCTTGAATACAGAGACAGTTCAATAACAGTATAACTGGTTCTTAGTTTTTAAAGGAGTATTTCATTTAGGTGCGTATGTGTGGTATACGAAGCACATATAGGCTATATGATGAAGGACTCCAGTATTAATGCTAAGAGTCTTATCAAGATTTGCCAAATAGACTCTTCCACTCTCACTTCAAACAGGTAACATATTTAGGATTATTAATTTGCCAAATTTTAACATGTATTTTCACTTTAAAAACACTGCCTTGAGGGCTTCCCTGGTGGTGCAGCGGTTGAGAGTCCGCCTGCCGATGCAGGGGACGCGGGTTCGTGCCCCGGTCCGGGAAGATCCCACATGCTGCGGAGCGGCTGGGCCCGTGAGCCATGGCCACTGAGCCTGCGCATCCAGAGCCTGTGCTCCACAACGGGAGAGGCCGCGGCGGTGAGAGGCCCACGTACCGCAAAAAAAAAAAAAAAACACAGCCTCATACTTCCTAATGGGACTCTACAAACAGAAGCTGGTTCAAAGAGGTGAAACGATATATCCATAACTCAGACTGCAAAAATAAATAAAACAATTCTTTAAAAAAAACATTGGAAGACAGGAATATGGTGTGATGGGAGGAATACAGGTGGTGGGAGGGAAAAAATAAGCCACTGGGCAGGACAGCCCGAGACCTGGGGATGCTGTTGCATTTGTGTTCGAGGGGGTCAGCACTGGCCAGACCCCTAATGACCTTTCCAGCTCTAAAAGCTTGCAATTAATCAAAAGGAAAGAAGCCATCCTCCAGACCACCTGAAAGCTAGGGGTTTGGTTTGGTTTGGTTTTTGTTTTTCCTTTGGCCACACCGCCGGACTTGCGGGATCTTAGTTCCCTGACCAGGGATTGAACCCGGGCCCCGGCAGTGAACGCGCTGAGTCCCCACCACTGGACCATAGGGAAGTTCCTGAGTGCTAGTTTTTAGGACAATTCAGCAAGAAATCTTCAGGATCCGTTCCCAGCTTCATGTGGAACTTTGGTGCTGTCTGGGGTTGGCCAGAACGTTCAGCCCAGCCCATGGTCCATAAGAATATGAATTTGAGCTTAACTGGACAATGAAGCCAGCTGGCCCTCTGCAAAGGCACAGGGAACTCATGGATGGGCTGGGAGGCCGGGGGGAGGGGGGCCCTTGACCCCTCAGAATCCTCACCAGCCACCAGGCCAGTGTCTGACCCAACAAGTGTGTTTCCAGCTTCCTCTGAACTAAAACCTTTTTCTCCCTGGCTTCTGCTGGCTTCTGCGATTCCTAAAGCAGAATTTGGACCCAGCTGAAAAAGAAAGGGACATCTAGCTCTTGGTCACCCAGCAACAACTGTTCCCTCACATGTCTTCCCAGCAGGCACAGGCTTAAAAAGAAAGTTCTGAATGTACTCAAGGCAGAGCAAGCAGTTTGGGGTGGAGGCACATGTGGGCCGGGGGTCCCTGCCCCCGAGAATCTGACTTCATTGTTGGGGGGCCCAACACGTGGAGAACAACCAGAAAACGACCAAGTGCTGGCCAGGCCGCAAGAGCAAGAGAGCAGCATATGGGCCAGACAGAACTCACAGAGATCCTGGGGCTGGAATAAGCCTCGGGGGAGAGTGGAGAGTCGGTGCCGGAGGGTGGAGAGCGTATCGGTTAGCGGGCAGGGGGACTTCCCTGGCGGTCCAGTGGTTAGGGCTCTGTGCTTTCACTGCAGGGCCCAGGTTCAATCCCTGGCCAGGGAACTGAGATCCCACAAGCCGCATGGCGCGGCCAAAAAAAGGAAAGAAAAAGGGTGAGTGTTTTCTGGGACAGAAAGGGTGAGTGTTTTCTGGGACAGAAAGGGTGAGTGTTTTCTGGGACAGAAAGAGTGAGTGTTTTCTGGGACAGGGGGCAAATCCTGGTTCCTCATCGGCTTCCTATGGAGAAAGTAAGGACAGGGCCACAAGGTCGCCCGAGCTACAGACACCCCAGAAAGTCGTTCCTTCCTTCATCCTCCAGCTCTGCCTCTTCCTGACGGCATCTCTAAACTTCTGTTTCCTCATCTATGAAATGGAGCTGGTCACATCCTGGACGTACAGGGTTGCTGTCAGGATTGTAAACACATAAGGCACGTAAAGTTCTCCTACTGTGTTTGCTACCGAGTAAGCCAGCAGTAACTGGTAGCCGCTTTATCGTTCATTTAGAAACTGTGTCAGACGCCCTAAGGGATGTAGAGATGGACCAGATGTGGAGCCTTCCCTTAATTACAGTACATTTAGCACCGTAGTGAAGACGTGTGTAAATGGCTAAGGGGATAAGTTACCTGGGAGAGTCAGAGATCAGGTAGTGCTGGAAGCGGGGAGGGGGTGAGATACAAAAGGAGAAATTGCTTCCTTCTGAGCCACAGGTTCTGGGCTGAGCAGTCTGAGCCTTACTCAGTGGGAGAGGGAGCATTTAAGCAGGGAATGGCATCTGCAGCAGATTGACTGGACGGCAATGCAGAGAACGCCCGTGAGTGAAGAGCTGGCCGGGAAACTGATGCCATAACGTGGATCTGAGGGGCTGCAGCCTGGCTGAGGACAGTGGTGGAGTGGACGGGACACAGAGGAAAGAATGAATGCAAGTGACTGGAGACACAGAAGAAAGAAGGGAGTGAAGGAACTCAAGTGCTTCAATCCTGAGACGCTGGCAGGGTGGCTGCCCCTCGCTGAGATGCTGAGATTCAGGGCAGCGCTGTAGCCCCTTAAGGCAAACGCACGTCCACACGCACACACTGCACGGCTGTACGTCGACATTTCACATCATCGTGTGTGTGTTTTATTTGCGGTGGGGACACTGGGGTATCCGCTGTCTCACGAGAGCCCTGCCTGCCCCCTCACAGCAGGAATCGGGGGGCCCCCGGCAACCATTCTGCATCGTGATCCTTCCCCCACTTCCAGCCACAGCTCATGGAACAGGGATGGACCCCTGACCCACAGTGGACCAAATTTTTTCCCTTAGAAACTCAGCACTGGGAGTGAGAGTTCTGTTTCTACCTGAGCTGTGTGCTGGGACTCAAGTGACAGACTCGGGAGGGACAGAGTAGACTTCGATCGCTCCTGGAGACAGAGGCAAGGAGAAATCCAGTCTGCAGGGAGAGAAGACGGCAGCACACAGAGCAGAGACAGTGAGGCAGAGACCCTCCAGGTTCCAGGAGCGTCGCATGGGCCTCCAGGCCCGGAGAGGCCCAGCTGCCTTTTTTGTTTGTTTGTTTGTTTTTGGCTGCGTTAGGTCTTTGTTGCTGTGCACGGGCTTTCTCTAGTTGCAGCGAGCGGGGGCTACTCTTCGTTGTGGTGCGCGGGCTTCTCATCGTGGTGGCTTCTCTTGTTGTGGAGCGCAGGCTGTAGGCACGCGGGCTCAGTAGTCGTGGCTCGCAGGCTCAGTAGTTGTGGCGCACGGGCCTAGTTGCTCGGCAGCATGTGGGATCTTCCCGGACCAGGGCTCGAACCTGTGTCCCCTGCATTAGCAGGTGGATTCTTAACCACTGCACCACCAGGGAAGCCCCCCAGCCGCCTTTAGATGCCACAGGAGAGCCCAGGATCCAGCACACCAACGCCCCACTTGCTCAAGCTGGCTTGAGTTCGTTTCTGTAACTTGCAGTTTGGAACACTGACTAATGCTATGTTTTATTGAAATATGGGGCCTGCAAGAAGTTAGTTCACATTTTTTAGTAGGTAATTTCCCCAGTAGAAAGGGAACTTGGTCCCAGTGTCAGTCCCCCAGAAGAAGCAGGGAACAGGAACTCTGATGACGGGACCAAGGTAGGAGGCAGAGGGAGGTTGCCCTCTTGTCCAGACATGAAGAGTCTAGCTGTGTAGGGCTGCACCCCTGAGAGGCCCAAGGAGGAAAGGAGGAGCAGGGGCACTCTCCTCCCTCTGCCGTGGCCGAGCTGCGGAGACGCAGTCTCTTCTGTGTCTGTGTCTGTTGCAGCAACAGCTGGTCTGGGTCAGACAGCCTCCTGGGTTCAAATCCAAGCTCAGCCTCTCTCTCTTTTTTCCTTTATTTAATTTTTGTTTTATATTGGAGTATAGTTAATGTAGAATGTTGTGTTAGTTTCAGGTATGCAGCAAAGTGATTCAGTTATGCATATACATATATCGATTCCTTTCCAGATTCTTTTCCCATATAGGTTACTACAGAGTATTGGGTAGAGTTCCCTGTAGTACACAGTAGGTCCTTGTTGATTATCTATTTTATATATAGTAGTGAGTACATGTCAATCCCAAACTCCTAATTTATCCCTCCCCCCCGCCCCCGGCCTTTCCCCTTTGGTAACCTTTGGTTTGTTTTCTGTGAGTCTGTTTCTATTTTGTAAGTAAGTTCATTTGTGTCATTTTTTTTAGAGTCCACATGTAAGTGACGTCATACATTTGTCTTTCTCTGACTTAGGACGGTCATCTCTAGGTCCATCCATGTTGCTGCAAACGACACCATTTCATTCTTTTTTATGGCTGAGGAATAGTCCATCGTCTGGATGTAGAAGCCCAGCCTCTTATTCGCTGGGCACATTATCCAACCCCTCCCAGCTCAGCTTCTCCAGCTGTAAAGTAGGAGTAATGCCCATCTCCTAGAGTTGTGTTGGAGTCTCTGAGGTTCCCTGTAAATAGCACCCAGCCTCCCAACCCAAGTCTTGCACCGTCTAAGAAACAAGGAAATCCTGTGCCTTGTAGGGTGCTGGCAGCATCCCCAGCCTCTGCCCACTAGGTGCCGGTGGCCACCTCGACCCCCCGCCCCCGTCCCAGTTGTGACCACCAGACACGTCCGCAGACTCAGTGACAGCTTTCAGAGTCCCAAATTGCTTTCTTTACATTCTTTATTCAAATCAGGACTTTGGGTTCAGCATTTTTTTAGGTGCAACACAGACAGAAATATCACTATACAGCAGAGCAGCAAACAGAAAATTTCCCAAAAAATCCTTAGAATTGAAAAGACATTTTCAAACCACAAAAATATAATCAGCCTTTTAAAAACTGAGGAGAAACACAAGGGCTGTGTTTGGACCACAGTAGTTCTCAGTTTAAATAAACAGTATCAAAAATCACATTCACAGAAATCTGTTACTCACCCCAGACATTCCACGGGGCACCTTTCTCAGGCAGATCCCAAAAGGGAGGGTAATGAGGTTATTTTCTCTCACAGTGTTAGAAGGAACCGTACAAAATTCCACATAATTGACTTAAAATATCCTGTCTGGAAGAGTGCCCACTCTTGCCACTGCTGCATGGCTGATAAAGGACCACTCGGGCCCCCTGGTTCCAGCTCGCGAGGGCAGGCTCGGTGCCCCCAACAGCCATGGTCATCTTGGACCCTGAGATCCGCCCCTATCCCACACAGGGCTGGGAGCCTCCGTCGAATCAGAGCTGTCACAGGCAGTCCGCTGAGAGAGCGCGGGGATCCCAGACACACCTGGGTGAGCTACATTGCACTTTCAGACCCTGGAGGAGTGACCTGGGTGTTTGGTGATATTGCAATGGCCGTGGACCTCAACCACGCCGGGCTCTGGGCTCACCAGCAGAAGTCAGACCATCGCTCACAAAGGGAGGGCCTTCACAGAAGCTGGAACTTGCTGCCAGACAATGCCCAGGCTCCGCTGTCACACACAGGTAACACGTCACAGGTGTCTGCCAGGGCCCCTCATGCCTGTACCCACAGAGGATGGTGCCGTGCCGATGGCTTCAGAAACCCTTGGCTCTAACAGATTCATCTGGTGAGGTCTCCTGAACCACCTGGATGTGGCAGAGTCGAAAGCAAAGGCCCAAGATGCTATGCCTTGGCCTTCACGGCAGCCCAGGTCAGGGCCTCGGGGCAGGGGAGGCTGCTGCAGGCAGGCCCGGGCCCAAAGCAGCGCTTCCTCCCCTGCACCTTCTCCTGGCTCCCTTCTGGTGGGCCGTGCAGGGCAGGGCCGCCCCCAGCTTCAGAACTCAACACCTTACAGCCGTTTTGAAGGTGTTTCCTTGGCCAGAAGATCTACTCTTTCAGGGCAGTCACACCAATAGAGAAATTCATTTTAATGACTATCTGGTCAACAGCAAAGTCCAAAATCACTCAGGATCTGGTAACAAAAGCAACCTCTAGTTCAGATTTGGGGGTCGGGGGGCGGGGAGGTTGGGAGCTAAGCAGGGGACTCGCAGATTTTTCTAAATGTGGACTATTTTTTTTTCCAAAAGAACATATTGTGTATTTCATCCTTAAGGACTTGCCTCTAATTTAGTATCCATTTATATCTGTACTTATCCACACTATCAATTTTTAGATATCCCAGGGACCTCCAAACTGAATTAGATTTATATTTACAATCCTAATACAACAAACAGACCTCACTAATTTCAGGGTCGGCACTTCACTGTGACATGGGCAACACACAGGCTTAGGGATTTTCTGGCCGAAAAATATAATTTTATAAACAACACGCCTTAAGTCTGTGCGTAAAAACACAACTACTTAACCAGACTGAGAGGGACATACAAATGGAATCCTCTAGGCCATTTAAAGTGGTTCTGAATATAAACACACATTTCCTCTTATATAATGTAAAAATGAGGCAAAGCCTAACTCCCTCCAAGAAAGTAACCTCTTCCGCCCACTTGGGGTATACAAGGTCGCGCTTCAGCTGCCCCAGAACAGCCTCCTGATAGGGGTCCTTCACCCAAAGCTGTCCAGAGAGGCGCTGGACCACAAACACTAGAGAGCCCTGCCAGGGGCCCCTATAAAGACCATGAGTTTCCCATAACCATAACCTCCTTGCCTTTTGGAGTGGATGCTTCCTCCACATAACACATGTAGCTATTTGTAGAAAGGCCTTCTGTGGGATGTGCTCATGAATTTTTCAACTTGGAGATTAAATGTTCCAAGCTTAGTTCACAAAACCCACCTGCTTTCAATCTTTATTCAGTTCAGATTTTCAGACCCAGTTTCCCGTTCTGGGATACTTTAGGGTGTTGTCGGTTCTCCTGGGGCAGTGACTTGAGCCAACAAGTTTCAGGGAACCTGAGCAGTGCCAACAATATGAACGGGATGAGTGGTTACACTGCTCTAATGTTTTTAAGTGTCTGTAAGTGTCTCTAAAATGCCTTTGCTTTACCAGAGGTGTTTGTGTATCTAAAGATTTTCCGGGTTGAACTGGCTCTGAACTCATGACCTAAATAGACTTCTGCACTCCTATTAGATTCACGAGTGTGTCTTAAAAGCAAGCCCTTGATCTTCGCCATCTCAAAAAATCTCCATTCAGCCCGAATGTCACTCACTTCTTTCCTTGCCAAAATGTGTCTCTGCTCACAGAGGGCGAAGCCAAAGGACTAAACTACAAGATGCAAATACAACGTCTCCCAAAAAGATTTAAAGGAGTTTAGGTCCTAATGAACCAAAAGTTACACTGTTAGCTCTCTAGCAACCAGCCCTTGGAGGGTTAATGGACCATTTAGGGCTGCGTCCTGACAGCCTCCTCGATCAGAGGAAGGGAGTCCAGAGGGGAACAAGGAAACACAGCAGGTCACCTAGCGGAAAGTGTCCATCACTAGTCCCAAGGAGAAGCCAGGGTCAGCCTCTTCCGGGGGTTTCCAGGCACCGGCCCGCTTATCGACAATAAGGCCAGGATGGCCCTGTAGGAGGACAGGTGGGGTCACGGGGCTGGGCCCAGGTTGTCAGTTTCTGCCCTGCTCCCAGCCCCTTGCCGCTGTGACTCTACAAAACACAACCGCCATCCTGAAGACCGTCCAGGCCTGGCATCACGGGGACTGACCGGGCAAAGCTGGACAGGAAACAGCTCACCGTTTGCCAGGGCTGCCTGTTAAGTTACCACATGCCACGGTGCCCTCTTTTAACCTATAAACCCGTGTCCATTGCATGAGCCAAAAAGGCACGTCTGTCAGTTCCATGATGTCACACGAAGGCAAAGCCTGCCATTTCCTCCTGAAGGCTGTTCCTTGCACTCCTGACACAGTACACATGACACAGACCACAATTCCCCAAGTGCTCCAGGCCACATGCTTCTAAGAAACAAGCAAATGAGTCGGGGAATGAGAAAACTTAGCATACTAAAATGTGCAAAAACCGTTGTACCAGAAAGCAGAAATATGGACAACTCGTAAAATGATATAGCAAGAGTCCAACACAAATCTCCAAAAATGAAATGAGCAGGTTCTGCGTGGCTCAAAACCCACAGCATCACCGGGGAAGCCCTCCCCGACTCAGGGCAGAAGGAGGGCCCGGGAGGTGAGGGCGTGGCCAGGTGGAAAATGCACTGCACACCTGTCAGAAGGTTCCTGTCCCTACAGCCCAGGCTCTGGATGACAAATGCCCACTCCCTGGTGCCTCAGGAGAGCTGCCTGAGCTGTGGCCCTGCTGCCTGGACAGACACTTGGTGGCCCCAGAGCTCGACCAGCTCCCAGGCTCCACTGCCCACACCCTGGAGTGGGGTCCCGTCCTCCCCAGTTAGGTCTTGGAAGCGACTGGTCACCTTGCTTCATAAACCTGGGGCTTATCAGGGGACATTTGTTCCGTAAAGAAGGCCACATTTCCAGCCACTGCTTCTGACACGTGTTTGGGGGTTTTTTTTGTTTTTTTCCACACCACGCAGCTTGCAGGATCTTAGTTCCCACACCAGGGATTGAACCCGCGCCCTCAGCAGTGAAAGCACAGAGTCCTAACCACTGGACCGCAGGGAATTCTCTTCTGACACTGTTTAGATTGGGACACATACTTCATTCAACATCCCCTGACCCAGTGATCCATGGACCCCCTTGCTTACAGAGAAGAAACTGGAGTGTCTGGTGGAGGTCAGGACCATTAGCTGAGCTAAGCAGAACTTAGTTTTTGATCACTAGAGCTGGGTGAGATGTTGAAGCTATTACATTTTCAAGTAGAATGACTCTCACTTATCAAGTTGTGATAAATATTACCACAAAAAAGCCAAGCTGCATTGTGGGAATTTTGCTTTGGAGATAAGTGTGTGTGTGTTCATTCCATTCAGAAAATACAGTCGTAAATACTTCCTCAGTACTGCCTCTTCCTTTGAAACTTTTAAAAACAAACGAAAAGACCTATTTTAACGTCCCTACATTTCTTCACAAAGTGAAGTCTACAATAAAAAGTTGGCACTTCATAAAATAAAACTGACATTTAGGAGACTGCCAATTCTAGGACTTTGAAAGGCTATAACCACATGCAGAAAGACTGGGCTGTTGAAAATATTTTACAAATTTCTGAACCTTAGAAGAGCTTTTCTCCAAGATTTATGGGAGAGCAAAACTAGATTTCCTTTCCTAACAGCCATGTTTGAAGTTCTTACATTATTAAATAAGTACTCTTAAAATTGTTTGAATTCCAAAATATACTTTTGAAAATCAGTAATGGTTTTTATAAGAATAAAATTTTTGCTGTAAATACCTCTTAAAAATCCATTTCTTATGTATTTTATTCTAGATTTAATGGGTTACCATTTTAAAAGATACCAGACAAGAGGCTCTCTATTTTGATCATTATACTGTGTTCCTAATTTAATTTTAAATAATCTAAAACAATTCAAAAGAGTGCATTACTACCATATAAACTAGCATTTCAAACTGTGTTATAGGCCATATACACTATCAATACTTTTCAACTAAAATGTATTCCTAAGTACATAAGAAAAATACAAAATGTATTTAGGTGTTGTTATGCAACAATGTGCTTTTGAAAAGGAAGTGATATACCAGACCCAATCCCAGACATAGAATGAAAAGGCTTGATTGCGTTTGTATTTAGTAGCAGAAAAATTATGTAACTCTAATAAATGCTTATTGATTTTTATAAGCACATGTGCATTAGGTATTGTTTCATACACGTGACCATTTTTTAGTCTGCTTTACTCCAAGAGTAAATTGTAATTCATTAACTTGATGGCTTTCCACTAATAAATTAGTACTTGAATTTTTTTCCCATGATGAGTTACCCCTGGCAAACACTGCTATAGTCAAGAAGAATGTCTACAAACCGGAGTTCAATCTAAATATTCCTATAGCTTGAGACACATCCCATTTTGAAGCATCGACATACCTGGCAGTTTTCTGTAGCCTGATGTTAATTCAGATGGTGCTATATTTTAGCTACCTTGACTTTCTGTTATTTCTTAGAAGTAAGAAGCAGGTAGATTCCCCTCCCCAGTACAGTAATAACTATACATTTGGTGTCTTAGTGTTTACTGTAACCAACCAAGATTCCTGAGAGTAATGTGACCAGTTTTACCTTTACTCAAAGGAGGTTTACTTCAAGTGACAAATTTTACTGAAAGTTTAACTGATTTATTAAGTATGACTCTCAACATACAGTTTTAAAAAAAATACTACTTCTCTAGAGCAGGGGTTGGCAGACTTTCTATAAGGAGCCAGGTAGTAGATATTTTAGACTTTGCCATATGGTCTCTGTTGCATCTGCTCACCTCTGCTCTTGTAGCAGGAAAGCAATCATGGACAGTGTGTGAATGAATGTGCATGGCTGTGTTCCTATAAAACTTTATTCATGGACACTGAAATTTGAATTTCATACAATTCTCGTGTGTCACAAAAATAGTATTCTTCTTTTGAGTTTTTCCAAATATTTAAAAACGTAAAAAACATTCTTAGCTCTCAGGCCCTACAAGAACAGGATTCTTTGGCCCATGGGCTGATTGTACGAGCCATGTGCTCGAACGTATGAAAACCAAAGACAGACAAGTTACCAAGGCAGGACGAAGGTATGAAGAAATCCAGTCCTCAGGGGGCTCGCCAGCCCTGATCTTGGCATCCACAGCCATCAGCAGTGAATGCAGAAGGCCAGCCAGGCTGGTGCCCACCGGGTTCGGAGCAGGATTTTCTTGCTGGGCATGCTTCATCATTCAAGCCACTGCTCCCTGCTGTGGCTCCAAGAGGGACAGAAAGCCACCTTTCCATCCCTCATCTCCCCGGCTTGGAGTCCAGCCACCGAGAGTCCGGCTTCTCTGACTGCTAATGGCCCAGGAGTCTAGCAGCTACGATGTGCTTTGCCTACACATCGCGGCTGGAGGCCAAAGACCGGCTCTGACGGCTCACCGCCAAGGCCTGCCGATTACGCCGGCATTTCAACTCACCAAGCATCTTATTTTGCCCGGGGAAAGAACGACTTCTACAAAACACTTTTAAGAACACTCTAGCCCATTATGGGAAATCTGGGCCTTTCCACATCAGACAGGAGGGATGAAAGAAGGGAGATTTGAAAATATTGCTGTTTGACCACTTTGAAGTGTAGCATCATCCGCAGAAGAAGACGGCCGACTGCCAAGGTCTCCCAAACTTCCGGGAGCTGAAATATCAAGTAACAGACGTGCACGTGACCTTTACTTTTCAAAAGGACATTTGTACGCAAGCGCGCGAGTCTCAGCAAACATTTCCCAGATCCCAGGTAAGAGAAAAGGACTGCCCGGCCAAGGCCCCACCTGGTTTTCTCGAGAAACAGGCCGCGGGCTCCCGTGGGCCCGCAGTTCACGCCGTCCCTCGGCGCCAGGCGGCGGGATGCTTCGACCGCTCCCTGAGACCCGAGGGGACGTCCACAGTTAAAGACAAATCCCAAGGGTTTGCAGCCTCGCTCAGGAGTCAGGAGTCTTTTTCGTGGAGAAAGCCACTGCTCGGAATCTTGAGGATTTCTTCCCATGCCCCGCGGCGAGAACTCCAGAGGCCAACGCGACGGGAAAGAGGCCGGGAAGGTAGGGCGCTTCGCCGGGTAGGGCTCCGTGCTTGCTGGCGGGTTCTGTCTGGGGCGCGAGCTTGCGGGGAGCGGCTTCTTCTCTCCAGGAGGATGATGCTCCGCAAAGCGTCGCGGCTGCCTGGGCTCCGCGCGCCGTCGGCCCCTTCCCGCGTCCCTGCGAGCGCTGCGGTGCCGAGGACTGCGGGCTCAGCGCGCGTTGGCAGGGCGCACGTAGCGCAGCGTGTAGTTGGCCCCCGAGTTGTTGTCCCAGTACTCGCCCTGGGCGCAGCGGTAGCAGACGGCGAAGTGGACCGCGACGTCCGGAGCGTCCGCGTCCTCCCCCTCCTTGGGCTGCAGGCCCGGGGGCAGGCACAGCGCGAAGTGGAAGCGCTCGGCGCTCGGCTCCTCCTCGGCCTCCCCCGGCCCCCACGACGGCGCCTCTGGCGGCGGAGGCTTCCCTGGCTCGGGCCGCAGCTCAGCCGGCGCGTCCAGGAAGGAGCGCCACTCGGTGAAGGTGTAGCGCACGGCCACGACGCGCGGCCCCGGGCAGCCCAGCACCCGGCCGGAGCCGGTCACCTCCGCGCCCCAGGGTGCCGAGCACTGCACGCGCTCCAGGCACACGCGCTGTCGCCGCAGGCGCTCGTCTGCGGCGCTCGGCCCGGGGAGCTCGAAGAGAGGCTGCAGCCGGGGAGGCGGTTCGCGGAGGGGCGCGGCCGCCGCCGCGGCCAGCAGGCCCGGGAGCTGCTCCAGGTTCTCGGCGCGCGCCGGTAGGCTGCGCAGGCGGGAGAGCACGGCGGGCGGCACCTGCGGCTCCTCGGCCACGCTGAAGTGCTTCACGCTGGCCAGGCTCAGCCCCAGCGCGTCCGCGAACTGCACCCGCTTCTGGCACTTGGCGCAGCAGCCCGGACTGTGCGGCGCGTCCTCGGCCCTCTCGCCGCCCTCCGCGCCCGGCCCCGGGGCAGGCGGCCGCCGCCGCTGCAGGAACTTGGCCGCCTGCAGGATCGGGTCGGTGGGCAGAGAGAAGGAGCGCGCGCCGCAGCGGCGGCGGCGGCGGCTTTCCAGCAGCTCCTCCTGCTCCCAGGGGGCAGCCTCTTCCTGCGGGGACGGGCCCTCGGCGTCGGAGCTCGGGGCCGCCGACGTGTCGCCGCCGTCCCCGCCACCCTCGGTGCAGAGGACTCCCGGGGCGGGCGGCTCCTCGGCAGGCGGGGGGTCTTCAAAAGGCGCAGGTCCCGGCGCCTCCAAACTTAGCAGCTGCGGCCCCGGGGGTTCCATGACGCCGTCTGACCCCGAGACTTGATGCTTGGGGTGGTGGAAAGAGCGCGCAGCGCCCGCCCCGGCCCGAGCGGAGAAGTCGGCAGGCTCCGGGTTTCAGACGGGGTGCTCAGGCCGGAGCGGGAGGAGGATGCGGGCCGGGCCGAGGCCGGACGCGGCCGCTCGGTGATGCGCCTGCCCGCGGCGCGGGAGGGCCCGGCGCCCGGAGGCGCGGCCGCTGGGCCCGGGCGGGTGGGGTCCGAGGGCTCCGCGGAGAGGGGGGACGGCGCGGAAGTCGCGGCTCCCTTTCACCCCCTCCCGCCCAGCGGGCCCGCGCCCGCCCTGCCTCCGGAGCTCCGGGGTGAACTCGCGCTCAGCTTCCGTCGTCCTCCAGTCCGCAAAGTGGGCCCCGCGGGTCCCGACGGGCCTGCCCTCTGGAGGGTCGCAGAGGGTCTCCTCCCGGCGGTCGCATCGGCCCAGGAGGTCCCCGGGGCAGACGCACAACTGCGGAAAACTCGCCTGCGGGGACGGTCTCTTCCTTCCTCCCCAAATTCTGGGCTCTCGGAAGCGGGCCCGGCCCGGCCCGGCGCGGGGGGCACCCCGACCAGTTGTGGGGCGGAGGCGGTGCGGGGACGCGCGGGGCCAGGGCCGGGCGGGGAGGGGTGCCGCCGCCAGCCGAGAGCGACCGGAGGCCATTCGCGCGGGGCCCGGGGGCACGTCCCCGCTCCTCCCCTCATCCCGCCCGCCGCGCTCCGAGCTCGGGCCCGAGCAGAGGGGCCCGCCGCTCGCCGCCGGCCTTCCAGGGACGCGAACCCGGGGGCGGGGGAGGAGACTGCCCGAAGTGTTTTCTCACTGTTGGTTTTGCTTTGCTTCGTTTCTAGGGCTGACTCCACCTGCCGCTAAGTAGGGGCTTCTCAAGCTCTGGCGCGCGTCAGCGTCATCTGGCGGGGGTGTGCGAGCTCACGGCTGGGCCCTACCCTAGGGCTTCGGAGTCAATAGGCCCGGGATGGGCCCCAAGTATTTCTAGCAAGAACGTCCCCTTGCTGGGATCTTTCGGGCCCGCCCGTGCCCGGTGTGGAATGCCGTGACGGCATCTCAACTTGGGGACTTACAAGAGGCCCCAGATACACCTGGCTTGTCTGCCTGTTGGAACAACATCAAGATTTGGGGAAGAAGATGGCAACTCCCTGGCGGTCCAGTGGTTAGGGCTCCGCGCTCTCCCTGCGGAGGTAAGCCGGGAAGTGGGGGGGGGGGGAAGATTTGGGAAAGAAGATCACTGTTTTTACATTAACGTAAACATTGACGTATTATGGAGTGAAGTACAAAATTTGCCAACTATCTTAAGGATGAAATAGGACTTCACAGAGACTGTGAGGTTGTGGTGAGCCTCTTGGGCTCCGACCTCATTGCGGCTGGAGCTGCTCCAGGGCGGGGACAGGAGGAAGCCGAACTTACTTAAGGAGGCCCCGCTCTCAGGGCCCTCGGGCCGTGGTCGCAGCCCTGTCCCACTCTTGTTTGGTGGGAACGTCGGAGGTCCCACCCTCGGGGCCCTCTCCATATATCTATCGGAGGAGACCAAGGTTAACCAGAAAGCCACACGGGTACAGAGAGAGTCAGCCCCTGCAGCAGATGCTAAGAAGGTGGGATCGGACCTGGTCAGGGAGGCCAGGGAGCCTCTGTGAGGGAGGAGACTGGGGGCAGCAGCAAGGCTGCAGGGGGCACCTTTCAGCCCTATAGAGGCCCTGGGGGAAGGGGAGGGGAATGCGCAAGAGTGGCCGCAGGCGGCACCTCCTTCCAAGATCCTTAAGGCAGCCTCTGACTATTGTAGCCGGCCTGGGGCTGGTACCCACCTTGCTCGCAGGTGTCCCACCCCTCCCCCACGCGGCCGGCCCCCTCCTCCAGAAGAGCTCCTGTCTCATCCGACCCTAGGAGGGGTTCAGGAATGAGCAAGTGACCCAGCCAGTAAGACGGGGGGAGGGGGGGACGTCCAAGGGGAAGCTTCCATCCTTTTGCCAAGAGGGGGTGCGACGGTGCTATAGCGCCCACGACAGTCGAGGCCACCTTGCCAACCGTCAGAGGTGATGCGATTCCTCAGCGTGGGAAACACAGGGTCCTTGAGGCGCTCGGGTTTCTCAGTGTGAACGCTACTGGCATTGTGAGCAGGACAGTTCTTTGTTGTGACCGTCCACTGCAAACAGTCTGAGCCCAAACATCCATGAGCCCTACCCTCAGAACGCCACCAGCAGCCCCAGGAATCGCGACAACGGAGAAATCCGTACCCCTGTTTGCAAACACGCCAGCTTGGGGGGTGGCACGGCCCCTCCGTCACTGAGAACCAAGGAGCTTGGTCTTTGGACCTCCCACCATGTGAGGTTTTAAAAATAAATAAATAAATACAACCTTCTGGTTCAGTCAGCATGACTGGGCTTTCTGCTGCTTGCAGACCAGTGTCCTAACAGGAAGGCATTATTATCATAATTTTGAAAGAAAGAGTAAATGGAGCCTCACAGAGGTCAAGGGATGTGCTCTCAACTCATAGGGGATAGAGCGGGATCTGGCTCCAGGTGTAACGCCAGAACTTGGCTGTTTCCTCCCTGTCTGCTTGCCCTCCAGCCACGTAGAAGTTTCTTTGAACTTTCCTGTTCTGAGTTTTCTCCTTCCCACCAACTTCCCCCAGAAGAACAAAACTGGTTGATTTGTTTGATTGGGGGGAAAAAGAATGAACGAGCAAAAAAACAAAGGATATTTATGTGGACAAAAACTGATATATACAGAACACATCTCTGTGTATGCCTGGCGTATCTCTGGAAAGATCTTGTCGACAGAGGAATGGCTCTGAGGAGCCGTACCAAGGGACTGGGGGCGAGAGGTGGGAGGGAAACTCGCTTTTCATGGAATTCTTTGTCTCGTGCAGATGTCTTATGCTCAGCCCTGATGGAGGAATCGTACCCTGCTGTGACACCACTGTGCACATCTGCTACGTATGCTCCGGACCCCTCACCCGACATCATGTGACTCCATCTGCTTTCACATCCTCCTGTCTAGTCCCCTTCAGATGACATTTTCTGCACAGCTCCCCTAGGAACCCCCTGGGCTGATGTGAGCCGAGGCAGCAGGGCCCCAGGCCTGCCTGAGACAGGGCAATTCTACCTGGTTTACACACTGGGCTTTGCCAAGCTTTGGTTTGAGCAAAGCATTCCACAGCAGAACCACAATGTCACCATCACCATCCTCACCATCATATTAAAACCAGCACTCTAGAGGACGCTCTTCCCTTGAAAGTACGGGTGCTCTCCTCGTTGCCTGGAGTGTCCTGCCCCCCACCTCCACTTATTGAACTTGCCTGGTCTTTAAGGCAATTTCCAAATGTTTGCCTCCTTTGAGACGTTTTTCTGGAGCAGCCCAGTTAGTAATGATGACTTCTGCTCAGAGGCAGATTTATGATGAAACTACGGAAGCTTAAGTGTTCTCGGGCCCCTTCTGATGTGTTCACGTAGTCATGCAATGAAATAAAATACATATTTTATGGCAAGATAAGAAAAGTTTAAACATGCATTTTTTTCTCTGCTCATGTGGGCCTCCTCGCTACCCCTTAGAGTGTATTTCGCCCCTGCGGTAACCAGACCTCCTTAGGCGATACCATGCCTCTTAATCTTACAGAGTCAGGATGACCCACTACTTGCTTTGTATATGCAGATCGGGATTGTATAAACTGTAAATGATACATCATTTGACGTGTAACCGTTTGTCTCAAAAACTTATAGGACTGTGCTTTGACAGTCCTCAGAGCTTTCTGAAAGACTGTCTCCCCAGTTAAAATCGTCAGGTTGGCTTGAATAAAATTTTCCATTTCTTTATTAGATCAACTAACCGTTTTTTTCCTCAACATAGTTTTTTTCATGGACAATACCATCTTAACAAACAACCATATATGTAGAGAAGAGACAAGACAAGGAAAGGGGGTTTATAGTTTTAGGAGTGGCAAACCCAGGAAGATAAATATATGAGAGAAACTCATGGAGGATAAGGGTTGTCTAGTAAGGTTTGCTGTGTAGATTCGTCTGGTGCTGTCTCTGGGCTGATAAGAGCCTGGAATCAACGAGTCTATGAGTTCTCTTCCTCCTGGTATGAGGGAGGGAGACAGCTTCGCAAATGGAAATTACGTCCAGCTTTTAGCCAGATTCGGGGAGGGCAGAGAGGGGGTTTTTTCTTGATTTTCTCAATGTTGTGTCTTGATTTTCTTCAGCTCAAAATAATCCTTATGCCAAAGCGGTGGCCTGTTCTGATGCCCTCCAGTGTTCGGTGTGATACCTTGTCCTTTAGCATGGGCAGGGCCTAGAGATGCCTTCCTACTCAACAGTGATGGGGTGTCACTTCTGTGATTAGGTCTCTTGCTGGCACTGAAGAAGCCAGCTGCCGTGTTGTGAGACGCTCTGGGGAGGCTCGTGGGGAAAGGAACATTTTTTGATGGTTATCATGTGAAATAGAATTGATCAGAGCCCTGGGGACTTCCCTGGCGGTCCAGTGGTTGAGACTTCGACTTCTAATGCAGGGGGTGTGGGTTCAATCCCTGGTCGGGGAGCTAAGATCCCAGACGCCTCGCAGCCATAAAACTAAAACATAGAACAGAAACAATAGGGGCTTCCCTGGTGGCGCAGTGGTTGGGAGTCCGCCTGCCGATGCAGGGGACGCGGGTTCGTGCTCCGGTCCGGGAAGATCCCACATACCGCGGAGCGGCTGGGCCCGTGAGCCATGGCCGCTGAACCTGCGCGTCCGGAGCCTGTGCTCCGCAATGGGAGAGGCCACAGCAGTGAGAGGCCCGCGTACCGCAAAAGAAAAAAACAAAAGCAAAACAGAAGCAATATTGTAACAAATTCAATAAAAACTTTAAAAATGGTCCACATCCAAAAAAAAATCTAAAAAAAATTAAAAAGTTGATCAGAGTCCTGTGTTTGGGGGCACAAACCTATAATACAACTTTTACAGCTGATATATGAAGGAAACTTGAAGGGGATTTTCCAAAATGTTCCTACAAAAATATAGGGGGAAAACATATGATAGAAGCATTTTAGGCAGTTAAAATATTATGTTTTCTGGATTTTGTGATGTTTGTGGTATAGGTTAGGTTTTTAATAATTTATACTTCGTTGTTACTTATTTCCTCATTCTAAATATTCATACTTACCTAATTTTTACTTGTGATTTTGTAATCTTTTTCTTAAAGAAGCCTCCCTTCTCCCCTGTCCACAATTATATGTTCCAGCCTCCATATAACCGGGATCTGCCCTTTTTTTTTTTTTTCCTAGTTCTGCTTTTATTTAAAATTTCAGGGACTTCCCTGGCGGTCCAGTGGTTAGGACTCCACACTCTCACTGCCGAGGGCCCGGGGTTCAATCCCTGGGCAGGGAACTAAGATTCCACAAGACACGTGGCACAGCCAAGAAAATAAAAATACAATTTAGATGTTTTGTTTCTCATGGATTTTTTTGCACTAATTTGGATTTTTTAAGTATTGAATTAAAATATTATTTATCTTGATTGCTGAGGTTTTGGTGCCCCTTAAATTTTGTGCCCAAAGCAGGTGCCCATCTTGCCTCACCTGAGTCCTGGCCCTGTTTCTTGGAGGTAGGTGAAGCCAAAGCTGAGATATGTTTTCTTCCTCAGCAGCCCATCCTGACTCCTTGGGTTAAGGTTTTAGTTTTGTTTTGGCCACACTGCGTGGCTTGCAGGATCTCAGTTCCCCGAGGAGGGATTGAACCTGGGCCACAGCAGTGATAGCACTGAATCCTAACCATTAGACCACCAGGGAACTCCCGGCTTAAGGTTTAATTTAATGTGGTCCTGAAAAAAAAATTTTTTTAAGTATATATAGCATATGCCTGTACATGCACAGAGTATATTTGAAAAGTTATTTTAATTAATTAATTTATTTATTTTTGGCTGTTGTGTCTTCGTTGCTGCGCGCGGGCTTTCTCAAGTTGCGGTGAGCGGGGGCTACTCTTCGTTGCTCTGCGCGGGCCTCTCATTGCGGTGGCTTCTCTTGTTGCAGAGCGCGGGCTCTAGGCGCAGGGGCTTCAGCTGTTGTGGCTCGCGGGCTCTAGAGCACAGGCTCAGTAGTTGCAGCGCACGGGCTTAGTTGCTCCGTGGCGTGTGGGATCTTCCTGGACCGGGGCTCGAACCCGTGTCCCCTGCATTGGTAGGCAGATTCTCAACCACTGTACCACCAGGGAAGCCCTGAAAAGTTATTTTAAAAACAGTAATACAGCGTGCTTTGTGGGAGGGCAAAGGAAATGACAGGGAGGAAGCTTGCTTTGGAGACTTGCCTTAGAACGTGTATTTTTAAATTTTTAAGGGAAAAATTTCTTAAGATAAATATTTTTTTTCTTATTACAAAAGCAGTACTTATTCACTATGGGAAAATTAGGCAATACAGATAAAGTAGGAAACAGAAAGCATAACCATTCGTAATCCCATCACTCAACAATAATCCTGTTAGTTAATATCTTTTCCTATCTGCCCCGTTTGCTTCTGCAAACCCATAGCATCATTGCCTGCTTCGCTGGGATGCTTCTTACCACTTACTGCTTTGGCTGGTTCTGACTTGTTTCCAGATTTCATCTCCAATTAGCACATCTTTGCTTGCAGAACAGGAACTGTGTCTAACTGGTCTTTGTTACTTTCCGGAGTGTAGAATGGGAGGCTTGGTCGGACCTAAAGACCCAAGAGACAGAATAGCTGAGTTCAAACCTCAGCACCATCATTTCTGCGAGTTATGTGACCTCTCTGAGCTGCGGTCTCCTCATCTGTCAAATGGGACCAGGTGACTGCCCGTGCAGAGGAAAGAGGAAAAAGCCTTGCAGAATGCTTTGCACAGAGCCCACCATGCTGATGCACAGTGGTGGTTTTCCGTTATTACCTGCTGGCACAACGTCTTCGTTCATCAATTCACCATGTATTTATTGCATGCCTGCTCTGTGCCACACACCTCTCGGTCCGGGGACACAACAGTCAACAAAATGCGAGGCTCTGCCTCCCGTGAGCTCACATTTTATAAATTTATGTATTTTATTTATTTTTGGCTGCGCCGGGTCATTGTTGGTGCACGCGGGCTTTTCTCTAGTTGCTGCGAGCTGGAACTACTCTTTGTTGCGGTGCGCGGGCTTCTCATTGCGGTGGCTTCTCTTGTTGTGGAGCATGGTCTCTAAGCGCGCGAGCTTCAGTAGTTGTGGCGCGTGGGCTTGGTAGTTGTGGCTCGCGGGCTCTAGAGCACAGGCTCAGTAGTTGTGGCGCGTGGACTTAGCTGCTCCGTGGCATGTGGGATCTCCCCGGACCAGGGCTCGAACCCGTGTTCCCTGCATTGGCAGGCGGATTCTTAACCACTGCACCACCAGGCAAGTCCCATCACATTTTCACGTTGGGATCGGAGGCAAACAACACACAAGTACGTGAAATATACATCATCCCTGATAATGATACCCGCTATACAATATAAATCTTTGCATGTAGTCGTTACTCATTAGACGTGTTGGTTGAGTTGATTTCTTTTCCCTACCCTCCCGTCCCACATCTTCTCTTGGTCCTGAGATCCCGTTTCCAATGTGGTTACATAACGTGGGGCCTAAACTCTCGAGACGGACAGTTGCAGACGTGGCCCTGGGCGTATGCCTGGAAAGGGCTGCAGCACCCAAGAACGAAGCCCAGAGGTCACACGACATCCGTACCTGTGACATCGGGAGACGCCAGCAGGTGTCTTGACGTGCATTTTCCTCTGGGTGATCACACTGTTGTACTCCTAAGTTTGCACTCCTCGGCGATCGACGGTCACTGTTCTGTGAAGTCAGGACAGTAAACAGCGGACTGCGCACCGTGCAGGGTGAGAGGTCGGGAGGCGCTGGCTGGACAGTGTGTATGACCCTGTGTGCCTGTCTCCAGGGGTGTCGCCTGGCCTCGTGTTTCTGCTGCAGGAACCGCCACGTGTTTACCTTTCCTCTGCTCCCTCCTGACCCTGGCGTCCAGGAGCCCAGCTTGGACCTCCCACCGTGTCAGGGCCAACAGACAACACCACTGTAGGGCAAACACCTGCTTGTCAATAGCAGAAGACCGAAGGCCCAGGGTCAAAATGTATGAGCCCAAGCCTAAAGCAGATCGGAGTGCGGAGACCTGGGATCCTTTTCAAAGGGAAATATAAAACCTAGGGTGTATCCTTACACTGTGACAATGTCGGGTTCTTGGATTAAATGTGTGAAAGTTAGATTATTCCTGCCATATGCCCATAACCAAGCATTAACATATTCACATAAATTTTAAACCTTCATACTATATATTAATATTGAATAATTATGATTCCATTATTATGATGGTTGAAATTCCTCAGCCGTCCTAATGGACCTTGGGGAATTGGAACAATAATAAAGGAGAGGTAACTGCACTGGAGCCCAAGGTAGAGGGGTGAGTCCCCCAAACCACTGAACGAAGACAAGTAGGTGTGTCATCCAGAGTGAGAGAACTTGGAGCTCGACAGCTAGAGCCCCTGGGTCTCCCCCATGGACCTCTTTGGTCCCAAGGTTGGGACAGAGGGTGGACGGGGGAGGTGGTGGGGAGACTGGGGAGGCCTTGAGCCCCCGCTTTAGGTTCAAGCATGTGCCAGGCTCTCAGTTGCTGGCGGGCTGGGCAGCAGCGTCACTGCGTATCCGGAGCAGGGCATGTGATGTCAAAATATTTTGGTAGCAATATTAAGACATTACTTGCCTTTTGCACTTTGCAGACATCTGCACTGCACAAAAGCAGTGGTGGGTAAAACCGTGCCAGCATCCTTTAAGAATATCCTAGATAAACCAGTAAAAATCATAAATTTTATTAAATCTCTACACTAGTACCTGACTTTCAATATTCTATTTGACGAAATGGGAAATACGCACAGAGCACTTCTACTACTGACATGTGATGACTGCCCAGAGGAAGAGCACTTGGGAAATTGTTGTGAGTTGAACCAGCTGCTTTTTTTCATGAAACACCATGTTTTCTTAAAAGAATGACGGATAAACCACGGACATTCACATTTGGGCACGTAGAAGACATTTACTCAAAAATCACTGAAGCAAGTCTCTGACTTCAAGGAAAACAACAGAAAGAATGTGTTGCCAATTCTGAAATGTGAACTTTGAAGGAAAAATTGTAATTTGAAATACTTGCATCTAGCACGGGATTGACAGCTTCCCAGCACTTGCAGGCTTCTCTGATGAGATCAGCAGTGAAACAAATGTGATTTTTTAAAATTTATTTATTTTATTTATTCATTTTTGGCTGTATTGGGTCTTCGTTGCTGCGCACGGGCTTTCTCTAGCTGCGGCGAGTGGGGGCTACTCTTCATTGCGGTGCACGGGCTTCTTATAGCAGCGGCTTCTCTTGTTGTGGAGCACGGGCTCTAGGCACGCGGGCTTCAGTAGTTGTGGCATGTGGGCTCAGTAGTTGTGGCCCACGGGCTTAATTGCTCCACAGCATGTGGGATCTTCCTGGACCAGGGCTTGAACCCGTGTCCCCTGCATTGGCAGGCGGATTCTTAACTACTGCGCCACCAGGGAAGCCCACAAATGTGATTTTTGATAGTGGCTGATGAAAGGTGGTGATGTTTGGAAGATCTGCATTTCTCAGTAAATCAGTATTTTCCAAACAGCCAATGTATGATGTTACAGAATGGTGTGTGGGCCACTGTATATAAAATAGATGAACAACAAGGGTCTAATGTAGAGCACAGGGAACTATATTCAATATCTTGTAATAACCTATACTGGAAAAGAATCTGAAAAAGGGGATGGAGATATATATATATATATATATATATATATATATATATATATATGAGTCACTTTGCTGTAACCTTGAAACTAACACAGCATTGTAAATTAACTATACTTCAATTTTTAAAGTGGTGAAAAAATGTTTTTTTAATTATCGTTATAGGGCATCTCTGTGCTGGAGATCAACGAGAGGAATAAACTTAAGGTCTTCTCAGGGCTTTTCTGAGCCTGCACCCTTCCTAAGGTATGTGCTGGGACTTTCTAGATTGCTCTGTATATGTGGTTTCTTTCGAACGTTTTAGTCCTTTAATGTCTGACTCCCAAAGGGGAAAAAAACCAGAACGTAAAAGCAAGCACCAGTTCTTTAAATTCTCTGGACGTTGTTTCAGCCGGAGGCTGCAGGGTTTGTAGCAACAACAGTGAAGGCTGCAGCAACGCTGCCCATCTCTGTGTCTGCACCTCTGTGATCAGAGCAGCAATCCGTGACCATAGCACAGATCCCTGTTACTAGAGCACAGGGTCCTTCTTGCCTACCCCAGCTCCTGCAAGCTGCATGCAACCTGTTCTCAGAAATGGTGCTCAGCTGCTTGCCGGGTTAGGGGGTGGGGGCTGGAGGATACGGAGCGCTACTGTGATAAGAGCTGAAATTGACCAAACTTAACAACTATGAGAAGTGGTCACAGAGTGTGGTTTTCAACCATCAGTTTTTTTCCTTTTTAATTTTATTACTATTTTTTTGTTTAAGAATTTTTTATTGAGGTAGCAATGGTTCATAACATTATATAGATGTGTCGAAACTTCTTTGTTTAAAAAAATTGTGATAAAATAAAACATTAAATTTACCGTCCTAACCTTTTTAAAGCGTGCGCTTCAGCGGCGTTAAGTACATTCACACTGTTGTGCGACCGTCACCACTAGAACTCTTCATCTTCCCAAACTGAAACTCTTCACTCACTAAACAATAATTCCTCACTCCCCCTGCAACCCAGCCGCTGACAACCACCATTCTCCTTTCTGCATCTGTGAATCTGATGACTCTATGTACTTCCTGTGAGTGGACTCGTACTATGACTGGCTTATTTCACTCAGCATAATATCTTCAAGGTTCATCCCTGCTGTAACTCATGTCAGAATTTCCTTCCTTGGGCTTCCCTGGTGGCGCAGTGGTTAAGAATCCGCCTGCTAATGCAGGGGACACGGGGTGAAGCCCTGGTCGGGGAAGATCCCACATGCCGTACAGCAACTAAGCCCGTGTGCCACAACTACTGAACCTGCGCTCTAGAGCCCGCGAGCCACAACTACTGAGCCTGCGTGCTGCAACGACTGAAGCCCGCACGCCTAGAGCCCGTGTTCTGCGTGCAAGAAAAGCCACTGCGATGAGAAGCCCGCGCACAGCAACAAAGAGCAGCCCCCGCTCGCCGCAGCTAGAGAAAAGCCTGCACGCGGCAATGAAGACCCAACGCAGCCAAAAATAAAATAAATTAAAAGAAGAATTTCCTTCCTTTTAAAGGCTGAATAATATTCCATCGTGTGTTTATGCCAAAGTTTGTATATCCATTCATCCACTGATGGACACTAGGGCTGCTTCCACCTTTTGCCTACTGTGAATAACGCTGCTGTGAACATGGGTGTGCAGATCTCTCTCTGAGATCCTGTTTTTGATCCAAAGCTGCAGAATTCTGAGGTGCTTCATCACATAGCAATAGACAACCAGCACGTTGAGCTGTGATTAGACCTCACCAGCTGAAATGGTGGGAGGATGATGCTTGCTGAAGCAGAGAAGCGCATTGTCTGTGTCAGAGCATGGGGTCCAGCTTTAGAGACTGGTCGCTGACTTGGTGCCACCAGGACCTCCACTTAGGCGGTGGAAACTCTCACTTCCCTGGCTGTTCAGTAGAGAGGATAAAGCAGGTTACCGAACAGCAGCAGTTTATAAAAGGATTCATGACTGTCGTCAATAAGGAGGAGAGACTACTCTGTCTGTATTCAGGCTGGACCGGCTGCTAACATGTCCCCTCCACCAGGACGATACTAGAGCCAAGTCTGGAAAATCAGAGGTGATTTGGTCAGGCCAGTGCTGGAGAGTTGAGAACCAAGAATTAAATCAATCTTGGATTTCTCTCTTCTTTTTGTGTGTGTGGGGGGGGGGGGGGGCGCCAAGGGGATGCACTGCACGGCTTGCGGGATCTCAGTTCCCAGACCAAGGATTGAACTTGGGCCATGGCGGTGAAAGCCTGGAATCCTAACCACTAGGCCACCCTGGAACTCCCTCAGCCTTGGATTTCATCACAGACCTGATGGGATGGACTGTCACTGTCAAAGTTCACCAAGGCTGACAAAGGAAAGGAAGAAACCACGGCCACCTTCCTGGAGCAAGTCCAGTGGAGGTCAGCTCCAGGCAGCGGGGTGCACCTGGGGATCCTGCTCTGAGGAGGTGAGCCTCACGCTCTTGACGTTGGTAGTGGGGAATGACAGGTTCCCCAGCTGTTTTTTAAAATAGTGTATTAGGGCTTCCCTGGTGGCGCAGTGGTTGAGAGTCCGCCTGCCGATGCAGGGGACACAGGTTCGTGCCCCGTTCCAGGAAGATCCCACATGCCACGGAGCGGCTGGGCCCATGAGCCATGGCCGCTGAGCCTGTGCGTCCAGAGCCTGTGCTCCACAACGGGAGAGGCCACAACAGTGAGAAGCCCGCGTACAGCAAAAATAAAAAAATAAATAGTGTATTAATAGAAAATTTGGGTTATACTAAGGCCAACAGATCAGGAGATGATGACTATTGAAAAGATGTTTTATAATCACAGCTCCTGAGAGGAGGGCGCATGCCATGCCATGGGGGGGGTGGGGCACACGGGGAAGCACCAGGGTTGGTCAGGAGGCAAGCCTCTATTGTGGTTTCCATGACAACAAGCCAGGGACACTTCCCGCCTCCTCAGACCTTCAGGGTTTGGAGCTGCCCCCATGTTGGCTCTGGTTGTAGCCACCTGGGTTGTTTCGTGGCCAAAGGCCCCTGTGAAAGAAATAACAAAATGAGTGAACTTTCCTTCCTCTTGCTGGACACAGTGACCCAGAGGAGGGGGGAATTAAGTCCTTAAACCAGCGTCATTGCTCCTGGTTTGCAAAGAGAAATGCTGGGAATCCCCAGGGCGTGTCTTCAGCAGGCTGGTTGGGGAGGAGTGTATCCTGATCCACGGGAGCGGGGAAGGACGAGGGGGGCTGAGGGCTGAGGCAGCACCTCTGGGAATCACGGTAGTACACTTTCCTTCCCAGCAGAGGCCCACAAAGACGAGGCAAGGGAAAAGCACAGTCGTCTGTGTTCACCTCTGGACCTTTCCTCCGGCTCCCACCACCTCCCACCTCCTGCTTAGATCAGTTCCTGGTCCCTAGGGTCAACTCTGCGCAGAATCCAGGTGCTAAGACAAGAACGTTAGAAACTTACAGAATCCAGAAAGGCTGAGTTGATGGAGTAAACAGACAGAGAGGAGAGGAGGTGGGGCGGGCGGACCCTGTGGACTGGCTATCAGGTGGTTCAGCAAAGCAGAGGTAAGGTCTCCGGGGGCTGTGATGAAGGCTGTGGGGTTGAGGGGCAAGAGGGAGATGAAGAAATATAACTTCCTAGGACTTCCCGGCGGTCCGGTGGTTAGGACTCCGTGCTCCCACGGCAGGGGGCACGGGTTCCATCCCTGGTCCGGGAACTAAGATCCCGCGTGCAGGCACGACCGAAAAAAAAAAAGAAATATAATCTTTTATAGATGTCTTCCTGGGTTTTAAGAAAAAAGAATGTTTCCTCTTTAAATTTCTCTCCAGATTTGCACGGCTTTCAGTCCTACTTTTATGTCAGGCTGTTATTTCCTGGAAGGTGACACCATGCCGGGACTGGGCCACGTTGAGGTCCCACGTTTATATGGGTTACCTTGAATTGAGATGTGTGTTTTCATCAGCTACATCCAGGGATGATTTTGCTGCTGTCCGATTTTTATAGAAAAGCAGAAAAAGCATCCCTGGCTTTCATGTTTTGGGGGAGAGAGAAGCCTGGATGTGGCCCCTAAGGCCCACAGATGCTCTGATTTCATCTCCCTTCCCAAGCGCCCTATTCTGATCTCAGCCTCGGAGGTGAAGTGGGTCTGTTTTCTGAGGGAGCGTCTACGCAATGCCAAACAAACTGGAGGAAAAGTAAACAGTTAACAGACAGCGGTTTGGTCTCCGGACTGCAGACCAGTCAGAAGGGGTGGTTCGGCTCACGGTCTGTGCTTTATTTCACAGTTTTCCCTCCCCTCAACGGTCTTATCCGAGTGACTGTTTCAGGTTTAAGCAGGGGAACCAGGGCTCTGCAACTTTTCTCAGCCAGAGAGATCTGGGCTTCTTTGTTTTGGAAAGCAGTAATGTCACGCCCAGTGTCACTTACTTCTGGCAAGTGGGACAGCTGATGGATGACTTCAGGACGGGGGACCTGAAGCAGGAGAGCGCGAATGGGAAGAAAAACGTGCTGCCGGCGGGCTGCCGCTCTCTGGCGCCTCGCACGGAAAACCTCTGTGGCAAGAGACACCGCCAACCTCCGCCCCCTGCGGCAGTGTAAAGTCAAGAGTAGTGGCTTGCTACTGGTTATTTTTAACTCTGAGGGGACGATTAGGGCCTTGCGAGCTTGTCCCCAGAGGCCCCGGTCCGAGCTGCTGACTCAGAAGACACAGACACACTCCCTCCCGGGAGCAGTAACAGGGCTCCTTAATTGGTTTGAAAAATGGCAGCTGGATCGCAACAGCTGCTGCTCTCTGGCTGCGGCGGGGGAGGGAGGAGGACGCCAGCCCCGCTGCAGCCTGCAGAGCCCCGCCTCGGCTTTACCCTCACGCACCGCCTTTCCGTTCCTTCTCCGCGTTGTTCGTTTCTGGCGCCCCTCCCCCAACGCTCTCTCCGAGCCTGGTCACGTGACCAGGCCTCCGCTCAGCCTCTGCGCTGACGTTGCTGGAGGCAGCCCTTCCTGCCTGTGCTGCGGGGCTGGTAAGTCCTTAGTGGGAGGTTCCTCTTCTGTCCCTCTGGCCCCAGGCAGCCCTCGTCTGCTCGTACCTCGGATGGAAAACTTGCGTCTTATTTTCTCTCGAGCATTTGTCCGTCTGTCCTTAACTGCTCCCTTTGCTGCCTCTGAGTTCCGAAGTGTGCTGACTGTCCGGCAGGGCTCCGGGCGTCCTTCTCGGGAAGCAGGGACACTGGAACACACCGGCCCCCCACGGGTGAGAGCAGGTTCCCCACTCTGGCTGGGAGGAGAGCTGAGTTTTCTTTTGCCTTGGTTTCCTCATCTGTCAATGAAGAGGGTTGGGTTCAATCAATTTGTTCTCAAATTCCTTTTTTCTTTCAGCGGTTTTATTCAAACAAAAACTAGCAGGAAACACATCCTGCAGAGCCCTGTCCACTCAGCTTCACGCCCTCTGTCCCCGGCTGACCCCTCTCCCCAAGGCTCCTTTCAGCTCTAACAGGCTGGGATCTTGGGGCTGGAGTTTTCAGGCGGGACCCCAGGAGAGGAGAGGGGTCTGCAGTGGGGCAGCCTGGCCCCTCCCATCTAAGTGCTCGGGGACAAGAAAGCCCCGGTGACAACTTCTCGTGCTAGTGGCCCCGCAGCCTCTAGCCTCACCTTACCTAAAATCGAGTTGGGGAAACGGATGGGCATTTGCAAGCACCCTGGCCCACCCTGGGCGGTTGAAGAGGTAGGCCACGTGGAGGTTTTTGCACTTCTTTTTCAGTACAGTGGAAAGTTGTTGAAAAGTTTTAAATACAGGCTCAGCAAGATCTGATTTACACACTTAAAAGATTTACATGCTTAAAAAACTCTAGTATTAGGTTGGAAAGTGGATTGCGAGGATAAGCCTGATAGCAGGAGAGACTGCAAACGTCTTCGTTTACTCATTAGTCTTACTGAGAGATGACAGGATACCCAGGAGGAGGGAACCTCATGTCTACACAAAAGCTTGCACGGCAATGTTCAAGCAGCACTATTCATAGTAGCCAAAAAGTGGAAACAACCCTAATGGCCACCAGCTGCCCAATGGATAAACAAAATATGGGGTATCCATACGGTAAAAATTAATGAATGGAAACCTCAGTTAAATAGAGTCGGGAGACCATCAGGGGGAGGTCTCACCCCTGCGTGGACAGCAGAGCCCAAGGGGGAAAGAAGAAAGATTCCCCTTCTTTCTGGCCAAGACTCAGCCAATAAGAAACAGTGGCTCTGTTTACTAAGCCCGCCCACCATCCTCTACCCTCTGTAAAGGCGGCTCCTTCCCTCGCGTCACAGGGGTCCGTACGTGGCCGCCAGGGTTGAAACCTCGAGTTGCAACTCTGCTGATCCCGAATAAACCCGTCTTTGCTGGCGGTCTTTTCACTTTAGGTCAACATTTCGGTGACCCATCCAGGAGCCAGAGAAGACCCCCGACAGCTCCTGGGCTGCTGAGTAAACAGGTGCGGCGCCCACCTTGAGCTCATTGTCACTGCTTTTCTCACCGACCCTGGATTTTGAAGGTACATCTTTCTCCCGGGTCCCAGCTTCTTTGCGTTCGGAAGCTCTCCAGGTTTTATTCAGGATGGATGCTAAAGCTGGTCCTTTCTGGTCAAGGCCTTGTTCTGTGTGCAAGTACTCATTTGACACTTACTGTTCCAACTGGCATAGGCTTGCCTTTTGGGTGGATCCATGGAACGCGGTCTGTTCTAGGGAGCCAGGCTGAGGAGCCTTTGCCCAGGCTCCTCTGGGACCAGACTGTCCCCTTAGAACTGGCTGGTGTTAGGCCTGTGGGCTGTTTGAGCTGTTTTGGCTGTTTGAAAATTAGTCTTGGGAGTTCCCTGGTGGTCTAGGGGTTAGGATTTGGCGCTCTCACTGCCGAGAGCCCGGGTTCAACCCCTGGTCGGGGAACTGAGATCCCGCGAGCCACGCGGCCAAAAAAAAAGTCACTTACTCCTGCCAAACAAACAAAAAATTACCTCTGAGAAACGGGATCCCAGTTATTCAAATATTTTGAGGGTGCTCCTCGGCGCTACGAACAGCCTCCTGATATCTGTCTGATGTTACGTTTCAAAATCGCGGTCCTTCCTCATTCACTTTTCTAACTAAATGGACTCACCCGACCAAAGGCAACTTAGAATCTCAGCAGCCATTATGCGGAACTTTTGAAATCCCCGAACTTTCTTTTCTTAAAACTGAATTGGACAACCACAGTTTTCAAATTTCCAGAACCGAATGGAACACCTACCTCTGTTGGCATTTTGAGGCTTCCAAATGTTATTAGGAGCCTAAAGTTGCCTCTCTGCAAAATAAGATGTTAAGATGAACTGAGGCCAACAGACAATTAAAGATAAAGTGGTTCCTGAAGCTCAGGCTCTTCCTCGGCTTCTTTGCCTCAGGCGCGGCCCCCCAGCACCGTCTTCCTTCTGCCCTTCTCTGCCGCCTGCCCCTCCTCTACACCCTCAGCTCCCCCCAGACTAATTCTCTTGCCCAACTTCCCTTTTTCTCTGAAATTCTTTCCACTCCCTTTTCCTCTAAACTGGTCAGAACCTGTCCCTTTAAAATTCAGCCTTTTGAGAATTCAGAGGCTAAACCTTTAATTTCTTTTTTTTTTCTCGCAATAAAGCAGGATTTTTAATACTCATTTTACTGGTGAAGAAACTTAGGCACAGAGAATATTAAAGGTTTGTTTGCCCATACTCAAATAACAGGAACTCTTCGGAGTTACTGCATGAGCGTGAATGCGCGTACACTAAACGGTAATGAATTACAGAAAGAGTTACCATGTCTGGGCATTCCCAGCAAATGGTATAGGTTGAGTTTTTATTGAACGCAGGTGGCGTTTCTGTAGTTGTCTCCTATCTTGAGAGATACTCGATGGGAGTCACTGCCTGGTGCAACAAGTGTTTATTTCTTTGAAACCCTTAATTTCTTATCCTCCCTGGACTAAAGCCACAGTCAAAGATATTCCTAAAGTAACCAAAGATCCTCACACATTTGCTGAGGGATTTCACACAGTCATTCAAACCTATCAACCTGGATTCTCCGGCTTATCTCAACTAGTTCATATGCTTGTCAGGGAAGCCAGGCCCAGCATTCAGTTTGCCGCTAATTGGCAGAGTCCTGAAAGATCTCTAGAATTACAACTGGGAGACCTGGCCATGTACTTATATGATCAGACTCAGGCAATCACTCAGTGACTTTATCAGGCCATTCCTAGGACTTTTCCAAAGACTGTTGATGGGAACAAAATCCAGGCTTGCACACAAAGATCTGATGAATCTGTTCATGACTATTACCACAACTTCAGATTATTTTAAAAGAAAATTCTGGTCTTCTTTAGATGTTGATTCCACCTGGGTAGCTTTTAACTCTGTTTCTTAATGGGCTGAAACAGGACCTTTCCCTTCTAGTAAAAAGCACCAGGATGGAGTGGGAAACCCGCCACTGCAGATTTAGTAAATCTGGCCAACCAGCTCTCTCATGCTGGATGCGTCTCCTCAAAGGAAGGCTGCCAAAAGTCTTAATCTTCAACTGAAGCAAACAAAGGCCCCTAAACAAAACCAAAACCCTCCTAGTTTCTGCTGTTATTACAAAGAGCCAGGACATTGGGAAAGAGATTTTTACAAATTTAAGTGCTTCAGGCGCCTTCAGCCTTCTAACGTGCCTTTCCAACATCCTCCTGATTCTGAATGACTCAAGGAACTACAGAGGCTCTTCCCAATCTTCCCTCTTAATTGGCTTGGAGAAACAGTTCTCCGGATTGGGGTTGAATCTCTTCCAGTCCTAACTGACACTGGAGCCAGAGTGCTCAACCCCACTACTACAAAACAGCCCCTGTCTCAGAGTGCTAAAACTGTTCCAGTAGTGGGGATCTGTAATGCACCTCAAAAGGTTCCTGTCTCTGAACCTTTTCCCTTTTGTTTAGGCCCTTTGAGAGATAGACACGCCTTCTGCTTAGTTCCTCTGCCCCTATCCATTTATGAGCCTGAGATTCCTTAGAGAAGTATCATGGCAGAATTTCTTTCTCCAAAAGGGGGAAATAACTCTAGAACTTGACGGCAGTCATCAAAGCAGCCAACCAGGTGAATTAAATGACCCTTTGACATCTTTTATTTGCTCCATCTCTGTTGGTGCTAGAGCTGATTCTGGAAACACTGATCATTTGTCCCCTTTGAATCAGCTACCACCCTCCTTGTGGGCAAAATCTCAAACTGATACTGGCAAAATCCACAGCGCACCTCCCATCAAGATTCAAATAGATCCCTCAAAACTTCTTCCTGGAATTACTCAATACCTGTAAGTAAAGAAGCCCTTCAAGTCATACAGCCCATAATGGAAGACTACAAGGCTCAGTGTCCCCTCTACTCGTCCCTGAAACTTTCCCATTTTACTGCTGAGAAAACCTAAGGGCCGAGGGTGGAGGCTAGTCAAGGCCCTCAGAACAATAAACAACATTGTTATCCTTCGACACCCTGTGGTCCCTAACCCGCACACATTACTAACATCCATTCCCACCGGAAGGCATTCTTTACTGTAATTGGTTTATGCAGTGCATTCTTTAGTATCCCAGCTGAGGAAGCTAGCCAACACTTTTTGGCCTTCACTTGGGAAGAAAAACAACTCACCTGGACAGTAATCCCTCAGGATCTTACTGAGAGCCCTTCGTATTTTTTGCAAATCCTAAAGGTTGATCTGAATGATACAGAGTTCCCCAGAGGTTCTGCTTTGTTGCAGTATGTGGAATGATTTGCTTCTTCGCTCTCCTCAAGCCTCCTCACAGGATGACTACATCCACTTGCTAAAGCTTTTAGCCTTAAAGGGACATAACATCGACAAGGAAAACTGCAGTTTGCCCGAAACCAGATTCCATATTTAGGGCATCTGATATCAGAACAAGGGCTAAACCAAGGTCCAGATAGACTTCATAATGTCCTAAGTTTCCCAAAACTAAGTGCCAACTGTGAGGTTTTCTTGGGCTAGTTGGTTATTGCTCTAATTGGATTACAAATTTCTCTTTTATGGCCAAACCTCTGTATGTTTTACTAAAGAATAATGACCCTGACCTAATTTTATGGGAAGAATAGGACTACATAGGCTCTAATCACATTTATCAGATTCCCTCTTTCCTTTTTGTATATGAAAAGGAAGGGAATGCCCTTGGGGTGTTTATCCCAAAACACAGAGGCCACCATTGACCCATAGAGCATTATAGCCAGCAACTTCCCTGTGTGTGTGTGGGGGGGGGGGGAGATACCCTCTGTTGCCTGAGGGGCATTACTGCCACTACCCTTTTGATTCTAGAGCTTTCAAAGAAAAGGAATAGAATTTAGTGACAGGTTGGATCTCAGGCATGAGAGAGAGAGGAGTCTGGTTCTTAGGCTCCAGAAGTGTTAGCCTGCGTGGACGGGAGTGCCGCTGAGCAGGGCGAGTACAGAAGATGAGAAGCAGATTGAGTGGGAGCCGTGGGATGAGAGGGGGCGTCTGTGCAGGGAGGGCTGCCTTGAGGTGGGACTTCCACGGGGGGGTGTGGCCAGCGGACAGAGGCAGCAGTCTGTCCTGAGATGTAGATTTGGGCGCTGTCACGGAAACAGCCCAGACCACCATGCTGTCTGGTCCTCCGTGTCTTAGGCACGCAGCTCCCTCCATCCTGAGCACCTTCCCGCCTTCTCTGCTCTGATGCCACCTCCATCCTAACCACTCTTCCCCGCCCCTCCCATCCCAGGCAGGGCCCTGTGCTTACCTTTAGCTATGTCCTGACTACTTGGTACTGATGCTGAGTGGTTTTCGGTCTGTGTCCCCCACTGGGACAGGGTTCCTAGTACATGGCAGGCAGACTGGCATGTGGTTATTGAACTGGAGTAAAACTTTAGCGTTGGTCCACCCTCTTAACTCTTTGCGATTGTTTTCCCACTGACCCCAGTTTTTAAGCCACAAGACCAAAACCTCATGAGGCATTCCCATGAGGAATGTGAGACGGCCCGCGGGAGAGGGCCCAGGAGTGAACTTCACTGGTCTGGTCGCCAGTGTTGGTTCTGCTCTGAGCTCACGGCTTCTCTTTAGGTAGATTATTTTATACATCCTCTAGGACCTAGTGGCTCAGCTATAAAATAAAATAACGCCCGTGACCTAGGTATTCTCTGAGACAGTGCATCTGACAGCTTGCTGTGGTGACAGAGATTCTCCACGTCTGCGCTTCCAGTATGGCACCAATCGCCCCAAGGGCAGCCACCGAGACTGAAATGTGTGTGATTGTGTTGGAAGCTCAGCCCTAAGACCCCTTCCGGCTTGGTGATATCACTTTCTTTGTTTCCCTGTGCATTCAGTCTAATTTTCAACTTCTGTACATATGAAAATAGAAAACTCAAAGACAGGCTATCTTTTATCAGGTTTTTGTTTGTTTAGCAAAATGTCAACATGTGTATAATATTAACTAATCATAGAGAAAACTTTTTATGTAATTAGTTTGAGGAGCTGAGGGACAAACAGCTCCAGTTCCAGCTGCAGGGCATAGGGAGGTGAGTCAAGGGTCCTGGGAGGAGGGACAGTGCCTTGAACAGACCAGACTTGCCCATGACCCCAGCTGCTGCCAGGCGCCATGCAAACAGCCCCACCTGTGCCTCTGCTTCTGCCTGGGGAAGGGGAGGGGGGTCCAAGCACTGAGGAGGCTGCTGCATGTGCCCACCTATTGGGAAGTGCCAGTTTGGGCACAGACTCTCTGCTGTCTATGGACCTGTGTCCCCAGTACATGTAGAAGTGGGTCCCCCCTAGCCCAGAAACGCTGTCGTGGGAGTGGTCCTCGCCAGGGGCCATTTGGCAATGTCTAGAGATGCTTTTGGTTGTCACCGGTTGGGGTAGGGAGTGCCACTGGCTTCTAGCGAGTAGAGGCCAGGGGTGCTGCAAACATCGTACAATGCACAGGATGGCCCCACAGCAAAGAATGATCCAGATGCCCCAAGTCTCAGTAGTGCTGAGACTGAGGAACCCTGACTCGTAGCTGTGTGGACTCTAGAAATGCAAAGCTCTGTCACGGCAACTCCTGGATTCCTGAAGCAGAGTGACTTTTGAATAAATGACATGTCTTATCTTCAGGACCATTTCATCATTTGGTTCTCCTTATTCTGTAGACAAAAGCCAGCCGTCGTTATAGTTTCCTACTATTTACATCACGTTCAATTTTATATGATGAGTTAGGCAGAGCCCAAATGACATTAAACAATTAAGTGAAAAAAGATCAGTTGCAAAATTTTTTTATTATTTTGATCGATCGCAGTAATTCTCTATGAAAGAGATTTTCTCTCTTTGTTCATTGATAATTGTGGCTTTTTCTCCCTACTGGTATATATTGATACATGCATAAATTTGTATATACTTTCAAATGGGCTATAATTTGTTATTCCAACTTGACTGTTATTTATAAATGTGGTTAGATAATATTCACCAGACAATAATCAGTATTTAATGCTTTTATTCAGGAATTTCTTGTGTGTTATAAACCATGAGGAAGATGAGATTCCTGCTTCACGGTGAGGGAAAGCAAAAGCCAGAATGCGGCATAAGTGGTTTCCTCAAAGCTGCAAGAAGGATCGAGTTCCAGATATTCAGTATTTCGATCCCTTGGGTCTCTGTATACAAAACACCTTAGAAAATAATTACTTTTTTGTTTAAACAGCTAAACTTTTCATTTGCTCTGTCTTAAAACTGTGTTTTATTGAGGTATAATTTACATATATTAAAATACACAGTTTGAGTGTTAAAAAACAGAATTCAACTGAGTAAAATCTTAAAAATTTTATTGGCTTTATTCCATGATTCATGGATTGGGCATCATCCAGTCCAGCAGATAAAAAGGAACTCTGAAGAGCTGCACAAAATGAGATTTTAAAGGCAGAAGGGAGCGGGAACAAGGAAATTATACCAGGCCAAAAGTGCGGTTGCTTATTGTAAGGTTACTTTCCTTTAGGGGATGGCGGGGGTCTATCAGGCAGATGACCTAAGTGGTGCTGGCCAGGTAATTTCTGATTGGTCAAAATTCCATTTCTGGGAGAGGGGGAAATTGTGATTAAGTCTCTGTTTGGTGACGTGGGGCTTGGCATAAGTAACTCCATTTTGGATCTGTTGTCTGATTTTTAACATGAGTTATGACTTTAAATTTTTTTTTTTTTTTTTTTTTTTTTGTGGTACGCGGGCCTCTCACTGCTGTGGCCTCTCCCGTTGCGGAGCACAGGCTCCGGACGTGCAGACTCAGCGGCCATGGCTCACGGGCCCAGCCGCTCCACGGCATGTGGGATCTTCCCAGACTGGGGCACAAACCCGTGTCCCCTGCATTGGCAGGCGGACTCTCAACCACTGCGCCACCAGGGAAGCCCTGACTCCAAAAGTTTTTAAACTTTTTAGAGCATGATTTGTTAAATGTACACTGTAAATAGATCTAAGAGGCACAGTTTGGTTGACTGTACAGCTCCTTAGTACATGGAGAGGTCAATAGCTGTTCTCATGTCAATAACATCTCACTAATTTTGTCAAATTGGGAAAAAGTACAGCGTGACTTAACAGGAACAATTTTTTTTTTTTTTGGCTGTGTTGGGTCTTTGTTGCTGCGTGCGTGCTTTCTCTAGTTGCGGCAAGCGGGGGCTACTCTTCATTGTGCTGCATGGGCCTCTCATTGTGGTGGCTTCTCTTGTTGCAGAGCGCGGGCTCTAGGAGCACGGGCTTCAGTAGTTGTGGCACACGGACTCAGTAGTTGTGGCTCATGAGCTCTAGAGCGCAGGCTCAGTAGTTGTGACGCACGGGCTTAGCTGCTCCGCAGCCTGGGGGTCTTCCCGGACCAGGGCTCGAACCCATGTCCCCTGCATTGGCAGGCGGATGCTTAACCACTGCGCCACCAAGGAAGCCCGACAGGAACAATTTTGAATTGAGAATATTTGTTAAAGAAAAGTATTTTATTATTCCTTAGGAATTAGGGTCTCCTGCTACAAAATCACAGTGTGACCTCAGGCAACTCGCTTCACCTCTCTGGATCTCGATTTCTTCATCAGGATAGATTAGGGGATTCAACTGCAAGAACTCGTGGGTCCCTCCTGGCTCGAAAGCGCTGTGCTGCGTGGAGCCCTGACTCAGCGCCCTTCTTCCTGGAGCTCTTCCCTCCTGCCTCCCGTTGCCCAGCCTCCCCTGGCTCTCCTGCTGCTCTTTCTCCGGCTCTGTCGGGCGCTCCTCTTAAATGTCAGCTTGGACCTGTGATGCTGGAGCTACCCAGTCTTCATGGCGGTAGCAGCTACCTACCTGCTAACCACTGCCCGCTGCCAGCGGGAGTCCCCCCCCCACCCCAAATGCGGCCCCTTTGCCTACTTTCCTTATTTAAGTGAAAAGCACCAGCGCTCATTTCAACCTCAGAGCAGCTCCGAGCGGCACTATAGTCCCGTCACACAGAAGCTATACACGAGAGGTGAAAACAGTGACGTGCAGAGAAGTTAGGGAGAGATCTATGGCAAGTGAGTGGTGCGTCGGATGTGCGCTCAACGTCTCCGCTCCAAGGCCAGAACTCTCGACCCCTGCCCTACGTGCTCTCTTGCCCAGCACAGGAGCCTGGGGGTGGTCCTCAACCCCCAATCCCTCCCTCACCCCCCCACGCCCAGCCCCACGCCAGGGCCTGCGGACCAGAATGGCCCTCGGGCAGCTCCTCAGACCTCACAGCTCATGCTGTGAACAGCTGTCCTTTCTACTGTCTAGCCAGCGCCGTGTGTTTTGTATTTTTGTGCTTTTTGTGGGTGATTTTGCTGTTTAAATGGCCCCCAGGCCTAGGGCTGAAGTCCTGTCCAGTGTCCCTAAGAGCAGGAAGGCTGTGACCTGCCTTATAAAATGGATGTGTAAGGTGAGCTTCGTTCAGCGTGAGCTGCAGTGCTGTTGGCTGTGAGGTCAGGCCGGTGAGTCAACAGCACAGCACACCCACAGAGAGGAAGAGGGGCTTCCTGTAATGACGCTCGTCCAGAAAGCACTAAAGGCAGTGCATGATGAGGTGACGGGAAAGATGGAAAGGTGGCTAAATCTGTGGATTCGTGAGGTGACAACTGATTAAAACGATTCATCGTGAGGAAAGCCGAAGACGGTCACGGCCACAGGGACATGGCTGTGGGCGTCTTCGTACCACAGCCTTCGGAGCTGTGGTGGGTGACTCGTGTTTCCAGGTGACCTGGCAGAAACGTTACACCTGCGGATGGAAGCACCCACTGAGTGTCATCCAGGCGAAGGAGCAGTTGGTCCACGCCGCCCCGGCCTTGTTGTTTGAAGACCTGGCGCACGAGCCTGGAGAACACAAACCAGGTTTGGTTGACAAAATGTGACCAGAGGCTCCCAGGAACCAGACTCCACACTTCCCAGGAGCAGCAGTCCAGCCTTCACCCTCCAGGGTTGGCAGCAAGTTCACGGAACACGACTGCGGTACAGAGAGTCGACCGTGCTTCTCACTGTTCCTGCCACGTGGGCTCCAGGCCCGCTGAACTCTTTGTGGTTGCCTGGTGCCCTCTCCTTCTCTCCACCAGGCCACCTAGACTCACCCTGGAGGCTCAGCTCCAGTCATCCCCAGGGGCCCTCTCTGGATCCCACCCTGGAGATGCTCCTCCCCCGGGCTTGTTAACACACCGTGTCCACCTCTGTCTCAGCAGCATCTCAGCAGGATGGTCATGCACGTGTTTGACTGTCTCCCCCACCAGTGTCTAAGCTGCTGCAGGGCGAGGCCCTTTATATACCTCTGTGTGTGTGTGTGTGTGTGTGTGTGTGTGAGAGAGAGAGAGAGAGAGAGAGAGATGGGAGCCAAAACCAACAATCAAAGATATTTCTTATGGTGTACTTTTACTTTATTTTTAAAAGTAACACATACTACCATGCCATACTTGATTGACTCCATGCTTCTGTGCTCTGGTTCTTAGCACAGAGCCTGGCCCATAGAGAGGATCAGTACATATTCATTGAAAAGAAAAGCATAAAGGTTAACAATATCTATTCATTCTACCTAATTGAAGTTCCCGGGTCATAAATTTTTAATAAACAGATAAAATAGTTTGAAATTAACATATTAAATTAATGGCTTGTTCTCTGAAATATCTAAAATAATTGCTCTGCCCTCTGTTTTCAATTTGAGCTCTCTGTAATAAAATTTTGCTGAGAAAATAAACTTCAGCTTAATCCAAATGGAATAAGTAGGAGTTTGGAGCGGTCAGTCTGAGTTAGCGAGTTTTTACTGTGCTCAACATAAATCTCGAATATTGAAGCCAGAGAGGGCTCAACGTACACCTGTGTTAATTAGGCTCTTCCAGGTGAGCTAAGGAAGCTGGAAGGGGAGGAACAGAAACAGCCTCATCAGGCCGTCGGGGCCAGGAAGGAAGGCTGTCTGTGCACAGCCGGCTCTGGCCTTGGACAGCGCCTCCGGGACTCAGCGACTGGCTGTCTCCCCGTGAGCGGGCGTCTGCTGCTCCGGGAGCTGCTGTCGTGGGGACTTGGCTCCTGCAGCCTCTGCTTGGTCGTGGGCCGTCCTGACCTGTCACTGCTGCCCCTCTTCTCCTTGCCTCCTTCATGCTCCTGCAGACTGGCAAGGGCTGAGGGTCCCTGTAGGTCTCACATTCAGGTCCCCACAAAGAAGGGAGGTGATTGCTTTCAGATAGTTTCTCTCCTTCCTGCCAGGCAGACACCTCGCCCCAGTCCACCTCCTAAGACGGAGGTCATCCTGTAAGTTAGCTGCCCGTGGGCCCAGCACCTCCCCTGTGAGCCAGAGTGGTGGGAAGGCACGGCTGCTTCCTCAGAAGGCCTGTGGGCATGTGACACTCCTCTCTCAGGCCACAGAGGCAGTGCTGACACCTGGAAGGTTAGGTGGATCGTTCCAAGGAGCGTCCTTTCAAAGCCCCTGCGGTCCAGGTCTCTGGAGCACATCACCTCTCCAGTTCTGAGACTTGCCTACTTGGCTTGTTTATTTTGAGCTGCTCTAAATGTTTGGGTGAAGCCTTCAGGGATTAACAGACAGATCTCATATATGCAACCTCTAAATGCACCGCCAGTGGGTCCTTTATCAGAATTACTTATGGATGAACATTAAGGACGTCTGATATCACTGAACACTGAATGAGTGGGTCTACAACATTCTGCTTATTTTCATTTGTTTTCCTTAATCTAAATAAATGAGTTGCTGCTTTAAAATATATATATGTGAGGGACTTCCCTGGTGGCGCAGTGGTTAAGAATCCGCCTGCCAGTGCAGGGGACACAGGTTTGAGCCCTGGTCCAGGAAGATCCCACATGCCACGGAGCAACTAAGTCCGTGCACCACAACTACTGAGCCCGCACGCCTGGAGCCCATGCTCTGCAACAAGAGAAGCCACCGCGATGAGAAGCCCGCGCACCACAACGAAGAGCAGCCCCCACTCGCCACAACTAGAGACAGCCCGCGCACAGCAACGAAGACCCAACGCAGCCAAAAATAAATAATTAATTTTAAAAACAGAGAGAGAGCTTATAAACCTCGGGCTGTGCCCGGACATTGCACTCATTGGTATCACTTCGTTAAAAGTGGGCAGATTCACACCTCGGAGCTGTCGCCGACTCTGCTTCTGTATGTGACCCAGTTTGTTTACTCTGCTTCCTCATCCAGTCTCCCCCATCCTTGGCCCCTGACACTTCTCCGTGTAATTAGGAGATACAGCCCCTCCCCACTCCCACCCCAACTGCTCCCAGTGTAGATGGGTCGTGATCCCCACAGTGAGGGTGGGCACCCGGCTATTGGGCCACAGGGCAGCTCCATGGGGAGAAGAGGCGTCTGACCCCCTGTCCCCCTGGAACTGAACCAGCAGGCAGAGTCTCCAGGAGGCCACTCCTATGTCCAGCTCAACCTTGGACCCTGATGGGCTCACAGGCCGAGTGCAGTGTGTGGGCAGCTTCACGCCTGCTCTGGTAGGACGGTTGTGGCGGTCTCAGGAAACACATTTATTATGAAGAAATTAAAATATTTGTCATGCTTGTACATTTGTGAGACTGGAAGCCATATTTTCTCTTATATTGCGGTAATCTACCCTCGTATTTAAAATAATGATAATGTCAACCACTATTAAAGTCTGGTAGGTGGTTCTGCAGCTCACTGATACAGAAAACACTGGGAGACTTGAAGCCCCATCCAGTGGTTATCTCAGGTCAGCCAGGTGAAGTGAGGTTCACAGGATTTTGGTGAATCTGTGACTCTTGATAGGGAAACATCAAAACCTTTACATATGGATTTCTGGATTTCCTTGTTATAATTTTGGGCATAGAAATTACATGACTTGGTTATGAAAATAAAGGTCACCTAAAAGATCCAGAATATATATATCTCAATTTTTTTAGATTATCATCTAAGACATTTAAAAGTATTTTTGAGGAACCTGGGCTCATTGAGAACATGTCCACAGACCTCTGGGAGTTTGAGAACCCCGAAATCGTTTGTATCAGTGGAAATAATTGAGAGCTCCATCTCTCCCTCCCAGGGTTTGGAGATTCCTGTAAAATGCCCGATCGACCCACCAATCTTGATTGGATGGTTAGCCTAACAAATCTATTGTAATGACCAGTTATAAACGTTATCTGAAAGGACTTTCTTCTTGTAGGACACGTTTAACACTTAAAAGATTATACAAAATACTGTCCCTGCTTTCTGATAGTTACCAATCCTGCGTCATCACTGTAAAACATCATAATAATATAATTATAATTTAAAAAATCAGAAACAGAAAAAGACCATTCTGAAAATAAAATCTAGTTTAAAATTAACACGAAATAAATGAAAATCCCAGCAATGTTTTAAAAACAAAAGTTGACAGTCTGATTCTAAAATCTCTATGAGCTGCAAAGGGCCAAAAAAAGCCAAGACATTGTTAAAGAAGAACAACTAAATAAGAGAAACTACTCCATAGATGCAAAATGCAATACAAAACTACAGCAATTAGGGCAGTAATAATGAAACAAGAATAAAAAATAGACCTGTGGAAAAGACCGGAGCCCCCAAACCAACCCACACACGTGGCTACATGATATATGACAGAGGAAGTACTGTAGATTAGTGATAAAAAGACATTAAAACAAAGGTGCTGGGTCATTTGGATAGCCACATGTAAAAAGGCAAGTCTTGAAATCGATCTTATATCATCCACAAAAATTAATTTCAGAAAATGTAGCTGTTTGTTGGGGGGGTTTTTTGGCCACAACATGCAGCTTGTGGGATCTTAGTTCCCCAAGCAGGGATCGAACCTGCGCCCCCTGCATTGGAAGTATGACATCTTAACCACTGGACCGCCAGGGAAGTCCCTGGAAAGAATGTAGCTTTAAATGTGAATGCTAAAAAATAAACTTTCTTAAGATCAATTTTTTTTATGATCTAGAGGTAGGGAAAGAATTCTTAAACAGATCACACACACACAAAAAAACCCAGCAGCTATATGGGAAGAGATTGATGATTTGTTTTTTGTTTGTTTTGTTTTTTTTTTTAACATTTATTTTATTTATTTTGGCTGCACTGGGTCTTCATTGAGGCATGCGGGATCTTTGTTGCAGCATGCGGACTCTTAATTGTGGCATGCATGCAGGATCTAGTTCCCCAACCAGGGATGGAACCCAGGCCCCCTGGATTGGGAGCACGGAGTCTTACCCACTAGACCACCAGGGAAGTCCCCTAGACTGATAATTTGGACTACGCTCAAATTAAGAATTTGTTTATTAAAAGATATCATTAAGAGAGTGAAGAGACAATCACCAAGTGGGAGTAGATAGAGGCAACACAAAACTGACAAAGGGCTCATGTCCACAATATGTAATGAACTCCTATAAATCAGTAAGTAGAAGGCACAATTTAATAGAAAAATGGGTAGAAGACCTGACCATGTAATTTACCAAAGAAGCTATCCAAATGGTCTTCAACTTCTACAAAATCATGTAATTCAAACTAAAATCACAGTGAGATTTTATACACACCCTCTAGAACAGCTGAGATTAGAAAGACTGGCAGCAGCAAGTGTTGGGGAGCCTGGGGAGCAGTGGGGTCTCAGTGACAGCTGGGGGAGTCTACTGTGTTTGGCACTGTGTGGTAGATCTGAAAATCAGCATATCCTAGGAGCAGGTATTTCACTCCTGGTGTAACAGAACTGCAGGCCCATGTGCCTCAAAAGACATATGTAAGGATGCAGCAGCATTTGTCATAGAAAAAAACTTGGGAAAAAACTAAATGAGACTCCTGGTTTCCAGCCTGACCTGTCCCTCTTGTCCTCACAACAGGAAAAAAGTGGAACAAACTGAAAATCAATAGCTTTTCTTGGATTCCTCAGAGAACTGAAGTCCAGGGCAAACCGCTACCTCCAAAACTGGGGACAGGGGACTACCAGGAATCGTAGCTCAGTGCAGAAGCTAGCACCAGAGCCAGTACTGGAGAAGGAAAATGTTAATTGGCAAGTTGCTGGAGGCTCAGTGCACACAAGCTTGAAAATTAAAAATTAAGAGAGGCCAGTCTTACATAAGGCGCCCCACACTTTTGTGAGCCCACCTCCAGGATCCCCACTGGCTGTTAGGCTGAGCATTAGAGAAAAACTCTCTCTTGCTTTCCACGTTTCCACAGGGGAGGGGAGGGGTAGCCCTTTGGAAGTAAGCCCAGAGCATTCTGTTCTTTTTTTTTTTTTAATTTTTATTGGAGTATTGTTGATTTACAATGTTGCCTTAGTTTCTGCTCTACTGCCAAGTGTATCAGTAATACATATACATATATCCACTCTTTTTTAAAATTAATTTATTTATTCATTTTCTTGGCCGTGCCGCGTGGCATGCGGGATCTTATTTCCCCGACCAGGGATCGAACCTGTGACCCCTGCAGTGGAAGCGAGGAGTCTTAACCACTGGACCACCAGGCAAGTCCCTATCCACTCTTTATTAGATTCTTTTCCCATATAAATCATTACAGAATATTGAGAAGAGTTCCCTGTGCTATACAGTAGGTCCTTATTAGTTATCTTTTATTTTATTTTTAAAAATTATTTATTTATTTTTGGCTGCGTTGGGTCTTCGTTGCTGCACACGGGCTTTCTCTAGTTGCGGCGAGCGGGGGCTACTCTTCATTGCGGTGTGCGGGCTTCTCATTGCGGTGGCTTCTCTTGTTGCGGAGCATGGGCTTTAGGCGTGCGGGCTTCAGTAGTTGTAGCTCACGGGCTCTAGAGCGCAGGCTCAGTAGTTGTGGCTCACGGGCTTCAGTAGTTGTGGCTCGCGGGCTCTAGAGCACAGGTTCGGTAGTTGTGGCACACAGGCTTAGTTGTTCCACAGCATGTGGGATTTTCCCAGACCAGGGCTCGAACCTGTGTCCCCTGCATTGGCAGGCGGATTCTTAACCACTGCGCTACCGGGGAAGCCCCTAGTTATCTATTTTTATATACAGTGGTGTGCATGTGTCAATCCCAGTCTCCCAATTTATCCCTCCCCCACCCCCACTTCCCCCCCAGTAACCATAAGTTTGTTTTCTACATCTGTGACTCGTGTTTTGTAAATAAGTTCACTTGTACTTTTTTTTTTTTTAATATAAGCCATATCATAAGCCCTTCCTCAAGGAAACTTTCACCAGAGCCCAATCACCTTGGGAATTACCAGAGCCTCAGAGTCTTAGGGGACGGGAAATGCCCAACTGCAGCCTCCTCTACCCTCCTGTGTCCCCTGAGTGGGGACAGGGGAGTGGAGTGGTCGGCTGAGAAGCACTCTTGCAGGTCACAGCCCTAGGCACAGGCTCACTGCATGGTGAGGTCTGATAGACACCTCACCACCATATCCAAGGGCTCCTGTAGAATCACAGGAGATTATAGTAGAAAGAACTGCAAACCGTATTTAAGAAAAAGACTCTAGGAAACCCCAGAGATGATAGGGGAGACAAAAACAAGGACACAGAGGAAATTTTAGCCCCTAACACCTACAACTACAGCAAAGAGCAAACACAGCTTAACTTCTAGCCATACAAACAAAGCTTCTCACTAAAAGCGTATTTACTTTTACCCGGGACATCATGTCTATCTTTCAACAAAAAGTTGCAAAGTGTACTATACGGCAAAAAATGCAGCTTAAAGAGACAGAGCAAGCGTCAGAACCAGACTCAGATATGGTGGAAAATTTGGCGTTATTGGACCAGGAATTAAAATAACTATGATTAGTAAGCTAAGCGTTCTAATGGAGATAGTGGACACTTGTGAGAACAGGTGGGTAACGTAAGCAGAGAGATGGAAACTCTAAGAAAGAATCAAAAGAAAATGCTAGAAATCAAGAACAATGTAACAGAAATGAAGAATGCCTTTGATGGGTTCATTATAACCTAGACATGGCAGAGGAAAGAATCAGTGAGCCTGAAGATACATCAACAGAAAAGTCCCAAACTGAAAATCAAAGAGAAAAAAATGTCACTGAGTCCAAGCTTGCACTGCTCACCGCTCGAAAGGCCAATCGATCGAGAGACGAGGTGTTGGGACAAGGAATAGTGGCTTTATTTGGAAAGCCAGCAGACGGGGAATTTCTTCTTGCTTGCAGGCATTCACAGGTGGGCCTTGTCAGGATGTTTCCTGTGAGCTAAACAAAGGTGTTTTGGCTTAACAGTCAGGCATGGAAGGCCAGGTTCCAGGAAATGGGCCATTCTGTATACCTTAAGTAATAGGCAACAGCCCTTTAGTAATTAACTTGTAGCGAAAGCAATAGAACCACAAAGGATAAAGTAAAAGAAACAGGTCTACTATGGAGTCAGATTTGTTCTTCCCTATTACAAAAAGCATGAAAGAGACAGAACAGAATATCCACGAACTGTGGGAGAATTACAAAAGGTGTAACATACACATAATGGGAATACCAGAAGGAGAAGAGAGAAAGGAACAGAGGAAATATTTGAAGTAATAATGGCTGAGAATGTCCCCAAATTAATGATAGACACCAAACCACAGATTCAGGAAACTCAGAGAACACTGTGCAGGCAAATACCAAAAAAAACTACAGAAAAATCGAGGACAAAGAAAATCTTGAAGAAAACAGGAAATAAAGACCTTACCTCTAGTGGGACAAGGTAAAATTCCATCTGTCTCACGAATCATGCAAGCAAAATAGAAAAAACTCACCAACTTAGAATTCTGTATCCAGTGAAATTGTCCTTCAGAAGTAAAGGGGAGGGGCTTCCCTGGTGGCGCAGTGGTTGGGAGTCCGCCTGCCGATGCAGGGGACACGGGTTCGTGCCCCGGTCCGGGAGGATCCCACATGCCGCGGAGCGGCTGGGCCCGTGAGACATGGCCGCTGAGCCTGCGCGTCCAGAGTCTGTGCTCCGCAACGGGAGAGGCCACAGCAGTGAGAGGCCCGCGTACCGCAAAAAAAAAAAAAAAAAAAAAGTAAAGGGAAATAGACATTCTCGGACACACAACATTGAGGGAGACACCCCCCAACTACTGGAGGACCCGGCAGACTGAGTCAGTGCTGTGCCTGGGCTACACGTGGGAATCGGTCCAGGACGCACTGATGGGCTTGAGCGTGACGAAGTGATGACCACCTGTCTGCTCCTGGGCTACAGGACACCCCAGCTGGAGGGCTGCACCGTCCCCATGAAGCCCCGCCCTCAGCCGACCCAACCACAGCTGCAGTCCTTCCCCGGCCTGTGAGCTTGTGCCCTAAACCTCGGGCTCCACAGCCTCCCGGGCTCAGGGCTGTGGCCTCTGGTTGGTGACACTGTGTCTCTCGAGTGGCCAGTTCGGTCGTGGGAGAGATGAGACAACCAGCCACGGTGGGCAGCACTTTTCAGAGTTCCTTGTGAATTAACTTGTCTGCAGTCCCCTGAGTCCTTCTCTGCACAAGCAGGGCAGGGCCCCAAGCACAAATTCTACCTGAAAACCTGAAAGAGAAATGGAGCTGTCCAGAGTGCTGGAATCGCTGAGTGTGACGGAGCCCTGTTCAGCTCAGGGGACAGTGCCCTGCAGGCCTGGGGTGCTCTAGCGCCCCAGAAGTCACAGCATTAGGGGGAGCCTGATCCAGATCTAACAGGAGGGCGGTGGCTCAGGGCAGCCTCCCTGCTCCTCTCCGCTCCTTACGAGCTGGAGGGCAGACATGGAGTGATGCCTTCCGCCTGAGCTGTCTGTTTAAAAGTCACTTGTTAAAGTGGAAGAGCCCCTTTCCCCTGGCCAGTCCTTTCCTATTTTGTACACGTTAATTTATCCAAGCCGTTAATATTTTGACTCCTGAGGGAATATTAGGAGATGGGTACGTAAATATGGATGATAAATATTTGTTAAACAAATGTATTTATTGGGCAGCTACTATGTGCTTGGATGGTGCTAGAGCTAGAAAGCTGATAAGATATACTGCTTGTCCTCCAGGAGCAGTAATTAGTTGGAGATTCATTCGCAAGTATTTATTACGTGCCCAGCACCCAGCAAGTAATAAAGAAGCGTCTCTTTACTTTGGTGCATGGTGCAGATAAGTGTAGAGGCTGGGCCCTGAACCCGGCCTGGGGGTTTGGGAGGTTGCGGGGAGTGGAGGGAAGGTGAGGCTTCCTAAAGGAAGTGAGGATTGAGTGCGTGGGTGGGTGGAAGTGAGCTGGCTGAGGAAGGACGGGATAGCAGGGACCTTCGGAGACCCGGCCCTGACAGAGCAGAATGTACATGTCAGGAGTGCATTTAGCAGTGAGCTGTGTGTGTGGTGAAAACAGTATTCTGTTCATCTGGAAAGGTAGGGTGGACGAGGTAAGTTCTGGGCTGCTGAGGTCCAGCAGAGGCACACAGCAGGTCCACGTGCCTTCCTGGGTTGCCCGGAACATAGACATTAACTGAGAAGATTTCAGATGCGTGAACTCAGTGCTTTCCATAGATGTTTTGTAGGACACAAGGTGCTGGGATATTAGTAAGTGCCACGTGATAAATAGGTCCTAGGGTCAAACTGGTTCAGAAGATGCAAATATCCACTGTGAATCTTTAGAGAGGGTAAAGCCTTCAATTTTCCAGGTGGTCTGGGGAGATTTTCACCTGAGCATCTTGAGAAACAAGTGCTCAGAGTATACGCTGGGGATGGCCGGTCGGCACCCAAGTGGCAGGGATGCTGCCTGGCAGGTCTCGTAGTTCTGATTCCCCTGAAGATGCACTGCTCCCCAAGATCTACACAGCTAGAGGCAGGCTGGAGGGAGGTCGCTGCAAAGCACTAATGAGAAGACCCACAAATGGAGAGTGAAAGAAGGTGACCAGTTGACAACTTCAGTGTTACCCACGGCTCCTCTGTTGTGTGCTGGGTGTTGAAAGCCCTTCAGCTCTCAGAGTGCCAGCTCTACCTGATGGATGGAAAGCATCTGCCCTTTCTTCTCTCGTTTCTTTGCATTCTTCTGACCTCTTAAGGCACTGCAGAGACTGGCATGGCTATTAAAGTCAACAACTATTTTTACAGGGGGAACGTTGGTTGGGAGAAAGGACTTCTTGATTGGAATAGGAAACACTGACTGGCAAGTAATTGTACATCTTTTGGTCCCTCGACACTTGAGAAATTTCTGCTTTCTAAGAATGGTGGTTTTCAGAGGAAAACTAGCTAAATTTTTTAGTGAAAGCTACTTAAGGGTCATTTCTCATCCATATTATAAATGTCCGGGTTATCAGCAAGTGTAGGTCTTTCCTGGAGGATCTGACCCACGCTTGGGCTTCAAAGGGAGGAAAAGGAACAGGTTTCTTCTGATTTCATAGAGCATCTGTTCTTGGGTCACCTGTACAAAATCATCGCTGCCCCAGTTACTCTTCTGACGTCAGTATTAATTTCAGTGTCACGTGGTCTGCAGTTTTCATGATGCTAATGCACTTTAAGATCCTGTATGAAGAAAGGTTCTTACAGATCACATAGGAGTGTGCATTAGTCTTCATGTGTTCTGGCTGAGTTTGTAGACGTCGCCTTTAAGGGACGTCTCTCAGGATGGGGAGGACTTGGACTTGAGCAGAAGGGAGGTAACCGTGTGAGCAAATGGAGGTGGGAGTGTGGGGTGTGTTTGGGGTGGAGTTCTTGTGTTTATTTATCGTTCCCTCTTGTCACACTTGATCCGGCCTCGGTGCCTTGAAGGAGCCAAGGTTAGGACGGTGCAGGGGTGGTGGGTGACAGCATTCAGAAAGGGAAATGTATAGAGAGCAGATTTTGTACTAACCTTTGTTGTATCTACTTCATCTCCATTAGGTAGATGTCTTCTGCGTTTCGTGTATACTCCAGAATCATTCTTCATCCATATGGAAGTCCGTCGTGTAAATTGCTTAAATTTTGAAAGTTATCCTATCTCTAAAATCAAATCTGGTTGGATGTTGCAACCTCCAGCCACCACCTTTCCTCTCCCACCTAAGTCTTTCACACACTCGTCCTTAGGAAGTGCTATATCATTTTCCTAAAATCATAATAAAATGTAATTAAATACTTGCTCAGCTGCCTAAAGATGTGCATTATTGCACCAAAAACATAGAGCTACTCAAAATTTACGATGTGAAGGGAAGTAAAACCTTGCATTATTTTCGATTAACTCTTAGTGTTGAAACATTGTGTCTCCCATGTGTGAGGTTAAAAATCTGAGAAATTCACTAGTTTTAAAAGTGTCATTTGGGAATTCCCTGGCAGTCCCGTGGTTAGGACTCGGTGCTTGCACTGCCGTGGGTCCAGGTTGGATCCCTGGTCGGGGAACTAAGATCCCACAAGCCACATGGCACAGCCAAAAAAAAAAAAAATGTCATTTAAGGGGGAAGGAAATGAAGGCCTGTGTTGATCTGGGTGTGCGATGATTCACACCTCTCTTCCTGGCTTGCGGTTTGAGGGCTGGGGAGTGATGTTTTTATTCTGGGCAGGTCTCTCTGGGAATAAGCAAGAAGGTCTCAGAATCCCGCTTTCTTCTCGCTTTCTCCAGATGAGCTAATGACTTATCATTCGTGCATTCCTCCTTCACATTTTCCCTCTCTTTGCAGATGCTGTCACAAAGTTCTTCTAACCCCCCCTTCGGTAAAGTCAGACTGTTGGCATCCACTCCTGAGATGCCAGCTCACATCTCCCTGCCCAGGGCTCAGTCACCACAGCCAATCCCCTGAGCCCCGTGTGCTTGGCCTCTGTCCTCTCAGACCGTCCCCAGGCACAGGGGACAGATCTCAGGTGGGGTGGACCTGAGCTTTGTCCAGAGTCAGACTGCTTGGTGAGGCCACCAGAGAGTTCTGGAAGGTCCCTTGATAGAAGATTTTGTGGTGGGTTTTGTTTGGTTTTCTTAATTAATTTATTTGTTTTTATTTTTGGCTGTGTTGGGTCTTTGTTGCTGTGCGCGGGCTTTCTCTAGTTGCAGCGAGCGGGGGCTATTCTTCATTGCGGTGCATGGGCTTCTCATCGTCGTGGCTTCTAGTGTTGCAGAGCACAGGCTCTAGGCGCACGGGCTTCAGTAGTTGTGGCACAAGGGCTCAGTAGTTGTGGCGTGAGCGCTCAGTAGTTGTGGCTTACGGGCCCTAGAGTGCAGGCTCAGTAGTTGTGGCACACAGGTTTAGTTACTCCGCAGCATGTGGGATCTTCCCGGACCGGGGCTCGAACCCATTGTCTCCTGCATTGGCAGGCAGATTCTTAACCACTGCGCCACCAGGGAAGCCCCTCGTGGTGGGTTTTTCAGCATGCCCTCTAGGCTGAGGTGCTACCCTTTGGGGGCATGGACTTTCTCCTTGAATAGGACCAGCACGATGCCCAGCACATAACAGTGCTCATGAAACAGCATTTCTCTCTTTTTCCTGCAAGGGAGTTCTAGAAAAAGAACCACAAGGAAATTTCAGAAGAGAGACCACAATGTACAATTGAGGTAGATCAGGAATGTTTTGTGGTTGAGGGTGATTTGAGCCAAGAATCGAAGCATAGGCACATTCGTTCACCGGATTCTGTGGTCTCCCTGGTATAGTCCAGGTACTGCCACAGGGTAAGAATGTAATAGTGACGAAACAAACACAAGAGTTTGCAGTCTGGTGAGTCAGACAAATGTTCATCGAATAATTGCGTAAATAAATATCAATTTAGTTGGAAAGTGACCTAAATGCCCAGTGAATATGGGGAAGTAAAGTATAACATGTTTTTATATTTTTTTCTTGAAATACAGTCGATCTACGATATTGTGTTAGTTTCAGGTGTACAGCAGAGTGATTTTTTTTGCAGATTATATTCCGTTATAGGTCATTACAAGATATTGGGTATAGTTCCCTGTGCTCTACAGTAGGTCCTTGTTTATTTTATGCATAGCGGTGTGTTACTGTGAATCCCATGCTCCTAATTTGCCCCTCCCTTCTCCTTCTCCCCTTTGGTAACCGTAAGTTTGTTTCCTATGATATGACATGTTCTTTGGATTTAATATTATATAGCCACTGAAATTGTTTCAAAGAATTCTGAAGTGATTGCAGTAGCACTGGTTATTTAAAAAGGGGTGTATAAAAGCATAGAGTGTAATCTCTATTTTACAAAAACAAATGCATGATTGCCTCTGCACGGGAAAGTTGGTTATAGCACATTTTTCTTGTTTCTAGAGGTAGGCTTGTAATGACATAAACTTCCTTCTTAGAACTGCTTTTGCTGCATCCCATACATTTTGGGTCATTGTATTTCCATTTTCATTTGTCTCTAGGTATTTCTTGATTTCTTCAGTGACCCACTCGTTGTTTAGTAGCATGTTTAGACAACACACGTTTGTGTTTTTGCAGTTCAAACACACTCTAACCACCCTACATTTCACTCCCCAGGGGAGTCCCAGTTGGCCCCTGCCTCTCGGGGAGGCTCTCCAAGATCAGTAAGTGGGTCTGACCCAGGCTCCTTTCAGATTACTGCCTCTGCACTGGGACTTGGAGTGTGTGAGATTTTGCACACGCCCTTTAAGAGGGGAGTCTCTGTTTGCTACAGCCCTTTGGCTCTCCTGAACATAAGCCCCACTGGTTATCAAAATCAGATGTTCTGGGGGCTCATCTTCCCTGAGCAGGAACCCCAGGCTGGGAAGCCTGGTATGGAGCTTGGACCCCTTTCTCCTTGGGGAGAACCTCTGCAGTTCTGAAAATCTTCCCATTCAATTCTGAAAATCTTCCCATTCTCCCTTGTGGGAGAACCTCTGCAATTCTGAAAACTGGGGCATGTGTCTGACTATATATTGCATTTCCTCCTATCCATCTCACCGTGGTTCTTTCTTTATGTCTTTAGTTGTGGGAAATGTTTTCTACTGGTCTTCATCTCATTCTCATAGATAGTTGCTCTGTAAGTAGTTGTAATTTTGATGTGTCTGTGGGAGGAGGTGAGTTCAAGGTCTTCCTGCTCAGCCACCTGGGCCACCCTCTCTGGTGGGTGTCTCAAAATCTGGGTGTTTTTTTTTTTCCCTCCATCAAAGGGGACAGGAATTGTTGACGTACTGCTTTCTAGAGTACTTAAGCAAATATGTTTCCAGTTTGAATATTACGGCTAATGAAATTACCAGAGTGATGCATTCTTAATTTTGCTCCTTGATGCTAAGTGCACGTGACAGGTCTGCTGAGTGTTGCCCCTTTGCCATCCAGCGGCAGGCGGGGACTCGCGTGACCCCAGCTGCTCTGCCTGCCTCCCTGGGAAGGGGCTGCGTTCAGCTCTGTCCTCCCTCCAAGCTTCAGGAGCCCAAGACTCACTCTGTTGCTGAAAAATAGGAACCACAAGCATTTCTGGTGGTTTACTGTAAGGTGCAGTGATCTTCCTACAGCTTAAGGAACAGGTTCTAAAAAACAAGTATCAGGTAGAACAATTTTGCACACATTTTCAGGTTAACCATGAAAAAAAAATGTCCGCTTGTTTAAGAAAATGCCACGATTTATGCTTTGTGATAAAAATTGTTTAATGATTATTAATTGTCAAGCACCATGACCAAATATTTCCGATATACGCAATGTATGTGATGGACAAATTAGTAACGGAACAATTAATACTCTAATACAAAAATATCAAGAACAGGCAGTTTTCAAAAAGAAATTTAAAACTCTAATTAAAATAGGAAAAGATTTTAAACATCACTAATAAGAAATAAATATAAAAGCATACATATTAAAGGATCAGATTGGCGGAGATCATAAAACTCACAATTCTCAGCATCGGGAAGGAACTGGAAACGTGACTTCTTACCATCAGTGGGAATTCCACAGATACGTTTCTGTAAGGCTGCTTTCCAAAATATTATGACAACTTAGAAGATGCACATGCTTTTTCGACATGACGGTTACCTTCGTCCAGGATTGCTAAGTACGGCATTATTTATGTCACGTGACCATCAGTGGGGAGCTTACTGGGCCCGGTCCCTCTGAGCTGTAACTCACTGGATGCAGGGCTTACACTTAGCCCCAGGGGAAGCCCAAGTTGCTGTGCTGGTGACCGAAAGGACGTTTATTCTGGACGGAATGATCACAGATTCTAGAGCAGGGGCCCTGACATGTTGTCAGAAGGAACACTTTTCACTTCCTTCCATCAGATCACGAACATCTGCACAGGGCCGTCCTGGCAACTCTGCAGATGAAGGCTCACCCACGTGGCTCCCTCTCCGGGGCTCAAACGGCTGCTTTGAAATCTTCCTGCAGATCCTTATCTAGGGCAAATCCCGTTTCTCCACCCTGTCTGGACTAGAGATCGGCTGGGCCTGAGGCTGTGAGGAAACAGCAGGTTCCTCCTTTTCTCACTTCTTTACCACCTTTGTTAAAGCTTTGAGTTCCAGGGACAGCAGCCTTGTCACCCCACTCCGTTTTGGAACCTGGGCCACATGGACACCCCGAGTGTGTCCCGCCCCACCAAGAACGCTGTTTGCTCTGCTGGTGTGAATGTCTCTATACGCAAGTGCCCTCAGACGCTCAGGGAGTGTGGTTATTGTGGTGTGGACTGTGTGGTCACGAGGCAGAATTTGGGCCTGGAGACCTACTTACATACACTTGGCACTGATTTACTTACCAGCCCCTGACAAGTCACTCCAAATACTTGTCTACGAATTCAGCTATATTGTGCGGCTAACCACTGTTGTAGCCAGATCTGCTATTAAGGGCTTCACACCCATGAAGTACCGAGTAGATGTGTCAAAACGTAATCGTGATAATAATAAATTAGGGCTTCCCTGGTGGCGCTGTGGTTAAGAATCCGCCTCAGGGGACACGGGTTCGAGCCCTGGTCCCGGAAGACCCCACATGCCGCGGAGCAACTAAGCCCGTGCGCCACAACTACTGAGCCTGCGCTCTAGAGCCCGCGAGCCACAACTACCGAGCCCGAGTGCCACAGCTACTGAAGCCCGGGTGCCTAGAGCCCGTGCTCTGCAACAAGAGAAGCCACCGCAATGAGAAGCCTGCAGACCGCAATGAAGACCCAACACACCCAAAAATAAATAAATAACTTTAAATAAAATAATAAATCAGCTCAGGCAGCTCACAAATACAGCTGCCAGTAGCTGCTCCTTAGCCCTGGTTCCTTGTGCTGGAGCGACGTCTCAGTCAACATTCTCTAGGGAAACTGTGCCTTTCTAACCCACCGCAGGTAAACAAAGAAGGAAAGGAAACTACCATTTCTTTCCTGTCTTTCATCTGGTAGGCACCGTCCTAGTGCTGCGGTTATTTCCCATTTCTTTCTATTACTTAATGTGAAATCTGCACCGTTTGTGCAGTTGGTTGGAGAAGAGAACACACAGGAAAGATCACGTGGATTGTGAAGCCTGCCTGTAGGGCTTGCAGTACACAGTCTGCACCACTGCACCGCAGCTCTTCGCTGACCTGAAACCACAGATACTGCCAAACCCTATATATATGTTATGATTTTTTTCCTATACCTACACACCTATGATAAAGTTTAATGTATAAGTTAGGCATGGTAAGAGATTAACAGCAATAACCAATAATAAAATAGAACAATATAACAGTATACTGTAGAAATGTTATCTCTCTCAATGTATCTTATCGTACTATACTCACCCTTCTTCTTGTGTCTGGGTGACGAGATGAAGTGAGGTGAATGGCATAGGCATTGTGACATAGCATTAGGCTACTACTGACCTTCTGACCATATGTCAGGGGAGGATCATCTGCTTCCAGTGATCCTGGATTCTCAGCCGTGATGATGTGGACGGTTGGGTGCCAGGAGCAGACGATGTCCATGGCGGGGGAACCCAGGCGGAACAGAGCCGGACAGGAGAGATTTCATCACATTACCCAGAATGGTGCCCAGTTTAAAACATGAATTTTTTATTCCTGGAATTTTTCACTTAATATTTTTGGACCGTGGTTGGCCATGGGTAACTGAAACTGCTGAAAGCGAAACCACAGCTAAGGGTGGGAGGGACTACTGTACCATTTTCCAATAAAAAGAGTCAGGGTTTCTTGGAGAAAAGGCTAATTCTGGCACTGAGGTGGAAGATACAAGATGAGCCTGGAGCATCTTAATAATGCCAGAAACTAAGAAACTGCTTTTTTTTTTAAAAGTATGGAAATGTCAAAAAAAAAAGCTGACCTGGAAGAGCTCCCGATGGCTCAAACTGGAACAATGTGAGCCAGCATTGGATTACTACCCAGAGGGTGCAGTTGTCACCGGATACAATAATGACCATAGGCGAGATTTGGTCCTGAATGCAAACATTCCAAGGGAAACTTAAAGGAGACACGGTATATTGGCCTCAGATATTTCCTCCAAATGTTTATTAGTAAATTTTTATCTTATTTTCTTTAAAAGACCTATGAGTATTCAAAGCAAAAATTATAACATTGTATCGTGGGGTTTATGACGTGCAGATGTAAGATGTATGTCAACAGTAGCACAAAGGATACAGAGAGGTAAATGGAACTGCTCTGCGGAGAGGTTTTTATAATGTCCACGTATGAAAATAGTACACTATTAGTTCTAAGTGGATTGTAATATGTGAAAGATGCATATTGTAAACCCTGGAACGACCACTAAATGCAAAGAGGTGTCGCTTTAATGCTAGTAAAGGAATTAAATGGAATACAAAAAGTATTTGTACAAGCATGCTCATAGACCCTTGGGCCATAGTAGCCCAAACCAGCAAGTAACCCAAATATCCATACATAGAAAAATGTATCAACAAACTGTGATATGTTTACACAGGAGAATACAACTCAGAACTTAAAGGAGCAAACTGCAGGGGCACACACTGTGGATGAATCTCATAAACACACTGCTGAGTGAGACAAGCTGGCCATGACACATTATTGTAGGATGACAGGCAAAATGAACCCGTGGTGATTGTAGGATGACAGGCAAAATGAACCCATGGTGAAAAAAAATCACGAGAGCGTTTGCTTGTGGGGGGGAGAAAAAAATTGCCTGGGAAGGAACTTGAGGGAATTTTCTGGAGGTGATGAAAATATTCTGTTCTTGAAAGGGGTGACGTATACATGGGTGCATTTATTTCTCACAGTTAATGTCTGTGCCTTTCAATGTATGTACCTCTTACCTCATGAAAAAGAAAAACAATTGAAAAAAAAGTGAAGGGTGGGTAGTAGCTTGAGGTATTGATGAAAGAGAAATGGCAGATAATTAGGAGTCACTGAAGCTGGGTGACAGGTCTCTTACAGCATCTTGCTATTCTGTAAATGCTTACAATTTTCTGTAACAAACTGCTTTTATCAAAAACGGAAATTGGTCTGCGGTGTTAGCCGGTGAGGCGTTGGTTTCTTCGTGGAGGAGGGAGGGAGAAGTGATGGCGGGGTGTGTGGGGAGGCCGGAGCAAAGCTAATGTTGCTTTTGGCCACACAAGCGTGTCCACTCTGTAATGACCCATCGAGGTGCCCGTGAATGCTTCCTGCATACATCTCTGTATGCGTGTTACATGCCAATAAAATTTAAATGCCGCATATTTACACAAAAATCCTAACTCAGTATCTCAGAATAACAGCAGGGTTTTGTCTTGTTTTGAAGCGGGACACGTTCACTGATGGTCTCATCAGATGGATTTTAATATTCCAAAGTATTCATGTCCTAACCCTCAGATGACCCCTTAGAGTCTTCCGGTTTTTGCCTCCATTTGGTAGGTGGCGTGATTTTTATTTTTTTATGATGCGATACTTTTTCCAGAGCAGCTCACCAGGACCGCGACTCTTAGCACAGCACCCCGTGCACAGTGGGCATTGAGAACCTGCAGAAATGGGTTGAATCAGGAATAAAACTAGTGGAAGGGATGCCGAGGGTGGTAAGTAGGCTGTGCAGGTGAGGCTGAAAGACCACGACCCAGCAGTGAATGCTTTTACTTGATGAACCATTTGGAACAAGTTCACCCAAAGATGTGGGTTTAAAGCGACGGTCTTCAGCCTTGACCAGGCCCCGTAATCACCCGGAGAGCCATAAAAAATACCAATGCCCGGGACTCACTCCAGGGATTCTGATTTAATTGGTCTGTTGCACTCGGGTTTAAGGAATTTTAAAAGCCCCCCAGGTGATGGTCCTGTGCAGCCAGGGGTGAGAACCACTGACTCAGGGCTGTCGATGCATTAGCTGCATGTGATTTCCGCGTGTGCTTCGGGGTCTCCGGAAACAGCTTTGCCCTGTTAAAAGCAAAGGACTACTTCTTACTCAGCAGCAGGAGGAAATGTCTTCTTAGCAGATCTATTCCTGTGTCACTTGCTTTCAGAGTCAGAGGTGGTTTTAGACACGGTAGTTTGATTTAGTCTGTGTTGAAAATCATAAATAGCCTACAAGTACCAAAAAAAGATGAGAAGAATTTGCCAACATGTGGAGTGCATTATGTATTTTTCAAATTTCTCCTGTGATTAGTAATGAAAACGATATTGCTGGGGCCTGATTTCCTCAACTCAGCCCTTGGCCATTTCCCCAAGTTATTCCAAGTCTTTCCAAGACACTTCACCACTCTCTCAAGGGGATTATTCCCAAAGGTGAAGAGTACTAGACACTGAAATCTCTGCACAGTCTGTTCCTACTGCAGAAGTGTCCACCTACAGAACCTCGAATGACTAGGGAGGCTGCATCAGTAGTGGGTTCAGTGGCAGTGGGTGGGCTCTGAAGACAGGTGGACTTGATTCCCAGTCTCAGCCCAGCCACTCAGTAGCTGTGAGGCTTTGGACAAGTTACTAGGCTTGGAACAGCTATATAAACCTCGTTTTCGAGAAAAGGCATCCTTATACTGAGTGCACAAACGGCAGTGATTCTTCATCCCTCCCTGTATCCAAGCCCTTTGAAATGTGATTTTACAGCTGCTCCCACTGAGAGGTAGAATCTGTTCCTCCAAACTTTGCATCAGGGCTGGCCAGTAGAACGCAGTGGGCATGCCAGTGGGCCAGCTTGGGACCTCGGCTTAAAAGGTCTTAGATGCTTCTGCTTTTTCTTTCAGAACCCTGCCGTCTCCATGACAACAAGCCCATGTTAGCCTGCTGGAGGATGAGATACTTCAGGGAGTAGAACCAAGGTGCCCAGTCAACAGCCAGCTCCTCACCAGCAGCAGAGCCCCCTAATCAACCTGCAGCTGACCACACATGCATGAAGGAGCCCAGCTGAGACCAGAAGAATTGTCTAGCTGAGCCCAGCCTGAGCTAGGTGAGTATTGGGGTGGCTTGTTATGCAGCAGTAGCTAACTAACACATACGCCCACTGCAGACAGGATGCCAGGATTCAATGATATGTTCATCACAAGTGACTTGGCAAACAGTAGGCACCCAATAGGGGCTGGTTTCCCTTCCCCCTTGTTTAAAGTTGGATCTCCTGAGTTATACAGAAATTCTTGTCATCATGTATGCTTGTGATTGGTTCTTAAATGCACTCAGTGCCCCTCCTGACAGGAGGAAAGAGGCAACCAGAGTCTGACCACTAGGGCCCAAGGCCAGATTGCAAAATAAGAAGTTTGTCTTTAATCTGTTCCCTCCAAATCTAAACTCTGGAGGTCAAGGTTGTGGACAGATTTGAAGACATTGGGCTCCACCCTCTGGGGGCCCCATCTTCCTTCCTTTGCTGTCTGATCTCTGGAAAGGGGGAATGGGCCCACACCAAGAAGCAGCTGGGACGCAGTGGTTGAGCTTCGGAAGCTTTCTGCTTGCACCCCTCTGCTCCCTCCCTGGACTTGACACCGTCTCTCCCCACCCTGGGTCTGAGGAGAGATGTTGGTAGTGCTTTCAGCACTAGAAACCAGAAAAGCTGACACAATGGTATGAACAAGCAAGGGCAGGTGAGGCCGCAGAGGTTGGCAGGGGCCAGGTTAACTAAACTTTTATTCAACTGCAAGGAGAAGCCAGTGACAGGGTTTAAGTGGGGGCGGGGTTTGCATATATCATGTTGTTGACATTTTCCAGAGATCAGTCTGGATGCTGAGTGGAGGATGGACTGTAGGAGGATGAGACAGCTGGGAGGCTGTGACTGGCGGTGGACTAGAAAGAGAGGAAGGTTACCGGCAGTGGTTGTAGGGTGGAGACAGTGGGGAGGGGCTGCGGAGCCATTTCAGTGAAGCATTGTGGAGAAAAGCTGGAATGAAATGGGTTCCGTAGAGAATGTGAGGAGAAGCAGCCCTAATGGAGCAGAGAAACAGCGGCAACGCAGAGCGACCTGTGGTCAAAGGAGGTCTGCTTGTTTAATGCACGACACGAAGGCATGTTTGTCCGCTGACAGAAACCACCCAGTGGGGAGGGAGGGAGGGAGGAATGTGATCGGCAAGGGACATTACACACGCAGAACTCTGGGGAGGGAGGCAGAAAGGACTCCTCAGCCCCAAACTGACTTGAAGTTGCAGCTTTCACCTTTGAAATAAATAGGATTTTGGCCTTCTATTTCATAACACAGGACACCCCACAGATCATATCCTCGTCACGCTTCCCTGTAAGAACACCTCTGAGTTCTCAACACTCAAAATGCACAGCAGCTACTTATCTCGCCATACATTTTCCAGCTGAAGTTCATACGTATAGAATTTACACCAAGCCTTCAAAACTTAATACAATATTTTGGGCTTCCCTGGTGGCGCAGTGGTTGACAGTCCGCCTGCTGATGCAGGGGACACGGGTTCGTGCCCAGGTCCGGGAAGATCCCACATGCCGCGGAGCGGCTGGGCCCGTGAGCCATGGCCACTGAGACTGCGCGTCTGGAGGCTGTGCGCCACAAAGGGAGAGGCCACAAAACTTAATACAATATTTTAACCTAAACGGCATGCTAGAAAAGCTTCATGTTGCTTTCACACATAATTGGTAGACGGTCAGAATCACACTAGTCACTTTGCAAAGCTTTGGAGTACCAACCAAGGAGATGTACATATTTGATGTTGCTGGTCTGAGAGGCCACTGCTGTTGAATTGTGTGGTGACCAAGAAGCAATGCTTTGGGCTTCCCTGGTGGCGCAGTGGTTGAGAGTCCGCCTGCCGATGCAGGGGACACGGGTTCGTGCCCCGGGAAGATCCCACATGCCGCAGAGCGGCTGGGCCGGTGAGCCATGGCCGCAGAACCTGCGCATCTGGAGCCTGTGCTCCGCAACGGGAGAGGCCACAACAGTGAGAGCCCGGCGTACCGCAAAAGAAAAAAAAAAAGAAGCAATGCTTTAAGCATTCTGCATTCTAATACAATATTTATAAGGTATATCTAGGTGCCATATTGTGATTTAGGAAATCGGTAGTTTTTCGATTCACTTGCTAGTCCTTATCATTTTTCTTTAAAATAATGGAAACAGGTTTTCCTTAGAGTGTTCACAGAGATAATCTGACATGTAAGGTACAGGGTACTGACATTAATGGCAGAGGACTTTCCAGTCTTAGTTTTAGATTTGTAAATACCTTCCAAACTACTTAAGTTCTATTCTTCCAAATCTTATAGTAAAACTGATGCTCCATAAGGTTGTACTACAAATATTCTGCTGTTTTGTGTCCTCTCTGCATAGAATTGGGGCTGTGCAAATACCAGTTTGAGAAGCACGTAGTAGTACAGCACTTGGAGTTGATCAGAAAACTTAGATGGAAAAACGCATTATCACTATAACCTCCAATAGCAAGAAATTCTTAAAATCGGTTCCAAAAGATATTTTTAAAAGCATCTTGAAAGTGGTTCTGAAGGAGTCTTAAGGAGTCCTATTAAAGGTATTATGTATTACCTTTAGACACAAACTTCCTTAACAATTTGGGAAGGAGCAACCTGGGGCCTAGAGGAAGGATTCTGGCAAGAGAACTAATTTCAGGTAGGTTACCTTGCAGGTAACCATCAGCGAGCTTCTGCTAGGCCCCCCAGAAGCCTAGGCCCGCTCCCAGCACTAGCCCCGCCCCTACCCGGGACCGCCTCAACACGTGCGGCGTGCCTGCACTGCGCATGCCCGCGGGGAAGGGGCGGGGCGAGCCGAACGCTGGCAGGACCTGCGTGCGGAAGACCATGGCCATGCTGTGCCGGCTGCGAGAGGTGCCCCGGCACTTGCTGGTCTGCGAAAAGTCCAACTTCGGCCACGAGAAGTCGCGCCACCGGCACCTCGTGGAGACGCACTATCACAACTACAGGGTGAGTCCACATCCCGGGCCCGCGGACCGCACACCATCCCGCCGGTGGTGGAGGCTTGGCGAAAGCAGCGCTCTGCTCCCCCGCCCTCGGCGCGCGGAGGGGGCGGGGGGCCCTCGCCAGGCATGCTGGGAACTGTAGTCTCTAGCCGCTCCAGGCCTGTGGTTTGCCCCTCCTCAGGACTACAAGTCCGAAGATGCACCGGCGCGGGGCGGTGTTCCGCCTTCGGAAGGAGAAGCAGGTTGGCGTGCGCCTGACAGAGTTCGCCGCGCCTCTGGCCACTTACTCCTTCCCCGCGCCTCTGGCCACTTACTCCTTCCCCGCCCCGCTGCGGGTGGGGTGCGTCCCGGGGAGGGGCGAGGCCGGGACCAGGCTCTGGCGGGTGTGCCCCGCAGCCCGGGACGGGCCCGCCCCTTCCCCATCCCGGCTTTCTTCCCCCGCCGCGCGCCGGAGGGTCTTTGCAGAGCCTCGTGCGGAGTCCGGGAAGCTGCTTGCCCTTCTGAACCGCTTATGGGCGCTAGTTTGATACCTGAGAAATCTCCCCCTTTGCCTGCTGCCTTCTGCGTTGTCCAGCCAGAGTGCACCATTTCGGCAGCTCTTGCAGAAATTCGCCGACGCTTCCCTGCTCGCATGAGCAACTTCAGAGCGATTTTCGCTGTTGCTCCTCTCGGGCGCCTTTTTCGCGAATGTGATGGTTGAAGCATCGGTGAGGTTAATTATCAGTTTATCCAGGATCTGCTGAGAGTAGAAGAGAACATTCCTAATTCCCAGGTAGTGTATGCTGGGCGGGTTTCACCAACCCATTTAAGTGGAGAGGGCTTCAGAATAAACCTTACAATGAAAATGCTTTAAGCCTTTTCCACTTTAAATAGACCAGCCTAATCTCAACTCAGGCCTGACTGGCTAGTTTCTCAGACGCAACTGGTGACCCTGGTCCTTCAGGGACAAACTGGTGTCCCAGCTTTGGGAGAGTGGTTTTTCAAGGTGTGGAGCACCTGGGCGACGTTTGAAACCTGTCAGGTTGATTATCTCTGCTTTGGATGGAAAGCTCATCACAGACAGCAGTCGGGGATGTGTACCTTATCTCTCCCTTCCCATCTGTAGAGTTTTTCTTTCTGTAAAGTGTAAACATCCAGCAGACTTCTGCTTCCATGTAACCTCTTAATAATTGGTGTCCCTAAATTCCTTATGCCCTAAGGAACAGTTCCTTTGATTCCAGCCTGGTACTAGGATACACAGATCTAGGGATATTCAATTGTACTATATTTCCCTAAAAATTAATTAATGTAGTGATAGGAACGGGACATAAAATATATTGCTGTTTGTAAAAGATGAAACACAAGCAAGGGCTTCCCTGGTGGCACAGTGGTTAAGAATCCACCTGCCAGTGCAGGGGACACAGGTTCAAGCCCTGGTCCGGGAAGATCCCACGTGCCGCGGAGCAGCTAAGCCCGTGCGCCACAGCTACTGAGCCTGCGCTCTAGAGCCCGCGAGCCACAACTACTGAGCCCATGTGCTACAACTACTGAAGCCTGCACGCCTAGAGCCCGTGCTTTGCAACAAGAGAAGTCACCACATGAGAAGCCACACACGGCAACAAAGAGTAGCCCCCGCTCACCGCAACTAGGGAAAGCACGCATGCAGCAAGGAAGACCCAATGCAGCCAAAAATAAATAAAATTAATTTAAAAAAACTATTTTAAAAAAACCACAAGCAAGAGCTTCCCATTAAAATTGTTTTGCTCGGGCTTCCCTGGTGGTGCAGTGGTTGAGAGTCCGCCTGCCGATGCAGGGGACACGGGTTCATGCCCCAGTCCGGGAGGATCCCACATGCCACGGAGCGGCTGGGCCCGTGAGCCATGGCCGCTGAGCCTGCGCGTCCGGAGCCTGTGCTCCGCAGTGGGAGAGGCCACAGCAGTGAGAGGCCCGCGTACCGGGGGGAAAAAAAAAATTGTTTTGCTCATTCACCTTTCCTGTACTGTAAGCTTGAATACAGAAATGGAAAACTTGAGTTGTCAAATTTCTCTTTTCCTGAGATTAGTAAGTTTTTTTTGTTTTGTTTTTTCTATTTTTATTTTTAAAATTTTTATTGGAGCATAGTTGCTTTACAATATCGTGTTAGTTTCTACTGTACAGCAAAGTGAGTCAGCTATACGTATACATATAGCCCCTCTTTTTTGGATTTCCTTCCCATTTAGGTCACCACAGAGCAGAGCAGAGTTCCCTGTGCTATGCAGTAGGTTCTCGTTAGTCATCTATTTTATACATAGTATCAATAGTGTATATATGTCGATCCCCATCTCCCACCCTGAGATTGGTAAGTTAATTTCAGAGTTTTTTTGAAAGCTGTGGAGGAATGGTTAGCAGCCTTCATGATGTATCATCCCTAAAAACCTGGGTGTTGATCTACATGAAAATAAGACTTGATTAAACTTATAATGGAGTATAATTTGCAAAAATACTGAATCACTATGCTGTATGCATGAAACTAATGTAATATTGTAAGTCAGCAATGCTTCAATTAATAAGACTTGTTTATATGGCACATTCCAATAGGTTTCATTTCTGATTCCTGAATGTGGGATACTATCAAAAGAACTGAAGGACCTGGTCATGGACTCTGGACCCTATTACTTGGTGAAGGATTTACCTCTTCATGAGTTAATCGCACACGAATTCATCAGTACTTTTGTCAAGAAAGGTAAGGAAAGCCGTGTAGTGTCTATGAACGCGGTGAGGTGAGGAAGTCCAGGGAGATCGCATAGCAATACCAGGGTCCTTCTCTTGTTCTGAACAGGACTGCTGGAGATCGCCTGTGTGGTCAGGTGTGTGCATCCCTCCCTCCGTCCCGCAGTAGCTCAGCCGACTCTGTGTGCCCTCATTAGGTGGTGGTTTCTGATTGCGCTGGTCCACAGGTGTTGTGTGGGAGTGTGTCGTATGAGGGTTAATGGAAAGGAAAATCTTCGACCGCTGTGTTCAGATGCGCTGCCATTGGGTGTGTGGCTGCAGAGACAGACCGCTGTTCTCCCCGCAGTCCCCGTGACAGCTGTCTGGAGAGAGTGGTCTCCTGATGCAGCCACAGCTGCTGGCCCCAGAGTCAGGTGCTGATGGGGGTTCAGCGTCTTCCGCTTAGACGTTGTGGCTCTCAGCCCCGCCTGCGCACCTCATTCCCATCTGTGTCAGCGGGGTGGATTGGCTTGTTCCAGTTATATCCTAGGAGCCACTTGTTTGAAACTGTTTCAGCGTGTCTTTAGGGATCCACCCTCACTATATACATCACTGCACAAGGGCCACTGACGTCTTGTCTTTGGTCACACGGACATGATTCCTTTCTTCGGTTCTGAAGCTTGATGCTGGGGGATTCCCTGGCGGTCCAGTGGTTAGGATTCCTTGCTTTCACTGCTGAGGACCCGGGTTCGATCCCTGCTCAGCAGGGCAGCTAGGATCCCACAAGCTGTGTGGTGTGGTCAAAAAAAAAAAAAAAGTCTGAGGCTATTTTGGTAACAGTGTGGACACTGGCCATGGCAGGGACTTTTACAAAGCTGACCCAACTTAACCCTGGCAACAATCCTATGAAATAAGCCTGCAGCGCCCATTGTACAGGTGAGAAAAATGAGGCTCAGGGAGATGGAGTAGCTTTCTTGACTTCACACAAGTTTGTGGCACATGTTGAGTCTTCATCTGGAACTCTGCCTTCCAGGTGTGTACGCTCACCCGCTTTTCCACTTTGTGCCCCTCTACCAGCATCCCCGGAGGTATGTGCTCCATCCTGAGTCCATCTTCTGCTCGTTGGTAGCCAGCTTGCACAGATAGGCCCTAGGCAGGGGCGTGAACTAGCTGTGCTTGGCCTTGCGTGTCCTCCAGCTTGGCTGAGTGAGCTGGAGCAGTGACCCGGAAGATTTGTTATCCTGTGAAAATAATTCACTAACTTCTTGCAGGTGTGATTTTTTTCTTAATTTCTCCTCTGGGTTTTCTCTTACAGGTGCGTGCTATGCACTAACGTACAACACAAATATTGACGAGGATAATACTGTGGCCCTGCTACCAAACGGTAACCACACTCATTTTTTCTTCTTTCTTAATTATGGAGGAAACAGACGGTAAAAAAGTCAAGTCATTCGGATGTGTGTAAAGTGAAAGTCCCCCCTTTCATCCCCGTCCCTCCAAACTCACTGCCATTCTCAGCTCAGCAGGCGTTCTTTTTTGTTTTTTAAAGAATCAATTTTATTTATTTATTTATTTTTGGCTGCATTGGGTCTTCGTTGCTGCGTGCCGGTTTTCTCTAGTTGCGGCGAGCGGGGGCTACTCTTCATTGCGGTGCGCGGGCTTCTCATTGCTGTGGCTTCTCTTGTTGTGGAGCACAGGCTCTAGGCATGCGGGCTTCAGTAGTTGTGGCTTGCGGGCTCAGTAGTTGTGGTGAACGGGCTCTAGAGCACAGGCTCAGTAGGTGTGGCGCACGGGCTTAGTTGCTCTGCAGCACGTGGGATCTTCCTGGACCAGGGCTCGAACCCGTGTCCCCTGCATTGGCAGGTGGATTCTTAACCCCTGCGCCACCGGGGAAGCCTCTCAGCAGGCACTCTTGTTAGCAGGTAGGTGTTCATTCTTCTAGACATTTTCTATGAATTTATAAACACATACAGGTTCTTTTTTTAAAATATATATATATTATGTCATAGTCCATTGTTTCTCAGTTTGCTTTTTTCCCAGGCTGTATATCCTAGACATCTTCCTCTATTAGTACATACAGTTTTTTGGGGGTTTGTGTTGTTTTTTTATTTTATTTATTTTTGGCTGTGTTGGGTCCTGGTTGCTGCATGCGGGCTTTCTCTAGTTGCGGCGAGCCGGGGGCTACTCTTCGTTGTGGTGTGCGGGCTTCTCATTGCAGTGGCTTCTCTTGTTGCAGAGCATGGACTCTAGGCGCGCGGGCTTCAGTAGTTGTGGCTCACGGGCTCTAGAGTGCAGGCTCAGTAGTTGTGGTGCATGCAGGCCCAGTTGCTCTGCAGCATGTGGGATCTTCCTGAATCAGGGCTCAAACCTGTGTCCCCTGCTTTGGCAGGTGGATTCTTAACCACTGCACCACCAGGGAAGCCTAGTACATACAGTTTTAATTTACTCTTTTTAATGTCTTGAAAATATTCCAAAGAAGGAGTATACCATAATTTGTTTACTCTTTCTTTAATAAAAACTTCGATAGTTTCTAGTTTCACTCTAATAAATGATGCCTTTGTACATATAATTATAAATAAGACCCTTGTATTATACATAAGGCCCTTGTGTGCACTGGTATTTAACTGCCCAATTTGTCTTGCTTTCTCTTAGTCAGAGAACACATTATATCTTTAACATCTCTTATGGGAATTATTATTTGATTTATAGGGAAATTAATTTTATCACTGGATAAAGACACTTATGAAGAAACGGGACTTCAAGGTCATCCATCTCAGTATTCTGGCAGGAAGACCATGAAGTTTAGTAAGTATTACGCTCACTCCATCAGTTTCTAACAAGGTAGTAGTAGTCTTCCTGTAACAATTTGAACTTAAATGTTTGAATTGCCTCTGTTCTCTTTGTTCAGAAGAAGTGTGGCTTTTTCTTGTCTTTAAGACTCCTTACTCCGGGGACTCTCGGGTGGGCATCAGATAGGATGAGATAGATACTGCTGTGCATCTCTTTGTCTTCAGCTGTTGGCTGCATCTTGAAAAGATCACAGACTTGGACATGTTCCATTAGATACATATGTTTTGGGTCACAAATTCAAAGTGATGAACCCACTTGTTCTTTTTTTTTTTTAATTGAAGTATAGTTGATTTACAGTGTGTTAATTACTGCTGTACAGCAAAATGATTCAGTTATACATATATGTACATTCTTTTCCATATTCTTTTCCATTATGGTTTATCACAGGGTATTGAATATAGTTCTTTGTGCTATACAGTAGGACCTTGTTGTTTAACCAGCCTATATATACCAGTTTGCATCTGTTCCAACTTGTTCTTAGTAAAGAATTTCCTTTAATTTTCCCAAGTTTTATGATGACTAGTAGAAATTCACCCATGAGTGAAGAGATGTAGTTCTGTTGATGGTCTGCCTTGAACATCAGTAGTTACGGCTGCCACCTCCACAGCTAGGTTAGAGTTGATCTCTGCCCTTGGTCTTTGACTACGAAAAATGTGAATTTAAAACACCTGTTGTGGGACTCCCCTGGTGGCCCAGTGGTTAAGAATCTGCCTGCCAGTGCAGGGGACACAGGCTTGAGCCCTGGTCCGGGAAGATCCCACATGCCGCAGAGCAACTAAGCCCGTGTGCCACGACTACTGAGCCTGCGTGCCACAACTACTGAGCCCACGTGCCTAGAGCCCATGCTCTGCAACAAGAGAAGCCACCGCAGTGAGAAGCCCGTGCACCACAACGAAGAGTAGCCCCTGCTCACTGCAACTAGAGAAAGCCCACGTGCAGCAACAAAGACCCAACGCAGCCAAAAATAGATAAAAATAAAAATAAATAAATTTTAAAAATAAATAAAACACCTGTTGTAATTATCTCTCAATGCCAGAAATGTCCATCAGAGGCAGAGTTTTGGTTTGGGAACCCAAAGGGAGGGCAAGAAATACAAAATAACTTTTTTTATCCATAAAACTTCTAAAACTCCTGATGTTTTAATCTAGCATGTTTTGCACAGTGCACGCTGTGTGTATATGAATGAACTGTTTATTCCTCTCCATTTTTTTAAGTTGTTTCCATTGATTTGATGGATTTATCCTCTAAACTGGACTCTAAGAAGTATAAAAGAGTATCTTGGGCTTTCAAAGAAAAGAAACCATTGAAATTTGATTTTCTTTTGGCGTGGCATCAAACAGGTATGAAAAATAAAATGTGTAACGATGGAGTGGTTTTGAAATCTAATGGTTAATTAAAGGGGAGTAGTGAGGAGAGAATGGTGATTCACCCCAGTGGTCAGGGATGTTGTGCATGTAGATGGATACAGGTGTCCCCCACTTTTCGAAAGTTCACTTTATGCTCCTTTACTTTTTACAAAAGCAAAAAGTGAAAATAGTGTTCAGCGTGTGTTTTGCAGTGAGCTGCTATAGAGGCAGTGTGCACCCCAGCAGCGAGAGTGGCACCCCCAGCTCCCTCCCCCAGAACTGCACTCAGTGTCTTAGCCTCCGGCCGGCAGAGGTTTGAACTGTGTCTTTGAGCGTTTATTTCATGCATCTGTTAGCAAGATGTGTCTTAAGGTAATTGCTTCTTCGCTTTATGCCATTTCGACTTAATGAAAGGTTTTGTAGGAACACTACTTTGGGTTGGGGGGAAACCTGTAAACGTTGTTAAGGAAACTGCTTTGACCCCTCTGGCATCCCTGAGAGCCATAGTCCGGGGTCATCTCGGCATGCAGCCGTCTGTCTCCACCTCCTTGGGTTGTGTGTCGATCAGGAGCTCCTGAGGGTGGGGTCTCGGGCAACTAACCTTTGTCCATTTCTCCCTTTCCCTCCTCCAGCTTCCCTCCAACAGCCTTGGCTGGAGTGTTTTAAAATAACACCAGTTATACTGCTAGACACAAACTGCTTACTCGTTATTGCAGGGTAGTAATCAGGCATATCATTAAATGTCACATTAAATTTGTTGTACCTCTTAATTGATTAGAATAATACATTTAGTTCAGAGTTTCATGTTCACCAAACATTTTAATCGGCTTACAACTACCATGTACCTCGCTCCTTTTAGAAGTGTATCTTTGGCCCAAAACAAGATTAAATGAATCAAATCTTCACAATTACAATGGTGTAGTTCTCTCTTGGAGAAGAGGGAAGCCCCTAGGTCCGTTTTGGAAATAGGTCCATCTGTCTGCTCCTCCTGGAAAGTTCGTGGTCACTGGGTGCTACAGGGTTGCCTGGGTGAGGCCTAGGTCTGTAATACTTGGGTGCTTCTTCTGTGTGTGGTGCAGACACAGAGGGCAGAGAGGCTGACATCTCAGTTGTAGGAAGTCTTTACCGAGGGCCTCCTATGCAGTGGGTTCTGGAGACTCCGAAGTATTTTAAGGGCTTGTCAAGACCTGTGAAGCACCTGAGCTTTTACCCGCTTAGCAAGCTAAGAAGTTAGCCAGCACATTCTCGTGCGCTCTGGCAGGAGACACGAGACCCCTGGGTCAGAGGCAGAAAACCTAATGATTCCCAGCAGTAGCAGTGGGCAGAGCACCAGCGTTTGCTCCAGTTCACCAAGTCCTGGTTCCTGCAGGGTGATGCATGGTGGGCAGGTGATGCTGGTGCAAGCAGGGGGTTGCATTACAGGAGGGGAGCCTGGAGCCTAAGGAACTCAGATCTTTTATATTGGGCGGTGAGCCTGCTGACCCTTGCCCTGGAGGGAGGGAGGAGGTGGAGGGAGACATTATTTCTAATACACTGGGCAGTAAGCAGTCCTGCCCTCTGCTCCAAGAGGGCCACTGTTTCCGTCTTCCAGGGAAAATCCTTCAGGATACACTGGATCTTACTGGGCTTTAAAGACAAGCTGGACTGAGATTCTGTCTTCAGCTCCTCTTCTGTTTCCTTCTTCGAGAGTGTGCAAATATGCTGCTTTCTCTGTAGAGTTCACTAATTTTATCTAAACATAAGTAATGCTTTGATTAAGTCAAAAGTTTCTTAGTAGAGCAGATGTTGAGACTAGTGTGGCTTGACTGAAAGCCTTATGACTTTCCAGAAAAAGTGTGACAGAAGATGAATGTTGACAGAACTTTGGCACAAGGAGGCGAAGGCAACTTAAATGATTTTAATTTGAGTAAAGCTTTGTACAACCTCCTCTGGCCTTACTTCATCCTGCCTGCTTCCTGAAACCCTCAAGTGGGAATGGGGTGGATTCAGGGATTCACTGAACTTGTTTACACTATTCAAGTGGCCTTATTTGGTGTGTTTGAAGGTGCGGAAGGATCAACGATGATGTCATACTTTTCCAATTACCGGATTCAGGAGCGTCAGCCAAAAATAGCGCTGAGCACAGTGACAGACCTGCCGTGCCCCGTGCTGCGGAGCGGCGAGCTCAGGGGCGAGCCGGAGGCGGCCTGCAGCGCCCAGGAGCTCTTCGAGTGGCTGGGCGCCGTCTTCAGTAACGCCGAGCTGTGCGTATGAGGGCTCCCGGGTCCCGGAGGGCTTGGGCTGGCTTCTCATTTTCAACAGGGGTTTAGTACTTTGAAAGTGATCGTGTCGTGGATATAAATGCATTTTCTTTCTCTTTTTTGGTTACAGAAATAACGAGCCTGATAATTTCATATCAACCTACTGCTGTCCTCAGCCAAGCACAGTGGTGGCGAAAGCTTACTTGTGTACAATCACTGGTTTCATCCTTCCAGAGAAGATACATCTTCTGTTGGAACAGCTGTGGTGAGAAAAAAGAACAGCCTTTTTTGCCATTTATGCCTTGCATGTCTCCGCCTCTGTAGCGTTTTAGGGGCAGCAGTAATGACCCAGATTCCAGGGTCCTCTCACAGCGTGTCCCCCTTTTCCCTTGCTTGGGCTCACGTGCAGTGACGTTATCATCTCACATGATGTAATTATCCCTGGTGATATTGCCGGGTCCTTGTCCTTTGAAAAGAAGAGAGTGGAGCTTTACTGTGCTTCTTGAGAACAAACTGCCTGTTTTTCTTGTTCCGCTCCCCCAGACCATTTCGGTGCAGTTGAAGTTGCAGTTATCACTTAAGAAAACGGCAGTACTCTATGGAACACATTATGATCTGTCTTAAATACTGGATTTCTGCAAAATGCTTCACTTTGAAATGGGTGGGAAAAGGAGCTGACCACCTCTGAATCCAAATCATATCCAAAATCTGCCCTGGCTCTAACATCCGTGAATCACTGGGCACCGGTAACATGCCACGGGTTGTATAAAGTAGTACTGGATTTTCATTCTGGGAGGTGTTCTGTAAATGAAACGTGAGGAGGCTCAAATCCTGTATTGAAAAGAATATAAAGTGAGCATCACGCCTTCTGAGTCTTCACTTGAAAAATGTCTAAGATTTAAGTGTTGAGGGTTTTCCTTTTTAAATCCAACATCCTCTTTCACATTTATTAGCTTTGTACTTTTATTTTCCTCAGTAAGAAGGTTGAAGTTTTAAAAAATTGATAAATGACTCTGCAGTGTTTCAGTTTACAGAGTCTCCGAAAGCAGCACTGTTCAAGGGAGGGAAAGGATTCTTACACACTTGGTGGGGAATTTTTTGTTCTTTAAATCTTATATGCTCTTCCACGATAAGGGTAGGAACCACTGAAGTTTGTTGTGTGCGCTGCATGTTGGTGAATCTTTGCTGAATTCACATATAGCACCAGGAATTTAATTTCTGTCTCCTAATTTTTATAAATGAAAGCTCAGGTCAAAGCTTCATGGGAGCATCAGAAATACCGCTTGTCCTGAATAAGTAAAAACAAATAAATGGGACCGTTCCTAACTCTTCCTGTTTGTTAAATAAGTGTCTGTCTTTTTCAGTCGCTACTTTGATGAACCGAAGTTGGCCCCGTGGGTGACGTTGTCGGTTCAAGGCTTTGCAGACAGCCCTGTTTCCTGGAGAGAAAACGAACACGGTTTTCGAAAAGGAGGAGAGCATTTATACAACTTCGTGGTTTTTAGTAATCGGGACTACTGGCTTCAGTTGGCTGTTGGGGCAAATGATGACTGTCCACCATGACAAGCACAGAGTTTAAAGTCGTGTTTGTTTATGTTTATGCTCGTTTTCCGTATTTCTCGGCAGTATAAGGACCGTGCGTTCACTCAGACTTGGGTGATGAAGACATTTCTCAGATCAGCGTGTTAGCATCTGCCCTGGACTCGGGCCCATCCTGTGACAGGCTTGCCGTCAGGTGGAAGCTCATAGTTGATTTCTCAGGGTGTGGGCTCCTGCGTCGTAACTTGGGCCACGATGGCCAGGGACCACTGGGCAAGATGTGTGCTGTGATTGTGAGTTTCTCACATCATAATAACAAGAAATCCTTAACGTACTTACCAGAGCCAGTTCCTGCATTAGTGCTGTTCATCAATTACCTCATTTAATTCTCACATCAGTCCTGTGAGGGAACAGAGTGTACATAAGCTACTGACGTCACCTGCTTGTGGATTCAAGACTTGATCTCAGATCAGCTGGTTCCTGTGTGCTCACTCTCCTGCTTCTGGGTCAGGAGGGATATTTGGATACTGTATATTCATAAAGAACAAGTTGAATTTTGCAGTAACCTATAAGGGAAAAGAATCTGAAAAACATATATATGTGTGTGTGTGTGTGTATATATGTAAAACCGAATCACTGGGGCTTCCCCGGTGGCACAGGTGGTTGAGAATCCGCCTGCCAATGCAGAGGACATGGGTTCGATCCCTGGTCTGGGAAGATCCCACATGCCACGGAGCAACTAAGCCCGTGTGCCACAACTACTGAGCCTGTGCTCTAGAGCCCGTGAGCCACAACTACTGAGCTCGTGTGCCGCAACTACTGAAGCCCACGCACCTAGAGCCCGTGCTCCGCAATGAGAGAAGCCACTGCAATGAGAGGCCCGCGCTCTGCAACAAAGAGTAGCCCCCGCTCGCCACAACTGGAGAAAGCCCGCACACAGCAACGAAGACCCAACACAGCCTAAAATAAATTTAAAAAAAACAAAACCGAATCACTGTGCTGTACACCTGAAACTGACATGACATCATAAATCAACTATACTTCAATTAAAAGAAAAAAGTGACTTGCCTGGTGGTATAGTGGTTAGAACTCGTGCTTCCACCGCAGGGGGGCATGGGTTCGATCCCTGGTTGGGGAACTAAGATCCCGCATGCCACAGCGTGGCCAAAAAATAAAAGTAAAAAAGTTGAAAGAATTTTTTTTCTCCCAGCAATATGGCTGTTAAGGACCAACTGAAAACTACTTAAATTTCTGGAATACCTATCAAGAGCCATTTTTTAAAATGTTTCAATGAGCTGCAGAATAAGAATTCTCAAAAGCTAAATAATTTATTTGGCCACATGGAATTAAATTAGAAATCAGTAACAGAAAGATCCTTGAAAATCCCCAAGTATTTGGAAACAAAATAACTCACAAGTCAAAGAACAAGTCTAAAGAGAAATTAGAAAGTAATTTGAAATGACTTTTTTTTTTTGCGGTACGCGGGCCTCTCACTGCCGTGGCCTCTCCCGTTGCGGAGCACAGGCTCCGGACGCACAGGCTCAGCGGCCATGGCTCACGGGCCCAGCCGCTCCGCGGCATGTGGGATCTTCCCGGACTGGGGCACGAACCCACGTCCCCTACATTGGCAGGCGGACTCTCAACCACTGCGCCACCAGGGAAGCCCTGAAATGACTTTTTAAAAAAAAAAAAAAAATAGAATTTGTGGATTCTTGCTAAAGCAGTACTTAGAGGGAAACTTGCAGCTTTAAATGCCTGTATTAGAAAGGAAAACAGGTCTCAAATCAGTGACGTCAGTTTCCACTTTAAGAAACAGTAAAAGAAGAGCAAATTAAATCCAAAGTCAGCAGAAGAAAAGGAATAATAAAGATCAAAGTGGTAACCAATGAAATAAAATAGAGAAAAATTAATCCAAAAGCTTGTTCTTTGGGAGAATCAATAAAATTGATAAATCTCCAGCCAGATTGGTGAGGGAAAAAAAAAGAGACCAATTACCAATGTAAGGAATGGGAGAGGTAACGTGACTGAAGATCCCACAGATGTTAAAATAATAGGAACACCTTTATACCAATAAATTCAAGAACGTAGGTGAAATTGACAAATTCCTTGAAAGACACAAATTACCAGAGCTCACTCGAGAAGAAACAGATAAAACCTTCCTATAACCCCAATGGTATGGCTTCAGTCGTGAGTTTTACCAAACATTTGAAGAAATAATACCAATTCTACACAAATACTGCCACTCATTCTATGGGGTCAGCATTACCCTGGTAGCAAAATTACCGAGGCATCCTGGCTGGGCAAACACATTGCAAGGAAAGAAAACACTACAAAACAAACATTCCTCATGAACATAGGTGCAAAAACTAAGCAAAAGTTTTAGTAAATTGAAACCTACGATATAATAAAAAGGTAATATGGCCATGGGATTTATCCTGGGAATGCAGGGTTGATTTAACATTCACATAATCATTTCAATCAATACTAGAAATGTATTTAACAAAATACACCATCTACTCCTGTTAAAAACTCTGGCAAACTGGGAATAAAGGGGACTTCCCCAATCTGATTAAAAGGCATCTGCAAAAGCCCTACAGCTAACATCAGACTTAATTGTGAAGGGCTGAATACTTTTCCCCTAACATCAGGAAGAAATCAGGGATATCTCTGTTCATCATTGTACTGGAGATTCTAGACCGCAGTCAGGCAAGGAACAGAACATCCGGATTGGAAAGAAAAAAATTGTCCTTTTTTCACAGATGACATGATCATCTATGTAGAAAATTCAGCGGAATCTATAAACAAGATATTAGAACTAATAAGTGAGTTTATCAAGGTTGCAGGATACAAAGCAGTGTACAAAAATCAATTATATTTCTATATGAACAATTAGAAAGTGAAATTAAAAATCATTTACAATACCATAAAAATACTAGGTAGTTAGGAATAAATGACAAAAAATGTGAAAGACATACACTGAAAACTGTTAAATATTGCTATGATCAATTAAAGAAGACCTAAATAACTTGGGGTATATACTTTGTTCATGGGTCAGAAGACTCAGTATTGTTAAGATGTCATTTCAGGACTTCCCTGGTGGTGCAGGGGTTAAGAATCTGCCTGCCAATGCAGGGTTCGAGCCCTGGTCCAGGAAGATCCCACATGCCGCAGAGCAACTAAGCCCATGCAGCACAACTACTGAGCCTGCGCTCTAGAGCTCACGAGCCACAACTAATGAGCCCTGTGCCACAACTACTGAAGCCCACGCACCTAGAGCCCATGCTCTGCAACAAGAGAAGCCATCGCAATGAGAAGCCCGCGCACCACAAAGAAGAGTAGCCCTCGCTCGCCACAACTAGAGAAAGCCTGCGTGCAGCAACAAAGACCCAACACAGCCAAAAATAAAAGTAAAATAAAATAAATAAATTTATAAAAAAAGAAGAAAAGGTCATTCCAAAATACAGATTCAATGTAGATTCAATATAGTCCCAGCAGGCTACTTTCTGTGTGTGTACATAAGTTGACAAGCTGATTCTAAAATTTTTGTAGAACTGCAAAGGACCTAGAGTAGCCTCCAGGGCTGTCTTGGAACTTGACAACACAGCACCAAAAGCCTCCAGCCGCCCCATTCTTTGTCCCTCAGCATGATGTAAACCCAGCCCAAGTAGGAAGTCAGGAGGTGTTTTTCAGTGTGTGCCCCTTGTGATCTGTAAGGGTGCCTGCCAACTGCGAAGAAGTTTCATAATAAGGGACTTAATTGAGGAGGTGCCAATTGACGTTGGAAATAAGATTTATTGCTGTTAATCCTTTGGAGTAATCCGGGGTTGACTAGTTTTTTTTCAAACTATATATTCCGGTTAATACCATGTTCAACTATTTTCCATATAAAATTAAAAAATAAAAATCTGGTATACAAGAGGGGTTGTAGAAGACTGAGTTGAGGAATTTATGTGAATAGGAAAACAGACTTGTCGATCTTTAGGGAACAAGTGTCAAGAGGTTTCTGGAAAAAAAGAAAGACCTACAAATTACCAAGGCAGTTTTCTGAAGTTTGAAGCAGGGGAAACGGTAACACAGCAACCGACCGAAAAAGCTATGCCAGAACCCTCCCTTTTAAGGAGCTAAGATTGTGCTCAAATTCTTTGTGTAATTTACTGGGACTTGGGGACCAGAAAGACCACTGCAAGCATATTCTTCAGAATCCAGATTAGGGGAAAAGTTTTATTCCTTGGGTGCAAAGTTACTGCTATATTCATCTTAATAAACAAACTAAATGACTTGGCAGGAAGCCAAGTGTGACCCACACATTTCTAAAGAAATGGCCAGAGATCGAAGATGATTATTTTCATCTCTTATAATTGAAGAAATATTTGTCTTGTTTTCCTGTTGCCCAAGGTTGGAGTTCTTTTCCTCCTTCTGGTATGTTGCCTCGAAACCCATATGCCATTTTCACCACAAAGCTCCCTGGATTCTCCAGAGACAGAACTAATAGGATATATATATATATATATATATATACATATACACACACACAGTATATCAATATGAAATATATGAATACATATATATAGTATTTATTATACAATATAAATATTTGCATATTTATTATATATAATGAAGATAATTATGTTGTATATTGTGTATAATATATTGTATGTATATATATTAATAGATATGGTAAATACAGCTCTTCCTTGACTTACGGTAGTCTCACATCCTGATAAACCCATTACAATTTGAAATTATTTTAAGTCGAAGATGCATTTCATACACCTAACCTGCCAAGCATCATAGCTTAGCCTAGCCTACCTTACACATGCTCAGGACACTGACATTAGCCTACAGTCAGGCAAAATTATCTAACACAAAGCCCATTGTATAATGCAGTGTTGAATCTCTCATGTAATTTATTAAATTCTGTACTGAAAGTGAAGCAGAGTGTCTGGGTAGAGAATGGTTGTCAGTGTATCAGTTGTTCATCCTGGTGGTGGCGTGGCTGCCTGGGAGCAGCCCAGCATCACAAGAGAATATCTTGCTGTGTGCTAGCCCTGGAAAAGATCAAGGTTTCTACTGAATGTGTGTCACTTTCACACCATCATAAAGTTGAAAAATCCTAAGTGGAACCCCGGGGGGACCATCTGCATCTATCATGATGAATTGGCTCATGCAGTGGTGGAGGAGAAGAAGTCCTGCTACAGCTGCCGTCTGTGAGCCGTAGACCCAGGAGAACCGCTGGTGTCGTTCCGTCCAAGTCGGAAGCCCTGGGGACCGGAGAGCCAATGGTGTGAGTCCCATTGAAGGGCAGAAGACACATGTCCTAGGTCAGCAGTCAGGCAGAGAGAGTAGAATTGTTCCTTTCTCGGCCTTTTTGTTCTGTTCAGGCCCTCAAGGAGCGGGTGAGGCCCACCCACACTGAGGAGGTTAATCTGCTTTACTGAGTCTGCTGGTTCAAATGCTAATCTCATCCAGACCCCTCCCAGACACCCCCAGAAATAACGTTTAGCCATAATATCTGGATACTCCATGATGCAGTCAAGCTGGCACGTCACACTCCATCGTGAGTGACTTTGGTCTGTTGTCATGTTTCTGGAGCCCCTGGTTTCCACTCAGTGGTTACTGGTGCTGAACAGGGAAGAACAAATCTGACTCCATATTGGGTCTGTTTCTCTAACCTTTGTATTCTGTTGCTTTTGCTACAAGTTAATCCCGAAAGGGGTTGCTGCCTATAAGCTTAGATTACGCATCACGGCCCATCTCTGGGACCCTCCCTCCCGGGTCATGAGCATTAAGCTAACATACCTTTGTTTAGCTCACAGGAAACATCCTGACCAGGCCCACCTGTGAAGGACTGCAGGGAGGAAGAAATGAACACCCCCCGCTCTGGAGGCTGATGGGAGCCAGGAAATGCTTGGCTTTGCTCCGTCCCCTTTTAGTATAAAAGAAGCCTGCGTTCTAACTCAGGCAAGATGGGTCTTCGGGGCACACGGCCGCTACCTTCTCAGTCTGCTGGCTTTCCAGACGAAGTCTCTCTTTCTCACCTCAGCAGCTCGTCTCTCCGTATCTTGGACTCGGCGACAATGGGGGCTGTGAGAGCAGAACAGATTGATGACAGGATTTCTCCTTTTGAGGAAGAGACACTTCAGGAGGACAGCAGTCTCTGCCCGGACCAGCTCTTGGCTCAAGCGGACATGGTAACTATGACAGCTGATGGAGCTGGATGAACACCCTGAAGATAGCTGGGACCTTCCGGGGAGGAAAGCCTGCAGGGCACCTCCTGGGCTTGGGGCTACTCTCCTTCCCCCCCTCACCTGCTGGGCCCCAGCTGACCAGTTTGTGAAGCCACTGCCCGGCAGGACACCAGCTGTCTTTGGAAAGATCTTGCTACGAGCCATTTTCCTCCAGTGATGAAAACATTTCTCAGGAGAATGCACTGCTTTATAGAAACAACCTTTTTCATAAATACAGCCCGTGCCCCACTTGTGTACAGCGGTTGGTGCATTACTGCGATGGAGTGACTCTCCTTAGTTTAGGACGGGGAAGATTTGTGGGGAAAAGTGGTTGGACTTGGGGTGGGACTGGATTTCCTTCTTTCTCTTTATCCGTATCAGCCGGCTGAGTGCGAGAAGCTGTCGAAATCCGTCACCATCACCTGAGCCCCGTTAGCAGGTACGGCCTCAGTGAGAAGGTATAAATGGTCAGAAATTCGGGGTCTGGAAATCGGAGCTATCAGTCTTAGCATCTGCGAGCTCTTTCTGAGAAAACAACAGGCACAGAGAAAGGTACTATTCCTGGAGACTTTCTTTGTTTCCCTCAACTAATGAGGAAAGTTGGAGCCCTTTCCTTTTACTGATGAAGTGCTCACATCTGGGTCTTATTTCAGATCACAATTGCCAGCCTCCAGGTATCACGTTCTGTAAATCTCAGTGAGTCTCGGCTTTTAGGCCAAACTGCCTGACAGTCTTCCGGGTGAGGGACCCAGATAAGACTGGGAGGCTTGAGAATGTAGGGCAATCTTTCGGCTTCACAAGCAGCCAGAATTTGTCATGTTTCTTTTAGCCTCTAACAGGCCTCAGTGTCTTTGTTCCTGAGGGAAAGTTGTGGGCATATAACGCCTACTGAGCTTCCCCAACTTGTCTCTGTGTCTCAGCTGGTAAACTTTGCCCCTGTTTCATTTTGAATCCATTCTGAAGTTCTCAGAATAAAAGTACCAGCCGGTATATTTGATTTCATAATAATAGCTGACATTCACTAAACACTAATTGTGTGTTCAGGCAGGCTAAGCATTCTGTATGCGTTCCATCAGCAAATGCCCGCTAAAGGCTTTTTTTTTAATTGAAGTATAGTGGATTTGCAATGTTGTGTTAGTTTCAGGTATACAGCACAGTGATTCAGTTATTCATAGATATCTATTTTTCAGATTCTTTCCCCTTGTCGGTTACTACAAAAAATTGAATATAGTTTCCTGTGCTGTACCGTAGGTCCTTGCTGGTTGCCTATTTTATATATAGTAGTGTGTATATGTTAATCCCAAACTCCTGCTTTATCCCTCCGCCCTTTCCCCTTTGGTAACCATAGTTTGTTTTCTGTGTCTGGCCCACTAAAGACTCTCACAGCAGGTGTTACTCACACTCTGCTGATAAGGCCAGAGAAATCTTCCCTAGGCCACCTAGCTAAGGAAGCAGTGAAACCAAAATTGCGAATTACGTTTGTGTAGCTGGAGATTTTAAACAAATTCCCTTATTCATGTTTGACAAAGGAACTGCTTCAGTTATCCATTGTGAGGTCACAAATCTCCCCCAAACCTAGTGGCTTATAACAACAGTAATTTATTTTTTCTCATGACACTGCCAGTTGACCAGGAGGTCTTGTCTCCCCTGACGGTGAGTTGGCTGGAAGGTCCAGCATGGGCTCACTCCCATGGCCGGCTGTCGGTGCTGGAGGCCAACTGGCGCTGTTAGCTGGACACCTCAGTTCTGTCCTACATGGACCTCTCATGTGGCTGCTTGGGTTTCCTCACAGCAAGGTGACTGGGCTTTAAGAAGGAACGTTCCAAGAAGACAAGCCCCATTGTGAAAGTGCTTAGGAAAACTTCACTTGCTAACGGCCCATGGGCCAAAGTTGGTCTCATGGCCAAGCCCTGGGTCAATGTGGGAAGCTTTACAAGGACATGGATCTTGAGAGCTGGGGTTCACTGGGGTGGGGGTCATCAGTAACAGTTGGACTGCAGGCATGATGGGCTATTATTATTAATATTATTTTGCCTGAAAAGCATCCTTCTTTCCCCTTCAGGCTAATAGCAAAGCTCACGGATTAGCGTTTCATGTTGCATTTACGGCCCTTCGCATATAAGTTCTGATATTTTGAGCAGTGATGTTTAGGCTGTAAACGGATCAGTAGTTGGCTAATTCATTTATTAATTTAGTGAGAGTCCAGTGAGCGTTCACTTATTAACACACTTGATAGCTTGTGTAATAATCACAGAACCCTAGCAGGAGGTGTTATTGTCTCTGCTTTACAGGTGAGGAGGTGCAATCACCTGGCCCAGGTCGCACACCTGGTTCTCAGCAGATCTGGTCAGAGCGTCTGCTGGGCCCCAGAGCCGCGCTCCTTGTCGTGTCCCCCCCCCGCCCCCCCCACCCGTGCTGAACACACACTGGGGAGCTGAGGAATCAACAACACAGGCGCCTGGAGGCTGCGGGGAGGAGTAAAGATCTTTTAAAAGTGAATTGCAGTTAAGTTGAGGAGGAAGCTCGTGGCAGCAAACGTCTGTAGCCTTTGGCTAATTTCTTGCTGATGTGTTAGACTCGTGGGCCTAGTCTTCACCCTTCTGCATCTCTGTTTTTAAAAACAACATATAAAAGGGGACTTCCCTGGCGGTCCAGTGGTTAAGACTCCGCGCTTCCATTGCAGGGGGCGAGGGTACCGTCCCTGGTCGGGGAACTAAGATCCCACATGCCGTGTAGTGCGGCCAAAAATATTTGAAAACAGAGCAACTACATATAAAATATACGCAGCATAGGGCTCCCCTGGTGGCGCAGTGGTTGGGAGTCCGCCTGCCGATGCAGGGGACGCGGGTTCGTGCCCCGGTCCGGGAAGATCCCACATGCCGCGGAGCGGCTGGGCCTGTGAGCCATGGCCGCTGGGCCTGCGCGTCCGGAGCCTGTGCTCCGCAACGGGAGAGGCCGCAACAGTGAGAGGCCCGCGTACCGCAAAATATATATATATACGCAGCATAAAATGTACCAGCTTAACCAGTGACAGGCATCCAGCTCAGTGGCATGACGTACACGGGCACTGTTGTGTGACCACCACCACTGATGCGCGAACTCTCTCATCATCCCAGATGGAAACTCCTGGCCCTCGAAGACTCCTGAGCGGAAGAATTATTGGTGCCTTTTGAAACTTTATTTGGAAGGGAAGTGCCGGGTAAGTGCCCTTCATCTGGGTGCCCTGGGCTGGTCAGGAATGGGCACCTCAAAATCCCATCAGGTTGCCTCTGGAAGTCTTCCTAAAGTTCAGAGGTGCCCCGTGGGGTTCAAGGTCAGTGAAAAGGAAGCCACGGTCGGGGGTGTCAGGAGGTCGCTGGAGGGAGGTGGTCGTTATGGGCCAAATGGTGTCTCCCAAAATTCACATGTTGAAGTCCTAACTCACCAACTCCACTACCACCACCTGCACCTCAGAAGGTGAATGTGCTTGGAGATTAGGCCTTTAAAGAGGTGATTAAGGTAAAATGATGTCACGTGGGTGGGACCTAAAGCCAGTGTAACTGGCATCCTCGTTAAAAAGGGAAATTAGGACTGACATACACAGAGGGAAGACCCTGTGAGGACACAGGAGACGGCCGTCTACAAGCCCAGGAGAGAGGCCTCGGAGAAACCAGCCCTGTGACACCTTGATCTTGGACGTCCGGGCTCCAGAACTGTGAGCACGTAAATTCTGTGGATTAAGCCACTCCGTCTGGTGGTGCTTTGTTTTTGTCCACGCAGACTAACGTAGTGGGGAAGGACCTTGAGGCTTGGGGGCCAGCAAAGCTGTGGACCTCAGTCCTAAGAGGGGCCGAGGGGGAGGTACCTGGTGGTCACTTGGTGAGCAGTGGTTTCAGGGAAAGCGGTGGAGGTCATTCTTAAATGCTCCTACTGCGTGGTTCACTTGCTCTCGGTCAAAAGACCACGATGTGATTCCAAAAGCTCGATGCAGACCCGGAGGGCCGTGGATTTCTGAGAGAGGCGAGCTCTGAACTGTGGTTCCCCCGACAAGGACAGAAAGATGGAGCAGTGACTGTCAGCCCCGAGTCTACAAGCTGGGCTGCAGCCCCTCGGATTTTTAAAAAATAATTTGAAATTGTGGCAAAAACACAGCATAAAATCTACCTTCTTAACCATGTTTAAGTGTACAATTCAGTTACGTTAGCTACACTCCCACTGCCGGGCAGCACGTCTCCAGGAAGTCGTCATCTTGCAAAACGGAAACTCTGTACCCACTGAACAACAGCTGTCCTTCCCCTCCCACAGCCCCTCAGGTTTTAAAGGGCGAACCCGTTGAGCGTGGAATTCTGCCAGCCTGGAGAGGCTTGGCTTTGGGGTTGCTGAGTGTCCTGGACTCTTCTCTACGTCGTGCGGGTCCACGTGTGATATCTAAGGACGGAATTCTGACCAGTGCCTGCAGTGAGGGAGATTAAAATCACAGTGGTTTACCTGCGGGCATCGCTCACTTGGTTCCCAGCGACCCCATGCGTAGAGACAGGAATGGGGTCCCAGTTCAGCAAGTCTGTGCATTGACTGAGCTTCTCTTTACCTGTCATCCCGAGGCCGCAGGCCCCAGGCCCTCACCCTCACCGGGGCCGGAGGCACATGGCGCTGCCTTCCTGGCTGCCAGGAACCTGCCTCGGTGTCAGCGAGACAGAACTGGCGGCGGCCGAGCGCGGGGCTTGGTCCTTAGCTCACGGTGCACATCACGCACGCCCGTGTGATGGGGTAAAAACAAAACAAAACGGGGGGGACACTTCCCTGGCAATAAATGAAGCAGAGACCCAGCGGCCACAGGCCTCTGCTTCCCACTCCTGAGGGAAGCACAATGGGCAGGAGGATGGGGGAGAAAGGAGCATGTTGGGGGTCAGAGCTCCTGGATCAGAGCCCCTCGAAGGGTCTTTTGGCCAGGCCCGTCGTGGGAGGGGTCTCCAGTCCTCAGCGGGGCAATAGGGGAGCAGCCGGGATGGCGGGAGCGAGGGGACCACTGGGCCCTTCTTGGACACCATCCCAGAAGGTGAGAGTCCCACCTGCTCTTTCAGGGCTGGGCTTTGGCCATCGGGCTCCTGGGATTCGTGGGAGGGAAGTGGACGAATCCACACCTGCCCGGGGATGCACTTCCATCGGCCACTTGTCCATGGTGTTGGCAGCAACTGGCCGGAACAGACACTCGCGGTGCAGGCCCAGATGCCAGGACAGGTTGTGGAGAAAGCAGCTTCACGTTTCTCGACCCTCTGTAGGTAAAGCAGAGGGCAGAAGGGGAGCCACTTGAAATACCTGAAATATCTGAGGTAGGTTTATGGGTAAAAATTTCTTTCACAAGATGCAGTTTTTCAAGAGGAAGCAGTTTCTCTTTTCACCACGATGGAGACTTCCCAGCACTTGGGGAAGGTCGTGGTCACCTCCTTGCTGTCCTTTAGCCTAGGAAACTGACAAAGGGGCAGAAGGGGATTGATTTGTCCACCTCCTTCTTCCCTAGAGACAGCAGACAGCAAGTTGCCACTTGGCCTGAACCCAAGGCCTGTGTGACCAACAGCGTAGACCCAAGCGAAGCCGGCAGGACAAGAATTGTTCCTGCACGAGCTCGCTTTCAGCCGCGGGGTCGGGGGCTGCACCCCCCCCCCCACTTCTCTGGGGCCTTTCAAAGCAGCTACCTTCCTGCCTCAGGCACTTTCGGGAGGAAAGAAATGCATATTTAAAGGAGGCTGAATTTCATGTAAAAACAAGGCTCAGGCCTAGCTGTGAGGGCCCAGCCAGAGAGGGAAAACATCCATTTAAATATTTGGTTTGCATCCAAAATCCACTCCACCGGAGACCTGGCACTTACCACAGTCTGCTGACCTGCGTGAGAAATAACGCAGACGTTTCTGGTGTGCCTGAGAGGAAGCCTCGACTCCTCGGGACCCCAGAGCCAGAAGCACCCGTCCGGCCCAGGATGCTGGTCGGCCAAGTTCAGCCGAAGCCAGAGCTACCCCAGCCAGTGCTTTCGCTGCTCTGTGGCCGGAGCTTCCTCGGTCACAGCCTAGTAGGGCCCTGAGGCCTCAGGGGGTGGCAGAGCTTCCCCATTGTTTTCTGATGCTCCCTTTGGATCCCCGAGCAGCAGATTTCTGAGTTTTCCTGCCCAAACCCAAGACCACCCTTGAAGAATCAGCCGCGGTGTGCAAAGCCATTCCATTTTGCAACTGCTGTTTCCATTCAGAGTTTTCTGGAATTCCGGCGGCTGCCGCCAGTAGGTTCATGCCTTTTGTCCTCAGGCTTGAAGGGCACTGGGACCTCTGAGGTGAGGATATGGGGGAGAAGGGCCTGACTGTATCAGAGATCAGGGCAGCACCCCAAAGTGGAGCCTCCCAGACACTCAGCTGTCCCCCAGGGGCCAAGGTACCATTTGTGAAAAAGCAAAGCACGAGAAATGCAAATAATACAAACCTCCTCCCTCCTCCCATGCCTGGCAATAACAGGTGCCCAGTAAATGGCAGCTGAATTGAATTCTTTGTTGGAAAGAACTGCTTCACTGACTGCAGACTCCTCCCCCCTCCCTGCAGGGTTCAGGAAGGCCAGGTTACTCTCGCCTCCCAGACTGAGCGCTACCAAGCCCCTGCCACGTGCATTTTAAGAAACATTTTGCCAATCAAGAGTGCTGGAGACATTTTGTCCCCGATATTCAAATATGCATGTCAAGGAGGAAAGCAAACTATAGAAGTCTTTTTAAAATATTTATTTATTTTCATTGTGGTAAAATACACAACATAAAACTTTCCATCGAGCAATTTCAGGTGCACTGTTCAGTGGCATTACGTACATTCACACCGCTGTGCGCACGTCCAGAACTTTTTTCTTCTGGCAAAACTGGAATTCTGTCCCCATTAAACCACACACGCCCTCCTCCCCCAGCCCCCCGCCACCACCCTTCTACTTTCTTCTCAATGAATCTAATGACTCTGGCAATGTCATATACACGGAAAGAAAACTTTTTTTTTTTTTTTGCGGTATGCAGGCCTCTCACCGCTGTGGCCTCTCCCGTTGCGGAGCACAGGCTCCGGACGCGCAGGCTCAGCGGCCATGGCTCACGGGCCCAGCCGCTCCGCGGCATGTGGGATCTTCCCGGACCGGGGCACGAACCCGTGTCCCCTGCATCGGCAGGCGGACGCTCAACCACTGCACCACCAGGGAAGCCCCGAAAACTTTTTTTTTAATTTAGAAAAGATCTTGGGGCTAAGGAGAGGATAATCTTTTCAGGCACAAAATCAAAATTTCTGTTCTGTTAAATCACAGTGACGGAGTCCTGTGGTGCGCCTCCCAAGCGCCAGCCTTTCTCTTGGTCACACGAGAGGCGGGAGTGAGGGTGACCAGGGTCTGTGTTTCTGGCGGCCTCTGGGCCCTTGTCTCGGAGCCTGAGTCTATCCGCTGGAGTGCTCTCACCCAGTCCACCTGCTCCACACACGGTGACCCTGTGGCCCTGACCTTTCGCTCCCTCCCTCCCTTCCTCCCTCTGGCCCGCGTACCGCAAAAACAAAACAAAACAAAACAAATCCCATCCGTGTTTCCCTGTCACAGGATGGAACTCTAGCTCATTAACTTGGTGCCAAGGCCCTCCAAGACCCCACTGCAGGTCCCTTCGCCTCAGCTCCAAGCTCCACACTCCAGCCCCTCCTGGGACCCTGGGGGCTGCCCGCTCCCCCTGTACTGTCTCATGGTCCTGGGACTCTCTTGTCTGTCCTGACTGCTCTTCTGCTTTTCTATCATATCCTTTTTTTTTTTTTTTTTTTTTTTTTTTTGCGGTACGCGGGCCTCTCACTGTTGTGGCCTCTCCCGTTGCGGAGCACAGGTTCCGGACGCGCAGGCTCAGCGGCCATGGCTCACGGGCCCAGCCGCTCCGCGGCATGTGGGATCTTCCCGGACCGGGGCACGAACCCGCGTCCCCTGCATCGGAAGGCGGACTGTCAACCACTGCGCCACCAGGGAAGCCCCCAGACTGAGTCTTGATGCCTCCATCGCATCCTGGGTGCTCTCAGTGCTGGATGCCTGGCTGACTGACTGGTCTCATTTCATCCTTACAACCCTGGGAGGCGGGTACTGTCTTTGCCCCCAGGTCACAGATGAGGAAATGGAGGGCTATTTGAAGCGTTCGTATCATCACCTTATATGCTAATCTGTTGCTGTAGCTTCCTGCCCTTGAGAACAGGAGCCGTATCTGATTTATTTTCGGATCTCCAAGGCTTAGCATAGACCCTGATAAGAAGTAGTTGCTACATAGAACAGAGCAGAATAGAACAGAACATCTCACCAGGCCAACTGGCCCAGCAAAAGCAGATGTCTCAGCCTCCTGGCCTGAATTCTGCCCTTGTCCGGCCCAGGGCTGGCCTTAGGGGTAAACTCAGAACTGGGGTCCGTATGGGGTCATTTCTGGCTCTACTAAAGGCACCCTCCCACAATAGAAAGCACCTTTCCTATCATCTCTAGCAAGCTTCACAGCTATCTCTTTAACTGGATGAACACCTTCATTCCATGGGTAAAAGTAAAGATGTAAAAGAAAATATAACCATTTTCCCCCTTTCTCTGCTTGGTATTTCCCAATTTTACCCACTGTTGAATTTGTTGATTTGGAGACTGACCCTTCCCTTTATCCATTTATTCCAGAATCCATAGTGCTCTGGGTTTGTTTTAAAGCCACGAAGAAAGCAGGTATCTTTGAAAGGTGTGTGTATAAACACTACCCGGAAGCCAGTGTACGGAAAGCGCTTTATTATTTTATATGGTGCAGGAAGAGCCAGCGGGGCGAATCACGAGGGTTTGTTTTACATGTGGTGCTTCTTAATCAGTCAGAAGCACCATAGAAGCAGGAGGTTTTTACAATAAACTTAAAAAGAGTGGAAGTGTAATGTACATACAGAGAAGCCACAGACAGAGTACAGCCTGATGTCTTGTACGAAGTAAGCACGTCTGGATCACCGGCCCCCAGGTCAAGAGATGGAGTATTACCACAGCTCCTCCCCCCAGGCACCCACCGCCGAGCGCTAAGGTCATCGCTATGCTGACTTCTAACACCATAGGTTCGCTTTGCCTGGTTTGCACGTCATGTAAATGGAACCGTGCAGTATATGCGTTCCTTTGAATCTGGCTTCTTTTGTTTAACATTATGCTGGTGGGATTCAGCAGCTATGCACAGCTGTTGTTAATCCATTTCCATTACTGTAAGAATCCCTTTTACAGATATATTACGATGTATGCATCCACCATTCTCCTGTCGATGGACATTTGAGGCTATTGGAAAGAGCGCTGCTGTAGATGTCCTAGTACACATCATTGGTGGCAGTCCGTACACATTCCCGTTGGGTCTATGCCCAGGAGCGGGTTTCTGGGTAGGAGGGTATGCCCGGCCTTAGTGGATACTGCCAAAGAGTTTTCCAAAGTGGTTGTGCTATTTTACATTCCCACCAGCAGTGGATGAGCGTTTCAGTTACTACAGATTCTCCCCAACACTTGGCATGAACGGTCTTTTTCATTTTAGCCATTCTGGTAGGTGTGCATTGATTTCTGGCTGTGCTTTAAATTTGTCTGATGACTTGTGAGGTTGGGCATTTTTTGTGTATTTCTTGGCCATTTGTATTTCTTTTTTGGTGAAGTCCCTGCTCTTTTCTTTCTTTAATTAACTTGACTGTGTTACTTTACTGTGGTAACATATACATAACATCAAGTTTGTCACTGCTAAGGGTACAGTTCAGTGGTATTAGTATATTCATATTACGCTGTAACCATCACCACCATCCACTTCCAGCTGTTTGTCTCTTATGCCCTTTTTTCAATTGGGTTATCAGCCTTTTTCTTATTAATTTGTAGGAATCCTTTACATATCCTGGATACCAGTCCTTCGTCTGTTTTATATATATTATGAATATACTTCTTCCTCTGAATTACCTTTTCACTCTCTTATGGATGAAAAGAATTCCTAATTTTACAATTGGAAAGCTTCTGCACAGCAAAAGAAATGATCAACCAATGAAAAGGCAACCTATGGAATGGGAGAAATATCCGCAAAACACGCATCTGATAAGGGACTAATATCCAAAATATATAAGGAGGACTTCCCTGGTGGCACAGGGGTTAAGAATCTGCCTGCCAATGCAGGGGACACGGGTTCGAGCCCTGGTCCAGGAAGATCCCACATGCTCGGGAGCAACTAAGCCCGTGCGCCACAACTACTGAACCTGCGCTCTAGACCCCACGAGCCACAACTACTGAGCCTGTGTGCCACAGCTACCGAAGCCCGTGGGCCTAGAGCCTGTGCTCCGCAACAAGAGAAGCCACTGCAGAGAGAAGCCCACACACTGCAACACAGTAGCCCCCACTCACCACAACCAGAGAAAGCCTGCAAATAGCAATGAAGACCCAACACAGCCAAAAATAAATTAAAAAAATATATATATAAGGAACTCATGCAACTCAACAGCAGAAGAATAATTCATTTAAAAAATGGGCAGAGAATCTGAATAGACCTTTTTTTTCAAAGAAAACATACAGATTCCAACAGGTACAGGGGAAAGGGTGCTCAACATCACTCATTGTCAGGAAATGCAAATTAAAACCACAATGAACTATCACCTCACACCTGTTAGAATGGCTATTATCAAAAGACAAGAGATAACAAGTGCTGGAGAGGGTGTGGAGAAAAGGGAACCCTCCTGCACTGCTGGTGGGAATGTAAATTGGTACAGCCACTATGGAGAACAGTATGGAGGTTCCTCAAAAAATTTAAATAGAACTACCATATCATCTAGCAATTCTACTTCTCAGTATTTATCTTAAGGAAATAAAAACACTAACTGAAAAAGATATCTGCACCCCCATGTTCATTGCAGCATTATTTACAATAGCCAAGGCATGGAAACAACCTAAGTGTCCATCAGTGAATTAATGTGTAAAGAAGATGTCATAAACAAACAAACATACAATGGAATATCATTCAGTCATAAAAAAGAAGGAAACCCTGCCATTTGTAACAACATGGATGGACCCTGCGGGCATGCTAAGTGAAATATGTCAGACAGAGAAAGACAAATACTGCATGATCTCTCTTATACGTGGAATCTAAAAAAAAAACAAAACAGCAAAGCCAAGTTCATAGCTACAAGGAACAGATTGGTGGTTGCTAGAGGTGAGGGAGGTGGCTAGTGTGTGGGGAGGAGAAAGGGGTAAAGAGATTCAAAAGGTGCATGTTTCCAGTATAAAATAAATAACTCCTGGGGATGTAATGTGTAGCATGGTGACTATAGTTAACAATACTGTATTGCATATATGAAAGTTGCTAAGAGACTAGATCTTTAAAATTCTCATCACAAGAAAAAAAATGTAACTGTGGTGACGGATGTTAACGTGGTGATCATTTCATAACATATGCATATATCAAATCACTACGTTGTGTACCATGAGCTTATACAATGTTATATCTCAATCATATCTCAATCAAACTGGGGGAAAAAAGAAATTTTTATTGACCTTTTCCTTTTGGGTTAGTCTTTTTTGTGTCCTGTCAAACAAATCCTTACCTGTCTCCTGAGGAGTTTTTAAAATCTGCACATGCCTATTAAGCCCTACTTTGTTTCTTTCTTTTCTTTTCTAAGTGAAAGCAGGTTTATTGAGAGAGATACCCATTCCATAGGCAGAATGCTGTCCGTCTAAGAAGGTGACAGCCGTCAAACCCTACTTTTCTGATGCTTTTTTTTTTCCTCCTTGGGTTTCCCAGTGTGGACCAGGAAACCTGCTTGACATCTTCTAAAAGAGCTGTAACGCTCTGATGCTTATTTGTGTCAGAAGCGAACTAGGCCTTTCACAGATGTAATTTCTTATTTTGCGGGAAAACACTATGTTCCTCATCATTAGCCCAAACCCGGGCACGAACCATATGCTGGACCATTTCCACGGCCACCACACGTCCGGACAGCCTTCCTGCATTGGAGGGGATGGGCCTGGGTAGAGCAGGGAGAGAGCCAGGCGGCACCCGTTCCCGGCCCCACCTGCATCCTGCAAGCGTGGGGCGCCGGTGGGAACAGGCATGATGTCCTCGGGACAGAGCCAAGCCAGAGACATCCTTGTGCAAACAGACTGAGGGTGGAGAAGAATCTGTTTACGCTGACCTGGAGCTCCAGGGGCCGCGTGGACTGGGAAAGGGGTGAAACCGCGGGTGATGAGTCAAACCCATTTCACCTGCCGCCGTTGCTAATCAAGGTCGCTTGAAGACTTGCATGTTCTCCACGCAGCACGTAGCCTAAAAAAAAAAAGATGTTGGCCTGAGTTGTTTTCCAGAATCTTGGAGTCACCTGTGTCTAGTTTGAGCTCAGCTGGTTAAGGCTGGATGGGACCACCGGCCCTCCAGGTGGGCATGCGCGAGTGTCCGCTCGAGGACCTCTTGAACGTGCAGAGGCCTGTAGCTTAGTTACGCCTGCGCAGAACCTCGGTGCCGCAGCTTTTTCCAATCACCTTTCCCCACGCTCTCCGCCCTCTACCGCCCGGGCTTCTTTATTCCGCATCCCATAAATACCCCAGCCGCTAGCCTTTCGGGAGGCGCGTTTGAGGTTTGTCCTGCCGTCTCGTCGCTCGGCTGCTGTATGAGTGAACCCTCGCTTTGCTGCAGGCCTCGGCGCCTCAGCGTCTGGGCTTGCTGCGCCTCGGGCCAGACGGACTTGGTGCAGTAAGAGGGGCGGATGGAGGGAAGATCCGGCAAGCGGAGGGGCAGAGCCGACAGGATTGAAGCTCCGGGGGAGAAGGGAGTGGACGTCGTGTTGAACAGCTAAGTGATGCAGGAGCGAGAGGCAGGTTGCAGCGGCCGGCTCCCAGCGTCCTTTTGCTGCGGTTGTTTGGGTGCCAGGACCAGCCAGGAGCCCCACGCAGCCGGGAGCCTGCCGGGAAAGGAGGGGAGGGTTGCCGCCACGTGGGCAGAGGCTGGTCGGGCTGGCCTGCAGGTAGGGCTGTTCTGGGGGAGACTCCCGGGAGGTGGCCGTGCACCAGCCTTTCATCTGCATCTGTCTCTTGTTTCTCTCGCTCTCCGGGAACTGAGAATTTTAAACGCGCTACGCAAGGCCCAACCTACAAAAAGAAAGTACGTATTTGCCCGCTGGGCTCGGAACTGGTATGATACGTGGTTGCAGATCTTATTTGTGATAAAAAGCGCATCGGTGGCTTCTGGGGGAGAGGTAGGGTGGGGAGGGGCAGGAGGGTGGGTTACGAGGAGGCTCGAGGAAACTTTGCGGTGATGGAGACGGTCACACTTGATTAAGGTGATGATGTCCCCGGCGTACATGCTAGGGGAAATATGTCAGAGAAAGACGAATACTGTATGATCTCACTTATTTGTGGAATCTAAAAGAAAAACAACAAACCAAAGCTGGTGTGAAAATGTATCAAGTCGTACACTTAAAATGTGCTGTTTATTGCGTGTCAATTACCCCTTGAAGCTGTTAAACCTCCTAACACAGGTGTAGGCAGTTTGCAATGAGGTGGTTCAAGTTACACTTCAGTCACTTGGGTACACGCTTTTCTCCCCAAACCTGCTCCCTTACAGGAGCTGTAGGTTCTTCCAAGTGTCCTGGTCACAAGAGACCAACCCCTAGAGGCTGATTCAGGAGCTTCAGCGTGATTGCCGACACCGCTTTTATGTGTTAGGATTCCAGGAAGGTCCAAGCCAAGGAGAGGCCTTGCCGGACGTACATGGTAGGAAAGACACAATCCCGCGTCTCCCGCGCACCTACAGCTACTACGCACGCAGTCGCCGGAGCCTGTGGCTTGAACTTTAAAATCTGCAGGGCCCACGACCAGCATTTCCGTCCTCCTCACAGGTAATGGGATGGTCTTTCCTCCTTCCTGGGAAAATTGGAAATTGAGAGGTGGGGGATGGGAGTGAAAACCCTCTGGAACGAAGCACACCTGGGTTCCTGGGCAGCTGAGGGCTGGTGCTGCTGTGATAGACACACACTTTGACTGAATAAGAATTACAGGTCATTTCTTCTCTCCAAACTGTGTTTATGTGATAGTTTCTCACTCCAGGATGTTGTGAACTCCAGAGTAATAAAGCTTTCTGGTAACAAAGGAAGTAAGTGGGAACTCGCAACTAACAGACTGCTCCTAACAAAAATTTACAGCAAAGTGTAAATCAATGGACTTTTTTTCATTTTACCCAAATTGTGTGGGTCTAGGAGAGTGCTTGGGAGGGTCCTTGATGGGCTGACCTGCTGCCATGGGGGGTTTGCCCCAGTCTATTTGAGCTGTGCTCTCAATCTTTCTCTGGATTAACAGTTGCTACCAGGCAGCCGGCCCAGGTCTTTGGCAAAGGATCAGAGGCAGGCAGACGGGTCTCCATGTCGGGATCAGATCCTCATCAGCGCAGCCCTCAACCGTCTGAGCTTCAACCCCAGAGCAAAAGGAGGGAGAATGCTGAGCCCCCAAGCAAGACGCTAGAAAGGTCCCCCCCCAGCCCCAAACACCTAGCCGTGGACTCCAGGTGACCAAGGGCCTGAGGTGTGAACTGTCTGCTTCACAGTGAAATCTGAAAAGGTCATGTCGTATGCCAGTGGCCCCTGCCCCAACATGAGGATGTCTAGCCTGGCAAACTGGAGGCCGTTCTAAGGAAGGACCCCCTGGAGCCGTGAGTAGGAACAAGGCTGGTACTTGTATCTCTGAGGGCGTGTGTTTCCAAATATTCAGGCAGGTGCCCTTTGGAAATCTGGGTGACGTTTCTCAAGATGGGGACAAAAGGGGCGTTCCACCAACAGGTGTATTTTATAAGAACGAGTTATATAAACATTCCTGTAAAATTGAAACCACTTAACGCTAATTTATTTGAGAAGTAAGTTTCTCAGTGGCACCTTCTAGAAATAACAAGTGATAGCAAAACCAAGTTTGTATGTTTTGTGCTTTTGTTTTGGGTTTTTTTGGCTGTACTGCGTGGCATGTGGGATCTTAGTTCCCTGCCCAGGGATTGAATCAAAGCCCTTGGTAGTGAAAGCATGGCGTCCTAACCCCTGGAGCGCCGGGGAATTCCCTTGTGCATTTGTAACTATCCCTCACCCCCCAAATCGACTTGGTTCTTGGTTTGGGTAATGGGAGTGAGATGCCAGGCTGGAGTCAGGAGGGAGGGTGCATATTCCAAATGAGCTTGGTTCCTGAGTTTAAGATGGTGAGTAGCAGAAGTTTATGTAACAAAAGATCTAAAAACTGACTTTGGCTCGTGAGCTCTTGAGAGCAAGGACACCTGTAACGGCATACGTGTAACACATGTACAAACGCTTCTAAAATTCAAGAGGCAACGTCACGTTCACATCTGTTTCCAGGCAAAATCAAGTCTAGTTCTCAGCTGCTTGTTTGCAGAGGGCGTGAAGTGCAGGTGCTCCCGGCTCCTTCCCCAGCTACATGCACCTGGCCCCTGGGGTGTGCGGAGCCCAGGGGACAGTGCGGGGCAGAGGACCCTGGGGTGTCTGGAGCCCAGGGGACAGTGCGGGGCAGAGCTACGCTCCTGGGTGTGATTTGGTTACTGTCAAATACCTGCTCCAACCCTTACGAGGGGGTGACCTTAGGGAAATCACGTAACCTCCCTAAGTCTGTTTTCTCACCTAAAAACTGGAATAGGTTATGATTCTAACATAGAGATGGCTGAATGATTCCTACTCTAAGTAGTAAACACTCATTGTATGAATATACACCATGTCACTGATGACACATTGAGTTGCACCGATGTCCGTTGTACGGGCATAAAACCATCTATGTATCCAGTTCCTTATAAAGTGATGTGTGGTTTTTTGGGTTTTTCTTTCTTCTTTGTTTTTTGGGGTTTTTTTGGCCGTGCAGCATGGCTTGCGGGATCTTAATTCCCCGACCAGGGATCACACCTGTGCCCCCTGCAGTGGAAGCACTGAGTCCTGGCTACTGGACCGCCTGGGAATTCCCCAAAGAGATGTTTAAATGCAGAGAATAAACAGCGAGGGCCTCTCTCCTCACTGGCTCCGGTGGTAAATGCTCCTCAGGTCCCTGGTTCGTGGGTGGCTCTTCAGGGCCACCACAGCTCTGCAGCAGGCTTCCCCAGAGTGAGCAGGGAGAGGCAGAGAGCAAGTCCCAGTATCTCACAGTCCGATCTCGGGAGTGACAACCTGTTACTTCTGCTGTTTTCCACTTGTCTTAAAAAGTTGCTGGGTCCAGTCCCCACGGAAGAGGAGGGTGCGAGTCCCCAGAGGTGAGATCAGTGGGAGGAAATTTAGAAGTCTCCGTACTCACACTTGGAAACTCAAAAATAAAACACAAAACCAGTTACATGACTGAATATCCCACCTCCGTTGAAGACGCAGGAAGGTCAGGTGCTATCAGTTGCGGAGATGTGCCAACATCTCCCTTGATGGTTTTGCACTTGTCTGTTTTCTGGAGTAGCAACGTCAGTTTTTGCTTTATATGTTGAGGATAGGTGAGTAGGTACACATTTGGAATTGTTTTGTCTTTTAGTAGAACTCAGTCAGCTGTCATTCTGAAGTAAAGCTTTTTTTCTAACATTTTTTTTTGTGTGTGTGTGCGGCATGTGGGATCTTCCCGGACCGGGGCACGAACCCGTGTCCCCTGCATCGGCAGGTAGACTCAATCACGGCACCACCAGGGAAGCCCCTAATATGCTTTTATAACATATATTTTGGTGTTAATGCGGCTATACCAGTTGTTTTGGGGTTTTTTGGTTAGTATTTACACAGTATATATTTTCCACTTCACCTTCAACTCTTCAGTTGTAGATGTTTGTAAAGAGCATATACGTATATCTAGACTTCTTCACACAAGCATTTAGTCTCCCTTCACTTAACATATTAATACTTTGAGCTAAAAGCCACATCAACTATGTTTATTATTTGTCCATTTTCATTCCTTATTTTGGATCAATTAAATATTTTCCCACTTTTTCCCTATGTTGAGAGGATGTGTACATTTTAAAAAATGGAGAGGGCTTCCCTGGTGGTGCAGTGGTTGAGAGTCCGCCTGCCGCTGCAGGGGACACGGGTTCGTGCCCCGGTCCGGGAGGATCCCACATGCCGTGGAGCGTCTGGGCCCGTGAGCCATGGCCGCTGAGTCTGCGCGTCCAGAGCCTGGGCTCCGCAATGGGAGAGGCCACAAGGGTGAGAGGCCCGTGTACCGCAAAAAATAAATAAATAAAAATAAAATAAAAAACGGAGAATCCAAATACCATAAAATTAACTTTTAAAGTGTAATATTCAATGGTTTTTAGTATATTCATAAGGTTGTGCAAAAATCTCTAATTTCAGAACGTTTTCACTCCCCGGTTAAAACCCTGTGCTTGCTAGCAGTCACCCCTCTTGCTCTCGCCCCCCTCGGTCCCTGGCAACTACCAATCTCCTTTCTGTTTCTATGGACTTGTCTATTTGGGCATCTCATCTAAATGGAGCCATGCAACATGTGGCCTCTGTGTCTGCTTTTTCCACTTAGCATGATGTTTTTGAGGCTCAGCCACATTGTGGCGTGTATCAATACTTCATTCCTTTTTATTGCCAACTAGCTTTCTATTACTTGGCTATACCGTATTCTGTTTATCCATTCATCCGTTAATGGACATCTCAGTTGTTTCTACTTTTTGACTGTAATGAATAATGGTGCTAAAAACATTTGTGTACAAGTATTTGAGTATTTGTTTTCAGTTTTCTTGGTTATATAATTGGGAATGGAATTGTAGAATTATATAGTAACTCTGTGTTTAACTTTTCTTGTGGAACTATCAAGCTATTTTTCCACAGTGGCTGTACCAATTTATATTCCTGCTAGTAGTATAGGTTTCCAGCTTTTCCACATTTTCATCAATGTTGGGTGTTTTCCATTTTTTCCATTATAGCAATCCTACTATATTGAAGTGGTATGTGATTATGGTGTTTTTTGTTTTTTTTTTTTTGCAGTACGCGGGCCTCTCACTGCTGTGGCCTCTCCCGTTGCGGAGCACAGGCTCTGGACGCGCAGGCTCAGCGGCCATGGCTCACGGGCCCAGCCGCTCTGCGGCATGTGGGATCTTCCCGGACCGGGGCACGAACCCGCGTCCCCTGCATCGGCAGGCGGACTCTCAACCACTGCGCCACCAGGGAAGCCCTTTTTTTTTTTTTTTATGGTGTTTTTAAAAATGTTTATTTATTTGGCTGTGCTGGGTCTTTAGTTGCAGCATGCAGGATCTAGTTCCCTGACCAGGGATCAAACTTGGGCCCCCTGCGTTGGGAGCATGGAGTCTTAACTGCTGGACCACCAGGGAAGTGTTATTTGAAGTACAAAGTTAAAAAAAAATTTTTTTTGATGAAGTCCAACTTATTTTTTTCCTTGGTTATGCTTTTAGTGTCATACCTAAAAAAATTATTGCCTAATCCAAGATCATGAGAAGTTATACCTATGTCTTCTGAAAGTTTTATATTTGTAGGTCTAGATTTAGTTTTGTTTTTAATCCATTTTGAGTTTTGTTCATGGTGAGTCCAACTTGATACTTTTGCACGTAGATATCCAGTTGTCCCAGAATCATTTATGAAAAAGACTCTTCTATCCCCACTGAGTGATCTTGGCATCCTTGTTGAAAAATCAGTTGATTATAGATGTAAGGATTTACTTCTGGACTCTCAGTTTCATTCCATTGATCCATATGTCTTTCCTTATGCCAGTACCACACTGTCTTGATTGCTGTAGCCCTGCAGTAAGTTTTGAAATTGGGAAGTGTGAGACCTCCAACTTTGACTTCACTTTCAAGATTGAATTGGCTATCCTGGATCCCTTGCATTTTCATATGAATTTTAGGACTAGCTCATCCATTTCTGCAAAAAAGGCAGTTGGAATTTTGATAGGGATTTCACTGAATCTGTAGACAAACTTAGTTTTGCCAGGTTGCCAGTGTTAAGTCTCTCAATCCATATGAACGTCTATTTATTTAGGTTGCCTTTAATTCTTTCAGCAGTGTTCTGTAGTTTCCAGTGCACAGGTCTTGCACTTCTTTGGTTAATTTATTCCTAGTAATTTTATTTTTTTGATTCTTTTGTAGATGGAATTGCTTTCTTAGTTTCATCTTCAGCCTGTTTATTGCTAGCGTATACAACAGCTAGCGATACAATTGACTTTTGTATATTGGTCTTGTATCCTGCAACCTTGTCTACTCTCTGGGCAACTTGCAGATGTAGAACACAGCATTAACTATAAGTTGGGGTTGCTGTACATCACATCCCCATGACTTATTTATTTTATAACTGAAATTTATACCTCTTGATCCCCTTCATTTCACCCACTCCTCCCACCCCGATCTCTGGCAACCACCCATCTGTTTTCTGTATCTATGAGCTTGGTAGGTTTGTTTTATTTTGAATTTCACATGTAAGTGAGATCATACAGTGTTCATCTTTCTCTGACTCATCTCACTTAGCATAATTCCCTTGAGGTTTATCCATATTGTCACAAATGGCAAGATCTCATTGTTTTTTCTGACTGAGTAATATTCCATTTTTCTTGTGTAATTGTCCTGGCTAGAACCTTTAATAAAATGTTGTATAGAAGTGGCAAGAGCAAACATCTTTCTCTTATTCCTGATTTTCGGGTGAAAGCTTTCACACTGTTAAGTATGATGTTAGCTATGGGTTGTTCATAGATGCCCTTTATCAAGTTAAGGCTATCCCTTCTATCCCTGTTTTTTTTATTTTTTAATTTTATTTTTTGGCTGCGTTGGGTCTTTGTTGCTGCATGCGGGCTTTCTCTAGCTGCAGCGAGCAGGGGGCTACTCTTCGTTGTGGTGCACGGGCTTCTTATTGTGGTGGCTTGTCTTGTTTCGGAGTACAGGTTCTAAGTGCGTGGGCTTCAGTAGTTGTGGTATGCGGGCTCATTAGTTGTGGCTCACGGGCTCTAGAGCGCAGCAGGCTCAGTAGTTGTGGCGCACAGACTTAGTTGCTCCACGGCATGTGGGATCTTCCTGGGCCAGGGCTTGAACCCATGTCCCCTGCATTGGCAGGAGAATTCTTAACCACTGAGGCACCAGGGAAGTCCCTATCCCTGTTTGTTGAGTGCTTTTATTATGGGGACTGTCAGATTTTTCAAGTGCTTTTTCTGCATTTGAGATGATCATGTAGTTCTATCCTTCATCTTATCAATATTGTATATTGATTTTTGTGTGAGTGTGTGTGTTTAAGCTTGCATTCATGAAATAAATCACCCTTGGTCACGGTGTGTGATTTTTATATGGTGCCGGATAATTTTGTAGAGAATTTTTGCTCTTATATTAATGTTGATCTATAGTTTCCTTCTCTTGTGATGTCTTTGTGTGATTTTGGTATTAGGGTAATATTGGGCTCATAGAATAAGTTAAAAAGTGCTCTATTTCTTGGAAGCATTTACAAAGGAACTGATTCCTCCTTTTTCTTTAATTTTATTTTTTATACAGCAGGTTCTTATTAATCTATTTCATACATATTAGACTATACATGTCAATCCCAATCTCCTAATTCATCCCACCACCATCACCCCACACCCCACTTTCCCCCCTTGGTGTCCATACGTTTGTTCTGTACATCTGTGTATCTACTTCTGCCTTGCAAACCGGTTCATCTGTACCATTTTTCTAGATTCCACATATATACGTTAATGTACGATACTTGTTTTTCTCTTTCTGACTGATTTCACTCTGACAGTCTCTAGGTCCATCCACGTCTCAGTAAATGATTCAATTTCGTTCCTTTTTATGGCTGAGTAATATTCTATTGTATATATGTATCAGAACTTCTTTATCCATTCGTCTGTCGATGGGCATTTAGGCTGCTTCCATGACCTGGCTATTGTAAATAGTGCTGCAACGAACATTGGGGTGCATGTGCCTTTTTGAATTACGGTTTTCTCTGGGTATATGCCCAGTAGTGGGATTGCTGGATCATAGGGTAAATTCTATTTTTAGTTTTTTAAGGAACCTCCATACTGTTCTCCATAGTGGCTGCATCAATTTACATTCCCACCAACGGTGCAAGAGGGTTCCCTTTTCTCCACACCCTCTCCAGCATTTATTGTTTCTAGATTTTTTAATGATGGCCATTCTGACCTGTGTGAGATGATATCTCATTGTAGTTTTGATTTGCATTTCTCTAATGATTAGTGATGTTGAGTAGCTTTTCATGTGCTTCTTGGCCATCTGTATGTCTTCTTTGGAGAGACGTCTGTTTAGGTCTTCTGCCCATTTTTGGATTGGGTTGTTTTTTTAATATTGAGCTGCATGAGCTTCCTTGTATATTTTGGAGATTAATCCTTTGTCCGTTGATTTGTTTGCAAATATTTTCTCCCGTTCTGAGGGTTGTCTTTTCGTCTTGTTTATGGTTTCCTTTGCTGTGCAAAAGCTTTAAAGTTTCATTAGGTCCCATTTATTTATTTTTGTTTTTATTTCCATTACTCTAGGAGGTGGATCAAAAACGATCTTGCTGTGATTTACGTCAAAGAGTGTTCTTCCTATGTTTTCCTCTAAGAGTTTTATAGTGTCTGGTCTTACATTTGGGTCCCGAATCCATTTTGAGTTTATTTTTGTGTATGGTGTTAAGGAGTATTCTAATTTTTTTTAGTTTTTTACTTATTTTTTTGTGGTACATGGGCTTCTCACTGTTGTGGCCTCCTCTCCTGTTGTGGAGCGCAGGCTCTGGACGCGCAGGCTCAGTGGCCATGGCTCACGGGCCCAGTTGCTCTGCGGCATGTGGGATCCCCCCGGACCGGGGGCATGAACCCGTGTCCCCTGCATTGGCAGGCAGGCTCTCAACCACTGCGCCACCAGGGAAGCCCAGGGAGTATTCTAATTTCATTCTTTTACATGTAGCTGTCCAGTTTTTCCAGCAACACTTATTGAAGAGACTGTCTTTTCTCCATTGTATATCTTTGCCTCCTTTGTCATAGATTAGTTGACCATAGGTGCATGGGTTTATCTCTGGGCTTTCTATCTTGTTCCATTGATCTATGTTTCTGTTTTTGTGCCAGTACCATATTGTCTTGATTACTGTAGCTTTGTAGTATAGTCGGAAGTCAGGGAGTCTGATTCCTCCAGCTCCGTTTTTTTCCCTCAAGATTGCTTTGACTATTCGGGGTCTTTTGTGTCTCCATACAAATTTTAAGATGATTTGTTCTAGTTCTGTAAAAAATGCCATTGATAATTTGATAGGAATTGCATTGAATCTGTAGATTGCTTTGGGTAGTATAGTCATTTTCACAGTATTGATTCTTCCAATCCAAGAACATGGTATATCACTCTATCTGTTGGTATCATCTTTAATTTCTTTCATCAGTGTCTTATAGTTTTCTGTATACAGGTCTTTTGTTTCCCTAGGTAGGTTTATTCCTAGGTATTTTATTTCTTGTTGCAACGGTAAATGGGAGTGTTTCCATAATTTCTCTTTCAGATTTTTCATCATTAGTGTCATTAGTGTATAGGAATGCAAGAGACTTCTGTGCATTAATTTTGTATCCTGCTACTTTACCAGATTCATTGATTGGCTCTAGTAGTTTTCTGGTGGCATTTTTAGGATTCTCTATGTATAGTATCATGTCATCTGCAAACAGTGACAGTTTTACTTATTCTTCTCCAATTTGTATTCCTTTTATTTCTTCTCTGATTTCTGTGGCTAGGACTTCCAAAACTATGTTGAATAATAGTGGTGAGAGTGGACATCCTTGTCTTGTTCCTAATCTTAGAGGAAATGCTTTCAGTTTTTCACCATTGAGAATGATGTTTGCTGTGGTTTTGTCATATATGGCCTTTATTATGTTGAGGTAGGTTCCCTCTATGCCCACTTTCTGGAGAGTTTTTTTCATAAATGGGTGTTGAATTTTGTCAAAAGCTTTTTCTGCATCTATTGAGATGATCATATGGTTTTTATTCTTCAATTTGTTAATATGGTGTATCACATTGATTGGTTTGCATATGTTGAAGAATCCTTGCATCCCTGGGATAAATCCCACTTGATCGTGGTGTATGATCCTTTTAATGTGTTGTTGGATTCTGTCTGCTAGTATTTTGTTGAGGATTTTTGCATCTACATTCATCAGTGATATTGGTCTGTAATTTTCTTTTTTTGTACTATCTTTGATTTTGGTATCAGGGTGATGGTGGCCTTGTAGAACGAGCTTGGGAGTGTTCCTTCCTCTGCAATTTTTGGGAAGAGTTTGAGAAGGATGGGTGTTAGCTCTTCTCTGAATGTTGGATAGAATTCCCCTGTGAAGCCATCTGGTCCTGGACTTTTGTTTGTTGGAAGATTTTTAATCACAGTTTCAATTTCATTACTTGTGACTGGTCTGTTCATATTTTCTGCTTCTTCCTGGTTCAGTCCTAGAAGGTTATACCTTTCTAAGAATTAGTCCATTTCTTCTAGGTTGTCCATTTTATTGGCATAGAGTTGCTTGTAGCAGTCTCTTAGGATGCTTTGTATTTCTGTGGTGTCTGTTGTAGCTTCTCTTTTTTCATTTCTAATTTTATTGATTTGAGTCCTTTTTCTTGATGAGTCTGGCTAATGGTTTATCAATTTTGTTTATCTTAAAGAACCAGCTTTTAGTTTTATTGATCTTTGCTTTGTTTACTTTGTTTCTCTTTCATTTATTTCTGCTCTGATCTTTATGATTTCTTTCCTTCTGCTAACTTTGGGTTTTGTTTATTCTTCTTTCTCTAGTTCCTTTAGGTGTAAGGTTAGATTGTTTACTTGAGATTTTTCTTGTTTCTTGAGGTAGGCTTATATAGCTATAAACTTCCCTCTTAGAACTGCTTTTGCTGCATCCCATAGGTTTTGGATTGTCATGTTTTCATTGTCATTTGTCTCTAGGTATTTTTTTATTTCCTCTTGGATTTCTTCAGTTATCGCTTGGTTATTTAGTAACATATTGTTTAGCCTCCATGTGTTTGTGTTTTTCACATTTTTTTCCCTGTAATTCATTTCTAATCTCATAGTGTTGTGGTCAGAAAAGATGCTTGATATTATTTCAATTTTCTTAAATTTACTGAGGCTTGATTTGTGACCCAAGATGTGATCTCTCCTGGAGAATGTTCTGTGCGCACTTGAGAAGAAAGTGTAATCTGCTGTTTTTGGATGGAATGTCCTATCAATATCACTTAAATCTATCTGGTCTGTTGTGTTATTTAAAGCTTCTGTTTCCTTATTTATTTTCATTTTGGATGATCTGTCCATTGGTGTAAGTGAGGTGTTAAAGTCCCCCACTATTATTGTGTTACTGTCGATTTCCTCTTTTATAGCTGTTAGCAGTTGCCTATGTATTGAGGTGCTCCTATGTTGGGTGCATATATATTTATAATTGTTATATCTTCTTCTTGGATTGATCCCTTGATCATTATGTAGTGTCCTTCCTTGTCTCTTGTAACATTCTTTATTTGAAAGTCTATTTTATCTGATACGAGTATAGCTACTCCAGCTTTCTTTTGATTTCCATTTGCATGGAATATCTTTTTCCATCCCCTTACTTTCAGTCTGTATGTGTCCCTAGGTCTGAAGTGGGTCTCTTGTAGACAGCATATAGATGGGTCTTGTTTCTGTATCCATTCAGCAAGCCTGTGTCTTTTGGTTGGAGCATTTAATGCATTCACATTTAAGGTAATTATTGATATGTATGTTCCTATGGCCATTTTCTTAATTGTTTTGGGTTTGTTTTTGTAGGTCCTTTTCTTCTCTTGTGTTTCCCACTTAGAGAAGTTCCTTTAGCATTTGTTGTAAAGCTGGTTTGGTGGTGCTGAATTCTCTTAGCTTTTGCTTGTCTGTAAAGCTTTTGTTTTCTCCATCGAATCTAAATGAGATCCTTGCTGGGTAGAGTAATCTTGGTTGTAGTTTCTTCCCTTTCATCACTTTAAGTATATCATGCCACTCCCTTCTGGCTTGTAGAGTTTCTGCTGAGAAATCAGCTGTTTAACCTTATGGGAGTTCCCTTGTATGTTGTCATTTTTCCCTTGCTGCTTTCAATAATTTTTCTTTGTCTTTAATTTTTGCCAGTTTGATTACTATGTGTCTCGGCGTATTTCTCCTTGGGTTTATCCTGCCTGGGACTCTCTGCGCTTCTTAGACCTGGGTGGCTATTTCCTTTCCCATGTTAGGGAAGTTTTCGACTATAATCTCTTCAAATGTTTTCTCGGGTTCTTTCTCTCTCTCTCTTCTCCTTCTGGGACCCCTATAATGCGAATGTTGTTGCATTTAATGTTGTCCTAGAGGTCTCTTAGTCTGTCTTCATTTCTTTTCATTCTTTTTACTTTAGTCTGTTCCGCAGCAGTGAATTCCACCATTCTGTCTTCCAGGTCACTTATCTGTTCTTCTGCCTCAGTTATTCTGCTGTTGATTCCTTCTAGTGTAGTTTCCATTTCAGTTATTGTATTGTTCATGTCTGTTTGTTCTTTAATTCTTCTAGGTCTTTGTTAAACATTTCTTGCATCTTCTCGATCTTTGCCTCCATTCTTTTTCTGAGGTCCTGGCTCATCTTCACTATCATTATTCTGAATTCTTCTTCTGGAAGGTTGCCTATCTCCACTTCATTTAGTTTTTCTGGGGTTTTATCTTTTTCCTTCATCTGGTACATAGGTCTCTGCCTTTTCATTTTGTTTGTCTTTCTGTGAATGTGGTACTGATTCCTCAAGTGTTTGATAGAATTCATGAGTGGAGCCATTTGGTCCAGGGCTTTTCTTTGTGGGAAGTTTTTGATTACCGACTCAGTCTCTTTACTTGTTATAGGTGTATTCAAGTTGTCTGTTGCTTGAGTCAGTTTCAGTAGTTTGTTTCTTTCTAGGGATTAGCCCGTCTCATGTCACTTATCTAGTTTGTTGGCATACAGCTCATAGTGCTGCCTTATGTTCTTTTTTTTTTTTTGTCTTCCCCAAAGGGGTTTTGTGTTATTTATGACTTGACTTATGTTCTTTTTACTTCTGTAAGTTTGGTAGTACTGTCCTCTCTCTCACTCCTGCTATTAGTAATTTGAGTATTTTTTCCTTAGTCTGATTTTTTCAAAGAACTAACATTTGGTTTCCTTGATTTTTCTCTACTATTTTTTTAGTCTCCATTTTACTTACTTCTCTACTCTTTTTTTCATTTCCTTCCTTCTGCTTCCTATGGGTTTAGTGTGCTCTTTTTTCTAGTTTCTTAAGGTGTAATGTTATTGACTTAATATCTGTTTACTTTTTAACATAGGTGTTTTGTTATATAATATGTTTTTCACTTTCATTTATCTCTGAATATTTTCTAAAGTTTATTCTTTGTTTAGGAATTTAATCTTTTAATGTCCTCATATTCTACTTTCTTAAATTTGTTATTGATATCTAATTTCATTCCATTGTGGTTGAAGGACATAGTTTGTATGACTTCAGTCCTTTTAAGTTCAGTTTTAGAATATGACATAAAATTTAGGGAAATAGGAATTAATGTTAAAACTCATTAGATCTTAGCCTTCGTTTAGTACAGGCATTTGTTAAAAAAAAAAAGTCACCTAATGACATAATATGGCTCTAAGATCATAAAGTCAACTTTTAGAAAATGTTAGTCTTTCAATCACAGCAAAAAGTAACTTTTAAACCAATGTTCAAATCATCCGCTGCCATTTTTACTAAGCAGATATTTGTCTGCATCTTCAGAGACACCATCATAATGTTCCCTGGAGGACAGGGAGTTTTCTGGAATGTTGTCAGTCCTTCCTCTGTTGCCAAGCAGTGAAGCTGTTTATTTTTTTTTATAGAGGGGTGATTTTTAAAAATTATTTTTTCTTGTGGCTGCGTTGAGTCTTTGTTTCTCTGTGTGGTCTTCCTCTAATTGTGACAAGGGGGGGCTACTCTTTGTCGTGGTGCATGGGCTTCTCATTGCGGTGGCTTCTCTTGTGGAGCACAGGCTCTAGGCACGTGGGCTTAGAAGTTGTGGCTCACGGGTTCTTGAGCGCAGGCTCAGTAGTTGTGGCGTGTGGGCTTAGTTGCTTCATGGCATGTGGGATCTTGCTGGACCAGGGCTCGAACCCATGTCCCCTGCATTGGCAGGCGGATTCTTAACCACTGTGCCACCAGGGAAGCCCCGAGGGGTGATATTTTATTTTCATTTTTAAATTGATGTATGGTTGATTTACAATGTATGTTTCATGTATACAACATAGTTATTCACAAATTTTAAAACTTTAAATAACTTCACTTATAGTTATTATAAAATATTGGCTATATTCCCTGCACTGTACAATATATCCTTGTAGTTTATTTTATACATAGTAGTTTGTGCCTCTTAATCCCTTACCCCTATCTTGCCCCTCTCCCCACTGGTAACCACTAGTTCTCTATGTGTGTGAGTTTCTTTCTTTTGTTATATTAACTAATTTGTTTTATTTTTTAGATTCCACATATAAGTGATATCCTATAGCATTTGTCTTTGTCTTATTTCACTAAGCATAATGACCTCCAAGTTGTTGCAAATGGCAAAATTTCATTTTTATGGCTGAGTAGTATTCCATTATATGCTGCTACCACATCTTCTTTATCCATTCATCTGTTGATGGACACTTAGGTTGCTTTCATATCTTGGCTATTATAAACAATACTGTGAACATTGAAGTGCACGTGTCTTTTCCAGTTAGTGTTTTCATTTTCTTCGGCTCTATACCCAGGAGTGGAATTGCTAGATCATATGGTTGTTCTATTTTTAGTTACTTGAGGAACCTCCATACTTTTTTCCGTGGTGGCTGTACCAATTTACATTCCCAGCAGCAGTGTACCAGGGTTCCCTTTTCTCCACATCTTCACCAACATTTGTTATTAGTCTTTTGTTATTTTTGGTTGTGCCATGCAGCATATGAGATCGTAGTTCCCTGACCAAGGATTGAACTGGTGCCTTCTGCAGTGGAAGTGTGGAGTCTTAACCACTGGACTGCCAGGGAAATCCCTTAATGGTCTTTTTGATGATGGCCATTCTGACAGGTGTGAGATGATATCTGATTATGGTTTTGATTTGCATTTTTCTGATTAACGATATTGAGCATCTTATGTGCCTGTTGGCCATCTGTATGTCTTCTTTGGAAAAATGTCTACTCAGGTCTTCTGCCCATGTTTTAAGTTGTTTTTATATATATATATATGTGTGTGTGTGTGTGGTACATGAGCCTCTCACTGTTGTGGCCTCTCCCATTGCGGAGCACAGGCTCCGGACGCGCAGGCTCAGTGGCCATGGCTCACGGGCCCAGCTGCTCCGCGGCATGTAGGGATCTTCCCGGACCGGGGCAGGAACCCGTGTCCCCTGCATCGGCAGGCGGACTCTCAACCACTGTGCCTCCAGGGAAGCCCTAAGTTGTTTATATTTTTGATGTTGAATTGTATGAACTTTTTATGTATTTTGGACATTAAATCCTTTATCGATCATATCATTTACAAATAATTTCTCTCATTCCTTTAGGTTGTCTTTTTATTTTGTCAGTGGTTGCCTTTGCTCTGCAGAAGCTTTTAAGTTTAATTAGGTCCCATTTGTTTACTTTTGCTTTTGTTTCCTTTGCCTTAGGAGACAGATCCAAAAAATATATTGCTATGATTTATGTCAGAGAGTGTTCTGCCTGTTTTCTTCTAAGAGCTTTATGGTTTGTGATCTTACATTTAGGTCTTCAATCCATTTTGAGTTTATTTTTGTATGTGGTGTTAGGAAATGTACTAATTTCATTCTTTGACGTGTAGCTGTCCAGTTTTCCCTGCACCAGTTATCGAAGAGACTGTCTTTTCTCCACTGTATATTGTCTCCTTTCTCATAGGTTAATTGACTGTAAGTGCGTGGGTTTATCTCTGGGCTCTCTGTTCTGTTCCATTGATCTAGGTGTCTGTTTCTGTGCCAGTACCATACTGTTTTGATTACTGCAGCACCGTATAGTCTTAAGTCTATACAATTCTAACAATTCTGTTCTTTCTCAAGATCATTCTGGCTATTCAGGGTCTCTTGCGTTTCTATACAAACTTTAAAATTATTTGTTCTAGTTCTGTGAAAAGTACCATTGGTATTTTGATAGGGATAGCGTTGAATATGTAGATTGCCTTGGGTAATATGGTCATTATAACAATATTAGTTCTTTAAATCCATGAATATGATGTATCTTTCCATACGTTTGTGTCATCTCCAATTTCTTTCATCAGTGTCTTATAGTTTTCTGAGTACAGGTCTTTAGCTTCCTTAGGTAGGTTTATTACTAGGTATTTAATTCTTTCCTGATGCAATTGTACATGGAATTGTTTCCTTAATTTCTCTTCCTGAGTGTGTATAGAAATTCAACAGATTTTTGTACATTAATTTTGTATTACAAATTTACTGAATTCATTGATGAGTGCTAGTAGTTTTCTGGTGGTGTCCTTAGGATTTTCTGTGTGTAGTATCATGTCATCTGCAAACAATGACAATTTAACTCCTTCCTTTCCAATTTGGATTCCTTTTACTTTTTTTTTCTTGTGTGAGTGCTGTGGCTAGGACTTCCAATACTGTGTTGAATAAAAGTGGCAAGAGTGGGCATCCTTGTCTTGTTCCTGATCTTAGAGAAATTGCTTTCAACTTTTCACCACTGAATATGTTAGCTGTGGGCTTATCATATATGGCCTTTATTATGTTGAGGTATGTTTCCTCTATACCCACTTTCTGGAGAGTTTTTATCATAAATGGATGTTGAATTGTATTAAGTGCTTTTTCTGCATCTATTAAGATGATCATATGGTTTTTATTCTTTAGTTTAATGTGGTGCATAACATTGATTAATTTGTGGATATTGAAAAATTCTTGCATCCCTGGGTTAAATCCCACTTGATCATGGTATTATCTTTTTTTTTTTGCGCGGTACGCGGGCCTCTCACTGTTGTGGCCTCTCCCGTTGCGGAGCACAGGCTCTGGACGCGCAGGCTCAGTGGCCATGGCTCATGGGCCCAGCTGCTCCGCGGCATGTGGGATCCTCGTGGACCGGGGCATGAACCCGTGTCCCCTGCATCGGCAGGCAGACTCTCAACCACTGTGCCACCAGGGAAGCCCGGTATGATCCTTTTAATGTAGTTGCATTTGGTTTGCTAATATTTTGTTTAGGATTTTTGCATGTATGTTAATCAGTGACATTGGCATGTAATTTTCTTTTTTTGTGGTATCTTTGTCTGGTTTTGGTATCAAGGTGATGCTGGACTCACAGAATGAGTTCATAAGTGTTCCTTCCTCTGCAATTGTTTTGGAATAGTGTGAGGAGGATGGGTGTTAAGTGTTTTTAAATGTGTGGAAGAATTCACCTGTGAGGCCATTTGGTCCTGGACTTTTGTTTGGGAGGCTTTTTAAAAGTTACTGATTCAATTTCATTACTGGTAAGTGGTCTGTTCTTATTTTCTGTTTCTTCCTGGTTCAGTCTTGGGAGGTTGTACATTTCTAGGAATTTGTCAGTTTCCTCAAGGTTTGTCCATTTTATTGGGATATAACTATATAGTATAGTATATACTATAGTTTGTAGTAGTCTCTTATCCTTTGTATTTAAGGGCAGCAGGACTGCCCTTTACGGTGTAGGTTTACGGTTTGGGTTGTAACTTCTCCTTTTTCATATCTGATCTTGATTTGGGCTCTCTCTTTTTTCTTAATGAGTCTGCCTAAAGGTTTGAATTTTCTTTTTAAAGAACTAGCTCTTAGTTTCACTGATCTATTGTTTTTTTCTCTACTTCATTTATTTTTGCTCTGATCTTTATGATTTCTTTCCTTCTGCTAACTTTGGGTTTTCTTTGTTCTTTTTCTAGTTCCTTTAGGTGTAAGGTTAGGTTGTTTGAGATTTCTCTTGTTTCCTGATGTAAGGTTGTATCACTGTGAACTTCCCTCTTAGAGCTGTGACCCATAGATCTTTGGATCACTTATTATTTTCATTTGCTAGTGGGCAGAAGGAGGGGCCCAGCTGGTCCCAGGACAGGTGCTGAGTCTGCCGGTTGAGGGGCTGTGGATGTCCTGTGGCTGGGTCTGCCTGCTGGTGGGTGGTCCTGAGGCTTGCTGGGGATTCTGGGGCCGGTACTTGGTCACTGATGGGTAGAGATGGGCTGAGATGGGCCTTGGGGTCTCAGGCCGCAGGGCCCTGGGTGTCTGTGGTGTAGTGCATGTGTGCTGGTGTGTGGGGCTGGGTCCTGGGCCCTCTGGAGGGGCAGGGCCATGTCCACGGATGGCTGTGGGCTCAGGGGGGTCTTAAGGCAGCTTGTGTGTGCACCCAGTTAGTCGCGTGGCCTGACACACCTCAGTCCTGGTGCCTACAGGCTGGTGGGGGAGGGAGGGGCTGGGTCCTGAGGCCAGTAAGCTGGAGGGAGATCCAAGTGTCACTTGCCGTCACCAGGGTCCTCGTGAGGTTTCGTGTGGTCCGTTAAAAGAGTGAAGTCTATTTCCCCCCACCCTCTGGGACTCTTGAGAGCCCTGCTGCCCTTCAAAGCCGAATGTTCTGGGGGCTTGTGTTCCTGGCACAGACTCGCAGACTGAGGAGTCTGATGTGGGGCTCAGACCCTGTAGCCTTTGGGAGAATCTCTGCAATTGTAGTGATTCTCACGTTTGTGGGTTGCTCACCTGGGTTATGGGACTCGGCTATGTTGCGACTCTGCCCTTCCTACCCATGTCACTCGTTCTTTGTATCTTTAGTTGTAGAAGGTATTTTCTGGTAGGTTCCGGGCTTTTTCATTGACGGTGGTTCTGCAAATAGTTTTGATTTTAGGCCTGCCTGTGAGAGGTGAGCTCAGGGTCTCTCTACTCCACTATCCTGGCTGACCTCCTTGAGGATGTTTATTTCTATGTGTTAGCATAGAGATCGCTTGGTGGACTGGTCCAGCTCCTCCAGATGCAGAATAGTTTGTAGACCATCAAAATTCTAGGGTGGTAGGTCCAGCCTCTGCTTGAAAAAGCCCTAAATCCTGAGCTGCCAAGCAGCCTCCACCCACCACTTCCATGCACAGGATTGTGGGCTCACAGGGTGCAGAACGGACTGGATTCTCCAGGCCACCCTCCTGCCCCTCCGCACTCCAGGCATAGAAGAGCCAAGCTACTTGTCCTGGGCCAAACACCCTAGATGCTTGAGTCTCAGCCCTGAGGTGCTGATTTAAATGGATTTGTGGGCATCCAGAGTTTTCCAGGCTCCCCAGATGATTCTAATATGCAACGAAGTCCGGCAACCACCGCTTTGCACTCTCCACGGCCAGTTTCAATCTCAGTTTGGTTTTGGTGAGTCAGGGTGCTGGGGGAGGAGCGGTGGCGTCTGGGGAGCATTGGCTGCTCCTGGGCCCAGACACTCACAGGCTCTGTAATGATGAGCAGGCCCTTGGCCCCTCTGAGCCTATTTCCTCACGTACAAAGCTGAACAAGTGGGCTTCCCTGGTGGCGCAGTGGTTGGGAATCCGCCTGCCAATGCAGGGGACACGGGTTCGAGCCCTGGTCCGGGAAGATCCCACAGGCTGCAGAGCAACTAAGCCCGTGTGCCACAACTACTGAGCCCATGTGTCACAACTACTGGAGCCTGAGAGGCCCACGCGCTGCAATGAAGACCCAATGCAGCCCAAAATAAATAAATTAAAAAAAAAAAGTAAACAGGTACATGCAATGTCGCAGAGTCACGATGTCACTCAAGTTCTGGGCTTTGCTCCAGGGCCTAAAGGCACTTGGAGGACTGTTTAATTTGCCTGGAGTCTCTCCCTTACCGTGGAGGGCAGGGCCCCCCCTGGCATGTTCTGGAGGTCACCAGAGCATCTAGGACAGGAAGGGCAGGGCTGGGGAAAGCCGGTTATGGAAGGGACAGAAAGGTCAGTGACACAGAGGCCGCCAGAGGGGCTGATCAGAGTTGGCTTTGGGGGAAGCAGAGGAGGACAGTGACAGACCCAGCAGACGAGCCCTATGCCCATTGTCCCTCTCTCGTGATGTGTCACTACTTGTTAGAGCCAATTCTCTAACACAGTTTCCTTCTTTTGCATACCATTTGTTCGTATTGGTGTAAGCCAAGTGAAGGACGTGGAGGTTGGAGCCCCTGAGGGCTCCTGCTCGGCCCAGAGGCTTTCCCCTTCTTCTGCTCTCTGGCCAAGAGGGGCCGTGGGGTGGTCCTAGTCAGCTGCCTTCCACCTGCTTCTGGTTACATTGTGGGCGTGGGTTTCCCTAAAACTGTCAAATGTGATATGCCCGTGTGTGTATTTCACACAAAATGTAAACGTCTCATGAGGAACTTCAGAAGTGAAGAATTATCAGAGAAACATTTCGAATGTGTTAAGAAATATTAGTTTTATTTAACCAGTTTTCACAGCTGAATATTTATTCTATAAAAACTTTACAGATTGTACAGTTTATATATAGTTCAAACTACTGAACGAAAAAAGTAGGTCCCACAGATGCAAAAATACTGCACCAGCCAATCCATGGTAAAGGCAGATTTACACGCTGTACAGCTCTCCACGAGGCCGGGAGGTGGTCGGTTCTAAGTATAAACTTCAAAACTGTACAAAAATAAGGTTTTGATTTTATTTCATTCTTCATACATTCAATATGATTGCAAGCTCAGAAGCCTACCGAACGATAGGCGTCTGGAATCAGGAATCAGTCCCCACTCCTGGCGGGAATGCGGACGTCTATTTACACAGGGCACTCTTGGACAGCATCCTGTACTTGGTATTATTGTGTAGACATGAAAGCAGAGACCAAGAACATTAAACGTCGATATAAGGTAGCTCTTTCTCTTAAAAAGGAGTTTCTGCATTTAATAGTGTGCCAAAAGAATTTTAACTTATTAAATAAAATATATTCTAAGTGAACCTAAAAATTACACTTTATAAACATAAAAATACTTTATTTTTGGTGTAATACATCAATCATATCTGCAAATAGAAATCATAACTGTATATAAAGTAGTTCTCACCCAGTAACATGAAGCACTTATATAGTTATTTTTTTCAAATGGGTCAGAAAAATTAATTATAAACCCTATAACTTAGAAATCATACTTAGCTATTCAGTGATTCGCCAACACTGCAAAACAAGCTTTCCCCTAGAGAGAGTGGTTTCTTTCTGTTAACTGGGTAAGAATCGGACATATTTAAGAAAGAGGGCGGAATCAACTGCTTTCTCAGTGTGAATCCTAGGCGTGTTTTAGTCTGGGGGTATATTCAGCAGTGGGTGTTTAATCAGAAATACTTATTCTTTTAGGATAAGTCTTCCTTTTGATTGAGAATTTTCCATCTCTGAGGTTTTTGTACCTTCCTGGAGACAAGGGCATGCCTCAGATCTTTCCGTAATTCTATTTGGGGTGGGGGTGGGGGCGAGGCGGGCTAACACCTCTTTAGATTCTGTTTTCTAGAAGGAAAAAACAAGGAAAACAAACATTATTCCAGACTTTTCTGACACCCAAACCAGGAAAACACACTTCTTTTTTATACAGTACTAGCCAAAGATAACAAAAAGTAGAGCCTCAAAGAGCAGCCCAGAGCTCACAATTTATACTTTTATACTTGTGTGTGTATTAAGTATAATAATGACGTTTGGACAAAGGAGCTTTGTAGTTATTTATTTTAAAGTTACAGTACTTAAAAACTCCTTGGTAATAAATAGCTTGGCTGTTTCAAGTCCTGCTTCCAAGCGTGAGCTCCACGTGAACCTGTTTCAGGCTGTGAGGGTGGGTCCGCGCCCCGGGGAGCCCCAGCCGGCCTGCGCGATGCGACTCCAGGGTCGTCTGGGGCAGCCCGGCCGTCAGAACTCGTCGATCTTCCTCTGCAGGTACTTGAGCATGGAGTCCATGCCCTGGGCCGAGCCCCAGATCTTCTTCAGCACCTCGCACTCCCGCTCGTTGGCCTGCTCCAGCTCCAGCTTCATGTTGCAGCGCACCAGGGCCTTGGATTCCTCGAGCACCTGTGCCAGACAATGAGCTGTGATTAGCGGGGACTGTGGCTGCAAGTGCTGGCTCCTCGCTGCCCCCAAGCTTACGGAGGCAGTTAGCAAACCTGAGGAGCCACCTGGTAAGAAGGTGACCAAACATCTCACGATACGTGTCAGGCCTGATATAGGTATCTCATTCACTGTGGATCTGGACAGATCCTTCATTTCAAAGGGCTGTTAAGCTAATTCACAACAGAGCTGTGCTTCTCTCCAGCAGTGTGACCAGGCTTGGGCCTGAGCTACGGCTGTGGGGCCCCTGCCCCCAGCGTGGACCCTGTCCACGCCTGTGATACTCACTGAGAATGCCCGCCCCGGGAGTTTTCTAACCGGAATTTAATTTCGGTAACGAGTTGTGGGATGCCTGGGACAGCCTAGATGGGAGTTGTGTCCCTTAATATGAAATAACATTTCACCCTGTAATTTGCTAAATGCAATTTTGTTAGAAGACTGTTACCCAGCACACTTATTAAACAAAAACTGAAGTCCACTGAGGGAGAAATAAGTGCAGTTGTGCGAAAGGGCTTTGGAAACAGTAAAGAACTTTAGAAACGTTGCTTTTTGCAGACTTGCACGGGACACTTAAGTGACTGACTCTCCGCTTGAACTGCACTCCTTGGCTCCCGGGTAGCTGCAGAGGGAGGGCAAGGTCAGCAGAGGCCCGAGCCCGGCCTCCGGTGTCGCACATGGAGGCAGCCGGGGGTGCCCCCTGTGCGCGCCCTGCAGGGAAAGGTCGCGGTGAGAGCACTGACACGCGGAAGAGAAGGAACTGGACGTACGACCGGGTTACAGGAGGCGAGCTCCTTAATGCGGACCATGACTTCCTGGGTGAAGGTCCCGGGCCAGAACACCTGGGAGACCAGGCCTTTGCCGCACGCCTCCTGCGCCGTCAGCTTCCGTCCGCTGAGCAGCATTTCATTCGCCTGGAAGGAAGGAAGAGCGGAGGGCGCGTGAGACGCGGGAGGGCGTGGCAGGGAGGACACAGCCCGAAAACTCAGCCCTGAAAGTTCAGAGCGCGAGTAACACACGGGAGGTGCCATCAACGGGGGACGTAAGTACCGGCCGGCGGGTTTTCAAGAAGACGTAAAAGGCTTATTTTTATGACGTAGAACAGAATCACCTGGACAGAACCAAGGAATCTAAATCAAAGAAGGCCTCTGCTAGAGACCTGAAGTTACTGGCATGGCCCTCCCCACCTGCCGCAGCCCAGTGCCAGCCCTGCCCACGCGTGGACTCATTCACACAAACCGGTTTCCCAGGCAACAGGCGTAAGCAAGGCTCATGGCAATTGGTGGTTTTAGGGATTTAGCACCAGGCACAGAACTGCTACCCAACGTTTTCTATGTCAGAGAGGCCAACGGTTGACTGTCCTCGATAGAGCAAGGTTCTAAGGGCAGGGATGTTTCTGCTGCAGGGTAACCTGGCAGCCACGCTTAACATCCACATGGTAAAAATAAACTGCAGGACCTGGATGACCACTTAGTCTGCTTAAGAGGGTCTGACCACAGTTACTTCATGGAAGAAGTTCACATCTGCAGATGTTAAAATCAATTTCATACACACACTTTTTTTTAAAACTTGGTCCTGGACTTAGGTCACTTTTCAGGTTTCAACACAAGTATGGGTTTTTATCTCATTCGAACGACAGGCTCAGATGCTGCAATAAGGAGAAAGAGAATCTATCTGACAAAGAAACCTCACCCTATTCTGATGTGACAATTTCCTCTCCGTAGGTTATCCTGAAGACGCGTGAAGACTTGACCACGAGCTTCTAGGCTCCGGTGAAACATATTTTCCAAAAGAGGTAAAACCCTTGATATGAAAGGCCCTGCTAGTACTGAGACGTCTCAGCTGACCTGTGCACCTCCTGGAAACCACCAGTGCGGCTGCAAAGCAGATGCCTGCGGATCTACTGGCCTTTCAACAGAGGGCGGGGAGCCAGGTCCCGTCTCCTAGCTCGTGTTTCTATGCACTCCACTGCATCGTGCAGACAAGACCACAAGCCGGTCACTGAGCGTGGAGCACGTTCTCAAGACCGGCTTGAACCCCAGGGTCTGAGCTTGGATGGTGGATGCAGACACTGCCGGCCCTGGGCCGTCTGGAGTGGGAGTGACGGGGCGGGCATCCTCAGCCCCTCGCCATCACTTCCTTGAACATCGTTTTCTGCCACGTGGAGGTCACTTACTGCTCCCCCCACCCCGTCTCCTTCCCTCTTCTGGACACTGAGGCCTGGGGGCAGTGACGGCCAGTCGTGAGCTGTCCTTGTTGCCTGGCTTCCTTCACGAGAACCGGCTCGCCCCTACCTGCTATTACGGGAGAGCCGGTCCCAACTCGGCCTTCCTACTCCAGGTGGGGGGATGCACAAGGCAACGCGGGGCAGGTCTGCACAGACCCCAGAAAGCGCAGTGCCTGGCTGTACGTGGCTCCCCCGGGCAGGCCTGGTATGGGGGGGGAGGGGGGTAGGGGGTGTCCACCACGTGAACCGAGTGGCCGGTGCAGCTGCTGTCCCTCTGCACCTCCAGCCGGAGAGCAGGACCAAGCTGGCAGGTCCTGAGGAGCCCAGCCGCCGGCCACGCCGCTCCTCACTCCGGCCTGCCTGGGACTGTGCCCTGCCTGCAGGGCCCCGGGGTCCCCGGCCCAGAGACCCTCCCCGTGCCGGCCTGGGGAGCAGCGGGTAGACGCGCACCCTGGGAGGATGGGCGCCGGCCTCTGCGTCCCCGCAGGCTGGGAAACAAGGGGCGGAGGCCAGAACAGCCACGGCAACCCTCCCTCCTGCTGATCCCAAGGGGTGCCATCTCCCCTATTCCCAGCTCCGGGCGCGGCGGTCCCAGAGGGGCCACAGCTGCCAGCAAGGGTCCCACTGGCCTTCAAGCCACGACTGCTGCCTGGGCAGGGCAGGGGGCCCCCAGAGCCATGCACGGACCAGGGCAGCGGCTTGGGCGTGGGCCTGCACAAGGCCCAGCGTCCCCAGCGTCCCCAGCAGGATGGCCACTGAGGGCAGCTGGCGGGCGGGGGGCTACAGCAGGAAGGGAGACGAGGGGGAGCGACCCTGTGACCAGATGTGGCCACGAGCGCTGCGGCTTGTCCCACGTCACTCCTCTTACGTTTCTTTAAACCCTTTAAACGTTCTGCTTGGGAGGGAGTAGACTTACGGAGATGATAAAAGCAGCACAGAGAGCTCCTGGGCCCCGTCCCCCAGCTGTCCCTCACGGTAACACCTTAAGGAACACCTCGCGATGACCATCAACATGATGCTCTCACGACTGAGCCGCGACCTGTCTGCCAATCTCGCCAGGTTTCCCAGCAACGTCCTTTCTCTGAGCCGTCAGGCCCCCTCCAGGCCGCGATGGTTCCTGGGCCTTTCAGCGCCCCTAGAGGGCGCTGTGCGCTGTTTGCGGCAGTGCCTGCCGCCAGGGCTGCTCCAGTGTTAGCCGGGTGCCCAGGAACCTACTTCTCAACTGCACTTACGCTCTTTTTCCACCATCAATAACGAGCGCATGCAAACACCCTTTTCCTCGTGAGCTGGGGGCCCCCGCCTGAGGCAGCACCCCTGTCTCGTCCCCTGTGTCTCCGCCAGGAACGGGGGGGAGTCCTGCACCCAGGCGCGCGGCCCCGCACACGGGCGGGAGGAGGTGGCGCCCACGGGACAAGGGCGACGGCTGGACACGGCTGTGCCGCCCAGATCCAGCTGCTGAAGACGGTCAGCACAGACGCCAGGGGCCCTGGGGCCCCTCTGCCGCGGGGTGACGCCACAACCCGAGCCGAGACGGACACGGCAGCCAGCCACTCCAGCCCACGGCAGGGTGTGTGTCCCAGCGCTCCCCGCGGGGCCGGCGGTGAAGCTCCGCAGGGCCCGCCGCTGTACAGCTTGGCTCCTGCCGCCGCGTGCCGGCCTCCCCTTCAGCGTCTGCGCCTGCAGCCCCAGGCCAGGACCCCAGCCCGTACCCGATTATGGCTCAAGGAGTGAGGAACGCAACGTGAGCTTTCTACAACCCACAAGCTGCAACGCAAACACAGACTCTCGTTACGGCTGGATTTAACAGGTAAGACGAAGCCCCCCCAATCCTGGGGGGAAAGGCCCAGCTTTGCTCCTTCGTGCTTTCCCCTGAAAGGGCAGCTTTCAGGTTATGAGGGCAAGAACCTGTTGATTGCAAACTCTGGTTCGTTTGGGTCACAAACTGGGTGTTTACCACTCGTGGGTATCGGTGTTAATCACGCAGAGACAGATTCCTCATGGCAGGAGGGCCTCTTCCCTAAACAGTCTATGAACCAAACCATGAAAACCTTCCACGAGCTCCTGAACTAAGTGTGATTTCATGACTTAAGAACAAGAACTGAATTACAAGTGCATCTGATGCGAAGTCCCCCCAGAATGGCACCTTGTCTGTATTTAGAAAAACACTAACCAAACTAGACTTCTTCAGGAAGTTTTCTAAGATGATTTTTTAAAAAGAGGTACTCACAGATGCTCCTCCCATAATCTTGGGAAACATCACGGTGGAACAGCCATCTGGACTCTGTCCGAAGGTAGTGTAGGGTGTTTGGAACCAAGCCTTCTCATTGGCCCAAACCACGTCACAGAGAGGCAGGATGGACGCTCCTAGCCCAATGGCTGGGCCGTTTACGGCTACAATAATAGGCTTCTTAAACTGAATGAAAGTATTCACGAAGTTTCTAAAACGGAAAATAAATGGGGGAGTTACTCAAAACACTGCATGTTTGAGCAACAGAAAAATCTACTTCTACGGCATTCAATACACCAAGATGTGAACTCTGGGGGATGTGAACTCTGGGGGCATCACCGTGACTTGGAATTCGCTGATGGCCTTCTCCCCACTGCCAGGGACCCTGGCTTTATGTACCGTGTGCTGCAAAGGCTTAATGGTGCCCTGGACACCAGGCCAGGGTGGCTGTTGCCACAGGACCTGTGTGAATTCTGCGGGAACAACACAGCGGAAGGTGCTCTCGGCTTGGGCTCCAGGGCCAACCTGTCTTCCCCTGACGGCAGGAGGAGCCCAGGAACCACGATGGGCTTCGGAGGACCAGTCCAGCAGCTCTCCCGCAGGAGGCCTGGCCTGGGGTCACTGCGGTAGCCTGTGCTGGGCAGGGACATGGGGCCTGGGGTCAGGAACCCCAGGGTTGCAGTCCCCAGGTCTGGACTTGGTCTGTGATTTCAGACGGCTTACTAACTCGAAAGACAGAAATTTCCTGAGTTTATATAGAACTAGGTGGAATGAGTTGGGGGATGTAGGGAGAAGAAGCTCACAGGCTCGTGTGAGATGTGAGACCTGACGAGAGCATCACACCGCTGGGACCATCACAGGCTGGGAAGCGGGCTGCTCTGCTCTTCGGTTCAGGGCCAGATGGTGCGTCTCCCTCCCCCGCACTGGGAAGCTAACTAACTACGATCAGAGGTCGCGTCATGTGAAGACTTAACATGGTGAAGAAAAGGACAAATCCACCCAAATGAATACAAGATAATGCCTTTAAGGCCAGCTATGTTCTAGATCAGAAGTCCAGAACTCCAAATTCTCAACCTGCCGCCCCCCAGCTTTGGGGCCAAAATACCAGTCTGGGTCCTGCTCCCTACAATTCAGCAATTTAAAAATAAGGCAAATCTGTGCAGATCGTCTCTATCATCTAGTCTCCCCTCCTCCCCAAACACTGACAGGAAGAGTCTGTCTTCTTTGGATGGCGGGGGGTGATGGTTTGGAGGGAGGGAGTGTGTGTAGGGTGTGTGTGTGTAAGGGGGAGGGGACCCTAGAGTTTGGCAGCCTGCAAGCCTCACTCTGGGAACTCTTCTCAAAAGCCCCTGCAGTCAGCACAGACCTCAGCCTGCCCCAGGGTCCCCAAAGGTTGGGGGGGATTGAGAATTAGGTCACTCGAATGAGCTGCAGAGACTTTTAAATGAGAGCCTGGGGCACCGTTAGGAAGATCACACTGGGTTTTAAGGACACAAAGAGAGCCAGACAACCTTTACAATAGGTCCTTGAAATAATCCTAGACCACGTACGTGAAGCTACTTCAGTTCTGCCACTGTTTGAGGATTCTGGGTCAACGAGTCGTGATGGAAATGCATTTTCTATGCTCAGTTACCAACGACCCTTGAGAAGGTAACTGCTGTCTCCCTGGTTTAAAACAGACGTTTACCCCGAGTGGCCCCACATGCATCTGCTTACGTGAACAGGGGCAAAGGAAGCTCTTTCAGTGCTGACATCTGGAAACCATGGATGGGATGGTAGCTTAACATGAAAGAGGTGATCAAAACCGTGTAATAAAGGGATTCTATAGAGAAACGGTACAAGGAATGAATCCTTCTCATATGTCAGTATAAAAGAAAAAAATCTGCTTCTAAAATACATATTGCAAAATCAGGCTGGAGAAATTGGAACTGAATTTTTCCCCCCTAAGAAGATGATTTTATTTTTATTTTCGCTTGGATTGATCATCTCAACCCGGGGCTCTTTCTGGGAGGAGTATGAATTAACCGACTCCCTCTGGAGTGAAGGCCATCGCCCCTTCTCGGAGGACTCCACCGCGCCATCTGATGAGCTCTGAGACGCCAGAGCAAGCACGGTTCACAGAGAAACCCCTCTCGTGTGAAAATAAAAAAATAACAAAGAAAACCCCCCGAAAACCCCAAACAGAAGTTCACAGAACTGCTTTTCTGTTTTGCAGGAACTTCCCCGAGCCAAGAAGGCTTAGCCACACAGCAGCCAGAGGCGGGAGGCGCCTTCGGGGCCCGGGATGGCTCTCGGGGGCCTGGCAGCCAGGGACCGTCTGTCCACTGCTTTGCGGGGCGTAAAGCAAGTGTATTTTAGAACTTACAATGCATGAACGTTCAAATGTGCTCAATGCAACATACTGAATTTAAACTTCGCTTTCCTCTGGATTGCCTATGAATTGAGTGAGAGGCTGTGCTGGGAACAGCAGGGAAGGAAAGAGATCATATTTGCCACAAAAAGACTCTTAAACAAAACCGAAATTCTCTCCATTCTTTTGAAGTACATTTACTACCCCACAGACCTCACCAAGTTAGAAAATCACCTAAGAACAACAGTCCAGGAATTGTTTTGGGGAAACCAAGAACTGACCTATTAAGGGCCAGTTCACTGCCATTTCTCAACTGATCTCCCCTTTCACGAGAGTGCCTGGAACGGGAGTGAATGCGGAAGAGGTCAGGTTCCAGGGGACGTTTCCTCTCTGGCTTTGCTCCCTCCCCAAATCTCTGCTCTCGCCTCCTTTTGGGGAGAGGAGGCTCCTGGTCCTTCAGACACAAAGCAGCAGCTACTGGTCCCCACAGACTGCAAAAGCCTAACATTATAAATTGATCCCTAATCACTAATGTGCTGAGTATTTTTATTACAATTAATCTGCAAACTGGTTACTGCCAAGAATCCCAGCAACGGAATCAGCCCCTACAGATACTTAAGAATCTAAAGTTTAGACTTGACCTTCCTATTTCCCACCTTTCTTTCGGAAACTCGCTGCGATTGATGTTCTTTGCCCAAAGTTTTAAGGCATTCGAGACGAGACACCACAGAAACAAAAGATACACGCAGTAATAGCTTTACGTGTATAAGCCAACCTTACACACATAAACGTGAATTTCAATGCAAATGAGCAAAAGTAAAGGTTAAGTCAATCTGGTGTAACTATTTTTGGATCCTGCCTGAGTGCATTCAGAAAAATTCACGTTGACAAAAACATATCATTTAAAGAAGAACTGATTTCCTAAAGCAAGATTCGGCTTTCCCCTAGGATACCAATTCGGCCTTCTGTGGGGAGTGAGGAGAGTCTGGAGTTTCTGAAATGGAGTGGGTGGCTGAAGAAAATTAGCATTTAAAGTTACCTAGAAGTTCAACACATGAGATCGCTCTTGATCTATCCTTCCTCTACTTTGTCTAATCCCAACAATACAAGCCTTTGCCCCGGTCAAGGGCAACCCCACCCTGGAGAAGCGGGCCAGAAAGTTTATTGGTGGAACTCAGGGAACCGTCTACGGGGGGAGTGAGCCAGAACGGAGGCGACAAACCCTGTCTTCTCACTCAGCAGAGCCCCCAAATCACAGAGTCAGGTGGAATGTCAGTGTGATCTTATGGAGAATACACAAAGTCACCACCTGAGGCATAAGCGTCTGTATTTTAAAAATGAACGTTAAGTTCCTATAATTCATCCTGAAAGGGTGGGATGGGTCAATAATTAGGAGTATCTACAAGTTATCCTAAAGTTACTGATGACTTGTCGAGGAATTACGTGCACTGATCAAGCAGTTTACTTTGAATAACAAGACGGTCCCATCTAGTACACTGCAAGTTTGAAATTATTTAGGAAGCCAGGAGCAATGCTTAATAAAATCAGATTATAAAATTTCAAACTAATTTTGGAAAAACAACTACCCTACGATAGCCTAAAAAATAGTAATGTTCGAAAAGATTAACGAACAGACAATGCCTTGTATACATGCACACGTGTATACAGTGTGAGAAAACATTAATTTTGAGAATTATTAAAAATATTCTGAAAGGCCAAGGCAATGCCCTATAGTCCCAAGGTGTGGGGTTCCAGGGCTCCTCTGACGGGCTGTTTGGGGCTGCGCCCATCGGAACCATCTGGGGAGATCTTTTGGAGAGAGATGCCCCACCTACTCCAGGCCAAGACGGGAAAAAGGCTTCCACCGTCCTGCTGTGCAGCCCTCGAATGGTTTAGGGACCAGAAAGCCCAGTGCCCTCAACGTCAGTCTTAGAGTCTCAGCCACAGCGGGCCCAATACTTATCAAAGCAGCTCAGCTTCAACTCTCCAACTAACTAAGGATTTTGGAGGAGATTCAACCAACGTTATCGCCACTTTGCGAGTCTGCATCTCTTTAAATGTTTTCATCCTGTAAATGACCAAGACACACAAAGGGTTCTCTGGGGTCCCTTAGGGATGTGACATTTCTAGGGAGGTAGGCAGGGCAGTACAACAGGCTTTCTGGCTGGTGACTGGGTTTCATTCACTTCAAATGAGATTAATCTCTGAAAAATCACACTTTTCATTGTGCGTGTAGTGATGAGCAGGAAATATATACAAATATGTACCTGCATAAGCTTACTGCAGAATCACGTGGTTCTAAAGAAAGTTTCCTGCAACGTTGTGTTAAAGGAGTAGAAAATCCGAAAACAGAGGAAACAGAAATGTCAGAAGTTATACTGCTAAATGGGAAAAGTTGCAAAACAACACACAGTATAATTCCACTTATTTGATAGAATCAAAAATACATCTGTATTACTTTGTGTGTGTGTGTGTGTGTGTGTGTGTGTGTGTATGGAACGCACATCTGAAAATGTTTGAAAAAGGTTGGGAAAGATACAAATAAACAGTGGATGCCTTGCTGGGGGTGAAAGAAAGGGAACTCCGTGTATCTGTATCATCTAGTTTTGTGTGTAGCTGGAACTCAGGATGAGCTTGTGTGTACTGCTTCTACTGAAAAAAACCTTCTCGTGTGACGTTATGGAACTAGTGTGTCATAAAGTCCAGCCGATTTATTTTAGAGTCAAGCAAATGGTAAGTTACCACATGAAAAAGACAGTGTCTTTATTCCAGGGCTGGCGGCAGAGCACACGGAGCGTGGACGGCCGAAGCCCCCGCCACGTGCTACCCCGCGCTCTGCCCCTGGAGCGCCCCCCATCGAGCGTGTGCTGGGCTCCGGCCAACCTTGACATGTGTCATCTGCTCAAGGCAAGTGGCCCACAGCAGAGACAGAAGATCCGATCAACTCTGCTACCAGCGAGTCTCAGGGCAGGAGACGCACGCCCTGCTCGCAGGCCCGTCCAGACCCGCCCCACGGGGCCTGGGTCACGCCGGCGTTCACGGCGGACCAGGTGTGCGTACCTGATGGCCTCGGCCATCTTCGTGCTCTCTCTCTTCCGGTCGTCCGTCAGGCGCCGGATGAAGTAGATGAAGTCAAGGCCGCAGCAGAAGACGCTGCCCACGGCGCTGAACAGCACCAGCTTGCTGTCGTCGGCGGCGGCCGTGCTCAGGGCGCTCTGCACTTCCTTCATCACCTGAAAGGCACCGGGAGTCACGGGCGCGAAGGGAACGCTAAGAGCATCTCATTACTGGACCATCTCGATCCACGCAAAGCGCATCTACGGCCTGATACTGTTGCCTGTACCTACCAAGTAACTCGCAAGTTTCTTATTTTCTGAAACCAGGGATTGGGAATAATGGGGACAGAGTCTCATCACATAACAAATTACGAACGGAGGATAAGAGAGATGTGTGAATCTGAGTTACTCAACGGTCCCGTCCTCGCGGCTCTCGGTGGGTGAGTTACGTATTATATCCCCTTGGCATTTCTACAGTGTGGACAGCAGGTGGCGCATGCAACCAGTTCAAACAAACTACTAGTCTGGTTTCATTTGACACCAGCCTCCGTACCTGGGACAGAAACACCAAGTTTAGTGCGTACGGGTAACGAATACAAGCACATCAGCATGGAGGCATTTTAGAAGGGCACAAACCACTTAAAATGGTCTCTCTGAAGGACTTACAAATAACCAACGGTCTAACGGTGTACCGGGGACCAGCCGCCCCGAGCTGGTCTGTCCCGTGATCCTGGCCAGACACACTAGCTTTCTGTGGTTTGGTTTTCTCGTCCAGAAAAGGCGTGACCTAGCCGTTCACGAGCAGGAAACAAACAACTACCAGAATTTACAATTTTAGGCATGATGGAGTGCAGGTTCAAACACTTCCGATTTTAGATACTTCACAGAACTAAGTTTTCGAGCCTTTGCGAGCACCAGTCTCCCTTGATCCTGGGAAGCTACCTTTACCGGGTACGATCAGTAACAAATGCATTGGCATCACTGCAGCTGTAAGTTCCACTACGTGGAGTGCTGGGACCGACTGGGAAGGATGGTGAGATATTCAGAAGGCTGGACCTGGGGCTCTTTAATCTTGTCTGAACAGAGTGCTCTGGGACCTGACGAAAGCTACAGGATGGCGTGTGTACACGCTTTACATGTGACTTCAGGGGGGCCCTCCGTCCCCCGCGACGGAGGAAGAGCTCCTGGCCGGGAGGTGGAAGCACAGGGGCACCACCGCCACCTCCCTGTTCACAGCCAGAGCCCCGAACGGGAAGCCGGGTCCTCGCCGGACCACACTGTTCCCACATGTAACGGGGAGCAGGCCTGCCGTGCTGCGCTGGCTTCCACCGTCGGGTGAAACAGCCCGGGGTGGGGATGGGGGATGAGAAAGGGCGCAGGAGAGCAGGGACCGGGCCCCGCAGGCCCAGAGAGACAGGAGGCCCCGAGCAGCCCCAGGGACGGTGCTCACCTCTGGGTTGAGAGAGTTGTTCTCGGACGACTTCGTGGACAGCAGGATGTGGGTGAAGCCGTCCTGCTTCCGGACGACGATATCCCTGTACCTGTAGGCGCTTTCCGTCTGCCTCACGCTGAAACGCAGCCGCTTGTCGAAGGGCTGGTCTCGTCTGTCATCGATGAATTTCCTCTTCCCGGCCGTCACGCCCGTGACTGACGTCTGCAGGTTGGTCGTCCCGTTGGCCGTCAGCGCGTCCATGAATGGAGAGGAACCTGCCAGGGGTCCGAAAGCACAGCCGTCGGTGAGGTCTTGCCATCAACTCGCCTTTGAATTAGGGAAAAATGCTTGCGACAGACCCAGGATCGACTGTGTTAATTTAAGAAGCTTAAAAAGTAGAACCTTTGGAGAGGATAGGCGTTTGTTTGCCTCCCAAGTCTGACGAGGAAATCGCCCACGCGCTGATCCTGCCTAATAAAACGAGATGGGAAGGAACGTGCTGAAAAGAAACTGCAAAATTTGAGACTTTTGAGGAACGGAACTGAACTAGAATGGGTCTCATGAAGAGGACATATTCCGGGCTTGAGAAGTTGAAAGAAAAATGGAAACTGATTCAAAGAAATATCTTATTATTAGAGCCGAGCTATCTGCCATTCTAGCCGAAATTTCTTCTGGATGAAGAGCCACTCATACAGGCTCGCGAAGCAGCCCCGCCCCGTTTCTGCGGGTCCGCCACACCCTCGGGCCACTCTGTCCCCTGGTCCCAGTTCTACTACATTTTCAAACAGCCTTTTCAATGGCTGGAGACGGCGCTCTCTCCTGCCACCAAAAGTTAGTCCCGCTGATTCTCCTTCCTCTGTCGGCTGTTCTGTGTCAGCCTGGCTGTGCTTCACTCAGCCTTAAAGACACAGCCTTCCGAACTTGGTGTTTCTTACTACGATAAAGTCAAGGGTTTGATACTTTCTTAGAGTTACCAGGAAATGTCAGGCTAAGGGTTCAAGTGGTAAGGCAAATAATTATGCTATTGGTGTGAACTGTCTAAATATTATCTAACCTGGTAATGAACGTATAGAGCCTTTGGGTGGAGGAAGAAAGGGAAAGAAATGCAAGGAACTGGATCAGGCTTTACTAATAAAATGAGCAAGGAGAGAAGTTCTCTGAGGAGAAGAGCTGGATGAATTACGAGTCAGAAATCCTTCCTGCAAAGTGAAAGAAGATAAGCTGGAGCCGCTGGAGAAGACTTGTGAATGGATGTTTCGAGAAGTCAGATCATCTCCCTGGTTAAACAGGTTGACTTTCATTCAGTTAGTAGAACTACTTTGGAGGTTTTTAGAACTGAAAATAAACTCATTTTTGGGAAAATCTGGGAGAGGTTCTAATACATAAATGGTACAAGACTCTGAGACTATAGAAAGGTACAATGGTACAAGGCCTCCCCCATCAGCCCACGACCCCCTGCCCTCCATAGCCACTGTGTCTGGTTTCCAGGTGTCTTACAGAGTGCCCTATGTGTATATCAGCAAATATGAATTTAAATGCTTCTCTCTCACCCGCCTTTAACAAACACAGATGGCGGCACATTAGACACAGCGCTGTGGATTTCTGTAATGCATTTTACCAGCAATTTTTGATACTACAAATGATGCTGCAACGCGTAACCTTGGCTTGTGTTGTCCCTTCCAATGTGCTGGCCAACCTGTAGGATAAGTTTCTAAAGGATCTGTAACGGAAAGAGCATTTGATAAGCTGTTACCAGTGAGACAGGGCACTGCTGAATCTTTCTGAGGAAGCCAGCAAGGATCCTTTCTGTTTCTTTTAACCTCCAGCCTCTCCTCTACCAGGTCCCCCCACCCTCCCGTCTGTGTTTACAGACGTTCTCCAACCTCTTCCCCACTCTGCGCTCTGAGCTGCTCTTCCCAGCACTGCCCTCTCTTCTCAGGCCCGTCACAGCCCCGCCTGGGCTGTCCCTGCTGCCCCCACTTCTCCCTCTGCCCATCGTTCCTCCACCCATCTGCCCTGCGCTGGAGTCTACGCGAACTTACTTCTCGGGTGCAGGGAGGAACGGGCCATGGATGAAGCTAAGCCACTGAGCCTGGTGCCCAGGAGACGGGGCATCTGCAGGGGAGTGCCACAGGGAAATGTGGTTTTCTCCAGTCACTGCTGAAGTGAAGAGTGAAGAGGCTCCAGAGCCCCGAAGCGGGGCCTGTGGTAAGCGGAGTGGGTGTCCAGAAACGACAGCTGAGCTGAGAAGTAGAAGCAGTGAAGGAGAGGAGGAGCCGCGAGCCTGCCTGGGTGCGGGGGGGGGGGGGGTCACGAGCAGGGCTAGGGGGCTGCCCAAGGGTAGGGAGCGGTGCCACGCGACGAGGCTGTGTCAACAGTGGCGTGTGCCACAGAGAGAAGGAGGGGAATGGAGAGGTCGTGGGGCAGGGGGGTGGGGCACGAGGGGCCCCTCTTAAACCCAGGAAGTTGTCTCACTGGAGGGCAGAAGCCAGAACGGAGAATTCAATGTACAACAGACAAAAACTGTCACATGCAAAAAACATACATGTTCAAACCAAGAATCTGTTAAAATGCGGTGGTAAGGACCCCAGAAGAACAACTGCAGCTGAGCGGGACCGGTATTCACGGGACTGACAATGATTCCCCTGCCTAAAAAGAGGTCCCATCAGAAATAAGCCCACGCAGAGGCAGGCAGGGAGGCCACCCGCCCCGGGTGAAGGGGGAGGGCGATGCAGGGTCACGGGCGGCCTGGCTGGGGCTCCGGCACGGCCCGGAGGAGCAGGTTCTCGGGGAGGCACTTGCTGGTGTGTCTGGATCTTGGTGTTACCAACCCTGAGTGAGTTGATAGGTGCTGTGTCAAAGCAGCAGGAATGACCCCGGTGATACGGGGAAGCCCTCTGCGTGCTGGGTGCCCGCCGCCCACCAGGGCGAAGCCGCTGGCTTCGGATCAGCCCTTCCACCCCGACCTGCTCCAAAGCCACACATTCGTCAGCGCTCCAGGAGTTTCCCCGGTGGCTCCCTTCCACAAAGGCAGAGGGTCTCTAGGCTATGGGTCCATGTAGCCTCGATACGTGAGCTCTGGAAGCGCCTCCGCGTACTGGAGGCAGCGCATGCCCCGGAGCTCTCCGTGGTTCTGCAAACGTAGCCGTGGATTTCTGTTGCCTCATGCCGACCAGCACTGGGGGCCTTCATGTCCCTGTTAGAGCTCTGCTGGCTCTCCGTGCCCTCGCGGGCTCTGATCTTGCCAGTGGCTCAACCCCCAACCCCAGTATGAGCCCCGGGACCCTCTGTTACCCACCTGCAGGACCCTGTTCAGGTGGAGAAGTGCTCACGGCAGGACTGCCCTCAGACTCGCAGGCGCCAGCGCTGGGCCACGCCCCTCGTGACGTGCGTCCCCCCCCCCACCCCGTTCAGGTCTGTGCTCCCCCAGGGCCTCTGGACTCGCCGTTCCCTCTGCCCAGAACGTTCTGGCCCTAGAGCTCCAGACGGCTGCTTGTTTCTGCTCATCTGAGCGGCAGCTCCTCAGGAAGCCTCGGTCCCCACGCGTGCGGCCCTCCCGGCAGCACCCACGCGGCCCAGTCTGTCTCCCTCGCAGCGTTCCTCACCCAGCTCATCCTGTCTCACCCGACTTTTACTTATGCTCTGTGGCTGGACGTCACCAAGCTCCCCGTCTGTCTCATTCACTGCCGCACCCCCGGTGCTTGGAACTCGCGGTCGCCACTGACCAAGCAGATGAGGGGAGGGGACCCCAACGCCCCTTCAGCCCAGCCCCCTGCACCCAGAGGAGGAGGCCTACAGCCCACCCAGCCTCGTGACAATCGGGGGCAGCAGTGCCACACTTCAGAGCAGAAGCCACTGCTAAGGACTCAACTAAAAGGCAAACACTGAGATTCAGGAAAAGACGTCCTCCACGATGGAAACCATCGTGCGACACGCAGTGTGACCCAGGCTCTGAGGGAAACACAGGAGGCAAAAGTTCCAAGGAACCGGCATGAAATCCAGCTAGGAAAAACTCACTCAGCGTCTCTCCGAAAAACGGTTTTCTTTTAAAACATTCTAAGAGCAAAAAAGATACTCTCAGGGGCCTCCCTGGTGGTGCAGCAGTTAAGAATCGCCTGCCAATGCAGGCGGACACGGGTTCAAGCCCTGGTCCGGGAAGGTCCCACATTCTGTGGAGCAACTAAGCCCGTGCGCCACAACTACTGAGCCTGTGCTCTAGAGCCCGCAAGCCACAACTACTGAGCCCACATGCCACAACTACTGAAGCCTGCGTGCCTAGAGCCCGTGCTCCGCAACAAGGGAAGCCACCACAATGAGAAGCCCGCGCACCGCAAGGAAGAGTAGCCCCCACTCGCCACAACTAGAGAAAGCCCGTGCGCAGCAACGAAGACCCAACGCAGCCAAAAAAAAAAAAAAAAAGATACCCTCAAACATGTACTGCTGACCTGTTAAAATTCACGGCTTCAGGGGACTTCCCTGGTGGCGCAGTGGTTAAGACTGTGTGCTCCCAATGCAGGGGGACTGGGTTCGATCCCCGGTCAGGGAACTAGATCCCACATGCATGCCGCCACTAAGAGTTTGCATGCTGCAACTAAGGAGCCTGCGAGCCGCAACTAAGACCTGGTGCAACCAAATAAACAAAATTTAAAAATTCACTGCTTCAAAAAGCATGTCTCTAACGTGAAATGTGCTTCCAACCATGATAGAGAAACGGTGTCTGGATTTCCTCATTGGCCAGTGAGACCCAGAAAACAGAACAAACCACCACATGACCATTTCAGACACCAGACAACAGGCAGGGCACGACCGTGTTGCCAGCATGAAGGGTGCAGGTGAGCCCAATGACCCACTGGGCCTCCTGCCTGGAGGTGACTTCCACGCTGCGGGGAAATGCTGACCTGGGAACGCAGACTGAAGGTGACGAGGCCCAGGAGGCTGGAAGAAGAAAAGGACCTGTGCCTCTTGGATGTTCATGGCCATTACCTTCTTTAGTCTGAAGTTAGAGAGCAAGCACTACAGTGTCTACAGAATTATCCGCCCTCCTTTATGGAGTCTAACATTTCAAAATGTTGTCATCCACACTCACGGAACCTAATCCTATTTAATGATATAAAAGCCTACCATTTTATTCAGATTATATAACCTGCAAACTGAATTCATTAACAGAAAATTCTTCAAATGAACGTGGAACTAAAGGTAGGCTTTAAACATTAGCATCCCTTGTTTCCATAACACATTCAATGACTCCTCTGTAAATCATTATAAAAGTCCCTGCTGCAACTCCTTCAATTACACTTCCCTGTCCACGGGGATCTCTGGATTTAAAGTTTATAGGCTCACTCTTGGCTGTCTCCATAAGAGACATTAACATATCATCGGTGCTCCTATAATGCTTTGCTCCAACACGACTGATACATCAGGAACGATCTGAGCACCTGTGCACGCAGCACCCACTGTGAGAAAGCGTGGGCTGTGCCTCTGGGCCCCAACCCGGACTTGGTCCCCCCCTTCACCCCCGCTGAGCCCTCTGGACGCCCGCCACCTTGGGCTGTAAGAGGTGACTCCCCAGAGCAGGAGGGCGCCCAGCACTGCCTCTGACACTTGGGATACACCTGACCCAATAAATAAGCCTGAGATTCGAGTCCTCGCCACCCGGTCAGCATGCCTCCTGCTTTCTCAGCAGCATCAGCAGGGTGTCCCTCGCTGGCTGGTGCCACCCTGGGAGGTGGGTGGCTGGAGGGGAGAGCAGGCTGCCGGGTCACTGTCCTGACTCTTGGCTGGAGACCTGTGGAGTGGGAGCGGGAAGGGACAGACCCGTGATCACTGCCCTGCACGCTCACGTCACGTCCGGTCCCTGGCCCCTCCCCCTGCCCTGCTTTCTCCATCCGCCTGCTTTCCAGTCTTTCACCTCTAGCTTGACCTCCATCAGCCTCACTGCTTCTCTGCCTTCTAGTTTTGACAACACACTGGCTGTGACCAAGGCCACAACCACAAGAGCTCTCCTCAAACCTTTCATTAAAGTATTTTCCCTACAAAACAAGAACCAAAAACAACAACAACCCCCCAACTTAAATAAAAATGCATCAGGTGAATAACCAAGATTTTCCATAGTTGGGTCTCTTTCATGTCTCTGACATCCCCTCTTGGGAATCAATCAGGTACCACCATCTGCTCCAGGATCCAGGCAGGACCACCTGCATCCCAGCTTCCTAAGATAAGCTGGAGCCTCACTGAGCCAGGGCCAGGGCGCTCCACAACTTTGTACCGAGTAGCCACTGGCACAGAATCTGCACTGGGGAAAACATACTGCGAACAACTCATTCTTTAAAGAGCAAAAGAATGCCTAAGGATGGAGGGTGTATAAAAGCCATTTTAGTGCATGAAGCACACACAGAATTCCTTGACACCACGAAACAGCTCATGAATGCTAGAAATATATTGAAGGCAGAGGAATGGAAAATAGTTAACAAATCTAAGAGTACCTAGAATTAGGAAGCATTCTGAAAACTGACCGAAAAAAGGACACAAGCTATGATTTCTTCATTTGAAATTATTCTGTTATATAACTAAGTTTCCAGAGGGAACCAATCTAGGAATATTAAGTATGAAAAAGCAATGAGGAGACTTAAAAAGAAAAATAACATTTTGAGATAAAAGTGGCAATTAATGAGATTATGCAATTTTAAATAAAGTTTAGCTAATTAATTATAATTTCCTAAAACCTATATAAGATCAGCCCCCCAATTAAACCAAAGATTATGAACCAAGAGGTATACAGTAGTGTAATATCTGACACGAGAAGGGCAATGTTCTGCCGTCCACAGATTCTCAACCCGACTCACAACAGCATCACTGAGCAGCTTAAGAACAAATGCTCCTGGGGCCACATTCCCAGCCACCTGGGGTTTCTGGGAGGGGAGCGGGGCCCCGCCCACGTGACCCTGTTGCGCGCTGACAGATGCGGCACAACTGCTGTCTGAACAGGATGCTCAGATTCCCAGAGGGAAAAGCTTAGGTCAGAGGACCAAGACCCGGTCAGCAGGAGCAGTTCCTCCCAAGCAGAAGAGGGTCCTTAAAGTCCAAATGACTGAAACAGACAAACAAGGAAATGAAAAGAAGAGAAAGAATACGTGATACAAGAAGTGACGAACACCAGAGAGATGACAGGGAGATGCTGGAACAGTCAATTAGGGTATCAGAAATGCAGAGAAACTCGAAATATTCAAAGACAGTCAACACGACTGCTTTTCTCCATTAACAAATTTAGCGACTGAATCAAAGGAGACAGCAGGGACTTCCCTGGTGGCGCAGTGGTTAAGACTCCGTGCTCCCAATGCAGGGGACTGGGGTTCGATCCCTGGTCGGGGAACTAGATCCCACATGCATGCCACAACTAAGGAGCCCGCATGCCACAACTGAGACCCGGCGCGGCCAAATAAATAAATATTTGGGGGGGGGGGGCGGGAAAAAAAAGGAGACAGCAAAGGCTCAAGGTCTGGGAACCTGCAGGGAGTCTGGAAGTTGAGACGGATGAGATCACACCGCTGACCTTGTTAAGAGCTGCATTACATTAGCGGAGACAGGCCCACACGTTCACAGCTAAGTAGCCCAATGGTTGTGTTTATAATTTTGTAACTGTTTGCAGTTAATATCATTAAGGCGAGTAAATACTTGCACATCCTGAAGGTTTCCACACCTCCCCTCAGAAGGGCTTCCCATTCAATGACAACCCTTCCTCACTTTTTCCCTTATTCTTCCCCAAAAGCAAGGGGGTAGGTGCCAGCGAGCCATCATACCAGTTTCTGAGGAGGCGATCAGAGGTTGGGATGCGGAGGCCGAGGCAGGACAATGGACACCACAGGCGCATCGGCACTCGGGGTCCTGGCATCTCACTGAATCTGTTCCACAAGATGAAAGCCGAGGTCCAGAGCTCAGCTGCCCTCCTGGGGTCATGGAGCCCCCAACGAGCAGGCCAGGGGGCCGCTTGCAACTCCCCTCCCCCACCTGCCTGTCCTATGAAAACAAACCACAGAGCTGTCACCTGGTAACTCCTGCCACCAGGCCAGGCATGGGGAAGGGGCAGTCTAGTACCCCCGAAACAGCTTCAGCTTAGCTTCACACACACACACGCACGTATTTTGCGGGGGGAACAAAAAGTCCTAAATAAAATATTAGCAAACAGAACTGGGAACATAATTTTTATTATGGTAAAAGCACATAAAACCTGCCATTTTAACCGCTTCTAAGTGTCCAGTTCAGTGGCATTAAGCACACCCACACTGCTGTGCAAACATCGCCACATCCATCCACAGAGCTTCCACCTTCCGACCTGCAAGGCCGACCCCGTGAAACGCTAACTCCTCACTCGCCTGGCAACCACCCTTCTACTTTCTGTGTCCGTGAGTTTGATGGCTCTAGCGACCTCATATAAGTAGAATCATATGACATCTGTCCTTCTGTGTCTGGTTTAGTTCATTGAGCGCGATGCCGCTGAGGTTCATCCATGTTGTATGTAGCCTCTGTAAGAACGTCATTCTTTTCTAAAGGTGAATAATATTCCATTCCAGTATTTTTTTTTAAAAACACCACTTTTGTTTATCCATTCATTCCCCAATGGACATTTGGGTTGTTTCCGCCTTTTGGGTGTTGTGAATAATGCTGTATGGACATTCGTATTCATACGAGCGTACAAATACCTGAGTCCCTACTTTCAATTCTTTGGATATATACCTAGAAGTGGAATTGGTAATTCTATGGATTCTATACAAATCTGTACATATACAAGTCTGTATCTGTTGATATAGAAAGGGATCATATGGTAATTCTATGTTTAATTTTTTGAAGTTATATTTAGTATTTTCCCAAATTAGCTAGAATGTGTTTAGTTAGAAATTATAATCAAACTCTTGGAGAAGATCTGAATCATGGCCTGGACTGTGATTACTTCCATTTTCTTGCTAAATTTCTTTGGTTTTCCTGGGATACGGAAGCAGAGGAGACAAATGTTGGATGAGTTAATACAATCAAGACGAATCGCACAAGGATTTGTAGCTGATTCCGAGGCTCTTAGTCTAGAGATAAAATCTTCATCAAACACATTATTTGTTTCTCTTTTTCTTGCTGGGAATCACTTTCTCCTGGCCAGTCTTGCAGCTTGAAGATACACGTGAGGCCACACGCTTCCCCAACAGCAGGAGCCAGGCCTCCCCACGCCTGTGCCTTCCGTCCTGAGAACTAGCCTTTTTTTTTTTTTTGGGTGGGGGGGCTGTGTCTCACGGCATGCGGGATCCTATTTCCCTGACCCGGGATGGAACTCGTGCCCCCTGCAGTGGAAGCAGCGCAGAGTCCCAACCACTGGACCGCCAGGGAATTCCCTAGCCTTGCTTTTACTCAGAGAGTTTCCTGATGACATTTTGACAGGAGGAGAGTACAAGGAGCTTGAAGATTTTTGTTCTTTGGAATAAAAACACTCCAATTAGCAATGTCACCATAAACTATGCAAACGTCTACAGTCAGTTCAAGGCACAACCAGAAACCACTGAGAGTCCCTGCCTGTGTTTTGAAGTTTCCTGGTACAAAGGTCATTCCTCCACAGCCCCGTCATGTATAGAAGAGCCCTCCCTCTGTCAGCTCCAATCTTCACTGCGAGTTGAGCTGGGCTCCTCAGGAAGCACTAATCCCTAAGGGGATTTGGATTCCTAGATCCAGAAAAGCACAGGAGTCCTCAGTAGACTAAAGGAAATTTAAGCGTCATCTTTACTGAGTTCAACAGAAATGGCAGTAAAGCAGTTGCAAAGCTACTGGCACCAACAATTCAGAATCAAAGTTAGGAACACGGAGGAAACGGAAACCCTTACAAGTGAAGTGCATTCTTTGAAGAGGTTAATGGAAAACTTTCAAGCGTGATTCAAGCTTTAGTTATAGATGCAAGTTCAAGCTATTAAGTTTAGTTTTACTTATGACAAACTAAAATAAAAAATGAAAAATTACTAGCAATATAAATCCTATCATTCTAAATAAGCATATCAGGATAAGTTCCCAAAGTAAATCTAACAAGACAGGTGATGCTTTAAATGTAGTGCATTTTATTTCCTCACTAACAGCCTTGAAACTAAGTCAAATATTGGAGAGAAAAAACCTAGCAAAAACCTTTATACTATGTCACTTTAAGTACAAAAAAAAGGAACAGAAAACGATCAGACCCACATTCCTCTTTAGTGCTGAGAAGAAGGATTAACAAAAAAATATATATATAAGAAGGATAACAATAACTACCTACATGGTATGATTCCTCAGCAGTGAAATCTTATTCATCATATCTACAAAAATTTTATTTCCCGCAAAAACGATTCTACCTTATTTGACACAGGACTGAATTCTCTCAACATTTTTCTTTTTAAAAGTAATTTTATTCAATTAATTAAGTTGTTTGGTTATTTTTGGGCTGTGTTGAGTCTCCGTTGCTACGCACAGGCTTTCTCTAGTTGCGGCAAGCGGGGGCTACTCTTCGTTGCAGCATGCGGGCTTCTCATTGTGGTGGCTTCTCTTGTTGCAGAGCACAGGCTCTAGGCGCGCAGGCTTCAGTAGTTGTAGCACATGGGCTCAGTAGCTGTGGCTTGTGGGCTCTAAGGTGCATGGGCTTCAGCAGTTGTGGTGCGCAGGCTCAGTAGTTGTGGTGCATGGGGTTAGTTGCTCCGCGTCATGTGGGATCTTCCCGGACCGGGGAACAAACCCAATCCCCTGCATTGGCAGACAGATTCTTAACCACTGCACCACCAGGGAAGTCCCTCAACACTTTTCTTTATAATGCTTATTTTGACTTTTAGAACCAACCAGTTTTTGCAACTATTGCTTTAGTAAGAGAACTAATCAATTACAAGCTGATTTCCCCATTTCATTTTAACAGTGCATGCCCATTAATTTCAAGTCCTACATATTACAGGAAGACACGCTCGTGGTTAGATACATGTAGAGTACAACCAAACTTCTACTCCAAATACAATTAATTCACAGTCCATATTTATTGTGTTTAGCATAGTCAAGTGCTAATTTCCTAGCGCTGGTGCAGGGGCGCCTCACAGAGCGCAAGACTTCAAACCCCTTCTTGGGACGCACATTATCACCCAGAGTAGGGATAAGTTCAGGGTGTTTGCTGATATTCACAGTGAGGTCTTCTTCGGTCTTCCATCTGCAATGTCAACAGCAACAGGCCAGGGATGAAAACCTGTCGTCTATACTTTTAATCTTTTCCACGTGCTCCCAGCATAGTCAGTGTCTTACGTATTCAAACGTCAGAGTACCGCAGAGGAGTCCTCTTAACCTCTTCTTGTGAACCGTCACCGTAAAGCAGCCCTCCTTTCCACGCCTCACCCCATCTCTAAATAAGCAATAGCTTAAACCAGAAGAGCACCTGTGTTCATTCTAACTGCGTTCTCAAATGCTGTCATGACTCTCTAGGTTCGTAGTTCCATACCAGTGTATGTTCTAGATCCTGACTGGCAGGAGACACCACTAGAGCCACGAAGGCCAGGTCTGCTGGAAGCACACCGTTCGCCCTCAACAAGATGAAGCCGAGGTGACAGCACCGCAGGAATAAGGAGGTCCTGTGGCCGGTCACTAAAAGCGGAACACAGACTTAGTTCTGGCTTTCTGGAGGCCAGAGCAAGGCTGGAAACCCCAGTAAAAGAAGATTCTAAATAAAAAAAACAAACTTACCGCTTAAGACGACAACCTGCTACTTCTAAGACGCAAGAGAAGTTACTCCCTGAGGGTCTTTGAAAGATCAAGAGACCCCCACACACAGACACTCAGCCTCCCCAAACCAGAAGCGACAAAAAGCAATAAAGGCAAAGGACAACGCACACAGAACAGACTGCAAACTCAGCGGGGTCCCCGGCTTTCCTAACATTTCCCCACCTAAACAAAATCTAACATGGAGCCTATAACGCAAAGCTGATCGAAGCAGAGGTGCTCAGTGGGGAGGGGTGGGGGGCACTCACTGGCCCCTTAGCCCCCAGACCAGCCTGGTGCAGATGTGGGGCTGGACGTCCATCCAGACAGCTCACCCAGCAGACGGAGAAACACCAAGCTTCCTTGCATTTAGGAAGCGCCATAAGAAAATGAGAATAAATGATTTTATTTTAAAAGGAAAGAGGCTGTGAGGACTTGAGAGGCGCCTCTGTCCTCAGAGCTCAGCCGCTGGCCTAGAATGAAGCACCCAGAGGAAGGTGAGGTCAGACTGGCGGCAGGAGCAGAGGCTGGCCTGGGGAAAAGAGACGGCCACCTAGAGCTCGTCATCCGCCCTTCCAGACACGCTTTAATTGGACTTTCAGTTAGTTTTCAGACCATGAGAACAAGGTCAAAATTTAACCCAGAGTGAACTTCCAGGAACTAAGTATTTGTGATGCTCACTCAGAATTACGTTTAGGGGCTTCTCTGGTGGCGCAGTGGTTGAGAGTTCGCCTGCCGATGCAGGGGACATGGGTTCATGCCCTGGTCCGGGAAGATCCCACATGCCGCGGAGCGGCTGGGCCCGTGAGCCATGGCCACTGAGCCTGTGCGTCTGGAGCCTGTGCTCCGCAACGGGAGAGGCCACCGCGGTGAGAGGCCCGCATACCGCAAAAAAAAAAAAAAAAAGAATTACGTTTAGTTCTTTTTGGTCAAGATTTCTTTATCTCATGACTACTTAAAGGAAATTTACTCACAGGAACATAGAATAGCTTTAAAGTTCAAAAAATCCGGTGTGAAGAATCACCTCCTCAGAGAAGAGTAAAGTACACAGTTTGTGCTAAAAAGGCAGTTACTCCAAACACGTTTGTGGTTCTATTTTCTCAACAGAATTTAAAATTAATGTCCATACATTGGAAATTTGAAGCAATCAAGTTAAGCATTCTAATATTAAGAGAAACACATGAGACTAACTTCCAAAATAGCAAAACCCCTAACATCAGGCCCACACAAAGCATGTCCTCTCGAGAGCAAAGCGGTAACATGCTTTCTGCAAGGCAGTCTGACAACTTGTATCAAAAACATTAAAACCTCTGATGAATCCAAATCTAGGAATTAATCTTAGGAAAGTAATCACAGATATCCATTAGAATTTGACCAAATGGAAGTTCTTCAAAAAGAAGCAGGGAGTTTGCTGTAATTAAGGACGGTGTGATTATGCCCCATGACACGGAAAGGTACGCACGACCTATGAGGAACCAGGCCTGGCACACGGAACAGGGAGGTGTGTTCTTACACACCACACGCAGAGCCCATGTAGCATCTTCTTGACCTCTCACCTCCTGACCCCCTTCCTGGTCTCCCAGCTACAAGGTCGATCTGCCCTCTTCCCACTCTGGATGCAGTGGTTCAGCTGCCGGGCTTCAGTGCTGCAGTGAAACGCTTCTACACCTGAGCAGGCGCTGACCGTCCCGGGAAGGTCAGTGACCACGAGGCTGGTGGTGCGGGCCGGCTTGGGCTCATCACGGGCGGGGCCCTCTGTGGACCTTGCTTTAAGAAAGCACATCAGAACCCGCTCCCGTCAAGCACCAACTGTGCAAACGCTGCGTCCTATCATAAACAAAAGCCAATGCGGAAAAGAGATCAACGGCGCAGAACGAAGAACGACCTGTCCGCGGCTGAAAGGCTGGTTAAAGAGCTGGACAAGCTACACAGTGGCAACTTTCCTTGAGCTTATCAGAGATCTGAGGTTGTAACTGGCAACCAAATACACTGAAATTCTAGGAAAGACAAGCCTGTCAGTGGAAAGATGGGGTGCGCGGGCTGTGCCATTTGCGGCAGGGGAAGGCAGGGCCTCTAGAAATGAGTGAGAAGCCATCAGCTGAAACTCTCAAGAACTGCTGACGGCTGAGCGTGAGCTCGCAGGATAGCACAGAAGCTCATTCGTGAGACAGACCCAGGCGAAGCGGGAGGGCAGACACAGCCTCGCTCACAGCAACGCAGGCACTGAGCAAGGGGTCTGCCACCCCCAGGGGAAAGGTACGGAGACTGCCCTGCCTGCCCTGACCTCTCAGGCTTCTGGAGAGGGGCAGCAAACACTGTGGGCCCTTAGACCTGAGGGAAGGAGAGTGTGGGGAGAAAACCCCTTTTTACCCCTTGGGTAGGAGAAAGAATCCTGAGAAAGCTCCACCCCCAGGGCTGAGGCACATGGGGCCCAAGACGGAGGTGGCACAGCAAACAAGAACACCCTGACCCCACTCCCCTTGCATCTTCCCCACTTCCCACGACCCCAGCCTAGAAAAGAGCTGACTAAAAAACCACCAGCAGTCTACTCCTAGGGGAGGGGCAACAGTGTGTGAGCGAGGTCCTCTCTGACTCAGGCGTGGGGCAGCTGAAAGCTGGTGGCAGAGCACAAACACTGAGAAGAACCTTCCAGTAACCACAGCAAAGGAAAGGCGAAACCCAGCTCAACCGCTGACGAGCACGACTCAACCTCTGACACCAGCTGCCTGAGAAAAACCACGCCCATTTCTAGGCACACATATTACTTTTCTTAGACGCTCCTGTTCCATACAAGATGTCTGGCAGTCAATCAAAAATTATGAAATACAGAAAAGATCAAGAAAATAGAATACAACTCATTGTCAAGAAACAAGGCGATCAATGGAATGGGACTCAGAGGTGACCCAGGAACGACACTATCATATAGGGACATCAAAATAACTATGACACATGTAAAAGGAACTAACAGAAAAGGTGGACAACTTGCATTACTCGATGGGGCATTTAAGCAAAGACCCAGAAACTATGAAAAGTCAAATGTTAGGGCTAGAAATAACAAAAAACCCTGGGGAGGGGAAGAATCTGATTTCTAGAGTTGCCACATTTTTCTAAAAAGTCCTATTTTCAATAACAATAACAAATCAGAAGACACGCAAATACACAAGAAGGAATGACCCACACATGGGGGAAAAAGTAGTCAACAAAAACTGTCACTGAGGAGGCCCAGACAATAATGCACTTTACTGCGGTCTTTAATCAGCTATTTCAAATACGTTCAAGAATTAAAGGAAATAATGTCAAAAGAACTAAAGAGACGTATGAGAACAATATGCCTCCCCAAATACTATCAGTAGAAACAGACTACTTAAAGAAACAGAAGTCTCTGAGTTGAAAAGTGTAATAACTGAAACGAAAAATTCCCTACAGCAGTTCAGCAGCTGTAGACTGGCGAAAGAAACGATCACCAACCACGAAGATAAGTCAGTTGAAATTATCCAGCCTGAGGAACAGAGAAGGAAGAAAAAAAGCAAAACAGAACTTCAGAGACCTCTGGGCCACCATTAAGAACACCAACACACCGTATGGGAGTCCCAAAAGGAGAGGAGATAAAGGGAGAAGAATATTTGAAGAAATAATGACCAAAAACTTGCAGAATTTGATGGACAACATTAATCTTCATATCCAAGAAGCTCAAGGGATCCCAAACAAAATAAATGTAAAGAGAGCCTCATGTAGGCACATCATAAGCAAAATGCTGACAGCCTAAGACACAGAGAAGCTTGGAAGCAGCAAGGAGAACCAACACGTCGTGTTCCAGGACCCCTGATAAGATTAACAGCTTATTTCTCAGCAGAAACCGTGGAGGTCAGAAGGCAGCGGAAAGAAATATTTAAAGTGCTAAAAGAAAGACTACAGCCAAAACTTCTAAATCCAGCGTAAGTATCCCTTGACAATGAAGGAGAAATTAAGACATTCCCAAGTCAAACAAACAAAAAACCAGGGAATCGGTGGCGAGTTGACTTACTTTACAATAAATACTAAAGAGAGTCCTTTAGGCTAAAATGAGAGGACACATTAGATAGTAACTTAAATCCACATGAAGAAATAAAAGACACTGGTAGGGCTTCCCCGGTGGCACAGTGGTTGAGAGTCCGCCTGCTGATGCAGGGGACACGGGTTCGTGCCCCAGTCCGGGAAGATCCCACATGCTGCGGAGCGGCTCGGCCCGTGAGCCATGGCCGCTGAGCCTGCGCTTCCAGAGCCTGTGCTCCGCAATGGGAGAGGCCACAACAGTGAGAGGCCCGCGTACTGTAAAAAAAAAAAAAAAAAAAAAAAAAAAGACACTGGTAAAGGTAAGTACATAGCTAATTATAAACAACAGAGTAGAGAAGAGAGGAAGATGGCGGAGGAGTAAGACGCGGAGATCACCTTCCTCCCCACAGATACACCAGAAATACATCTACACGTGGAACAACTCCTACAGAACACCTACTGAATGCTGGCAGAAGACCTCAGACCTCCCAAAAGGCAAGAAACTCCCCACGTACCTGGGTAGAGCAAAAGAAAAAAGAATAAACAGAGACAAAAGGATAGGGACGGGACCTGCACCAGTGGGAGGGAGCCGTGAAGGAGGAAAGGTTTCCACACACTAGGAGTCCCTTCGCGGGCGGAGACTGCGGGTGGCGGAGGGGGAAGCTTCGGGGCCGCGGAGGAGAGCGCAGCCACAGGGGTGCGGAGGGCAAAGCGGAGAGATTCCCGCACAGAGCATCAGGGCCGACCGGCACTCACCAGCCCAAGAGGCTTGTCTGCTCACCCGCCGGGGCGGGCGGGGCTGCGAGCTGAGGCTCGGGCTTCGGTCGGAGCAGCGCAGGGAGAGGACTGGGGTTGGCGGCGTGAACACAGCCTGAAGGGGTTAGTGCGCCACGGCTGGCCGGGAGGGAGTCGGGGAAAAGTCTGGACCTGCCGAAGAGGCAAGAGACTTTTCCTTCCCTCTTTGTTCCCTGGCGCGCGAGGAGAGGGGATTAAGAGCGCCGCTTAAAGGAGCTCCAGAGACGACGGGCGCGAGCCGCGGCTAAAAGCGCGAACCCCAGAGACGGGCATGAGACGCTAAGGCTGCTGCCGCCGCCACCAAGAAGCCTGTGTTTGAGCACAGGTCACTATCCACACGCCCCCTTCCGGGGAGCCTGTGCAGCCCGCCACTGCCAGGGTCCCGGGATGCAGGGACAACTTCCCGGGGAGAACGCACGGCGCGCCTCAGGCTGGTGCAACGTCACGCTGGCCTCTGCCGCCGCAGGTCCAACCCGCACTCCGTACCCCTCCGCGCCCCGCCCCCAAGCCTGAGTGAGCCAGAGCCACCGAATCAGCGGCTCCTTTAACCCCATCCTGTCTGAGCGAAGAAGAGACGCCCTCCCGCGACCTACATTCAGAGGCGGGGCCAAATCCAAAGCTGAGCCCCTGGGAGCTGTGAGAACAAAGAAGAGAAAGGGAAATCTCTCCCAGCAGCCTCAGGAGCAGCGGATTAAAGCTCCACAATCAACGTGATGTACCTGCATCTGTGGAATACCTGAATAGACAACGAGTCATCCCAAATGGAGGAGGTGGACGTTGAGCAAGATTTATGATTTTTTCCCCTTTTCCTTGTTTTGTGAGTGCGTATGTCTATGCTTCTGTGTGAGACATTGTATAGCTTTGCTTCCACCATTTGTCCTAGGGTTCTATCCGTCCTTTTTTCTTAACAATTATTTTTTATTCTAAGAACTTTATTACATTTTATCTTACTTTATTTTACTTTATCTTTCTTTCTTCCTTCCTTCCTTCCTCCCTCCCTCCTTCCTTTCTTTCTTTCTTCTCCTACTAAATCTTTCTTTCTACTTTTTCTCCCTTTTATTGTGAGCCGTGTGGATGAAAGGCTCTTGGTGCTACAGCCAGGAGTCAGTGCTGTGCCTCTGAGGTGGGAGAGCCAACTTCAGGACACTGGTCCATAAGAGACCTCCCAGCTCCACATAATATCAAACGGCGAAAATCTCCCAGAGATCTCCATCTCAACACCAGCACCCGGCTTCACTCAACGACCAGCAAGCTACAGTGCTGGACACCCTATGCCAAAAAACTAGCAAGACAGGAACATAACCCCATGCATTAGCAGAGAGGATGCCTAAAATCATAATAAGTCCACAGACACCCCAAAACACACCACCAGACGTGGACCTGCCCACCAGAAAGACAAGATCCAGCCTCATCCATCAGAACACAGGCACTAGTCCCCTCCACCAGGAAGCCTACACAACCCACTGAACGAACCTTTGCTACTGGGGACAGACATCAAAAACAACGGGAACTACGAACCTGCAGCCTGCAAAAAGGAAACCCCAAACACAGTTAGATAAGCAAAATGAGAAGACAGAAAAACACAGCAGATGAAGGAGCAAGATAAAAACCCACCAGACCTAACAAATGAAGAGGAAATAGGCAGTCTACCTGAAAAAGAATTCAGAATGATAATAAAGATGATCCAAAATCTTGGAAACAGAATAGACAAAATGCAAGAAACATTTAACAACGATCTAGAAGAACTAAAGATGAAACAAGCCATGATGAACAACACAATAAATGAAATTAAAAATATTCTAGATGGGATCAATAGCAGAATAACTGAGGCAGAAGAACGGATAAGTGACCTGGAAGATAAAATAGTGGAAATAACTACTGCAGAGCAGAATAAAGAAAAAAGAATGAAAAGAACTGAGGACAGTCTCAGAGACCTCTGGAACAACATTAAACACACCAACATTCGAATTATAGGGGTCCCAGAAGAAGAAGAGAAAAAGAAAGGGACTGAGAAAATATCTGAAGAGATTAGAGTTGAAAACTTCCCTAATGTGGGAAAGGAAATAGTTAATCAAGTCCAGGAAGCACAGGAAGTCCCATACAGGATAAATCCAAGGAGAAATATGCCAAGACACATATTAAACTGTCAAAAATTAAATACAAAGAAAACATATTAAAAGCAGCAAGGGAAAAACAACAAATAACACACAAGGGAATCCCCATAAGGTTAACAGCTGATCTTTCAGCAGAAACTCTGCAAGCCAGAAGGGACTGGCAGGACATATTTAAAGTGATGAAGGAGAAAAACCTGCAACCAAGATTACTCTACCCAGCAAGGATCTCATTTAGATTTGATGGAGTAATTAAAACCTTTACAGACAAGCAAGAGCTGAGAGAGTTCAGCACCACCAAAGCAGTTTTACAACAAACGCTAAAGGAACTTCTCTAGGCAAGAAACACTAGAGAAGGAAAAGACCTACAACACCAAACCCAAAACAATTAAGAAAGTGGGAATAGGAACATACATATTGATAATTACCTTAAATGTAAATGGACTAAATGCTCCCACCAAAAGATACAGATTGGCTGAATGGATACAAAAACAAGACCCATGTATATACTGTCTACAAGAGACCCACTTCAGACCTAGAGACACATACAGACTGAAAGTAAGGGGATGGAAAAAGATATTCCATGCAAATGAAAATCAAAAGAAAGCTGGAGTAGCAATTCTCATACCAGACAACATAGACTTTAAAATAAAGACTATTAGAAGGGACAAAGAAGGACACTACGTAATGATCAAGGGATCGATCCAAGAAGAAGATATAACAATTGTAAATATTTATGCACCCAACATAGGAGCACCTCAATACATAAGGCAAATACTAACAGCCATAAAAGGGGAAATTGACAGTAACACATTCATAGTAGGGGACTTTAACACCCCACTTTCACCCATGGACAGATCATCCAAAATGAAAATAAATAAGGGAACACAAGCTTTAAATGATACATTAAACAAGATGGACTTAATTGATATTTATAGGACATTCCATCCAAAAACAACAGAATACACATTTTTCTCAAGTGCTCATGGAACATTCTCCAGGATAGATCATATCTCGGGTCACAAATCAAGCCTTGGTAAATTTAAGAAAATTGAAATTGTATCAAGTAACTTTTCCGATCACAATGCTATGAGACTAGATATCAATTACAGGAAAAGGTCTGTAAAAAATACAAACACATGGAGGCTAAACAATATACTACTTAATAACGAAGTGATCACTGAAGAAATCAAAGAGGAAATAAAAAAATACCTGGAAACAAATGACAATGGAGACACGACGACCCAAAAACCTATGGGATGCAGCAAAAGCAGTTCTAAGAGAGAAGTTTATAGCAATACAAACCTACCTTAAGAAACAGGAAACATCTCTAATAAACAACCTAACCTTGCACCTAAAGCAATTAGAGAAAGAAGAACAAAAAACCCCCAAAGTTAGCAGAAGGAAAGAAATCATAAAAATCAGATCAGAAACAAATGAAAAAGAAATGAAGGAAATGATAGCAAAGATCAATAAAACTAAAAGCTGGTTCTTCAAGAAGATAAACAAAATTGATAAACCATTAGCCAGACTCATCAAGAAAAAAAGGGAGAAGACTCAAATCAATAGAATCAGAAATGAAAAAGGAGAAGTAACAACTGACACTGCAGAAATACAGAAGATCATGAGAGATTACTACAAGCAACTCTATGCCAATAAAATGGACAACCTGGAAGAAATGGATAAATTCTTAGAAATGCACAACCTGCCAAGACAGAATCAGGAAGAAATAGAAAACATGAACAGACCAGTCACAAGCACTGAAACTGAAACTGTGATTAAAAATCTTCCAACAAACAAAAGCCCAGGACCATATGGCTTCACAGGCGAATTCTATCAAACATTTAGAGAAGAGATAACACCTATCCTTCTCAAACTCTTCCAAAATATAGCAGAGGGAGGAACACTCCCAAACTCATTCTACGAGGCCACCATCACCCTGACAGCAAAGCCAGACAAGGATGTCACAAAGAAAGAAAACTACAGGCCAATATCACTGATGAACATAGATGCAAAAATCCTCAACAAAATACTAGCAAACAGAATCCAACAGCACATTAAGAGGATCATACACCATGATCAAGTGGGGTTTATTCCAGGAATGCAAGGATTCTTCAATATACGCAAATCAATCAACGTGATACACCATATTAACAAATTGAAGGAGAAAAACCATATGATTATTTCAATAGATGCAGAGAAAGCTTTTGACAAAATTCAACACCCATTTATGACAAAAACCCTGCAGAAAGTAGGCATAGAGGGAACTTTCCTCAACATAATAAGGGCCATATATAACAAACCCACAGCCAACATCGTCCTCAATGGTGAAAAACTGAAAGCATTTCCACTAAGATCAGGAACAAGACAAGGTTGCCCACTCTCACCACTCTTATTCAACATAGTTTTGGAAGTTTTAGCCACAGCAATCAGAGAAGAAAAGGAAATAAAAGGAATCCAAATTGGAAAAGAAGTAAAGCTGTCACTGTTTGCAGATGACATGATACTATACATAGAGAATCCTAAAAATGCTACCAGAAAACTACTAGAGCTAATCAATGAATGTGGTAAAGTAGCAGGATACAAAATTAATGCACAGAAATCTCTGGCATTCCTATACACTAATGATGAATATCTGAAAGTGATATCAAGAAAACACTCCCATTTACCATTGCCACAAAACGAATAAAATATCTAGGAATAAACCTACCTAAGAAGAGAAAAGAACTCTGTGCAGAAAATTATAAGACACTGATGAAAGAAATTAAAGATGATACAAATAGATGGAGAGATATACCATGTTCTTGGATTGGAAGAATCAACATTGTGAAAATGACGCTACTACCCAAAGCAATCTACAGATTCAATGTAATCCCTATCAAACTACCACTGGCATTTTTCACAGAAGTAGAACAAAATATTTCACAATTTGTATGGAAACACAAAAGACCCCGAAGAGCCAAAGCAATCTTGAGAACGAAAAACGGAGCTGGACGAATCAGGCTCCCTGACTTCAGACTATACTACAAAGCTACAGTAATCAAGACAGTATGGTACTGGCACAAACACAGAAAGATACATCAATGGAACAGGATAGAAAGCCCAGAGATAAACCCACGCACATATGGTCACCTTATCTTTGATAAAGGAGGCAGGAATGTACAGTGGAGAAAGGACAGCCTCTCCAATAAGTGGTGCTGGGAAAACTGGAAGGTACATGTAAAAGTATGAGATTAGATCACTCCCTAACACCATACACAAAAATAAGCTCAAAATGGATTAAAGACCTAAATGTATCAAACTCTTAGAGGAAAACATAGGCAGAACACTCTATGACATAAATCACAGCAAGATCCTTTTTGACCCACCTCCTAGAGAAATGGAAATAAAACCAAAAATAAACAAATCGGACCTAATGAAACTTCAAAGCTTTTGCACAGCAAAGGAAAGCATAAACAGGACCAAAAGACAATCCTCAGAATGGGAGAAAATATTTGCAAATGAAGCAACTGACAAAGGATTAATCTCCAAAATTTATAAGCAGCTCATGCAGCTCAATAAGAAAAAAACAAACAACCCAATCCAAAAATGGGCAGAAGACCTAAATAGACATTTCTCCAAAGCAGATATACAGACTGCCAACAAACAAATGAAAGAATGCTCATCATTAATCATCAGAGAAATGCAAATCAAAAGTACAATGAGATATCATCTCACACCAGTCAGAATGGCCATCATCAAAAAATCTAGAAACAATAAATGCTGGAGAGGGTGTGGAGAAAAGGGAATACTCTTGCACTGCTGGTGGGAATGTGAATTGGTACAGCCACTATGGAGAACAGTATGGATGTTCCTTAAAAAACTACAAATAGAACTACCATATGACCCAGCAATCCCACTACTGGGCATAGACCCTGAGAAAACCATAATTCGAAAAGAGTCATGTACCAAAATGTTCATTGCAGCTCTACGTACAATAGCCTGGAGATGGAAACAACCTAAGTGTCCATCATCGGATGAATGTATAAAGAAGATGTGGCACATATATACAATGGAATATTACTCAGCCATAAAAAGAAACGAAATTGAGCTATTTGCAATGAGATGGATAGACCTAGAGTCTGTCATACAGAGTGAAGTAAGTCAGAAAGAGAAAGACAAGTACCGTATGCTAACACATATATATGGAATTTAAGAAAAAAAAAGTCATGAAGAACCTAGGGGTAAGACAGGAATAAAGACACAGACCTACTAGAGAATGGACTTGAGGATATGGGGAGGGCAAAGGGTAAGCTGTGACAAAGCGATAGAGAGGCATGGATATATATATACACTACCAAACGTAAAGTAGATAGCTAGTGGGAAGCAGCTGCATTGCACAGGGAGATAAGCTCGGTGCTTTGTGACCGCCTGGAGGGGTGGGATAGGGAGGGTGGGAGGGAGGGAGACGCAAGAGGGAAGAGGTATGGGAACATATGTATATGTATAACTGATTCACTTTCTTATAAAGCAGAAACTAACACACCATTGTAAAGCAATTATACTCCAATAAAGCTGTAAAAAAAACAAAACAAAAAGAGTAAATTAATTTTGGTTCACAATTCTTTTGTCTGATTTAAAAAGATAACTATGTAGTGCAATAATTATAAATCTGTGTTGATGGGTATATAAAACAAAATGACTGTGTATGACAATAACTGCACAAAGAGGTGGGGAGGAAATAAAGTTACATAAGAACAAATTACATAATACTGAACTTAACATTTTCATAGATAAAATGTGAATTGTAATCCCTGGGACAACAACTAAGAGCTAAAATTATATATCAAAAGAAACAACAAAGGAATTAAAATGGAACATTAGGGAATACCTATTTAACCTGAATGACAGAAGGCAGTAACAGAGTAATGGAGTGGGTGGGTGGGGGAGGGATAAGGTATCAGTGATTACAAACACTCCATTTAAAAGGCAGAGATGGGCAGAAGGAATAAAAAGACCTGGTTCAACTCTATTTTGTCTATAAGAGAAACACTCTGGATATAAAGATACAAACAGGGTGATAGTAAAAGATCAGAAAAGATAGATGGTTCATAAACCACAATCAAAAGAGACCTGGAACAGTTACACCATATGAGGCAAAACAGACTTTAAAACAAAAGTTACCAGAGAAAAAGAACATTTTATAATAGTAAAAGTGCTAAATCATGAGGAAGACATAACAATTATAAATATACATGTACCTAACAAGACAGCCCTAAAATGAAGCAAATCAGATAGAACTGAAAGGAGAAACAGACAATTCAACAGTAATAGTTGAAGGCTTCAATATCCAACTTCCAATGTGGATGCTGTGCTAGAGCGAATGGATAGGACTAGGCAGAAGATCGGCGCCGAGGGAAGACCTGAACAGCACTGCAAACCAACTAGACCTAAAAGACATCTACAGAACAACCTATACTGCACAACACTGTGACCTCTGAACACAGTGGAATGAAATTAGAAATCAGTAACAAAAGGAATCTCACATTAAAAAAGAAGATCTCAAATTATTAGCCTAAGCATCCTCCCTAAGAAACTGGAAATCAAAAAGTAAACTAAACTCAAAGCAAGCAGAAAGAAGGAAACAATAAAAACGAGAGCAAAAAATCAATGAAGTATAGACTAGAAAAACAATAGCAAAACTCCAAGAAATCAAAAGTTGCTTCTTTGAAAAAATCAACCAACCTTTCAGACTGACCAGGAAAAAAGAGAACAGTCAAATAATTAGGAATGAAAATGGGAACAGCATCAATGACCTTACAGAAATGAAAGGACTATAAGGGGATCCTGTGCTGACAAATTAGATAACCTACATGAAATGCACACATTCCTAGAAAGATATAAATTCATGAAACTAAACCCCCCCAAAATAAAAAATACGAATAGACTTATGATAAGAGATTAAATTAGGAATCAGAACACTTCCTGCAAAGAAAAGTTGAGGACCAGAGGGCTCCACTGGTGAATTCTCCCGAACATTTAAAGAATTAAAACTAATGCTTTAGGGCTTCCCTGGTGGTGCAGTGGTTAAGAATCCACCTGCCAATGCAGGGGACATGGGTTTGAGCCCTGGTCGGGGAAGATCTCACATGCCGCGGAGCAACTAAGCCTGTGCACTACAACTACTGAGCCTGTGAGCCACAACTACTGAGCCTGTGCTCTGCAACAAGAGAAGCCACCGCAGTGAGAAGCGTGCTCTCTGCAACTAGAGAAAGCCCGCTTGCAGCAACAAAGACCCAACGCAGCCAAAAATAAAATAAATAAATTTATAAAAAAACAAAAAAACAAATACTTTACAAAGTCTTACAACAGAAAGGGAGAAAACACCTCCACACTCATTCTATGAGACTGCTATTATCCTGATACCAAAACCACATAAAGGTATCCCAAGAAAACTACAGACCAATACCCCTTATGAATGTAGATCCAAAATTCTTAACAAAATGTTAGCAAAATGAATCCAACAGCATATATACAATGGATTTATATGCCATGACCAAGTGGGATTTCTCTCAGGAAGGCAAGGTTGGGCTGATATATAAAAATAAATCAACATAATAAACCACATGAAAAGAATACAGGATAAACCACATAATCATCTCAATAAATACAGAAAATGTATATGATAAAATCCAACAGCCTTTCAGGATAAAAACACTCAAAAACCTAGGAATAGAGGGGAACTTCCTCTATCTGATTTTTCTATGAAAACTCCTCAGCAAGTATCACACTTAATAGCGAAAGACTGAAAAATTTCCCTCTAAGATCAGGAACAAGACAAAGATATTCACTCTAGTCACTTCTGTTCAACATTGATTGCAGGTTCTAGCCAGGACTATTAGGAAAAAATGAAACAAAACATTAGAAAGGAAGAAGTAAACTATCTATTTGCAGATGACATAACTGCAATTATAGAAAACCTTAAGGAATCCACAAACATAAACACATTAGAATGAATGAATGAGCTCAGCAAGGTTGCAGGATACAAGATCAATCCAGAGAAATCAGTTGTATTTCTATAAAGCAGCAACAAGAAACTGAAACGAAATTAAGAAAAGGTACATTTAGAATAGCATGAAAAAGAATAAAACATGTAGGAATAAATTTAGCCAAAGTGTAAGATTTGTACACTGAAAATAACAAAACCTCATTGAAGAAATTAAAGACCTAAATAAATGGAGAGAGAGTCCATGTTCGTGTATTGAAAGACTTAATATTGTTAAGGTGGCAGTTTTCCCAAAATTGATTTTCTTTTTAAACATCCTTATTGGAGTATAATTGCTTTACAATGTTGTTAGTTTCTGCTGTATAACAAAGTGAACCAGCTATATGTATACGTATATCCCCATATCGCCTCCCTCTTGCGTCTCCCTCCCACCCTCCCTATCCCATTCCTCTAAGTGGTCACAAAGCACTGAGCTGATCTCCCTGTGCTATGCAGCTGTTTCCCCCAGCTATCTATTTTACATTTGGTAGTGTATAAATGTCAATGCCACTCTCTCACTTCGTCCCAGCTTACCCTTCCCCCTCCCCGTGTCCTCAAGTCCATACTCTACATCTGCGTCTTTATTCCTGTCCTGCCCTTAGGTTCATCAGAACCTTTTTTTTTTTTCAGATTCCATATATATGTGTAAGCATACGGTATTTGTTTTTCTCTTTCTGACTTACTTCACTCTGTATGACAGACTCTAGGTCCATCCACCTCACTACAAATAACTCGATTTCATTTCTTTTTATGGCTGAGTCATATTCCATTGTATATATGTGCCACATCTTCTTTATCCATTCATCTGTCGATGGACACTTAGGTTGCTTCCATGTCCTGGCTATTGTAAATAGAGCTGCAGTGAACATTGCGGTACATGACTCTTTTTGAATTATGGTTTTCTCAGGGTATAGGCCCAGTAGTGGGATTGCTGGGTCGTATGGTAGTTCTATTTTTAGTTTTTTAAGGAACCTCCATACTGTTCTCCATAGTGGCTGGATCAATTTACATTCCCACCAACAGTGTGAGACGGTTCCCTTTTCTCCACACCCTCTCCAGAATTTACCGTTTGCAGATATTTTGATGATGCCTGACCGGTGTGAGGTGATACCTCATCGTGGTTTTGATTTGCGTTTCTCTAATGATTAGTGATGTTGAGCAACCTTTCATGTGTTTGTTGGCAATCTGTACGTCTTGAAATGTCTGTTTAGGTCTTCCGCCCATTTTTGGATTGGGTTGTTTGTTTTTCTGATATTGAGCTGCATGAGCTGCTTGTATATTTTGGAGATTAATCCTTTGTCAGCTGCTTTGTTTGCAAATATTTTCTCCCATCCTGAGGGTTGCCTTTTCGTCTTGTTTATGGTTTCCTTTGCTATGCAAAAGCTTTCAAGTTTCATTAGGTCCCATTTGCTTATTTTTCCAAAATTGATTAACACAACGTTTATCAGAATCCCAGCTCATGTTTTATAGAGATGGGCAAGGTGATTCTACAATTCATCTGGAACTGCAGAGAACCCAGACTAGCAAAACCACCTTGAAAAATAAGAACAAAGTAGGACTCACATGTCCTGATTTCAAAACTTACTACAAAGCTTCAGTCATCAAGGCAATGTGGCACGGGCATGTGAAGAGACATAGAGACCAAGGGGAACAGATTCAAGAGCCCAGAAATAAACCCATGTCTATGGCAACTGATTTCTGAAAAGGGTACCAAGACCATTCAACGTGGGAAAGACTACTCTTTTCAATAAATGGTGTTGGGACAACAGGATATCCATATGCAAAAGATTGAAGTTTGATACCTACTGTATACCATAAATAAAAATTAACTCAAAATGGATCAATGACCTAAATGTAAAGGAAAAAATCTACAAAATTCTTAGAAGAAAGACAGGCAGAAATCTTAGTGACCATGGATTAAGGCATGGGTTTCTTAGTTATGATACTAAAAGCACAATAAACCAAAAACAAAATAAATAAATACATTAAATATCACTGAAATTAAAAACTTTTTTGCCTCAAAGGACACTATCAAGAAGGTAAAAAGACAACCAACAGAATGCGAGAAAATGCTTGCAAATCACGTTTTAGAAGGGTGTAATATCCAAAATATACAATGAGCTCGTACAACTCAACAATAAAAAAATAATACAACTTAAAAATGGGCAGGGGGCTTCCCTGGTGGCGCAGTGGTTGAGAGTCTGCCTACCAGTGCAGGGGACACGGGTTCGAGCCCTAGTCTGGGAGGATCCCACATGCTGCGGAGCAACTGGGCCCGTGAGCCACAACTACTGAGCCTGCGCATCTGGAGCCTGTGCTCCGCAATGAGAGGCAGTGACAGAGGCCTGCGCACCGCGATGAAGAGTGGCCCCCGCTCGCCGCACATGGAGAAAGCCCTCGCATAGAAACGAGGACCCAACATAGCCAAAAATAATAAATAAAAAAAAAGCTGACACAGCCACAGATAAAATAAAAATAAATTTTAAAAAATGGGCAAAGGATCTGAATAAACATATCTAGAGATATGCAAATGGAAAACAGGCACATGAGAAGATGCTCAACATCATTAGTCATTAGGGAAACACATACCAAAACCACAAGTAGATACTACTTCACACCCACTAGGATGGCAATAATGAAAAGGAGAGCCTTAATAACAATGACAAGTGTTGGTGAGAATGTGGAGAACCTGGAACGCTCCTACAGTGCTGGTGGGGTATAGAATGGAAAAGTGTTGCAGTTTCTCAAGTATTAAACAAAGAGTTACTATATGACCCAGCGATTCCACTCCTAGGGATATAACCAAGAACACTGAAAACATGTCCACAGAAGAGCAGGTACACAAATGTTCACAGCAGCATTGCTCATAGTAGCCAAATGTGGAAGTAACCCAAACGTCCATCAACTTTTGGATGAATAAATAAAATGTGGTATATTCATACAATGGAGTATAATTCAGTCGTAAAAAGGGATGAAATACTCATTCATGCTATAATATGGATGAACTTTGAAAACATGCTAAGTAAAAAACATAGACACAAAAGCTGAACATTTATATGAATTGTTTAGAATAGGCAAATCCATAGAGAAAAAAAGTAAAATGTTTAGTTGCCTGGGGCTGGGAGGAAGGTGGAAAGGAGAGTGACTGCAATGGGTACAGGGTTTCCTTTTGAAGTGAAGCAATGCTCTGGAATTAAACAAATATAAAATATAAAATTTGAATTGTACACTTTCAAAGGGTGAATTTTATGGTACGAGATGTAGATCTCATTTATTTTCAATGCAAAAAAAGTACCTACCAAATAACAGAACCTCAATAGATAGTTGTTGACACAAATAATTAATATAAATGTTTACGTTCAAATTATATAAGGTATCACCAGATTAAAAACAGTGAAATTAAAAAAAATTTTAATAGATTACTATTGCAAGAAGGGAACATTACAGGTCAATGTCTACAGTACGTTAGGCTCTTGTGTCTACAACACAGTTTAGGAAAGCAAGTCCAGCCATGTATAAAAAGCCTAAAACATCACAACTAAGTTGGGTGTATTCCAGGAATGCAAGGCTGACTTGGTGTTTGCGGGGAGGGGATGAGGAAGGAAGAGGACCCAGTGTAACTGAGCTGCTTAAAGAAATAAATAAGAAAGAAAAATCTCAGTAGATGTAAGTAATTCAATATTAACAAACGATAAAATACTTTGCAACACATTAGAAATAGAGTGAAAACTTCCTTAACTAGCCATGGTCCTAATTCTTAACTTCTCTGTACCCACACCCTTTGCCGTGGAACTTTACGTTTTCCTCCCATTGTGGACTGGCAGACTCTTGCAGCCCTTGAATCCGGAAATAGAGGTTTGAGATGGGCTTTGGACAGGCGCTTGCCCTCTGTGTCCCTGACATCACTACAAGAATGCAATCAGATTGGCCGGCTGCAGGAGGAAAGAACCAATCCGAGTCAGTCCGGCTGTTCCAGCTGAGGCCATTCAAGACCCGATGAAGATTTTAAATATTTACCCTCATCTGAAGCACTTACAGGTCAGGCTCCTGAGCCCGTTTTTGGCTCGGCTGCTCACTAGTAGCTACCCCACAGGGCTATCGTGGGGTCAAGTGACTAACATGTGTAGAGCACTTACAACAGGTCCAGCGTGCATCGGACACTCGATGGATTCACGCTACAGTTACTACACACACATTTCAGCTTGCTCCCTTCAAACCTCCCTTGGAACTGGTGTTCTCATCTTCTCAACTATTTTTCAGTAACAAGTATGTTCGTCTTTTCTAATTCTAGAATTAGAAAAAAGAATAACTTTAAAAAGACTGTTACTGTGGGGTTTTTTGTTTCTTTGTTTGTTTTGTGGTACGCGGGCCTCTCACTGTTGTGGCCTCTCCCGTTGCGGAGCACAGGCTCCGGACGCGCAGGCTCAGCGGCCATGGCTCACGGGCCCAGCCGCTCCGCGGCATGTGGGATCTTCCCGGACCGGGACACGAACCCGCGTCCCCCGCATCGGCAGGCGGACTCTCAACCACTGCGCCACCAGGGAAGCCCTGTTACTGTGTTTTTTAAATTGAGGTAACATTGGTTTATAACATTACATATAAGTTTATGCGCACAATGTAATTTGACTTCTGTATGCATGGCAGGGTGCTCACCACCGCAAGCTTCCACCTGTCACCATACAGTTGACCCCCTCCACCCATTTCGCCCTCCCCCACCCTCTCTTCCCCTCTGGAAACCACCAACCTGTTCTACGTTGTTTGTTTGCTTATATATTTATATTTTAATAATCCATATATGAGTGAAATCATACGGTATTTGTCTCACTCCATCTGATTTATTTCACTTAGCATAATACCCTCTAGGTCCACCCATGTTGTCTCAAATGGCAAGATTTTATTTTTTTATGACTGAGTAGTATTCCTGTGTGTGCGCGTGTGTCTGTCTGTGTATATATATATCTCACATCTTCTTTGTTCATTCATCTGTTGATGGGCACTTAAGTTGTTTCCATTCCTTGGCTACTATATAAATGCTGCAATGAACACGGGGGTGCATATATCTTTTTTATTTAGTGCTTTCGTTTTCTTTGGATAAATACCCAGAAGTAGAATTGCTGGATCACACCGTAGTTCTATTCTTAGCTTGAGTGCTCTCAATACTGTTTTCCACAGAGGCTGCACCAACTTACATTCCCACCAACAGTGCACAAGGGTTGCCTTCCTCTACATCCTCACCAACACTTATTGTTGCTCACCTTTTTATTTTTTTTTTTTTTTGTGGTACGTGGGCCTCCCACTGCTGCGGCCCCTCCCGTTGCAGAGCACAGGCTCCGGACGTGCAGGCTCAGCGGCCATGGCTCACGGGCCCAGCTGCTCCGCGGCACGTGGGATCCTCCCGGACCAGAGCACGAACCCTTGTCCCCTGCGTTGGCAGGTGGACTCTCAACCACTGCGCCACCAGGGAAGCCCTCTCACCTTTTTGATAAGAGCCATTCTAATGGGCATGAGGTAGTATCTCATTGTGGTTTTAATTTGCATTTCCCTAGTAATTAGTGATGTTGAACATCTTTTCATGTATCACTTTAATTTTTATCCTTGGGTTACACCTTTTAAAATAAGGATCAACCACCCCTGCTAGAGAAATGGAAATAAAAACAAACAAAAAAAAATGGGACCAAATGAAACTTAAAAGCTTTTGCACAGCAAAGGAAACCATAAACAAGACAAAAAGACAACCCTCAGAATGGGAGAAAATATTTGCAAGTGAAGCAACTGACAAAGGATTAATCTCCAAAATATACAAGCAGCTCATGCAGCTCAATATCAAAAAAACAAACAACCCAATCCAAAAATGGGCAGAAGACCTGAACAGACATTTCTCCAAAAAAGATATACAGATTGCCAACAAACACATGAAAGGATGCTCAACATCACTAATCATTAGAGAAATGCAAATCAAAACTACAAGGAGATATCATCTCACGCCAGTCAGAATGGCCATCATCAAAAAATCTACAAACAATAAATGCTGGAGAGGGTGTGGAGAAAAGGGAACCCTCTCGCACTGTTGGTGGGAATGTAAATTGATCCAGCCACTATGGAGAACAGTATGGAGGTTCCTTAAAAAACTAAAAATAGAACTACCATACGACCCAGCAATCCCACTACTGGGCCTATACCCTGAGAAAACCATAATTCAAAAAGAGTCATGTACCGCAATGTTCATTGCAGCTCTATTTACTATAGCCAGGACGTGGAAGCAACCTAAGTGTCCATCGACAGATGAATGGATAAAGAAGATGTGGCACATATATACAATGAAATATTACTCAGCCATAAAAAGAAACGAAATTGAGTTATTTGTAGTGAGGTGGATGGACCTAGAGTCCGTCATAGAGAGTGAAGTAAGTCAGAAAGAGAAAAACAAATACTGTATGCTAACACATATATATGGAATCTGGAAAAAAAAAAAGAAGGTTCTGATGAACCTAAGGGCAGGACAGGAATAAAGACACAGGTGTATAATATGGACTTGAGGACAGTGGGAGGGGGAAGGGTAAGCTGGGACAAGGTGAGAGAGTGGCATGGACATATATACACTACCAAACCTAAAAGAGATAGCTAGTGGGAAGCAGCTGCATAGCACAGGCAGATCAGCTTGGTGCTTTGTGACCACCTAGAGGGGTGGGATAGGGAGGGTGGAAGGGAGACGCAAGAGGGAGGGGATATGGGGATATACATATATATACAGCTGGTTCACTTTGTTATACAGCAGAAACTAACACACCATTGTAAAGCAATTATACTCCAATAAAGATGCTAAAAAAATAAATAAGGGTCAAATTTAATACTAATATGTCCCTCTATAAAAGAGGTAGGGTCTAAGAGAATAGGTCCCGTGGAAGTGTTCAGTACTTCACAGACTTGTGGATCTTAGACAGGCAGCCAAACCTAGACCTGGAAGGAAGCCCACTCAAGATCACAACTGCCCACCCAACAACCCCAGATGCGTAAATAATAAATGCTATATGCCACTGAGGTTTTGAGATCTCTCTTTTTTACAGCATTATGGTGATAATGGACAATTGATATGTCCGATACACAGTATTTTTAAACGCTACAGCAAACATTCTTAATGGTGAAATCTTGAAATTTTTCTTCAGAAGATTAGGACAAAGAGAACAACAAACAGAACGTGAAAACAAAAAATTAAATGATACCATTTATAATTTAAACCCCCAAAGGAATCAACTAATGAAAGACATGCAAGGTCTCTACTCAGAAAATCGTAAAACACATGTACTAACTGTAAAGATGCCAATTTCCCTAAATGGTCAGAGTGAATGCAGTCTCAATCCAGATCCCAGTGGGGTTCTGTTCTCCTGGGGAGTGAAAACTGAAAGCTGACTCTACACTGTATGTGGACATGGACGTGCAAAGGGCCAAGGGTAAACGAGGCAATTCCTGAACAAGAACAAGGGGGAGGACTTTCTCTACCAGATACCAGGACTTCAAGATACTGCAATTAAGACAATGTGTGACTGGCAGGAGAACAGAACAGAAACCTGGAGACTGACCTCTATAGAGACAGTCCTTGGGCTTACACCAAAGGCGGTTATGCTGCAGGCGTGACAGTGGTATAGAACTTGACAGTTACACATCCTCCAAGGCAAATTAGAGATGTAAACATGAAAGCTTTTAGAAGATAACATAAGAGAATGGGGTTGGAGATCAGGAAATGATTTGTTAAACAGCACAAAAAGCAAAAGCAAGAAAAGATGGATAAACTGGAGTACATTAACAACTTCTGATCATCAGAACACCATCAGAGAAAAAAAAATCAATCACAGATTGGGAAAAGGCCTTTCCAACACCCCTGACAGCGGGACTGTCTCAGGGGCTGTGTGCAGAGCACGCAGGGCTTGTACGTAGAATACAGAGAGAATTTTTCAAATCACTAAGAATAAGCCATTGGAATATCACGACATGTCCTGTTCCTACAGATGAGAGACTGCAGGGAAAGTGAGGGCGGGGGTCAGAGGTGAGGGCCCTAGTTCTATGATACCAGACTGCACCCCTCCAAGTGAAGGGGTGGTGAGGACACAGGAGGAAAGGACTTGGCGACCAGCCCACAGGCAAGACCAGGGACCTGCAAACAGTGTCCAAGGGCCAAAATCTGGATCAGAACCCAGCTACAATGCCTGATCCCTGCTGTTGGTGGCAACTTTCATGCTCAACGGTACAGCTGGGCATTGTAGCAGAGACTGTCTGGCCCCAAAGCCTACAATACCATCTGGCTCTTTCCAGAAAAAAATGTGCTGACCCCGAAGCTGGAGTGCCCTCCTCTGTCCCTGTATTCGCCTAGTAAGGAACTGAAGAGAGAATTCCCTGGAAGACTTGAAGGGGATCATTGTTCAGCATCAGGCATATTTCAGAGCCGAGAATTATTTTTTAAAGTGTAAATCTGTTTTGTCAGTTGTGCAACCAGACTTTGTGTTCTCTGTTAAAAGCAAAAAGTATGGCAATGTCACAGAATCACCAAAGCAAACTACTTAAGACACAGAATCATGGCTTGTGTTTAAAAACTCTTCACTGCTTGAAAGAAACCACATTTGCTCCAAAACAGATGCCTGCAACTGATCTCTTTTCTTAATCAAAGCAGAGCAAGCAAAGTCAGGTGCCGGCAAGGTTGAGGGATGAAGCATCTCCAGCTCGGCAGGTAATTCGGTGGTGTGTACCTTGACACGACGCTGGCTATACTCTGCGCACATGCGTATCTGAGGGCAGGTATAAAGTTCTCGTTAAAAACAATCCCCAGTCTCCTCCACAGCCCCGCACCAAGGAAGGCATTCCTTCTGACGTCCTCCACCGCTATTCCTCATTCTTTTAAAAAAAAAAAACAATCCAGGCTCCCCTCTGAGTTGTCTCTTTCTTGAGTGTATTTGAAACTTCAAAATTAATATCATGATTAAAAACTAATGAAAGCAATGGTAAACTTAGGAGGAAAAAAATGTATCTTGAAAACCATATAATTTTGACTTTGATCATTATCAGTGCCAATGCTGGGTCTGGTTATTTTCCACAAACTTAGACAAAAAGAAAAACACACAAAACAAACAAACAAAAAACCTGGCTCGCAGGCAGCATTACACAGGCAATTTTCGAAACCAAAGACGATTTTGCTGCTTCTGCCCAACAAGATTCTGATGTCTCCTGGGAATGGAATAACTTCTATGCACTCAAATGATGAAAACTAACTTCATACTCCTCAAGACTCCTACACATCTTCTGGAAAGCTTCTTGTATTTCAGCTTTCTACCCACACCGTATGTATCTTCAGAGCCCTCAGCACCTAGATGTCCATTCCAGCAATCTTAGGACACGTCATACCTTCCAAAACACACTGCGGAAGAGCCAGGCTTCCTTTTTGTACACACGGAAGTGAGACAAATCAAATCAGTGACTGCTTACCTCTTGATATTAACAGGCAAGTGATCTTTGAACAAACAGAACCACTTCCTGAAAACTGAAACTCTGAGTCTGTTTGATGCTTAGAAGAGGCTCTCCCACACTGATTACTAATAAGGACTTCTAAGAAATTAGGTACATGTCAACATACTTTATATAGGTGGCTCTAAAGACCACTATGACTGGATCCTTTGATGGCAGAGCTCTAAAATCAACAACTTTGATAGACAGGCATGGCCACTATGAAAAACCACACGGAGGTTCCTCAAAAATTTTAAAATACAACTAACCATATGATCCAGCAATTCCACTTCTAGGTATTTACCTGAAGAACATAAAAACACTAACTCAAAAAGATATATGCACCCTTGTGTTCACAGCAGCATGATTTACAATAGCCAAGATAGGGAAACAACCTAAGAGTCTATGGGTGAATGGATAAAGAAGATGTGGTACATATACAAAATGGAATACTACTCAGCCATAAAAAGGAGGGAAGTCTTGCTGTTTTCAACAACATGGATGGACCTTGAGGGCACTATGCTCACCAAATAAGAGAAGGACAAATACCATATGATCTCTCTTATATGTGGAATCTAAAAATAAATACATACATACATAACCCAGCTCACAGGTACAGAGAACTGACTGGTGGTTACCAGAGACCACGGGTAGAAGGTGGAAAAAATGGGTGTTTTTGTTTTAGTTTAAATAAATTGGCTTAAAAAAATACAGCTGACCCTTGACCCTGGGTTTGAACTGCTCTGGTCCACTTAGATGCAGACTTTTTTTTTTTTTTTGTGGTACGCGGGCCTCTCACCGTTGTGGCCGGAGCACAGGCTCCGGACGCGCAGGCTCGGCGGCCATGGCTCACGGGCCCAGCCGCTCCACGGCATGTGGGATCTTCCAGGACCGGGGCACGAACCCGTGTCCCCTGCATCGGCAGGCGGACTCTCTACCACTGCGCCACCAGGGAAGCCCAGATGCAGACTGTTTTCAATAGTAAATTCTACAGTATTACACTACCTGCAGTGTAATACTGTAGAACTTACTATTCGCAGATACAGAAGAATCGCGAATATGGAGGAACTGTGGACACAGAGGGCCGAGTACAAGCTACACGTGGATTTTCAACTGTGCAGAGGGTCGGCGCCCCTAACCCCCATGTTGTTCAAGGATCAACTGTGAATAAAAATAAATATCAACCACCTTGAGATACAAATGCGTCTCTGTCATTGTTAGATTTGAAAAGGTGATTTAAATTTTTATGTAACATATTTTTATGTTAAAAGCACACATCTAAACAATATTTTTAAAGCTAGCCAACTTTAAGCCGAGGAGCATGGCAGGCAGCCACCCAGCATTTGTTACTTGATTCCAAAGCCCCCCAAGTCTCACAGCTCCCTCCCCCACACATTTATTCTCCCCCAATTTCACGCCATGCCACGTTTTTGGAAGGGATTATATCATTTCTACTTCATGGTTTCCAAAACCCCACCAAGTCCTGTACTAAAGGGAAATACCTGCAGTTAAGCCAACTTTTCATTCATAAAACAGAACAGCACAGTTAACTCGTCATCCTCCGTGGTAACAGGAATCAGGCATAATGCTAAGAGCTTGGAAACAGGAAAATAAAGATAAGCCTCGCTCCTGCCCCACTTCCCTTCTCCTTTACTCCGTCATGGTTTCGTGAAGGCCAGTGCCAGCTGGACTCCGGTGGTGCCCCCATGTGTATAAACACCGTGTTGACTGTCGCAGTCTGGCCACCCATGTGTGACATGCTCCCGCTTCTTGTATTTCTTGGCTCCCAGGACCAGGGTCTGCTCTGAAACGCGGGCTTCCTGTTTGGGTCAGGGAGGCTCCTGGTGAACCCCGAGCCACCGAGGCAGGCGGACCCCTGCCGTCTTACTCAGAGCACTTTGGCCCTGGTGGCGGAGGACCTGGCCTCAAGCCTAGTTCTGTCATTTACCAGCTCTGTGATCTCAGACACCTAAGGGATAGTAGCATTTATAGCATTTGCTTCGCAGGGAAACTAAGAGTTAAACAACAAAACAAAAGTGATTAAAACCATACAAACGTCAGTAACTATCACCAATGTTATTAACAGGTGCGCTCTTCTACAGAACAAGGCAAAGGACAGAGACGCGATGATACAGGTCTGCACTGGCACAACGGACCCCAGCCCACCCCGCCCGTCACTCTGCACGCTCCCCACGTGCACAGCATTTCTAGTCCACCTTCCTGTGTGGCACAAAGACACTGAAGAGCTGCGTGAGAATCCCTGAAACCATGGACTTACGTACAAACGTGACAATCCGCCGAGAGACACACTCACTCCTCTTAAAACCACCCACAGCAACGAACACAAAACCTGCCACCCTGCCGGGCTCAGCTCAGGCTCCTTTGCCACCATGGGAACCTGCTCTGGTTGGGACTTAGGACCTGCTTCTTCCCAACACAGTGACTTCCTTTCGTCACATCAGTGAAATGGAACCTAGGTGCAGCTGTCGCTTGGTTTTTCAAAACGTGAAATCACGAAAAAGGCCGGGCTGGACGCCAGCCCTTCGCCCAGGTTCAGGCCAACCTGAAGTGTCCTCAGGTCCTCCCAGCAGCGCAGGCGCAGACGCTGACGCGGGCCGCTCCCGCCCCCAGCTGCAGGGCCAGCGCTGCTTCCGTCGCAGCGGGGCTTTGTGTCTCGCGGGGGGCTCCCCAGAGGGTGCGGGCTGGTCCGGCGTGCACCTGCGCTAAAGCTCTGGGACCTACGGTCTACGTACAGAAAACCCGGGGGGGCGAGGCTCTCTCCTTGGGAAGGCAGATACCGGGGGCACACCACCGCTGAAAGAAGAGAATTCACTTCTCCACCACCCTTCCGCCCAAGACCACAACTGACCGTGCGGGGTCTTTTGATGACACAGAATACGGCTCTCCATTTATATTATTTGCATAATGAGCACCGTACTTTTGCACATGTCATCTGTGAGGCGTCTTACCTGGCGCTTTGCTCAGCAGAAAGCTTTACAAGATGGCACTTGAGAACAGCTCTCAAATACACAGCCCTAATTAACAAATGAGGAAACGTGTCAGGGATTGCAGCCACAGTGAAGAGACATTCACTCAGAGGTGCCTGAAGCTCTGGGGGCGACAGGCCTCCGAAGACACGACCAGGGCTCTCCCAAGTCACTCTCGAGGACAGGCAGAAACGTCTTTCCCCTCGGATGGCCCATGACGCCTGTACCCACGTCCAGCCACCACCGTCAACAGCCTGGGCCCTGCTGGCCCACCTACCCCACGGTCACTGTCCTTGGGGCAGTCAGCGATCAAGGTCAAGATGTGAGACAGTCCACAGGCTTCCGCTCCAACCCCCACTGGAAAGGGGAGGATCCAGCCTCCCCGCCCTGCCCGTCAAAGCTGCACTGGATCCAACTTCAGCTCCTCCGCCGGCACCCCCGGTCCCTTTCTGGGTCAGCAGGATGCTACCCGCCCTCCCACCCAAGCGGAGCTGCAGATGAGAGAATACCCTCAAGGCCACATGTGGGTGATGACGGCGTGGAGCTGTCTGAACAAACGAGGAGTGGCCCTGCTATCATCCACCCCAGGAAGGATGGGCTGGATAAAATTCACCCAAACCAAAGCCAACACTTCTTCCTAATGGTCAGGGGAAAAAAAAAATCTCCAACTTGGAAACAGGCTAAAGGATGCCCACGTACCATCCCAAAAGCCACACTGGAGCTCTGCGGGGTGTACCCGAGGGTGCTGGCACTCATGACCTACTATCCAGCAATGATTAAGTATCTTATCACTCCGTCAGGGCAGATGTCAGCTTTAGAAAACTGAGAGCGACAAAAAGGAATAGCGCTGTGGCTCTATGTACAAATGATGCCTGTTCAGGACAAGAGGCAACAGTCTCACGGCCCGGGGGACATTAACCAGCCTTGTAATTTACCTTTATTCCGGCACTCCTCCAGTGCCTCCATGTACTCAATCTCTTGAATTTTCTTTGAACCAACTTTACCATTCTTTGATTTCTTGACTGAGTTAAATATCTGACATGTATTCATTCTGTATTCATGATTTTACCTTTTGAAAATGATAACTTGACAGGAGATGTCCTGTAGCACCCACCAGTTTAAAACTAACAACCCTACATAGTAAATCGCTGCAGCTGGGAAGTTGCTCAGACATCACCTAACACTAAATGGATTCTTCCATAAGACTGTATTTATGTCTAAGGTGGGCTTTTAGGGGCACCATCCTCTATGACACAGAACTTTGCTGCCTTGAGCTCTCGTGTATCTTATGTGTCCAGGCACAAACAAACAGCCCCATGACCCTCACATTTATTGTGAAGAAGGTGGTATGGAGAGATTTTGTTGACTTAACCAAAATTAAGGATTTTGATGACAATACAGGGGAAAATTCCCTTTTATGTCTCATCACTGTGGCTACATGCCCTTTTACCGGGCAACGTGTGTGCGCGCGTGTACACACGTGTGCAGTCACCGTGGATCTGACTCATTGGTTCCTAGGATGTGCTAAGAGCTTGGCGCCAACCTTGTGGTCCAGCGGCATCACTGACGTCACGGGGGGCACCCTCTGCATCACCACACCCTTGGCTTCATCAAGCTTCAGTTTCCACGTCTTGATGTCTTCACTTGGGAAAAACCAACCAACCCACCAACTCTGTAGTTCCAGACTGTAATCTGCCTCCAGTCCTTTGTCACGTAAGGTCTGAGAGGTGTACAAACCATAAGGAACGGTCCACTGTTGCCTCCTGGACCTCTGCTCTGTTCTTTCCACCCAGACCATCTCCTGCGGCTGCCGATCCAATCCTGCTAAGCCTTCAGGCCCACAGAGACGCCTTCTCGCTCTTCACAAAGCCAGATGTGCTCTCTCCTAGACCCTCTGGGCCCCTGCGCTAAGCCACTCGAGGCACTGCACATCACTGCGTGTTCCAGCTTCTTCTGTAACTGGGCTGTCCTCATCCTGGCAAACACCAGGCCTTGCGGGATGGAGACTAGCCACGTGTGTGCGTGTCACCGGCTGGACCTCCTGACACTCAGCACACAGTGTGCTTATCAATCAAACTGAAGGAAGAAAGGATAACGGTAAATGGTCATTAAATGCCAAGCATCTGTTCATCACTGAGCACCTCCTCTGACCAGGAGCACAGAGACAGAACCATGGAGTCTGCCCTAAAGGCACTTCATCTGGGAGGAAGATGGAAAGTCAGAAGCACCATTTAACAAACCTGAATGCAGGTGGCCACAGCCGGGCACTGTCCAGGTGCTGAAGACACAGGGGTGAATAAACATATGCGGTGCCTGACCACCTGCAACTTACACTAATAAACACACTGAGTGTGCAACTAGGCCATGGGCGTGTGCTGGAAAGTCAGAGAACAGACTGTATTTCAGATGGTGGGGGAAGGAGCGGAGAGGAAGTGCCATGTAGGCTGAGACCAGGCAGATAAGGAATCAACCAGATAAAACATAGAAGTACATGTGCAAAATCCTAGGAAAGGAGAGAACTTGGCAAATTCTAGCAACTGGAAGAACCCCCTGCATCTGAAACAGAGTAATGAAGAGCTGGCCCTGCAGGTCACAGTTAAGAAGTCTGAATCTCATCTCAACCTTCAGAAGGACGGTACTATATGGATTACAACATCTACAAAAAAACCCCCGGTAGCCAAGTGAAAATGAACTGAGAAAAGACAATAAAGAAGACGTGGGGTGCTTGGTCTAGGTGGTGGCATGGCCAGAGGCTGGGGAGCAGAGGGACACGGGCACACTTCGGAGTGGAATGAAGGGCTTGGCGGCATGCTAGATGGTCAGGGTGAGGGAGGGGCAGGCCCAGACGACCCTTAGAGGCAACACTCACTGGGGTGGGGAGCCTGGAGCCCCTGCCAGGATGGAGGGGGCGATGACGAACCCGGAGTCCGCAATGCCCATGACGAAAATGACCACTTTAAGAAGTCCAGGGTTTCCCTGGTGGCGCAGTGGTTGAGAATCTGCCTGCCAATGCAGGGGACACGGGTTCGAGCCCTGGTCTGGGAAGATCCCACATGCCGCAGAGCAACTGGGCCCGTGAGCCACAACTACTGAGCCTGCGCGTCTGGAGCCTGTGCTCCGCAACAAGAGAGGCCGTGACAGTGAGAGGCCCGCGCACCGCGATGAAGGGTGGCCCCGGCTTGCCACAACTAGAGAAAGCCCTGGCACAGAAACGAAGACCCAACACAGCCAAAAATAAATAAATAAAGCAAACTGTCAACAAGTAAAAATAAACACTATTAAAAAAAAAAAAAAGTCCAGTACAAGGACAGAGGCAATGACGTGACAAATGATCTCTCCCACTCATACACTCGCGTCCCCTCTTTCTCGGCAGCTTCCTTGAAAAGGTTTCTCTGTCTCACGAAACCACAGCACAAACGTTTTCAGATGGCAGAGGGCACCAGCTCCCGGCTGGGAATCACGAGGAGTGGCCTGTGTCCGAGAGGGTGATGCTCCTGCATGCTTGAACCCTGTACCTCTGTGCACGGGCGGGGACACTCAAACCCACATCTAGTCTAAGCACAGAACCTTTTGTACGTTAATCAGGGAAGCAGAACCCAGCAAAGAGTAGAGCATCTAGACAGACACAGGATGGGACCACGTGCCCTGAAGGTGACCTCCAGTTAGTACGTGTCACGGTCTTAATTAACGATGAGCAACACATTTCTACATGGATGTAAAAAGCTGCTGGCTGGAGGATTTATAGTGAGTCAAAATGTCAAAGGACTACGTGTGGGCTACCTGGAGACCGTGATGGGAATCAAAGTTTCATCTTTTCAAGGACTGAGGAGAGAAAGTGAGGAAAGACAGTGGTAACCCCACAGGCCAGGCACTGTCATTACAGTACTTATAAGTAGAACAAGGTTTTGTGCTTAAGAAAACACAGCCCAGGGGCTTCCCTGGTGGCGCCGTGGTTAAGAATCCGCCTGCCAATGCAGGGGACACGGGTTCGAGCCCTGGTCTGGGAAGATCCCACATGCCGCGGAACAACTAAGCCTGTGTGCCACAACTACTGAGCCTGTGCTCTAGAGCCCGCGAGCCACAACTACTGAAGCCCACGTGCCTAGAGCCCTCACGCCACAACTACAGAACCTCGTGCTCCACAACTACTGAAGCTTGCGCACCTAGAGCCCGCGCTCTGCAACGAGAAGCCACCACACTGCAACGAAGAGTAGTCCCCGCTCGCCGCAAGTAGAGAAAGCCCGTGCAGCAACAAAGACCCAACGCAGCCAAAAATAAATAAATATATTAAAAAAAAAAAAAAAAGAGGGGCTTCCCTGGTGGTGCAGTGGTTGAGAGTCCGCCTGCCGATGCAGGGGACGCAGGTTCGTGCCCCGGTCTGGGAGGATCCCCCACATGTCGTGGAGCGGCTGGGCCCGTGGGCCATGGCCGCTGGGCCTGCGCGTCCGGAGCCTGTGCTCCGCGGCGGGAGAGCAAAACAAAAAACAAAAACAAAAAAAACAAAACAACAAAAACAGAAAAAAAAGAAAGAAAACACAGCCCAGATCCTTGGAGAGCCAGGGCTGAAGGCCAGCTGACCCGTCACTCCGGCCTGCCGTTAGCAGACTACCTCGGGGAGAGAAGCCCCGAAGCCGTGTGAGGCTGGGCCACAGGAGGACAGCTGTTGGGAGCCCCGGGGCCGGCCCGCAGTCACCGAGCAGCCAGCTTGGCCTGCAGAGCTGTAGGCTGAGCAAACCAGCATCTCCTAGAGCACGCTTCTAAGGCAAAGGTCTCGCCTTGGCCAGGCACTAGATGAGTGCTTCTCAAACTAGGGTCCAAGGCCGCACTATTCGAGTCTATGAGGTGAAAGCCGAGTTGTAAATCCTGTGCTTTCACCCTGGTGACCACCTGCTGGGCCGATGGCCTGCCGTGCGGCTCACAGGCCCCTTTCCCATCGGGCTGGATCAGGCTGTTGCCAAGGGGCCCCTCTGGCTGCGATCCTTAACCCGCTTCCAGGGCAATGCCGGAGACGGGACCACACCCACCTTTGCGAGAGACCCAGGTATTCACCGCGCGTGGCTGGGCACGCGTCTGCCCTTTAGAGGGGGCCGCCGGTGCACACTGAAGAGGGCGGCCCAGAGCCCCTGACTGCGGGCAGGCGTGTGCGTCTCTTCACTGTGGACCCCCTGGAGGGAGGCCTGGGACACGGAACTCAAGGGCGAGCCAGACTCAGAACTGCGTGCTCACCTTACACAGACCGGAACCACAGGCTGAAAAGCAAGAGATCAAGAGAGAAGGTTTAACCTGACACACCATTTCACAGATGAGGACAAGAGCTACTCAAGGGTCAAGAAGGAAAACTGACCTCAGCACAACAGACTCAAAATACAAAGCAAACACCTGCTCGGTTACATAAACACTGTATAAAAAGTAACAGTAATTTCAGAATCCAGCTTTGAACATTAAGACTACGTACTTCGAAACTGTACTAGGGCCAAACTCCCCCAGTCAGCTTTTCTCTCCGTTCTCCCCCGAATCGGGGAAACAGACACCCCGACTGCCGTGGCTTGTTCTGCATTTTCCAGCGGCTCCTCTTTTTGCAGCAGGACATCTGGGCGACATCCCAGCTCTCGGGCGGCACCCACCTGACCCACTAGAGCCCCGGGTTCTAACGTGGACTGGATATGCGGTCATGGCTGTGGCTCTGAAGACCCTGCATCTCCCCAGCCGGCCCAGGACCACATAGGGGCAGACCCCAGTGTCCCCCTGCTCGTGAAACGCACAGCAGGGGCCCCCTGTGAAAACTTGATTACTCCGCAAGCGGGGAATTTACTGGGGTAACTCCTCCTTCCCCACAGGAAGCCAACAAAGCAAAACTCAGATGGAGACTGTTCACACCACTCCCGCTCGAGGCTGCTGGCAAGCTGGGGCGACCGTGGCCCATCAGGTGAGGCTGGGCTGCAAAAGCGAAGCACGGAAGTCAACCTTCTGACAGGAGGACGGAAAGCTTCCACTCTCCCTCTGAAGTCCACAAGGTAGTGTGAGCGCCAGGCAACGGAAACGCTGCAGCTGCAGTCACATCCCGCGTAAGACGTCACCCGTCCCAAGGCTGGTGTGGGCTGTCCTCTTCCTACAACCTTTACACTCGTGCTGTGGCCGGTGAGACCAGAAGCCATGTGGGCAGAGTACTGGCGACACGATAATTAAACAGCATGCGCTTCCGTAACCCCACCGATCATGTTCACGTTATCACAGGATTCCCTCAAAACCAAGATGTCGTGTAACCTTCAGAGCTAATGCCAAGTCCAGGAAACAGCTGTCCCGCTTTGCTGAAAGTGTCGTCCGGAGAAGAAGTGCTACAACCAGGATGCTCACAGGGGTGCGTGATTTCACTGTAGCAGCAAGATCGCAGTCCAACGCAAGAGCTTCAGGTGATAACGTGTTACATTTCATGAAAATCACATCACACGTCCGTGGGACGGGTGGACCCACTGCATGAAAGGCGAAACCTTCACCCCCCCACCCCGTTACCAACATGAAACTTAATAAAAACTGTGGGCAGGCCTCCTCACATCTTGTTACTTTGACTTTAAGATTTAATTAGAACCAGTGACTTTTTTTTAAGGCTCCAACCCCTGTAGAGTTGCAGGAATTGCCATGAGAATGACACTAGAAATGGTCCTGTGGGCTGGAGAGGAAAGGTCTCCATCGTAAGGGGCCCAGCACTTGAGCTGCCAGCCCTGGGGAAGTGAGGGGCTTCCAGACACGAGACGTGGTTCAGGCTCCAGGGTCTTTGCCCCCAACCCAGATGGAGCCAAAGCCTTCACTGATTTAATTCTCGAAAACAAACCTTACGACTCCCTTTATTACCTCCAGATAATACAGCGGTTCACCCTCCCACAGGTGGCTCCCAACTGCACGTGCCCTGGATGAAGCACGTGCTGAGATTCTGTCCTCCTTGGTGACAAATCCCGTTTTTCAAAATCGGCGACTAGTTTAGGAGACAATCCGGGCTCGTCTCGGGGGACGGGGGAGGCCAGCACCCACGCTGGCATCAGATCCCAAGGACTAAGACCTGGGACCGACCCTGACACACGGGCAGGGAGCTGCCAGAGACCAATCAGGACGGTGCCATCCAGCAGCAAGGACGCCTCAGTGGGCCTCACATTCCTCGTCTGGTCTTGGGGTTGCAGAGGACAGAGCCCACCACGCAGACTCAGGGTAGTCAACCTCCTGATCGTGTGAGCCCAGAGTCAGCGAGACCGGGATGCCCCGGCAACTCCACAACCGTCCTCACGGGGGCGCACTATCTGCTTGACCCCGTTTGACTTCTGGAATTCAGGTGAGGCTGGCGGTGGGCTGGGCTGGGCTGGGCTGGGACAGGGGTAAAGCCTTAAAAGTGCAGGTGAGGACGGGGTGGGGCCTGAGCTCCTGGTGCAGCGACGACACAGGGATTGCGAGGTCTGCTGGGGACCCAACGTCTCGCTTCTCGTGTGTGGACTTTGTGATGGTGACCTCAGCACGGAGGTGGGAGAGCTGCGTTTCGCAGTGGCTGACGTGGCCCTAAGACATCTCCCTCTTTTCTCCTGACGTAAGAAAGAACTGCCCTCCCCTGGCCCTCCTCGTGTCACCCACACGTAAAAAAGAACTTGAACTGCAGACAGAAATGAGAGGTGGCTGTGACTGAGATAACTGGCCAGAAAGGGGGTTGTTTTAAGGTATTTTGAGAACTTACTATGTCCCCATTAGAAAATACTTTTAAGCACAAGCAACTCTTCACGAATGAAGCAGGGGAGGCAGACAAGACGTTACCATAAAGAAACCTGATTATGACGCGCATCTTCCCAAAGGCCCCCGGGGGCTGGAGGCTGGGGGGGTTGTGACCAGTGAACAGAAGAAGGGGTAACAAATCCCCTTGCTTTGAGGAGCATGTACACAGTTCAGATCACAACCTGGAACAAAAAAATCTTTCCGACGTCTCGGCAGGTCCTGTTTATGGTTCTAGACTGAGAGGCAGTTAATTAGCTCCTTATCACTAGGGGAGATGGGTATTTGCTATAGGAGGGTAACTGCTTTTTTTTTTTTTTTTTTTGCGGTACGCGGGCCTCTCACTGTTGTGGCCTCTCCCGTTGCGGAGCACAGGCTCCAGATACGCAGGATCAGCGGCCATGGCTCACGGGCCCAGCCGCTCCGCGGCACGTGGGATCTTCCCGGACCGGGGCATGAACCTGCGTCCCCGGCATCGGCAGGCGGACTCTCATCCACTGCGCCACCACGGAAGCCCGGTAACTGCTTTTTAAACAGAGACAGTTTATCTCAGTAGATGTCATCATTTCAGCAAGAGCAGGTCTGCACAAGGGTAAGTTTATTACCATCTCCTTATCGATAGTCTGGTTTACTGCTCTTGCCTTGAGGAACACTGCCTAGACCCCAGGGCTCAACTTTGAACACTGCGGCCTGGCGGTGGCCGCGCTCTGGCTCTATCCGTCCTGGACCAGGGACGGAGCTACTTTCTCTGTCAACCACCGCGCCATTCAACAGAGCCCCGTAGTCAGAAACGAGGGCTCTTTCACCAACAACTGTCCCTCCGGGCTATGTGCCCCTGGAAGTCAGGGGCTGTGTTTTATTGAGCTCTGAACTCCCAGCATCCAGCACGGAGCCTGCACACAGGAGATGCTCGCCAAGCGTGTGATGAGGACGCACGGAGCTTCCAGGACCCCCCTGCCCCCCGCCCCCGCGTGGAGACAGCTGACCGTCAGCACGGAACACCCTCAACCAGAAACCATGTCTGAAGCCTAGTGAGACGAACCCAGCACAGCCAGCTCCAGCTTCAGGGCCCACAGCAGCCACAGAGAGGGGGAGGGGCAGGTGAGCCAGGAGCCCCCGGAACCAGGCCCCGGGAGAAAGCACGCAGAAGCCTTCTTCTCCCCATAGCACCCAGATGATGGCAAGCACTTTACAGCTAGAGGGAGTGCTCTGCCCTCACTGCGTTTGTTTGCTGAAGTTGAATGAATTCTTTAATTAGATTTTTGCCCAGACAAAACAATACTCTATTAATATTCAATAAAACGCTAGTAATGAGAAGCCGTGTTAAGATGAACCAGGAAAGAAAATGCTTTTATCCACTCCACACATTCAGCTCCTACCATGAGGCCAGGCAGGTGGTAGAAAAAGTAGGACGGGAGTCTTGGTTCTTACTCCCCAGAAGTCCCCTGTCCACCGGGTACAGCTATGAAGAGGAGGGTGTCACCTCCATTTCAGGGGACCGGAGCTCGGCCTGCTACCTTGGCTGAGCTGGACGATGGCCCCTGAGTGTGTAGGCAGCAGGGAGTGCCCAGGCATCGGAACCCCAGGCGATGCTCCCAGCACCAGCAGCCGCTCCGTGAGGGTCGCCCAGACGGCCCGGCACACCGAACATCCCTCTGTGAACAGGTGCCACGGCGAACAGCCCCGGGGACCGTGCCACTTAGCACAGAGGCAACCGAAAAGAAAACGAGGTAAAAGACGAACAGGGAACAGCAGCGCTCCAGAACAAGTATTTTAAAAACAAAGACGCAACAAGCGCTGGCAAGGATGTGGAGAAATGGAAACCCTTGTGCACTGCTGGTGGGATGTAAAATACCGTGGCTGCTATGCGGTCCTCAAAAAATGAAAAGCAGAATCACCACGTCATGTGGCAATCCCACCTCTGGGTATTTAGCCCAAAGAATGCAAAGCAGGATCTTGAAGAGATGTCTGTACACCCACGTTCATCGTAGCATCATTTACAGTAGCCAAGAGGTGGAAGCAGCCAAGCGTCCTCGACGGATGAATGAAGGAAAAATACATACACACCGTGGAATAGGACGCAGTCTTTAAAAAGGAGGAAATTCTGACAGGCTGTAACAACGGATGAACCTTGAGGACATCACGCTCAGTGAAATAAGGCAGACACAAAAGGACAAACGCTGTGTGACTGCACTATGTGAGGTCCCTAAAGTAGTCAGTATCATAGAAACAGACCGTAGGATGGTGTTGCCAAAGGCTGTGGGGAGGGGCATCAGTGTTTAGCGGGGACAGAGTGCCACTCCGTAAGAGGAAGAAGTTCTAGAGCTCCGCTGTGTGACGAGGTGAATGCACTGAACATTTCTGAACTACACGCTTAACGATGTTCCAGGTGGTAAACCCGGTGTTTATGTGTTTGTTGCCACACCTGAAAATGAAAACAAAACTAAAAGACGTGATAAGCCATACGAAACGTGTCCTCCGTTCCACATAAAACATTAAAAGGCTGGAGCCCCGACTCCGTGGCTGGGGTGGCCAGAGGTCCGGGTGCCGAGAGCCAGACCGAGGGCAGAGGACGAAAGGAGAGGACCAAGAATGTGGACTAAATTCTCCAGAGTGTGGCCCAAGGGGGAAGCGAGGATCAGGGTGGCAACAAGATCGTTTTTAAGAGATCAAACCCTGAGGAAAAGGGGTTGTGAATCCTGACATTCTCTATCAGTCCAGCGCTGGGACAAGTACCAGCCATTGCGTCGTGAGGACCAGTGACGGGTGGATGGGATGAAGTGGGGGACGGGCCGCAGAACGCCGGGCCGGTGCTCTCCCGGGGTCAGAAGTGAGATGTCAGGCCGAGTCCTAGGGTGGGAATAAAGGTGTGAAGCCCGTCTCTGAGGGATGCTGGAGCAGCACCGGGAGGTCGGAGCATCAGTCAGTGACAGGGGAGAAGACACAGACCCGGAGGAAGCTGCCTGGCACCGCGGGCCCCAGAGCCTGGGGGTCAGCACCTCCACCCCAGAGCCGAGGGCAGGAGGCCCGGGGGCAGGAAGGCGGGCGGGACATCTCCTCCCAGGAGGCTGAGGACATCGGGGATTCTGACGAGGACACAGCAATGAACGCTGCTAAGCTGGGGGCAGATGAGAAGGGAGAAGCCAGCTCCACGGCGGAAACGCACAGAACTGAACACCGAGGTCATTTCCACCTCGAAAGGACCTGGGCCCGAGGCCCGGGACAGGCTCCACTGGTCTGAAGCTCATTCTGGCGACCCGGGGTTCTGGAAGTGGGTGCATCTCGGGAGAGGTCCAAGTCATTACCTATCAAGTTGCCTCCTGCACGCTGTCATACAAAGTGAAATTATTCACTGGTGTTTTAAAAAAGATGTTCTACACCACATTAACCTACAGATGTTTTCTTCAGTTTTTCCAGCTCGAAGAATCACCTCTCACTCCATATTTGCACGCAAGCTCCAAACGTGCCCTGGCTCTTACTTCCTTGGCAATCTCTCCCATCTCCCCTGACAGATCTGCTGTTTCTTTTTCACTCACACTCTTTTTAGAAGACAAACACTAAGGATGAAAGCAGAAGAGACAAAAATTCCTCCGGCAACTCGTCCACTCACACACAAATGTTCATCAAGCCCCTACTCTAAGTAAACAACCGGACCAGACGATACAGAAGGTTCCAGAGGAGACTGAAATGCTTTCACATCCCACCGTCTACAGTGTTATCGAATTCGTCCACCTGTTCTGGACCTTCCCCACCAGACTTTCCTCTCAGAGATTCCTCTAGGGAATCGGCTCTCCTCCACCCAGTCCAGGTTCCCGGGCCACTGCAGACCTCTCCGCCCACAGCGGGGGCATCCTGGGGAACTCGACTCCTAATAAGGGTCTTCCTTCAAGCGGTGTGTGATAAACTGACTTATGAAAATCACCTTCCCTCATGTGTAATTAAAAATGTGACCGACTTTTAAAAGGTGACATCAAATTAGGAGGAGATAAACACAGCGGCAGCCCCCAAGACAGGACCGCGAGGGCCACAACAGGCAGAAGGGCACCCAACTTACGCACAAAGCTAGGAAGTGAAAGGGCAGCTCGGGTCCACTTTCACGGCGAGCAGCCGTGGCGGCCGGCGGGGCGAGGAGGACCATGTCCGCGAGAGAGGGCCACCCAGAGGCCGGAACGGGACAGTCACTGGAGCTGTTATTATTCAATGATCAATATTTAACACACACGATTTTCTGTAACTGAGGAGAGCAGAGTTACATTTTAAACGTACTCAGTAACCTTAAGTGTGTCGAGACTCTCGGGGGCTCAGCCCAGCTCCCATTTCTGCTGCTCGTCGGCTGGGGTGTTCCCTGGGGAGCCAGACTCTGGGTGAGCTGTTCTCACCCGCTGGAACTTCTGGGAAGGAGGAGACTCTTCTCTGCCCGGTTTGCTGAGAGGGTCGGCACGCCAGCCCTCACCCTCTGAACGAAGCAGAGACAGCCTGTGGCGGGGAGACGGGGTTCTGGGGGTGGCTGAATCCAGCTGTGCCTGGATCCTACTCTGACCCAATGGAGGCATTTTTGTTTGCTTGTTTAAACCGATTTGAGTCATTTCACTCACTGGAGACAGAAAAAAATCTCGACTATTATAGTACGGTCAGTATTGTGAACCATGCTTATAAAAAGTCCCTTGTCGCCCGTGTGACACAGAAGAACCAAACAGGAGTCAGGAGCAGGTTCTATCATGGACCCTCCCATCCCACCAACTCTACCAAATCACTTTCTCTTTCAGAACCAGCCTCGTCTGTAACACGAGATGCCCTGGAAGCAGCAGCAGCGGGTTGGAGAACTTACGACAGAACAAAGGCGACAGAAGGGCAGGCTCGGAGGTGAGACTGGGTGGGTGTCCACACACAGCTGTGGACAGCTGTCTGTCAAGGATGTCACTGGCGGCATATCCCAGAAGCCCAGCCCCCTGCTGCAGGTGACAGCAATAAGAATACAGGATACAGAAGATGCGTGGGGTTTGGAACAGGTGTTTAGCCCCACTAGTCGGCAGCAACAAGAGCAAACGTTTAAAAAAAAAGGAATTTCACCTGAATATGTGGTTGTTCTTCTGCCCGTGTACCACTCAGTTAACAAAGTTCAGAAGGAGCAGGAACTGTAGTCAGAAAGGTTCTTTCTTTGCATATGACGACCTAAGGAATCCAAATTCTTTTAAAATTATAAAACTCCAAGTTAATAAAATAACACACTTCGGCATATTCAAACCTGGGCAAGAACCATAAAATTAATGCAAATTAATTTGGGCTGTTCTCTTTAAACTGCTATAAATATCCCTTAAGGCAGAGGCCAGGCAGGCCCGTTCACTCTACCCCCTGGCGTGGGAGCCAGGAGGACGAGCACACATGGTGGCTCAGACACGAGACGAGTGTGGCCCCCGGGCGAGGGTGACATGCACATTCATGAAGTCTTCACACTTTGGAAGAGCTGAACCACCCATCCCTCCCTCCACACACCGCCAACACCGCCCCTCCCCGCCCACTGCAAAATAGGCAAGGGCTATATAAAGGGGACTAAGAAAAATAAATGCAAACCAGCAATTATAACCTGTAAAAACAGAGTTTTCATGTTTTAAAATTAAAACAATGATACCATTTTCTACCTTCTCGTTGGGCAGATTTTTTTTTTTTTTTTTTGCGGTACGCGGGCCTCTCACTGTTGTGGCCTCTCCCGTTGCGGAACACAGGCTCCGGACGCGCAGGCTCAGCGGCCTTGGCTCGCGGGCCCAGCCGCTCCGCGGCATGTGGGATCTTCCCGGACCGGAGCACGAACCCGGTGGACTCTCAACCACTGCACCACCAGGGAAGCCCCTGGGCGGATACTTAAAGGTTGATTAAGAACAGGTCTATGGGCACCCAGCCTGCAAGCTTGTTTAGAGAGCAATTTGCTACCATCTGAATCTTAGGTCAGTCGTAGCCCTTGCATTTCCTCTTGTTCACAGCAGCAAGCGTGCCGCCTCAAACGATGCAGGATAACAGCAGTGTCTATGCACGCACGTACGTGCGGGTATAAATACACACAAGCGCGGGGCGGAGGGGGCAGAGAGCCAATGAGGCAAAACGCAGACAATCGGTGAACATGGATAAAACGGTAGATGGGTTTTTCTTGTACTGTCCCCCAACCTCTCCATAAGTTTGAAATAGTATCCAAAAAAAAATCAAGTTTATGACTTCAAAAGAAGTGAGGTAGAGATGTGAGTCTTAAAATACAAAGTTCTCCAAGACAGGATGTCAAATGAAAAAGACAAATCCAAGAACATTTATGGAGTATGATTCCATATCGAAGAGTACAGACACCCAGAAAAACATCTGAAATGACACACGTCAAACTATTAACGTTCCCTCTGGGGAAGGAAATGGTATTCTGAGCGGAGGTGGCCATGGTCAACTTTCCTGTTTCGCTCGATGTACTTGAAAATTACTTGTGTCAAAAATCACAGTATTTCTGGATTACCTGTGTTTAAGACAGGAGGTACGTTACCATTTCTGCTGTTGTAGCATCAATTAAATTTATTCATTTACGGGGGAAAAACTCACAATGCCTATAGCTGTGGTTCTCACCTAAAGGATGAGGCCAGACACAGGCCCCTGCGGGAACACGACACACTATGCCTGAGGCCACTCTAGCGCCTTAAGGGCAGGACCAGGGGCACTAAACCAGGGGAGCACCCGGGCCCAGGCGCCACAGTGCCCCCTGCTGAGAAGCACCGACATGAAGTCACTGAAGCCATGCGATAAATAACCACGACATCTCTGAAAGAATGGCGGAGGGCTGTTCATGTACATCTGAAAAGTACATCCAAGACGCATCATGGAAGTAAAAAAGAGACCTAGCTGGTAGAACCACACGACAAGTATGAGCCCACGGTGTACTGAAAAGATGTACATGTTTGTACAGCTTCTGGAAGGAAAAAACTGTTAGCAGCAGTTCTCACTGGGGCAGGGAGCTTTTACTTTTCTTTTTGTTCTTTTTTTTTTTTTTTTTGCGGTACACGGGCCTCTCACTGCTGTGGCCTCTCCTGTTGCGGAGCACATGCTCCGGACGCGCAGGCTCAGCGGCCGTGGCTCACGGGCCCAGCCGCTCCGCGGCATGTGGGGTCTTCCCGGACCGGGGCACGAACCCGTGTCCCCTGCATCGGCAGGCGGACTCTCAACCACCGTGCCACCAGGGAAGTCTTTCTGTTCTTTGAGATGTTTTAATTATTTTATGTTTTCCTGTCATTAAAAACGTTTAATTATTTATTTAAAAATAATTTACAAATGCCTAAAGACAATTTCCAATCAAGATCTCAAGAGCGAATAGGAACTAAATCTGTCTAACTGTAAGAACGTAAAGTATACTACAAACACAAGCATTTAGTAGTAGATAGTTCGTTCCCATCCTGCTCTACAAAACCACAAACTTACAAGGGAACACGGCACAGGATGGCCTGAGAACCACCTGGAGGGTGTGCTGGGCCCACCTGAGAGAGAGTCCGGCTCGAGAGGCGGGACGGGGCCCAGGGGTGTGCGTTCCTAGCAGGTGCCCGGGTGCTGACGCTGCTCTGGGCACCGCGCTCCGAGAACCACTGGAATAGGCAGAGACACAAAGACGGTGCAAACGAAGAGAGAAAACCAAACAGTCACAAGGGCTCTGAAGTGGGCTCACTGGGTCAATGCTGCCCCGAGTCCCAAGCACTCCTGAGCGTCCCTAAAACCTCGCAGAGGAGCGAGGAGGCGAGTCTCCCAGAAGCAGAGGTCGGAGCTTGGCAGTCAGGTCAGGTTCCTCCTGCTGGGACTCGGGCTGGTCCAGAGCTGGCTGGGTGACTCCCTAAAATGTCTTAGGCCCGTTGAATCTGTCATGATCACACTTAGTTCATTTTACACAAGATAGGAGATATGATTACGAACGGTGAGCTGATGCTTCAAAGAAAACAGTGATGCTCTGGAAAGTATACACAGCGTACGGGTAAAGGGAATGGTCAAATCAGGTGTAAGCGAGAAAGTGGGAAGAAAGAAAAATGCTAGGGCTGTGCACCCAGGCAGACTGGTAAGTACCTAAGATCGTGTCCACTTTAATGAAATCTGAACTGGAAACAGGAGAAGAGGGTTTAAGGGTGTGCGCCACACAAAACCAGTGGGTCCACGTGTAAAGAAAGAGGCTCGCTCTTCAAACAAGTGGCAAGTGAAAGCACCCCTTTAAAGGCCTGGGCTCCACCATCGGGGACTGGCAAAGAACCGCCCATTTATAAGTTTTCAAGTAAAATGATGACGGTCTGTATGTTTTCAGAGACTCCTGGGGGTGACAGACTTCACCCCACAGGCTGCTGCCGCAGGGCAGAAACCGCTTCTCCGTGGGGCCTTGTGCCTAAAACTCCACTGGACTCTGAAGCACATCCAGATTTGGGGGCCACCGAGCTCAGCTCAGGAAGGAAACGGGGCGACTGCACCGGTCTGCGGGGCCATCTACCGTGTGCTCAGGGCGGGCAAAGCTGAGTGCCCGCGAGCCGCCGGTGGGTCATCTCCCCCCTGGGAGACTATGACAAATGACAAACGCTTGTTGGTTTCGAATGGAAATCCTTCGTGGTGAGCCCTCGTACACACATTTAACTGACGGTCTGCTACAGTGTGGTGTCCAGCGGACACTTCCTGCTGGGGCCCCGCTGACCGGCGACTGCCTCTGGGCACTGGTCTCCTGGCCTCCTAACCTTCCCTGGAGGTAAGTTCCGATGTCAGCGCCTACACAGCAAGTGGCCCCGGGGCTCCTCCTGCAGAGGAGCTCTGGACCGGGATCCCCGGAATCATCTGCTTCATATTCTTACTGGGAGGAACTTATGCTGCAGCTTCTCCAAAGAAGAAGCCAACTTTTCCTGAAAATTTCTCCCGGGAGCTTCCTCCAACTGAAATGCTCACGGGGTGGAAGACATGTGGTGTGTTAAGGTGTTTCCTCCATCATTTTCCTCCTAAATCTGTTAGCTTTGACTTAAAATCCAGCAGCCAACCCTACATGATAACACTGATAAGGTTTAGACCTCATTTCAAAAAAACAGTTTGCTACTAGTATTTTCTCAAATGTCATACCTGTGGAATGGTGATCAACTATATATTTGAATTCACGAAAGAACAAAGTAACAATAATACAGTTTTTAAAAGCAATTGCTTCTTTTGTAGGATTAGTTCATCAGGCAATTAAAAGAGCATGAAGACAGTAACTTATTAATAAAAGAGTGGAAACACAGCTGCATTGCCTACATTTAAATTTTTTTCTATTTCTGAGTGAAGCAATATATCTTTTAAACCTCTGTTTCGTACTTAAAACAGTCAAAAACCAAACACACATATGGTTAGTCTGTAAAAGTCACTGTGTGTGTGTGTTAAAATTCTCCAGAAACATTTACTCTTTTGGGTAACAGGCATTTAAGTATCTGCTGTGCTTGGTGGCAAAAATATACCCCCTACTCGATTAATGTTTTGAATAGGAGACGGTTCATTTCCCGATGACTCTGCAAGTATCTGCTCCAATTAGTTTTAGAAAAACAAATCAGGGTTCTGGTGCAGCTCTAAAATTACCGTGGAAGGTAGAAACAAACATCTGTGTTAAGAATGTACAAACGTGGACCAACCACCCCAGAGGGCCTCGGTCCTGCTCGTCGGGAAAGAGATACGCTGAAGGCGAGGATGTGGTTTTCCGGAAGGTTCCATGCTCTGGACCACAGACCTTGTCTTTTCAACAGCACCCCCTCTCGTTTAGTGTGACCCAGCGACAGGGCGAAAAGGATGTGTCACACAGCCTCTTCTCCAGAAAGCACTGTCCTACCCATATCACTCCCGCCACACACAGGCCCTGCTCTGGCCACGGGGAGGCTCAGCCCTGCAAGACAACATCCCTCCCGAAGCCCACAGTCCAGTGGCAGCGAGAACGAAAGCATCTTCCATGCAGGAGGGTGACAGGAAGCAAAGGCACCCAGTGACCCTGACGAGCGTCTGGGACACCACTGCAAGCCTGGTTCACCACGGCCTTAAAGACATTCCCGAGGGGCTGCCAGACTTGCCACCATCTAAGTGGTGAGGAGATTCTCAACCTGTATGGGACCCGGGTGCGCAGAAGAGAAGGGCGGTCACAGGGGGCCTTGGAAACATATGTTACTCTCACCCCAATCAACTACCTCCGCAGAACAAGATAAAATAATTTAAGATTTTACACTTACACGCCCCCTGTGGTTTTAACCACAGACACCCTTATAGACACCGAAAAAATTCTGAAATGGCTACGAGTGATAAAAAAAAAAAGGAAGTCACCCACTTTTTATTTGAATAGAAGCCACAACCCTCCGTATATACAAAATTGAGGGCTTCTGCTGAGGGCAGCCAACCCTGCGGAGCCGTGCTGAGAGCATAATGTGGGAACTTAAGAGTCAATAGTTTTGAAAATTATGGGTCCCCTCCGGCCAGAAAACATACGTACACGCAAGCTCTGTGGACAAGCAAAGGGGAGCCCCAGGATCTGAGGCCCCTGTGCCCCACTCCCGGGACCAAGGCTTCCCAGAGCAGGGTGAGCAAACTTCTTCTGTTAAAAGCCAAACGGCCCACCTTCAGCCTGCAGGCTACACAGCCTCGTCACAGTGATTCAACTCCGTCCCTGCAGCTGGAAAGCAGCCAGACTGTAGGTGAACGAACGAACGTGCCTGGCTTCCAATAACCCTCTGTGGAACAGAAATCGGAATTTCTCCTATTTTCACGGATCGTGAAATATTATTCCTCTTGATTTTTTCAAACATCAGAAAACGCGACAACCATTCTTAGCTCCTGGGCCACACGGGGCTGGGCCCGCGGGCTGTAGTATGGCAGCTCGGGCCCAGGCCTCGTCTGCAGCACCAGAGCCCAGGCGGCACCTGGCCCGAGTGAGTGGTGAAGCAGGAGACGTTTCTTTCCCTGGTGAAGGTGGCCAGCAGCGGCAAGGAGAACGCAGGGTGGGAACTAAGAGACGTGCTGCAGTGGCGAGGAGAACACAGGGTGGGAATAAGAGACGTGCTGATTCCCGCCCGGCCCGAGCATCCAGCCTCTCTGGACCTGACCCCCGTCTGCAGAGTGGAGCCTCCTATCAGCAGGCTGTCGGGCCTTGTCTGCCGCCGCGCCTCTACGCTCCTCCCTCGCACCGAGGTCAGAGCGCTGTGTCTGTGGGCAAGTCAGCCACACGAGAGGTCAGCTCTGCGGACGCGCTCCAGGCGAAGGCCAAAAGCAGGGCAGAGCAGCGGCGTCGGGGCGAAGCGCGTGTCTGGGAAACACTGGCGAGAGGCCCCTTTACTGAGCGAAGGGGACCCTGACCTCAGTCACATCCCCCCCAGACTGCGGGACGCACCACAGCAAGACAGCAGAGCGGTGTCTCAGGGGAACGTGTCTCTGGAGGAAAAGGGCGCCCCAGACAGACCAACAGCACTTCTCCTCGTTTCGTATTATTCTACTAAGCGTGGGCTGAGGGAGATGCGCACAGGTACAGAGACCGTCCCGCTCCTGCCACACGGAGGGCGAGGGGGCACGAGTGACAAAGGGACATGGGAGCGGGTGGCTCCTGGACCAGAGGAAGAGCAGTGTCCACGAGGCAGAGAAGGAACAGGGCAGAGAAGAACAGGCGCCCCGACGTGGAGAGAGAGCTGGACAGGCAGGGGAGGGCCGTGGAGAGACTGGGGGCTGCCTGCCCACTCGGTGCAGCAGCTGGCGAGCAGGGATCGCGCCCCCGTCCAAGAATCACGGCGAATGGACGGGAGCCGCCAAGAGGCGGTGGAGCAGGGGGGCCGGTAAGACAGCAGGCAGGTACCGTGAGGTGAGGCATGTGTTAGAGAAGATGTGACAGAACATTCTAGAAGAAGTGGCGGCTCGCCAGGCACACGAAAAGGGCAGGGAAGGTAGCTGTCCGTGCTGATCCCCAGGGGCGCTGTCCTGGGGTCGGGGAGGTCACCGGATGACCACCCCAGCTGCAGCGTCCGGGTCAGGAACAGGGTAGAAGCAGAACATAAGAGAGCACCCACGTTGAACGGCCTCCCGCTCTGAAAAAGGGACCCGAACAGCGGACTGTCTTAGACCAATCGAGGTCCCGAAGGCTCTTAGGTCATCAATATCCTTCTTGAAAGGCACTTCCGGTTACTTAGATGGGTTAGCACAACAAGAACCATGACTTCTCATCAATACCGGTCACACTTAGAGAATTCAGATGGATTCCTAACATGAGACCCGGTGCCTAAGAGATGCATAAAGGTAGAAGAAACTAGCTGTAAAAAACCCACCAACCAACCAACCGAACAAAAAACCCAGCCATCACCTACTCAGAGTGGGACACTGTTTAAATCAAGTCAACGTGGTGGTCCAGTCTGCGGACGGCCAATGAAACAGAGACAGCCAGTGCTGACTTCAGACGTCACTGTCAAAGGCTTCAAGGAAAGAAAGCGGGGGCTGGCGAAGCCGCTCCAGGGTTCCCGCAGACAGACATCTGTCAGAAGCGGAGCCCGCAGGAGCCCCCGGGCCCACACCAGACTGCCCTCCGGGGCAGGGACCCCACGCCCCTCCAAGACCATCACTCACCTTTCCCGTTCACGGCCAGCCCCGTGGCCATGGCCGCGGTCACGGGGCCGGACACCTGCGGCACCAGCGGGTGTATCCGGGGCCGGCTCCCCATCCGCGCCCGCTCGGCTCCGGGGCCCAGCAGGGCTCCGACCGGCTTCTCAGCCGCCACCTCCGGCGCCACCGTGTCCTCCTGCCCCTGCTCGACGGGGTCCAGTTTCTCGGGGCTCTCGCTCTGAAAGCCGTCCACCGCGGTCCTGCTCTTGATGGGGCTCTTGGGCACGAGGATCTTTATACCTGACTTGGCCAGGTCCATGTTCTTCCGGTTCGAGAGCGACGGGGCTGGGTTCTTCCTGAACTTCTGGCTGGCAGCAAACAGCGGGCTGGCCTTGGGCTCGTGCTCTTTGCCGACCACTAGCGATTTAGGAGAGGCCTTGGAAAAGCTGCTGTTGGTGGACCTGGAAATCTGCTTCCTAGCGTTGTTCGGGGAGGCCCGGTTGGCCCTGGTGAAGGGGCCCTCGCGCTGCTTCTCGGTGTGGCGCCTGTTGAAGTCGTGGATGTACTCCTCGCAGTTTACCAGGTGCTGCTCCGGTTCCCAGGTGTCGTCCTCGCTGTCGTAGCCCTTCCACCGGACCAAATACTCCGTCTTCCCTTTTTTGTTCTTCCTTTTGTCAACGATTCTTTCAACCTGTTATAGGGGAAAAGAGAAAAGTATAAACGCACTATCTGAAAAATAAGGTGCAAGCGTAATAATAATGGATCATCGAAAATAATAAAAACCGCAACAGGTGGTGCACGCGATCGCCTCTTCCCGAGCCGAATGGTCTGAAAACAGAACAGTAACAGATCATTCGGGGTTTTAGCGATTTCCTTGAAATTAAGTCAAACAAAATGCTTAAAGTTTACGCTCAGAATATATGGACGTGTTAGGTAGCTTATTTTTTTGTGATTCAAGAGGGGCTCTCCTTCTATTTTTTATACTGAACGCCGACCACCTGAGCTGGTTTTCACGGTCACAACTGGACCACAGTGCTGGGCATCTCCAGCCTTCTGCCTGGTCGTCCTGTTACCAACAGCAGGCGCCCAAGAAACAGCACGGCTGTGGTCCAGGCCGAGCCCTGAGGGTGGCACTGGCCCACGCACCGAGGAAACAGGGTCGGTACTGACAGCATCACTTAGAAGCACTCGGTTAAAATGAAAAAGGTCAGCAGAGGACTTAACGCTTTATTGGTAATAAAATGGTGTAGAATGGTCAGGTCATGTACCTTTAAAACTTGGTTTTAACTAGTGTGAACCAACATCTTTAAAGGAAGATGCTGTCAGTCTTTGAATCTGATGATCAACACAACCTGTATCAAATTTATGAATTTACACAACCTTGGCATGAAACGTACTGTTATTACCGTGACAAATTCCACTGCCTTAATTGACATCCTAAGTGTAGATGGGAGAGCGTCTATGACTCGTGGGAACGAACCTGTTTCACAAAATGTCCCTCAAGTTATTGGGGAAATACCACCTGTGGCTACCTCTCCAGTCAACACAGAAACCACCAGCCTGTTTCCCCGGTGGCAGCAGGTACCTCGTACCTCGTACGCAGAGGCCTGGGCCACATGGCAGGCAGCTCTTTAACTAAGGAGACAGGGTCTTCTAGGCCGTTATCAGGGTCTTCAGCAAACTTCTGGCAAAGCTACAGGTTAGGCCAGCTGACACAACGGTGCACCTAGTTCCCTAACATGCCAAAGTAGCAGAAGCCGAGTACAGCTGCAGACGCTGGACGGGAGTGCGGAACACCCTACACCCCAGCATCTGCCCTAGTGTCGAAATACCCCCCAAACTCGCCAGTATACCTACCTGGGGTGTAGAAAACGAAAGCCCTGAACTACAGAAGAGCCTGAAGTGAAACGCACGTGACTGCCTCTGGGCGACAAGGAATAGGGGAAGGAAAGCCAGGTTTCAGCAGAAGGCGGGTCTCACGCCAGGCAGACCCCGCGTCACAGCGGTGTCAGGCCTGCACGGTGGGCCCTCGTGGCCCAGGCTGCAGCGCGGGGAGCTTTCAAAGTGGTTTCCTCCCATTCCTCTGCTTGTGAAGAGCTGCGTTTAAGGGTGTGAGTATTTCCATTTAAAACACGTTTCTGGAAAATTCCACGCCAATCAATTTCATGGCAGAAATAACTTAAAAGTTTTAGATACAAGCGGTAAAGAGATTCTCTCTTAACAGCTAACAACGCTGTTTAATACTTAGTTTCTTTCTAAATCAACTTCCACCCCAGCAGCATGAGGGAGGCTGGACCAGGGCGGCCCATCTTCCTTTCGCCTGTTTCCTTCAAGCTGCACAGGGCTCTGGTCAGGGAGGACAGGTCTCCTCCCCTCCCCTGACCCCCGTGAACGGCTGGCGGCCCTGCAGGCCAGCCCCCCACGGGCTGCACCACGTGTGCACTCGGCGGCCACACTCCGCTTGGACACTGAGAGGAGTGGGGACGAGGCACGCACAGGAGACCGGGGCTTGGAAGGGGCCACGTGGGGCCCGACCACGCCACTGCACCACTGGGCATGAGAGCAGCCACAGGCGCCACGGAGACTACTTACACGCGCTGAAGTGAGGGTTTTGTCATTTTCACGTGTCCTAAAATAGGGAACTTGTGATTTTCTTCAACTATTTAAAACCTGTGGAAACCATTCTTCCAGCTGGCCTGCAGGTCCCAGCTCACAACCCCACAGTAGACGGGGAAGGAGCAGTGGGCACTCGGGGCGCACGTGCTACTCTAACTCGCGGGGATGTGGCTATAAGCTGACAACACGTGTGGCCGACACGGGGCACAAACACGAAGTGGCGGGTCTACGAGAGCCACACCGGGCATGGGACACACAGCGTGGGAGGTTCAGGCCCCTAACACCAACTTCACACCAAGCTGGGACACCCCTCCTTCAAGGACAAATGTCCTCCCTCCTTTGAAAGCGTTAAAGTCCTGTTCATCCCAAGTCTGAGTAGCTAAATTAATCTCCCACAAAAAGGCACATCACCCGGATTCAACATGATTTTACTGGGATATAAGCCTCAAGGGATTTCCAGAGCTCTTCTGTGATGAGGGAGGAAGACCTGATCACAAGACAACGTATGAAGAGATCTTTCTTTGGGTTTTCAGTCCCTTCCTCTTGAGAGCCGCCCCGTAACTGGTTCTGAAGACTAGTACCGACAAACTGTCTCTTAAAGTATACGTGGGTATCCACTTCTAGTTACAGAATCTCGATGTAAAGAATTTTAAAAAACAAATTCTTCAGAAAAGCACAGAATTACAGACAAAAGTTCTTTTTCTTAGGATTTCCTTCTAAAACTCAATCTAAAACACCCCAAACGTGAAAGAAGTAAAACCAGGCTTTCCTGAACACAGCCAAGTCCTCTGATGGTTTCCAGAGCAGTAAAATTAATCAAAAAGGGTCATTCTGAACACCCAACGCACTCCACTGACCTCGGAACATGCCACAATCTCGGAGCCCAGGAAGGTGCTGGGATGGCCTGGGGGTTGCACAAGACAGAAAGAAGAGCACGGACGAAGGTTCACTAACCTATGAACAAAAACCCACGGAGAAACCCACCGTGGTTTAAGAGCTCAGTAAAGAAGGAAGAACGCAACTCTGCTATTGCTGCAGCCTGAGAAATCAGGCACGCAAACATCCGCTTACAAGAAGACCAAAGCGGCACCATCATCAGTAACCGTGCCAGCGGCCCCGCTGGTGGCTAATACTTGCTGTGATCCCTCCCAGAACAGTGGGCTTCCAGGATAACTTTGCAACCAGAAGCAAGGCTGAAGGCTTTTCTCAGGTTTCAGTCGTACACCAATCCCTGGGTAACCTGGAACAACAGAGCATCACCATGATACATAAAACCCCTGCTCGGGCTTCCCTGATGACGCAGTGGTTGAGAGTCCGCCTGCCGATGCGGGGGACGCGGGTTCGTGCCCCGGTCCGGGAAGATCCCACATGCCGCGGAGTGGCTGGGCCCGTGAGCCATGGCCGCTGAGCCTGTGCGTCCGGAGCCTGTGCTCCGCAACGGGAGAGGCCACAGCAGTGAGAGGCCTGCGTACCGCAGAAAAAAAAAAAAAACCCTGCTTATGTCAAAGAATTCTGGTGGACCTTTGAAGCAACAGATGAGGAAGACAGGTGTTTCACCAGTCACGTGAAAGGTGTGTTAACTATTAAGAACAAGAAAGGTTGCCTTAACTACTAAGAACAGTTGTTAACTATTGAAAACACAGGCAGATACATTGTTCCACTGGAAGAAAGAGAGGAATATACACATGACTATCTGACGACATTGGAAGGAAACCAAAAGCCCACAGAACCGAGGGGATTGGACCCTTGAAACAAGGGACCCCAATGGCTCGTACATCCCCAGAACTCGGCAGAAAGCACAGTCTCACTCTTTTTTTTTTGGCTGTACTGCAAGGCATGCAGGATCTTAGTTCCCCCAACAGGGCTCAAACCCGTGCCCCTGGCAGTGAGGGCTCAGGGTCCTAACCACTGGACGGCCAGGGAAGTCCCAGAAAGCACAGTCTTAGAGGCTTCAGGGGCCAGATGGTGGAGTCAGGAGTGGGTGGGGAGGAGATCACAGACAGGAAGGCCCCACAGAAGGGGAGCCGCCAAAATAACGCCCAACCCCTTCAAAGCCTGGGCAGCCTCCTGCTGCGCTACCAGGGAAAGCAACACTTGGTGCCAGCGTTGGGGAGCAGCCCAGACCGCCTCCACTGCAAAAACACTGGGCCTTTTACTGCCGCCTCCCACTGGACCCGAGGTCGGCATGACAGTCAGTGCTAGAGCCACCTATCCTGCTGCACCAAGTCCCCACTCATCTCCCAAGGGAACCACTCAAGGTCCTAACAACCTGCCTGCCTCCTGCCCACGGGGGTTGTGACCTTCCTCCTTTCACCCTGAGAAACTCCGGGCCACGTGCCACCAAACTGGTGAGCACATCCTCCTGCCCAGAGAAGAGTCGGCCACCAAGGGGGCCGTGTCTGGCAGCTGAGTCCACACAGGACCGCGTGGTGAGCAGGCAGTCTGTAACCATCTCCATTTCTCCCCGTTGTCAGGCCACAAAAGCGGGGAACCATTTACTGCCAGGCCCACGAGCTGGTCAACACAGCGAGCCATTGATCTCCACGGATTTTCCTCCTATCTCACCAAGCGACCCGTGAGGCTTTCATCCTCTCCTCTGAGAAAACCACATCCTTGTCAGTTTCCCATCATCCTAAGCGAAACTCAAGAACCGTGACGTGTCTGTGATTTCACCCCGTCTGCAAGCTACCACGCGAGTCTGCACTGTTTCATAGATGTGGCAAAGGCAAGACCCCTGATCGCAGACAGAGGACTCCGTTCCTCAGCAGCTGCAGCAGCCAGAGGACCAGCATGTCCTCGCTCCAGTCCCCACAGGATGACACAGACGGCCAGGTGAGGCCCACGCACACAATGGGTGATGTTACAGGACAGGAAGCCAGTCTTTTATGATGGGCCGTGAGCACGCCTGCCCCGACCTCTGGCAGGAGAAACCATGGCTGTCTTCTAAACAAACATCCTGGGACAGCCCTGAAAGATGTTCAAGGCGGGGGAGCAGGGGGAGAGAGAAGGAGCAACTGGATGAAGGTGATCAAAGGGCACAGACTTCCAGTTATAAAATAAATAAGTTCCGGCGATGTACAGCATGGCAACTGTAGTTAACGCTGCTCTATGGTATATGTGAAGTTGCTAAGAAAGCAGACCCTAAAAGTTCTCATCACAAGGAAAAAAACACTTCTCTCTCTTTTTCTCTTTTAATCGTTTGAGATGATGGACGTGAACCAAACTCGTTACGGTGATCATCTGGCAACATATGTTAAGTCCAGTCATTACACTGTACACCCTACACTTACATGGTGCTGTGTGTCAATTATATATGATAAAACTTAAAGGAAAAAAACGATGTTCACGAATTCAGAGTAAATACTGTTAAAAATGAGAATTTCCCAAATGTATCTATAGATACGAGACAATCCCAATAATAATCCCAGCACGATTTTATGTGGAAACTGCCGAGATCTGAGCGTTTACGTGGAAAGGCAACAAACCTGAAGAGCAACCCAGAGCAATCCCGAAGAAGAACTGACTGGAAGACTCATAGAGCCGTACTTCAAGACCCTCTCCCAAGAACCAAGAGACTCCCAACAGTGTGGTACTTACACAGGACGAACAAGGGGATCAATGGAATAGAGGAGACAGCGAGCCCAGAAGTAGACCCTCACTTAAACTGGCCACGTGATTGAGTGAGTGAGTGATTTTTGGTGACAAAGGCTTCCAAAGCAATCCACTTGCCTTTTCAACAAATACTGCTGGAATACTGGCTATCCATACGGAAAAAAAGTGAACCACAACGCTTATCCCAACCTTTACACACAGAAATTAATTCACGGTGTATTTTAGGCCCAATTATAAAAGTTTTTATATGAAGCTTCCACAGCAAAACACAGGACATCATCTTTGTGACTTAGGGGCAGGCAAAGGTTCTTTAGGTCACAAAAAGCAATAGCCATGAAAGAAAGAAAATTAATAAATGAGACTTCATCAAAAAACAATGTCGAGAAAATGTATAAACACGCCACAGATTGGGAGATAATACCCATAAAAAATATCTTCAAGGACTGGTCCCTAAGACGGATGAAGAATTCCTAGAATTCAATAATGAAAGGACCAAAATGTAATTTAAAAGCGGGCAAAGGATTTAAGCATACATTCCCAAAAGAAGATAGACAAATGTCCAGTACACACATTAAAAAGTGATGAACATCATTGCTCATAAGGAAATGCAAACTAAATACACAATGAGATACTACTACCTACCCATTAGAATGGCTAAAATGAAAAGACACCAGCGATGTACGACTGGCATATTCACGCAGTGCTGGTAGGATCTTCAAATGGTACAGCCATTTTGGTAAGAGGTCTGACAGCATTTCATAAAACGAAACAGAAAGCTATACTATGATGTAGCAATTCCAACCTCATTACTTACCCAAAAGGAATGAAGACACACATCTACAAACAGACCTGTACAGAACTATCTACAGCAACTCTGTTCATCATGGACCCAAACTAGAAAAGCGACTGGACAAACTGTAGTACGTACATATAGTAATCTCAACAAGAAGTCAACTGGTGATACATACAAACACATGGGTGAGTCTCAAAACATCACACTGAATGAAAAAGCCCTACTCAAAAGACTACTCGTTGTATGATTCTATTTAAATGGAAATTCTTGAACAAGCAAAAAAAAAAAAAAAACCCCACCCCGAACTATTATTGAAAGAAAACCCAAAAGCAAAGGTTGGTAGGGAATTAACTGGGAGGGGCATCAGTGAACTTTCTAGCTCAATAAGCCTTTGGGTTGCAAAGGTACATGCTTTTGTTAAGGTTGGCAACCTGTATAGTACTTAAGACCTGTGCAGTGCATCGTTAGAAAATGTTACATCATTAACAAATGATGTATAAACAAACATGGAATTCAAGCTAATGAACTGCATGCTAAATGAAGTTTACTAGGGGGAAGTGTCCTGGTGTGGGCGCTTACTATAAACTGTGTCAACAAGCGAGATGGATGGATGGATGGATGGATGGATGGCAGGATGACAAACGGAAGAATCTACAGGGGGCCTATGAATGCTCACTTTAAAATCCTTTCGACTTAGATGTTTAAAATTTTCCATAATTAAAAAATGTTGAGGAAAAGTCAATATTTATTCTTGATTTTAAAAACTCAGAAATAAAGGAAGCTACAATAACTACTAGGAAAAATAAGCAAGTTCAGTAAAGTCACAGGATTAATAGTAGTATTAAACAATTAAAATGAAAAATTTTAAATCTCCATTTACAGTATAATCAAAAACCAAAATATTAGTAATAAATTTAAGCAAAACGTCTAAAACATCTATGCTGAAAATGACAAAACATGGCTGAGAGAAATTAAAGAATACCTATAAACCGAAAGAAACACCATGTTTATAAGTCGGCGCTCAGTTTTATTTAGTTGTCGATTCTTCCTAAATTGATACATGGATGCAACAGAATCCCAATCAAAAATCCCAAAGCTCTTTTTTATAAATTGACAAATTAACTCTAAGGTTTTGTATGTCAAAGTTAAGAATCTAGAATAGCCAAAACAACATTGAAAGAGAAGCACGAAGTTGGAGGGCTTATATTACCTAACTTTAAGACTTACTATAATGGCTAAAATTCAGACAACAAGAGTAAATGCTGACGAGGATGCAGGACTAGTGGAACTCTCATACATGCTGGTGTAAAACATTACTGAACAGAAACCCCAATTAAATAGAAGACCAGCAGGGGGAGCTCTCACCCCTGTGACAACAGCCAAGCCCAACAGGAAGAAGAAAGACTCCCGTTCTTTCCTGCCAGGACTCAGCCAATGAAAAGTCAGGCTCTGTTTACTAAGCCCGCCCCCTCCCCTGTCCCCTCTATAAAAGCGTCTCCTTCCCTTGCCGTGGGGGGACTTGCACATGGTTGCTTCGTATGAGACCCTGAATTGCAATTCTCTGCTGATCCCGAATAAACCCATCTCTGCTGGAGAAAACCTGGCCGTCTATTTGCTTCAGGTCAACACTGGCGAGTATGGAAAATTGTGTGACAGTTCCTTAAACGTACACCTACCTCAGCAATTCCACTCCTAGGTATTTACCCAAGAGAACCGGGAACAAACGTCCACAGAAAGACCTGTACGAGAATGTTCACGGCAGCTTTATCCTAACGGTCAGAGACTGAGTCGGCCCAGGTGTCCATCAACAGGAAAGCAGATGAACAAGATGAAGTATACCCACGCCCTGAACTGCTGCCCACAATAAGACGGCACCAGGACTGACCCCTGCCACACGAGTGAACGTCCCATCATGGCGCTGAGTCAGTGAAACGAGACACAGACCCGTACACTACGTGACTCCACTTGCTGGAGGGCCCACCAGAGGCAAAACCAACCTGTGGTGAGCAATCAGCGCGGGGAGTCTGTGGATGGGGTGGGCACAAGGAGACTGAAGTGGTGAAAATGCTCCATCTCTGTCAAGATGGTAGTTACAGCAGTGTACACATTTGTCAAAACTACCGCACACTTAACATCTATGCACTTTCTGTATGTAAGTCACACCTCACTCAGCAAACTCAACAGAAAAACTCCTAAGCAGCTCTGAGGCTGGAATGAACCAGGGGATGAAGAGATGCTCCCGGCAGATGACATCTAAACCGGAGCTGGGTCCTCAGAGACCCGCGTCCTCCCCGAGGGCCGAGCTCCCTGCAGCACACGACCCACCGGTTCCCCTGGCCACAGTGCTGGGGAGCCGAGTGCCAAAGCCGAGCGAGGTGGGCTGGAATGGAAACACGGAGAACGTGTGATAAATGTAAAAACAGGACCACCACAAAGTAAAACTGACAAGCTGTGGAAAGTATGGACCAAGAGGCTACTCGTCTTACCGCATTAAAACCTCTTTTAAAGGTACAATAGAGCAGGGCAAGAACTGTGAGTAAGCTATTCATGATAGAAAGTACAAGCCACCACCACCCCATGAATAAGGTTTAACTCACCAAAGGGAGACACCACTTTCCATCTGGAAGGCTCACGAGGATGAGCAAACAGCCTGACTACTGAAGGTGGGAGCTGTGTTATGTTATGGAGAGCGATTCAACAAAGAACATCGAAAGGTTTAAAACACTCTTACTCTGTATTCGAGAATTCAGCTGAGGAATAAACTCAAGGAAATAACCGAGTGGATGCTCAAAGACGGTGGCAGGTGCAAATGGAGAGCAGGTGCGGAGAAATCCAGGAGCCTGGAGAAGGCACCCGCTCCACTGCTCAGAGCCTCGCTCCCCCTCACACGCGTAACCATAGGCACAGAGTATCAGTTCTGAATACCTTCAGTAGTGACTGAATTCTGCCCTATTATATGTTCATCAATTTATTCTTGAAGCAGGCTGGTAAAATGAAAGGATAAAGATTTTCAATGGCCATGTTTTCCAAAGTGTTAAACGCGAAGTGAACTTTCTAACCAAAAATGAAAGAGAAATGTTATGATTTAGGTTATCAGCAAATGTGGATTTCCATCCGCCCCATGAAAAATGCACAGAACGGCACCATCGTTATTCCCGTTTCCTCCTTCCATGAGACCGCCAGATACTCGAGCGGTGATATGCCTCTCGGTATATATGCAGGAAGGTAGGGAGACTGTATATATTGTTACTGCCTCCCTTCTCAATATGTGATCAGAAATTCTATATGCATACACATTAAATGGATCCTGTTTGCTAAAAGTCCCAACACTCACCCTATCCATCCACTTTCTCTTACATGACTTAAACAAGTAAAAATGGATTCAAGTTGTTTAAAGGGTAAAAGGCACTTAGAAATTTTACCAGTAAGTCACATTTCTGGCATTTCGTTCTGAATAAGAGTAGGATGGTATCTGGTACCAATGAAACCACTCGCTTCTTGCATACTTGACAGACAGATCACAAACAGTCAAATCTATGTATGTGTATTGTATAAACAAGGGTGAATCAGAACTTTTCCTGCACAGCTGCTACAACTGAAAAACTATAAAAACATATTTCATAACAACTATATTTTTCTTTAGATACCTCAAAACAGAAAAAAGCATTTGTTACTTTTCATCGACAACACAAACCAAAAATGCCAAATAGAGAGCTTGAAGAAATAATAAATTCCTGTTCTGAGTCAGAATGCTTTACTGTCTGGCTTTATTAAATGGATGGAGACAAAGATGGAATTGTTCAGGAAGTGAGAACAGAATAAACTAGGATTTCTGACTTTGAGAATTTTCTTTTTAGCTCTATTTTCATAACAAAATAGCAAAGTTAGAAGCTACGGTCCTACAGGCAAGGTTCCATATATCTACAATTATAAAAACTTGGCCAAAGTATTCACTTTTAAACCTCAATGTTCCACAAAGAAAGCCAAACCTAAATACCAAGACACGCCAAAACTGAGTTAAATAAGAATGCACCATACCAGGCGCACACGAAGGACTCAGTAAAGTGACGTTTGTGACAGACTTCACCGATGCCGTTTGATGAGAAGAATCTTTCTCATGAATGACAAGCTGACTCACGGAGAGAGTACCTTTGTGTGGAAAACCCCCCAAGCGCTCTGCGAACAGGAATGAGTACATCCACCAGGGGAATAACACCCACTCTGGGGTGAAATGCGGCTGTTCTACAGCCCACGCAAATGCCCAGACTCAGACCGATGGCAAACAAATCATTTAGGAGCCAGGATACAATTGCCTTTGGCCAGAAAATCAAATCTCAGCTCCTGCGTGGAGATGCGGGATTGAGGCCACGAAGGTGATCCTCCACCGTCATCTGTCCCAACTCCACGGAGGGACGCTAGGGGGCAGCGCAAAGGTGGAACGGGAACCCATTTCTTCCATGGAAACAGGAACCTTAGGGACAGTGGGAGCCGGAGCAGGGGTGCAGAGTAGTCTTTGTGGGAAAGCGCCCCTCTCTATTTCCTCCAGATGCCATCTCGGGGAGAACGCTTAGGGCGGAGAGGCACTGCCAAATGCGATTTCTACACAGAGCCCCGGCGACATGGAGACGGCCATGGAAGTGCTAAGTGGGGTCAGTATGTGCAGACTCTAAGTCTGACGAACCAGCTCGGAGATCTGCCAGGTAGGAAGCTCTGATCGAGACCCTCAGGGTCTCTAAGATGCACCCTGAGAATCCCTCTGAAGCAGATGGATGCTAAAACCCAGTTCTACTAAGCACACTCACCAACTCCACCAATACGGACCAAGTCCCTGTGACACGTCAGGTTTCTGCTTTTTCTGAGGTTATAGGAAGAAACAAGAACAGTATTGCTTTCCTCTATTTTGGAAGTTATACTCAGGTGAAAGGAGTCAAATTAATAAATGTGAAATACATTAAATATATGTAATTGCTAAGGAGAGAAAAACCCCAGGAAGAGGACAGGGTAACGGCAGAGAGCTTGGTCAGGAGCTGAGCAAGGACACCCAGAAGGACGTCCAGCCAGAGCGCACGGCTGATCCGAACCCAGAGGGCAGGGGTGAGCCTGGAGTGCGAGAGGAACAGGAGACAGGCAGCGGGGGGCGGGGGGGGGGATGCCTCGAGTGGAGGTGACAGGGGAAAATGGAAAAGATGAGGTCAAGGAGGCCGGGGGCAGGGGGAGAGTTAAACTGAGTGTCTGTAGCCAAGCTTTATTCGGGGTTTGCTCTCAGTAAGACGGACGCCGGGCAACGGCTCTGGGCACAAGAATGGTGTCTGCTTTGCATTTCAGAATCACAACTCCAGCGACTTTGTGGAATTAAGAACGGGCAGGCGACTGTGACGACCTCAGCAAGAGGAGGTGTGACTTGGACTCTAGGGTGGTGGAGGTGGAAGACATGCTGAGAAGTGGCTGGATTTGGGGTCTATTTTAACGGGGTGCTGATAAGATTTCCTGATGGACTGAATGCAGGATAGGAGAGAAAAATGAAGAATGAAAGCTAACCAAGATATTTGGCCTGAGTAACTGGAAAGATGGAGTTGACATTTACTGGGATGTGAGAAGATACAAGAGTTCAGTTTTAAACACATTAAGAGGAGACGTGGAAGAGGCCATGTGACTCACACATCTGGAATTTGGGCTAAAGATAGAAATTTGGAATTTGTAGGCATTATAAGTGATTAAATCCATGAGATCATGAAGGGAGTTAAGTATGGATAAAGAGAAGGAGTTTGGGGACTGGGCCCTGAGAGACACAAACATTTAGAAGAGGGGACGAACAGGAGAATCCAGCAGAGATTGCAAAGAGCAGGAGTGACGCTGGAGGAGGCCTCGGAAGCAGCCCCCAGAAGCCAGGTGCCCTAAAGGGGGCTCAGCCATTACGTCTAATGATCTTACTAGACCAAATTAGACCCGGAAGAGAGGAAAGAAGAGGTTGACAAATCCTTTCCACTGAAAAAACAACTATAAAACTTGGCAAAGTTGAAGAACAACTACTCCAGGGCCCCGGAAATCCGACAAAAGGCAACCGATAGATTGACAAGCATTTACTCATGAAAGCCCACTGAATTCTGAGTAAGGAGAGAGGAAGCTGGTGATCTTGCTGCCTGAGGCTGTCTCCCACCACGGCTCTGACACACTGGTGGCTCTACCATTGCAGGGCTGGCCTGGAAAGCCTGCAGTTTAGCCGTCAAGGGGACTGACTCGATCTGAAGCAGAGGGCAGAAAGCCCATGCCGGGAAAGGGCTGCAGCTCTCCCAGCCAGAGGCTGAGGTCCCAGCAGTGGTGACTGACAGTGGAGGAAACAGGCAGAAATTTATAGGGAGAGCCTGGAAATGAGACAGCCACTGAGGGGAGAGATGACCGCTCCACACACCCCACATACAGTGGACACTCGAGGGGGCTAGCACAGAGCAAACCCAGTGCAGCCCTGAAAGCTGTCTGAGCTTTGAATGCAACAGAAACACAAACCCAGTGCAGAGGGTGGAAGCCTTATGGGCTCAAGGTGTCTGACCATGACCTCTGACCAAAACTTGACTCACAAACTACACAGACACAGGAGTGACCTCTAGCAAGTCAGGCCGAAAATCAAGGTAAAAACTGGGATGGAGGGAGCTGAGCAGAGCAATCCGTGGCCACACACCTAGGGCCACAAGGTTCCTTGGATTACATCCAGGCAAGTGACTTAAAACACGCACACACTTGCAAAACAAAAGCAACAACAAAAAACTCAGGGAAGGAGTTAAAATTCTGAAATACACATAAAACACCAGGAAAGTATGAGTCATACTCAGGAAATAAAACAATGAAAACTGTCTCTCCGTTTACTCATAGCTTGGATTTAGCAGAAAAAGACTTCAGGTCAACCCTTACAAATACATTGAAAAAAACTGGATAAAAAAAAAAAAAGACTCCATGTTTAAAGAATTCAAGGAAAACATGATGAAAATTATTCAAATAGGAAAAATAACAAAGAAATAGACCCTACCAAAATAGAACAAAAATTCTAGAGGTGAAAAACACAGTAAGCGAAATAAAAAATTCACTAGGTGGACTCAACAGCAGATTTGGGAAGGGAGAAGAATCAGTGAAATTTTCGAGAGACTGATAGACTTTACCCAAACTGAAGAACAGAGAGAAAAAATATTAAGAGGACATATATAATAAAGAGGACATAAAGAGAGAGAAGGCAGAAAAAAGGATACTTTAAGAAATATGGCTGAAAACATTCCAAATATGATGAAAAGCAATTATTGACAGATTCAAGAAGCTCGACAAAGCCCAATTAATATAAATCCAAGGAGATCCTTAGTTAGAGATACAGCTGTTAAACCTTTGGAAGCTAAAGACAGAGAAAATCTTGAAACCAGTAGAAAAATAACAAGTTAACATATACAGGGGAACAACAATACAATTAATGGTTGCCTTTTCGTCAGAAACAATGGAAAGTAAAAAGCAGGAGAATGACATATTCAAAGCACTGAAAGAAAACCAACCAAGAATTCTATCTCCAGCTAAACTATCCTTTAAAAATGAAGGCAAAATAAAAACATTCCCAAATAAATGATACTGAGAAAACACATGGCCAGCAAAGCTGCCCGATAAAAAACACCAAAGGAAGTTCTCAAGTTAAAAGAAAATGATTCCAGGCAGTAATGCAAAAGCAGGGGAAGAAAGGAAGAGCAGTGGGGGCAGTAAATATGTGGGTACACATAAAGACTGGTTGAATATTGTTTCTTTTTCCTTCTCAATTTCTTAAATGAAACAAGATTATACACAGCAAAAATTATAGCACTGTACATGCTTGACAATTTAGATATAATGTGTATAACTATATCACAAAGGAAGGGGGAGAAAAGAGAGATATACTGGAGTAAAGGTGATACATTGACTTGAATTAAGGTAATATTAACCTGAAGTACATTGTGAAAAATTAAAATGCCTATCATAATCCTTAGAGCAATCACTAAGAAAATAATTCAAATATATCATTTAAAAAAATCACAGAAATTGATATGATAAAGGCAAAAAATGTTTAACATAAAAGAAAGCAGGAAAGAAGAAACAAGAACAAAAACAATGAGATAAACGGAAAACTAGCAAACTGACAAAGCAAAACGATTCCAATAATTACATGAGAAATGAAAGAACTAGATACTCCCAACAAAGAGCAGAGAATGGCAGAACAGATTTAACAAAGCAGCCATATGCTCTACAAGAGACTCAAGTTTAGATTCAAAGACACAAATAGGATAAGAGTAGAAGGACAGAAAAGATATACCATGCCCAGAGTAACCACCTGAGAGTGACTATATTCATATTAGACAAAACAGACAGACATTCAGCCAAGAAATATTATTAGAGACAGAGAGGAACACTCCATAATGATAAAAAGGTCAATATTTCAGGAAGATACAATGACTATAAATGTATGCGTATACCTAAAAGAGTCCCAATATATGAAGCAAAACCTGACAGAAATGAAAGGTGAAATAGACAAGCCTGCATTTACAGTTGAAGATTTCAAAATAATACTATCAATAACTGATAGAATAAAACAGAAAATGAGCAATGATATAGAAAACTTGATTGCTATCATCCAACTCACCCTCCCTGACATTTACAGAACACTCCATCCTGTAACAGCAGAATACACATTCTTTTCAAGTGTACACAAAACATTTACCACCACAGACCATATTCTAGGCCATAAAACAAGTTTCAGTTAATTTGAAAGGATTCAAGACATACAAAGAGATCCTGACCTAGACTCATCATAGTCAAACTATCAAAACCTGAAGACAAAGAGAAAACTTGTTCAATGACCACAAGGAATTAAATTAGAAACCAACAATTTTGAAAAATTTCCAAAACTTGCCATTAAACAACACACTTCTAAATATTTCCCACTGGAATTCCCTGGCAGTCCAGTGGTTAAGACTCCACGCTTCCACTGCAGGGGGCATGGGCTCGATCCCTGATCAGGGAAGTTCGGCATGCCGTGTGGTTTGACCAAAAAAAAAAAAAAAAAAAAAAAGTTAAATATTTCCCACTGGTCAAAGAGAAAAAGTACAGGAGAAATTAGAAAGCATTTGGAAGTAAATGAAAACGTATCAAAATTTATGGGACGCAGTTGAAGTAGTGCTTAGAGGAAATTTTATAGCATTAAACACGTATTCAGAAAAGAAGAAGTTAAAAAAAAAATCAATAATCTAAGCTTTCCACCTTGGGAAACAAGAACGTAAGAGCAAATTAAGCCCAAAGCAAGCAGAAGGTAGTAAGTAATGAAGATCTGAGCAGAAATCAATGCAACAGCAAAACAACAAAACCACCCAGAAAAATAATAAAACCAAAAGTTGGTTCTTTGAAAAGATCAACAAACCTGATAAACCGTTAGCTAGCCTGACCACAAAAAGAAGAGAGAGCACACAAATTATCAACAACAGAAATCAAAGGGGGACATCGCTATCCACGTGGCAGAAATGTAAAGGACAAGGAAAGGGTAGGTAACATGAACAGCCCTATGCTAACAAATTAGGCAACTCTGATGAAATGGAGACATGCCTAGGAAAATATCAGTTATCACAATGGACCCCAGAAGAAATGGAAAATCTATACAGATTTACAAGTAAACAAATACACTTGGTCATTTAAAGTCCTCCCACAAAGAAAAGTACAGGCTCAGATGGCTTCACTCATGAAATGTACAAAATACTTAATGAAGAAAAAAACAGTACTATACAAACACTGTCAGAGACTAGGAAAGACCACTTCTCAGATCATTCTGTGAGGCCAGTATTACTCTGACAGCAAAGCCAAACAAGGACACCCTAAAAACAAAAGCAAATTTAAAAAAGCCCTACAGAACAATATTTCCCATAAGCACAGACACAAAAATCCCAAGCCAAATTCACCAACATGTAAATAGGATTATACCCCATGTCCAAGTAGGATCTCTCCCAAAAATGCAAGGTCAGTTTCACATCTGAAAATCAATTAATGTAACACCTTATTAATATAGACTAAAAGCTACACTATCATCTTGAAGGTCACAGATAAAGCATTTGACAAAATATACATTTATGACCAAAACTCTTAAACTAGAAATAGAAACTTTCTCAACTGGATAAGGAAATCTACAAAACCCTACAGCTACTATCACACTTAATGTGAAAGGCTGAAGACATTCCCCTAAATATCCTAGAAACTATAAGCAAGATGTTAGTTCTCAGCATCCCTACTGACCATCACACTATAGGTTCTACATAGCCCCGAAAAGCAAACACATATAGATCGGAAAGAAAGAAAAACTGTCTTTATTTGCAAATGATATGATGCAGGGAAAAACTACGGAATCTACAAAATAACTGTGAGAACTAATAGGTGGGTTTAACTAGCTTGAAAGATACAAGACCAACATATAAAAATCTTGTATTTCTATATAAGGGCAATGGTTAATCCAAAAGTGAAAATAAGAAATAAGAAAGCAATTCCATTCAACATATCAAAAAGAATAACGTACTTGGGAATCAACTTAATGAAAGAAGTTCAAGAGTTTTACACTGAAAACTTCAAAATGTTACTGGATGAAATTAAAGCTCTAAATAAATAGGGCCCGTGGGCTTCTGTTTGCAGGAACTGGGTAGATCTGTGAAGTGGTGGGTCCTGACATGCCTGGTTGGGGAGACAACTGGTACTCAGGGTGTGTCCCCACAGGGTAGGCACTGGGAGAGGAGAGTTTAAGGCTGGGGATTAAGGTGATATATACTTTATATGCACATACAGTGTGGTGTGGGGTTACGGTGCTGCTTGAAATGTGTGACTAGTTGCTAAGTGCAGGGCTACTGATTCTGGAAGAGTAAGCCATGGTGCTCTGCGTCCTTAAACGTTTCTTCAGACCCTTTGTCTCCAGATGTCTTCTCACGGATCAGATCCACAAGTGACACTCTGGGGCAGAAGAACGCCCCACAGCAGTACCAACAGTTAGGGTCACTCAGAAGATAAGCATAAAGCACGCAAGCACAAGTCTGGCGGTAAAACCGGGGAATAACGTCATTCGATTTTATAAAACCAGCATGTTGACACAGGCTCAGAACTTGTCCATCCACCAGCCGTAAATTTTCTCTTTGAGGTGAATTCATCTGAGTTTGCTTACTTAGTTTGCCAACTTCAGGACCAAAGCCAACAGCACCGTAAGACTGGCTCTTGCTCTAATAGCACAGAGGATATATTCTCAAAGGGACCAAAAGAGAGTCCGAGTATTTTCATTTTCGCTTATGTCCAGGAACAATTCCTGGCTGTGGAACCCTGCTTTCCCATTATCCACCCCTTAGCCCTCGTACCAACGACGTACTGGCGTGTAACTTTCCGGTTGCAAACAGACTTATACACCGAGCGCTTGCTTTTCAATCATGTTTTAAAGTCTGTATTTCATAAGGAGTATTTTCTACCAGAGAGATTGTCCTTGCTTCATGTGAAAGCAACGCTTTCTCTGGCCTCCCCAACAGAAACATTTCAATTACACAAAAAAGTAGGGGAAAAAAAAGAGAATTATCTGTATTCTGCTTGACCACCTAGCTAATCAACCCCAACATATTGCCATAACCGATTTGGGTATTTCTAAATAAAAAAGCAGTAAGATACAGTTGAAACCCACTCAGTACCCCCAGTCTTCAGAGGTAACCACTACTCCAAATCTGATGTTTATCATTCTCACATGTCTTTGAAAAAGTGTACTACTTAACGTGTGTGTATATCTAAGTAACACAGAGTATCATCTTGCATGGTTTCAAACTCTATAAATTTTCATCAATGTTTTTGAAAGAAATCCATCTTCATACATGTAGATCTGGCTCACTCATTTTAAAGGCTATGTAATATTCCACAGCATAAATGATACATGCATCCACTTATCCATTCTCATGCTGAGGGACATGAGTTGCTCCCAATTTTTCTCTATTAGAAACAATAATGCTGCAAATATCCTTGTTACTTTGGCTAAATTCAATTTTTTTTCTTTATGGTTTTTGGTCCTAATGTCTTGCTTTTAAAAAATCATTCCCTTCCCCAAAATCATATAGTCTTTTACTACACATGGAAATGACTTCTGTACAGTGTGTGGTAGGGAATTTAATTTTGTTTCTTTCTCACATGGATAACCAAATATCCTAACACCATGACCTAAAGAGCCAATTGTTTCCGTACTAATTTGTAACCTTAATTGTCAATGAACAAGTTTCTACATATGACTCACACTTTTATGTTCTATTTGCTCCCAACAGCAATATCATACTGTCTATAATTGTTGACACACAACTGTCTGTAGTTTTCTTATTTTAAAAACACTTTTTGTACCTGTAGATAAGCCATCCTGTTCACTCCAGCTGCTATTGGTCTTAATCATCTTTTCTCTTTCTTCATAAATTCTGCCACATTGTGTCTTTTCAAAGGATTAACCTTGGGACTTGTATCCTTGCTGGGGGGGATTACTTTCTACTCTTGTCTTTATCATCCCTTGTTTTTCTTTGACTTTATTCTGCTGCTTTTTAACTTTTTTTTCTTTGACTTTATTGTTTTTTTTTTGTTTTTCTTTGTTTTTCTTTGACTTTATTCTGCTGCTTTTTAACTTCTACGTTGGGTCCTTCACTCGTTCCAAAATTTTTGATAACCATTCACTTCTAGGCGCTCTCTTAATTCCATTATGATTCCTTCATTAAACTATAAGTTATTTAGAAAATTTTCAAATTTTCAAAAAGCACAAAATCAGAAGTTCAGCTTCTAATTTAATAAGTTATGATCATAGTAATGACGCACCACCACCACCAAGTTATTTGCCGCTTTGTGGCTTACAGCGTGGGCAGTACTGAACTACGCCTCTTATGTTTCAGAAGAACATATCTTCTTATTAAAGGCAGGGTTTTTAAAGTTCATGGGCTCAGATAAAACTCTAGCTATGCAAATCTTACCTTCTAATTTATCTTTGTTCAATCTACTAGTTACTTACAGAGGAGTCATTTAACAGTTCTCACTGCCTCTAGACCTGAAATTACATCAGCTTTGTCTTACATATTTTGAAGCTATGTTACCAAAAGCAAACAAGTTTAAGATTACTTTAACTTCACGGAGAATTGTTCTTTTTATCACTATATAATGACCATATTTTGCCTTAAAATTATAAATGTATTCAATCTGACAATCTCTGACTTTTAACTGACACATAATCCTTTTTTAATTTACCATGATTGCAAATATATTTGTATTTACGTTTATTTTGACCATGTCATTCTATTTACCCTTGCTTTTTCTTGCTTGTTCTTTTCCCCTTCTGATAATTTGTGTATTTTAGTGGTTACCCTTACAGCTTTAACATGCTTACCTGTTTTATTAAAATCTAAAGTGATTTCCTCCCCCCCCAAAAATAAAAGGACAGAAGAAAACATTACTCCTGATCACCTATCTTCTTGTTGTTGCTACGAATGTTAGGTGTATGTAATTTATTATGACCAAATTTCTCAACGTGACTATTACTGCTTTATACAACGGACATGTGTTTACCCATTTCCAGTTTCTTTGCTGACCAATCTTTTTTACTTCATGTCTTTCTGGGTTCAATGTCTTCTTTTTGAAGAGCTTTTTTTTTTTCTTTCTTTGCGGTACGCGGGCCTCTCACTGTTGTGGCCTCTCCCGTCGCGGAGCACAGGCTCTGGACGCACAGGCTCAGCGGCCACGGCTCACGGGCCCAGCCGCTCCGCGGCATGTGGGATCTTCCCGGACCGGGGCACGAACCCGCGTCCCCCGCATCGGCAGGCGGACTCTCATCCACTGCGCCACCAGGGAAGCCTTGAAGAGCTCCTTTTGATGGCCCTTAGCAACAGTCTCCCATTGGTAAGCATCTCAGCTCCCGTCTGTCTGAAAGCGGCCATTTCGCTTCGTCTCTTGAATGCGGTCTCGCGTTAGGAGAGATTCGAGGTTGGCAGCTATTTCCTCAGCCCCGTCTTCCTGCCTTCAGCGACACTGCCAGAGCCAGCTGTCGGTGTCACCACGGGGCTGTCTTAGGTCACCTGTCTTTGTCCCACTGTGCTTTTAAGACCTTCTCCTTGGCCTTCACTGTTCCACAGTTCATTTCTAGGTCTGGACTCAGTTTCGCTCAGGTTTTAGTGAGCTTCGATCTGGGGACTTTTTAAAAATCAATAATGATACTTTCTAGCCATTAGCTTTTCCAATACTCCTTTCTCCAGTCTCTCTGTTCTATCTTCTGACTTAAGTTGGACCTTCTCCGGCAGGAGACAAAGCCTTGGGGGCCCACATGAGGCAATGTCCCAACACAGACATCAGAAACCAAGTCAGTCTGAGATCAGCTTCTGCATTAAACATTTGTTTTACATACCCATAACAACTTGCAAAAGCATACTATTCTCCTGACTAATTCACGGGTTTGTGACACAAAACGGCTTTCTGGAATCGGCTCTACTTAACCTCACACCCGTGGGAAATACCACTTGCATCACGAAAGCCGGGCTCACCTGTGGAAGTTGCCACTAAAAGGAACATCGAGCCATGCCCGGTGCTGCTACGTCCTCTGGGAAGCTCATCTTGGCGAGTGTGAAGCTAGCTGAGTGACGTTTCCTAATTCAAAAACAACGAGGAAGCGCTTGTCTCTGCTTTTCCTATTTTTGCCAAGAAGTAGGGGAAGATGTTCTTAATAAAGCAGTCCATCTGAAAAGATCTCATGCTCAAGCCATCAGCTGCTGATGAGCTGGGAGGAGCTGCCAGGTCTTTAGCACCAAGTCAAACCAGAGAGCTGCCACAGATGATCTCAAGAATTACTGCTGCAGAATTTCTCTTTGAAGCTATCACTGATGAAATGGTCTAGGAATTATAAACTAAGGATGAGCACATTAAACAACTGTCCTGAAGGGAAAACCCTGCAGACAGAGCGTGCTGCCGGATGGCAGACACTCCAATGTATTAACAGAAAGCCTGGGGGGCAGGGTAGGAGACACTTTGGGATCCTTGTTCATTAGACCGTGTTTACAGCTCTAAGCTGACTTTGTTGCACGGCATACTGTTTTAATGGATATAACACTTATTATTTACTGTGTTTTTTTTTTTTTTTTTTCCTTTTTGCGGTACGCGGGCCTCTCACTGCTGTGGCCTTTCCCGTTGCGGAGCACAGGCTCCGGACGCGCAGGCTCAGTGGCCATGGCTCACCGGCCCGGCCGCTCCGCGTCACGTGGGATCCTCCCGGACCGGGGCACGAACCCGTGTCCCCTGCATCGGCAGGCGGACTCTCAACCACTGTGCCACCAGGGAAGCCCTTACTGTGGGTTTTATGTTTCTGTGGCTATAGAGTAAAATAATTAGGGTGAGCCATCACCAGGAGGAGCTGGTGTCTTATTCATGGACGGGCTTAAGGCCTGCTGCATAGGCTTAAATCAAAATCAGAGTCAACTCCTCCTCAAAAGCCCCAAAACATCAACACTTAACATTTCTTTCAAAGCTAGTACATGTGGACCGTACCAGTGGATCAGATGTAATTACAGAGAAGGGGGACTTTCTACTTTTCACCCTGTACTGCTTTGTTTGTTTAACACGAGATGTTGGGCTTCCCTGGTGGCGCAGTGGTTGAGAGTCTGCCTGCCAAGGCAGGGGACATGGGTTCAAGCCCTGGTGCGGGAAGATCCCACATATCGCGGAGCAACGAAGCCCCTGCACCACAACTACTGAGCCTGCGCTCCAGAGCCCGCAAGCCACAACTACTGAAGCCCGCGTGCCTAGAGCCCTGCTCCGCAACAAGAGAAGCCACCGCAGTGAGAAGCCCCTGCTCACCGCAACTAGAGAAAGCCCGTGCACGGCAACCAAGACCCAACACGGCCAAAAAAAAAAAAAAAAAAAAAATTAAAATAAACATGAGATGCTAAAACAACAAAAGACCAGGCACACACAGACCTGCTTGGTAACTCACTGAGGGCTGGCGACACACCAACCCTCAATAAGGAGTTCTGGGGCCACCTCCTCCCCAGCACTAGCCTGGTCCTGAGACAACTACACCAGGCCAGCCCCATGCGCACCTCTGTGCCTCACTGAGGGCTGGCTATCCAGCACTCTGATCCTTTCTTGCTTCTGGTTACTTTCTTGTTTATTACCAGGGCTATGAATTTCTAAGAATGCTGTTGTGATTTAACGGGGAATATATACTTTGTGTTGGCTGCTGGATTTGAAGGAGACGGCCAAGATAACCAGATTCACAGGGCCTTGCAACCCAGGTGCTTAAAGGTTTTCAAGTACAGAAGTAGAGCTGCTTGGGGGTGAATCAGCACCAGGGGGCCACTCTGTGCTCAGCAGATCAAACCCAACTTAGGTTTCGAGGACACCAAGTTTTCAAGAAGCACCCCTATAAAACTGAAAATACCTTCAATATAATATAGCAGTAGGTCTACTAATGAAAACATATCTTTAGACATCACATTACACAAAGCATGGGCTATGTCTTAAGGTGTAGGTTTCCACTTCCTACCCTCCAAGTCTCCTCCCATGACTCGAGAAGAGCTAGGCCTGATGCACTGGTCCTCAAAGGAATCTGAAGTAGGGGAGAAGAGCTCAAACACAGCCAAGCCCCAGCTCAGTTACACGGGTGACCACAAAAACCACCTAGGGCTGGGCCACACACCAACCCTCAATAGGGAGTTCCGGGGCCACCTCCTCCCCCCAGCACAGCCTGGCCCTGAGACAACTAGGCCAGCGCCATGTGCACCTCTGTGCCTCTCAGGCCCAATGCACACCTTGAGGATGCCCATCAAAGTATCACTGGACAAGCGGTAAACAGAACTAGAAAGAATACGCACGTGCTCCCAGAACATTTTACTAATAGCGCTGCATCTTCCAGTAGTACTTGTATGTTTTAAATTGTTTTATATTTTTAGATCCTCTGCATCAGAGAAACAAAAAACTGCTGTTAATGAATCAATCCCCCTCTCTCTACTATTCTGATTCTCGGTAACAAGCTCCTAGCTGGAAACTCAGGACCCATGTGCTAACACCTGCATGCTACAGTATCGTGAGCCACTAACATAGGCCCCAACATAGCACTGGGGGGAATGGGGGGGCGGAAGAGGGAGGTCAAGAGAGGCAATGAAAATCGTAAGCCATCACACACGAAAGCTGTGGTCCAAAAGAAGAAGCAACAGGAAGCGTGAACTTGTTTATGAAGCTTCTTATAAATTATACCTGTGTCCACAGAAGTTCTCACGTCAGCCTGGCCCTGAGCTGGCCGTCCAGAACTTGTCTGCTACCCACAGTCAGTGTGCGGTGTTGAGAGGAACAGGGAAGCCGGACCCGGAAGGAGTGGTGTTGTCAGTTACTCTTATTCGGCAAACTTACGTTTTAAAAGCTCTGTAACTGGGGGGCAGCTAACAAAACTCTCTCCTGAACAAGGCGGAGAGGCCCTAAAATGCAAGTTTGCAGAACCAGCGCTAATCAAAATAACCTTATTATCTGATAGCGACATCCACAGTAAAAATGTCCTTTTTGTAATAATCCCAGAACAGGCAGCCACCATTAAATCAAGCTCCCCTTCCAGGAAGCATGAGTGTGGTAAAGGGGCAGGAGAGCTCTGGCGACCAGCACCGGCTCTGCCAGGGACGGTGGCAGGTACGTGACCCCACCTGTGTCCTCATCTGCAACGCACCTGAGGGGTTGAGAAGGGTAAACCAAGAGCAGCCTACAGCGAGCAAGGCGCCCAGAGCACTGCAGACCTGCAATACACGACGGCCAGGGACCCAAGGGGACCAGAACCTGGGAAAGACTAAAGTGGAAGCACTCAGCTCACAGGACTGAGCTCACATCTGCAAGAGAATCACTCTGATATTATAAAAGGGAATCGGTTTGCTCCAGAAACAGACTCACAGACACAGAAAACAAAATTACGGGTACCAGAGGGGAGGGGAGGGGGCAGGGTAAATTAGGACTTTGGGATTAACAGATACACACTATTGTACATAAAATACTCAACAGGGACCTACTGTATAGCACAGGGAACCATATTTAATGTCTTGTAGTAACCTTTAATGGAAAGGAATCTGAAAAAATATATGTATGTATAACTGACTCACTTTGCTGTACACCTGTAACTAACATTGTAAATCAACAATACTTCAATTAAAAAAAAAAAAGTTTGTTCCACAGAACACACTGTCTATTGTGAGACTCACTGCAGACATCATGAAATGGACACCATTAAAAGTATAACAAGACACTACACAGCCATCAAACCAAACAAAAACCTTACCACAAACCACCCTTAAGGAAACAACATTATCAGTAAAGTGTGTACAAATGGACTCTAACTGGAGGACTGCTCTGAAGGTCATGTAACAAATGATGACTCGGGAATATGCCCAGAAGGGTCTAAGGACAGCAAGTAATTGACACGTAACACACTATTAATACATAGTTGGTAATCAGCATGTACCCAGTGCTTCTTTGGCAATGGCTTAAATTAAGTTCTTTACCCGTATTAACTCATTTAATTGTTCCAAAATGCTGCAGGATAAATCGTATCTATTACCCCTTTTTACAGAGGCAGTGAGCAGTCCTAATTCAAACCCAGGCAGCCAGTCTAAACTCCCCCCTTCATGCTGACTTAAGTCTATATATAAACGCTGAGAGAATTACAGCATATCCTTGAATTTAAAACAAAACAAAAAAAGGCAGGTCACAGAAAAACATGCGTGTTTACACACTCCAACAAGGGGGGTGGTCTACAGATGGTGGCGTGCACCCCTTGGGCTCCAGGTGGTCTTGGCGGCCTACTCGGTCCTCAGGCTCAGCAGGGTAACTGGCAACAGTGGCACCTGCCCCCAAGGGTCGCTGAGAGAGGGAACTGATGTGCGTGGGTATGAAGCATGTTGGTGCCTAGACTTATATTAGCCATTATTACATACAAAAGGAGATAATAGGGAAGAAGGATCGATGAAACAAACAGTGGTTTGGGTCTGACTCAGGTTTTATTTGAGTTTCCCATCCTCAATGTAACTTACTCACTGCTTGAATTTCCTATGTAAGCATGGTTTTTCTTTTTCTGTTTATTTATTTTATTTTATTTGGTTGCACTGGGCCTTAGCTGCAGCTTGCTGGCTCCTTAGTTACAGCATGTGGGCTCCTTAGTTGTGGCTCGCCAGCTCCTTAGTTGTGGCATGAGAACTCTTAGTTGCGGCATGCATGTGGGATCTAGTTCCCTGACCAGGGATCCCCTGCATTGGGAGCTCGGAGTCTTATCCACTGCGCCACCAGGGAAGTCCCAAGCGTGGTTTTCTTAAATACAAAAATCAAAGCTATTTCTATCTGAGGGAAGAATAAAGTCTCACTTTGGACAAGAAGCTTATTTTGAGATAACAGGAGTCAGCAAAGACAGTGAAGGAGGGTCCCAGTTGAAATTTTTGAACTAAAAATCAGCACAATTTAGACGGTCAGGAAGAGCAGTGAAAGATGCAAGGAACCTTGACCTAGTGCAAAATGCACGAGAGTTAAGTAGTCGGGACGAGATGATTCGGGAAGTGGACAAAGCTCTGGAGTGGATGGATACAAATCCACATCTTTGGATCACACTGCTCCACCGGACAGGTGGGCTCTCTTCTAAACAGGCATGATGAGAAGTATCGACAGAAGCCAACTGACTCTCTTCAGAGAGATTCAAGTTCAAGGGGAAGCAGCAACTCAGACTTACTTGAAGTCAGAGGAAGGGCTCGGAACAACCTCAATTCAACAGGACTTTCTGAGAAGCAAATGGCAAGAAAGAAAATTCTTGAATCCAATGACAGATTTTACTGAAATGGATAGAAGGAATCAATAAATAAGTGAAATCTGGCACACAAGTCACCCCCCAGGATTTACCAATCATGACACTTCGAGAGCACGCATCCATATCAAATGGGCAACAAAAAATGTCCGAACGTGCTGCCCTATTTTAAAGGAACTTCAAGGGCCAACAATGCTGCATAGAAGGTCTAAGTTTGCTAAAGGGAGAGTTAGCAGAGAAGGGTGGGGACCAGAAAAAGTTAAAAGTCCACTGGACCTATTTTTCAAGCATCTTTAGCCCAAGTAAATAAGTCCTCCCCTGGAGCAAGATTTACAACAGCTTTTAAATTAAGTATCTAGATTCATATATGTGTAACTACTTTATACATACAAAATTTTACCATGATAAATCTGAATACTTCTTAGATACCACTGGGGAGAAGGATGTTTCTTGTTGAGTATAAAATTTTACTTTTCTCAAGTTCTGGAGATGGATGGTAGCGATGGCCGCATAACAACGGGAACGTACTTAAGGTCACTGAACCGTACGCTTAAAAATGGTCAAGATGGGGCTTCCCTGGTGGCGCAGTGGTTGAGAGTCCGCCTGCCGATGCATGGGACGCGGGTTCGTGCCCCAGTCCGGGAAGATCCCACATGCCGCGGAGCGGCTGGGCCCGTGAGCCGTGGCCGCTGAGCCTGCGCATCCGGAGCCCATGCGCCGCAACGGGAGAGGCCACAGCAGTGAGAGGTCCGCGTACCGCAGAAAAAAAAAAAAAACCAACTATGAACAGCACACACTCCAATATTGAACCTGACCACGATAAAGCAAGCGTTCTAAATCTTGGCAGCTCTGCACGCTGGGAGTTATATTTTTTTAATTGCAGGTGGAGACTCATTACTGTGTCATAGTCAATTCCGCTAGATGACCTTCTATAAAATAAAACAGAACAGAGGGTGTTGCCTATAGTAGGGTTAACGTTCTTTGAAACTTTATGTTTTATATACTTAAATATGTGGAAGTAGGTTGTAACGTAAAATATATTTCTACTAACTCTGGGTTGTGGTCAAGAAAACCTTTGAGAAAAAGGGTCCACAAAGAGCTTTCAGGAGGCTCTGTGACTTCCCTGGCCCTCCCCCTGCCCCAAGGGAAAAAAAGCTCTGTGGAGAAATTCTGGGGGCACACGTGTATAATTTTCTCGGTGGAGAGTCCATGGCTTTTTGGTAGATTCCAGAAGGGATCCATGGCTTAAATAGGTTAAAAACTGCTGACATAAGAGGGCACTGATAGAGAAAAAAGTCAATTCTCTTTTACTTTACATCAAAGGGTTCGATATTGGGCTTTACAGTGGTACTTTCTTGAGAATCCATTACAAATCAATTAATTTATATAAACCATTTTTCGATCTATGTAGTTAATCCAAAATCCTAAGCTTCATATCCATGAAATAATTACTTTCTTTCATTTAATCTTAAACCAACCTTGCCTGGACACAGACTAGGTCTAGAATTCCAGTATTTGGTCAATAAGCTCCCATTTACCCTCTCTATGGATTTTATGGTTGCCACCAGGTCTGGTCAAGTTCCTGTCCATTACCAAGGGCCTCACTGAACTTACCCTTCCCTTAATCTCCGCTAGCTCTTAAGACAAGTGACCAAGAGTATGGGCCAAACGTAAGTCCGTGTAGGGGAGCTTCAGGCTTACATCCCTCCCTGCTCCCGACACCCGGAGGACATGCGGACTGGGGCTGGGGGGAAGGGAAGGGGCGTTGACAGTCCGCCTGGTGCGGTCGCCGACGGCGCAGAACTTAAGTGCGTAAATGCTACAGGGGACAAGCTGCCACCTGCCGGTCCTGGAACCTCTTTCTACTCACAGCCGGCCACGAGACTATCCAGCCTTTTAGCCCCGGTGCTTAGCCGCTCACCGTTAGACAACACTGACCACATCGGAAGACGTGGCGGACTTATTCCGCCTCCATCAATGCTTCTAAGATGAGAGCACGTGCGGGCAACTCCCAGCCAAGGGCCCCCTCACCCAACTTCACCAGCTGAAACAATTCATTAGGGGCCTACGGGGTGCGCAGCTCTTTGTACCAGGAAGAACCTTCGAGTTAAAACTATGAGATCTGGTGGAGTAGATATACAAGCAGCAAAGCTATATAAAATCACATAAATAGGATGAGGGAACCGGGGATGCCGACTTTTTAGGAAAACTGGGATGACAAAGAAAACTGGCTTGAAGATGAGCCCTGAGCTATGCCCTGCAGGATGGCCATCACCTGAATTGAATCAGAGCCCAAGCGACCGTCCCAGTGAGGAGAACCAGAGATTAGCGTGCTCACGTGTGTGTCGAGGGCCTTATGTGCTGAGCACCGGTGCTGGGGGTGAATAACACCTTATTTGCTGGTTGGAAGAACTGGGCCACAGAGATGGGCTTCAGCCTGGGGGATACTTCAGGGGTCAGGGACACCTTGCACCGGGAACCAGGAACCAGTCCCAGGAGATGCCCATCTGTGCAGAGTTTAAAAAAATAAAAACAAAAGTGGGAGGGGGATTCTAGGGAACAGAAACAAGGCACGCGAGTGAGTGTCACACGGGGGCTCTGAGCACTGCTAGCTGTTCGGTTCTGCACCCACAGAGCTGGGGTCGGGGGAGGCCGAGGGCTGGCTCGTGGGACAAACCTTGAAGGGCCAGCATGACATGCACAAGGGGCTGGACTTCACCCTGTAGCAACAGTGGTATTTACCTCTTCTTCTCTCTCTCCCTCCCTCTCCCCTCTCCCTCTCTTATTTAGGAAAGATCCCTCAGGCAGGAACACGGATCCTGGAAAGAGAAAGGCAGGAGGCAGAGTCAACGCAGCAGTGTAGAAGGGCCTGGAGCAAGGAGGTGGTCAGCTGATCAGAAACCCGGCTCAAGGGACACTGCAGAGCCATCCCTGGTACTATGGGTGGGATGGGCACACCGACCGACTCGATTAGTAAAACGCACTCCAGAGCTGGCAGCCTGGATTCCGACACAGGCTCTGTCATGTACCAGGGGCTCTGGAGAAGGCACGTTACCGTCTCTTAACCTCTCTGAGCTTTGGTGCTCATTCCACAGATGAAAATGAAAGTACCCATCCTCGGGGCTGGATGAAGTTTGGATGTGGTAACACTTTTAAAGTATGAAGCGGCATCTGACAGTAAGGGCGCAGTGATGCTCGTCTACACGTAGTACTGCTGTCAGTTATACGGGGAAGGACAGGGTGGGCCTGGGCCACCTCACTGAGCCAAAATGCAAAGAACTCAAATGAAGGGGTGTGGGCAGATGTCAAAAGAACAAAGGAACCCACAAGAAATGTTCCCACTGGCTAAAAATTGAACAATCCAAACAAAAAGAATGACTGCCTTGGAATCATTCAGTCAGAAATCAAAAGCCCACAACGATGCACACAAAAACATATAAAACCCTCACTTGTCATCAAGGAAAGTAACTTTTACACCAAACCTAAACTTTGAAAATTGCTGCGAAGAATTAAGCCCTGCCTTTCCAGGAGGAACTGTAGTTCACCCCAGTTGATGAGAGCAAGCTCTTCTTTACAAAATAATTCAACTTACTAAATGTGGAAGAAGTGACAGAAAAATCATCGTATTGCAACGCCCACTGAAGATTCAGCAAGGACCATCAGTGAACGTTGAATTCTCACGTTGAAACATGGAAACAGGATTTCCGCGTGTGCCGTGTCGCCCGCCAGGTTCCCTAGAGAGGGGAATGCATCATCCCTTCACAGCGAAGACACCACAAGCCACGCCATGCAGCTCAGCACCACCAGTGGGACCACCTGCCACCGGGGGCCGGTGACCGGACGCAAGACCACAGAGCAGCGAGCCTTCAACCCAAACCTCCAACTCCCAGGAAGTGCAAGGAACGTTCAGATTAATCCAGGATGTGAGACATTCCACAAGACGTTGGGCCGGCCACTTCGAAACATCAAAGTCGGACGCACAGAGTAGGGGCTCTCCAGGGAAGGGCATCAGACAGCACCTGGTGACCATCAGAGTCAGTGTCACCATCGCCAGAGCTCAGAAGTCCAAGCTCATCTCAGTCACTGGCGCTTTCAGACCCTCTGCCCTGGAGACGGATCATTCCCCGCCCCCCGCCCCCCGGCCATTTGACTGTTGGTCTCTCGTGGTTAAATGTGAAGAATGACGGCCACAGGCTTGTGTTGAAACAAGGCTGAGGAGGCCTGACTACGGGCAGAAACACATCCGCAGGCCTGTCGGTACCAGCGACACCCGGAGGGTCTTTCACCGAGAGGCGGGCGGGTGCCCATCCGTGAAGGTGGCGAAGAGTTACAGGGGACCGCTGCCCCCTGCTGGGTCCTAGGGGCGGGCGTGCACACGATCCCTGTGCTCCTACCACCCCAAAGACCCTTAACCGAAGATGACCCCCCAGACCCTAGCTTCTTGCGCCCACTAAGCAGGAGGAAGTGCATGGGTCTTCGCTGCCACAGTGAAGACAGTGCGAGGGCCTACTCCTCCCACCCCACCCCACTCCACCCCAGGGAGAACCAAACCTTCCCAGAGCAGGGACTCTCCAGTACAAAAAAGTGCTTGTGCGTCTTCTTAAGAAACCTTCAGCTAATTCATCCACGTCAGTGACGACAGCTAATGCTAACCAGGCCCTGCAGGCGTCTGTGTGCCAAGCAATGGGTTAGGTCTTCACATCAGTCATCTCACTTGAGCCCCACACCCCACACCATGATACCCATTTCACAGATGAGAAAAGTAAAGGCACCCAGAACCGAGCGGCTTGCCCAAGGTTATGGAATTAGCAGCAGAGCTCGCAGCGCGGGGGCCCACATCACGTTCCAACAAGGATGATGTCCTCTGTTTCAAGTCACCCTGGAAGAGCTGTGCCCACCCAAGTGGGTGCCGTCACTGTCCCCACGGGTGACCTCCTCAAACGGAAGGTCAACATTAGCTTGTGTCAGTGAGTGGACAGCGCCTGTGGCCCAAAGACGAAACCACAAATCCCAGTCACTCTTAACCAGCCACAGACCCCAGGACTCAGTTTAACTAGTCATGGTGACAACGCTTGAGACAAATTACTTTCCCCCAATAATCAGAAGCTTTTGTTTTCTAAATCTGCAGGATTTTCTGCTCATTAGTTCAATTAAGAACTCTGCACTGCTTATTAATGCAAATTTACTCTTTTTCAAATAATACTTTAATCCCCCCAAATTTTTATTAAATATCCAAATATTGGTATCCCTCTCACTCCACGCTCCCAAACGGAGGACCATGCACCTCATTCACCAGTCAGCATTCCCCCAACTTAGCTAAACCCCAGTGTGTGGTTTCCACAGTCTAACTGCTCTCAGTTATCAAATGACATGTTTCTATTTCCGGATCTGTACAGTCGTCACAAAATTTATTGTATTCAGTGGTCTCACTGAACACCATTATAAATTTAGAGCTATAGAATTTTTATAAGGAATTCCACGGATACTTTAAGAACTGATACAGGGCAAAAGAAACGACTACTTCAAGTGGTCCTGAGACCGCTAATGAGAAAATCAAACCACACTGAGTTTCCTATCACAATCTTTACTAAAACACAAACTTTCTTACTAAAATACAAACCTTTCCGGTTAACTGACCAAAGGCCACCAAACTCAGTTTTTAAATAAAACATACAGCACTTGTAAGAGGTACTGCGCTACATCTTCAATTACACCGCGACCAGGAGGGCAGAGCTGGTTCTGTTTCAAACCCAGATACCTCCCTCGTGCCCAGCACGACACATTCAGTAAGTGTCTCCTGAGTTCATCGAGGCACAGCTCAAAACGATGGCATTCAGCTGCAGCATGACTGTGAAGATGCAAGGAGCTAAAACTAAAAAAAGCTAATACTCATCCCTGTATGCACTACTGATAAGGTCTTTTTACTAGTAATATTCCTTTTACCCACACAACCCTGTGAAGCAGGCTGAACATGTGTTATGTTCACCAACTTATTCACGAGAACACAGGTTCCAGAATTAAACCACTGACCTGAAGTCACCCAGCTGACATACTCCGTGCAGCGGCCGAGCTGGGACAGGCCCTGTCTCCCCACCTCCCAGTCCTGGGCCCTCTCCCTGCTCCTGTTTTCTCCTGCGCCCGCAGCACCGGCTCCCGCCTGTCGTGCCATGTTTTTTTCCTTCTTGATCTTGTTGAGTCTACACGTGAGCTTCACCGGGGCGAGGAGTTCATGTGTTCTGTTTCCTGCTGCATCTGCTGAACCGTTCAGGGCCTGGCACACAGCAAGTACAAAATAAATAGGAATTATCTAACCACCTAAACTTGGGGGGGGGGGGGAGGGACTCTGTTCTGACATGACTAATTTTACCACTTCGGGGAAATTTTATATGAAAAATAAAAATGGACAAAGTCCTTTGAACAGTGAAGTTTATGTTCAGAAGCACTGAAGGGAGAAAGAAAGTAAGATCCCTTAAGAAGAAAAAAGAACAGTTATTTAAATGATTGCCACAAATCAACTAATAAGTAACATACCAAGCAGAGAGCACTTAAGTTTAAGAATCTTTGAAAAAAACATACGACATAAATATTATGCTGTTTAATACTGACCTTACTTTCTGTAACTTCTGTTTATGATTCTGTTAACCTCAAAAAGCACCTGGCAGATAATCACTAATGTATGCTTCCATAAAGACTCGTTTTGCCAAAAATTAGTATGAACCTGTTTTAGTAACCGGCCAGTCACTACACATTTTTAACACGCTTCAATACCATGACGAAGCCCCCTTGCCCACAACTGTTGTTTCTAAGAAACACTAACACTTGACTACGGGAATTTAAAGGACAGATTGTGGACTAAAGCGAAAAGTTTTATACAGATGTCCCCAAATAATCAGGACACTCTTAAATAAGACTGATTTTTCTAAGGGAAACATGATTAAATCTAAAATTTATTAATAAAAAGTACTGACGCAAATTAATGACAACTGGAGCCTGATAAAGTACTGACTTTTAAGATCTTTGCTATTACACAAGAAATGTTTAGGAAAATTAGTCAAATATTATTAACAAAGTAAACAATAAGCTTCAAATATCCTATATATGCAATAGTCTTCTGCCCTTTGCCTCTATCACCTTCAAAAAGAACAGACCATCCCAGTTCTGGACACAAATCCTGAGAAACTTGGAATATGAAGCACCCCAATGTTCATATCGGCACTATTTACAATAGCAAGACACGGATACAACCTAAATGTCCATCAACAGATGAATGGATAAACATGCAGTTTACACAAACAGTGGAATATTATTCAGCCATAAAAAAGAATGAAATAATGCCATTTTTAGCAACGTGCATGGACCCAGAGATAGTCATACGAAGTAAGTCAGACAGAGAAAGACAAATACTATATGATATGACTTACATGTGGAATCTAAAATATGACACAAGTGAACTTACCTATGAAACAGAAACCAACTCACAGACATAGAGAACAGACTTATGGCTGCCAAGGGGGAGGGGTGGGGAGAAATGGATCGAGAGTTGGGGATGAGCAGATGTAAACTATTGTATATAGGACAGATGAACAAGGTCCTACTGTATAGCGCAGAGAACTATATTCAACATCCTGTAATAAACCATAATGGAAAGGAATATGGAAAAGAATATATATGTACAAATGAATCACTACCCCGCAGAGCAGACATTAATACATTGTACATCAACTATACTTCAGCAAGATAAATTTAAAAAAAAAAAAAAAAGCAGACCGACCTGCACCGGCGACCTAAGGGGCTTCACAGGGAAGCCTTAAAGAGACCATCTCAAACTGTCATCCATGCAGTTAAGGCTTAAGACCTTCAACACTGAGCACATCCTAAAAAATCAAAGAAAGACTAAGACACACATCCCATCGGGACGCTATAAATAGCCACACGACTAAAACTGTCCTGTTCTATTACTTCTCCAAGAATCCTTTTCCTGATCAAAACATCTGCTCTTTCACTGAATTCAAAGCAAAATGCAGGTCAGCTGCTCACGATGTAGATCCCTTCCTGCCTGTAAGACCTTCACTGTCATCATTTTAAACAAGAAAGCGGTGATTTGCTCTTACATGCTTGCTCATTTATGTATCTGTCAAAAACGGAACATTCCCAGATCCTAACAGGAGGCATAAATCTGGCTCTGGGTACTAGCAACCGATCTGAAATTGATTGTTTGGTAAAGGATATCAAAGGTAATTCTGACTATGTTAAAGTTATCACAAACTCTCCAATTTCTGTAAAAATCTGTTACAGGAAAAACGTAAAGCATCAAAGAATCAACCTGCTGTACTTGAGCTCTACCCTAAAGTTCACTCATTCATTAAACAAATACTGAGGGCCTACTTTGTCAGACACTGTTCTAGCCTTGGGGGTATTATATGTGGGCTCCCCTGCCCCCCACCCCCCAAATCCTGCCTTATAGAGGTTACTTTCTTCTGGAAAAAGCCTGCCAAATTTCAAAGAATAATAGGTGATTACAGTTAAATTTTATTAAACTTCATTATTTATAACACTGGTCATTAACCAGACCTCTCCCAGGTCTTAAGTCAAAGTGTGAGGCATGTCCACAGGCAAGAACTCTCAGAAAAGCTTTAGCAGATCTTTCTAAACATCCTTACAGCAATCCCGACCTGCAGAAAAAACCTGAGAACGCCTGCTGACAGTTCGCGATTCCACCCCCAGAGAGCTGGAGGCTCCTGTATCTTCCAGGTTATAGAAAGATACAGTTACTATTTTATTTTATCGGAGTAAAATTGCTTTACAACGTTGTGTTAGTTTCTGCTGTACAATGAAGTGAATCAGCTATAGGTACACCTATATCCCCTCCCTCTTGGACCTCCCTCCCACCTCGCCAATCCCACACATCTGGGTCGTCACAGAGCACCAAGCTGCACTCCCTGTGCTATACAGCAGGTTCCCACTAGCTATCTTACACACGGTCGTGTATCTATGTCAAACCTAATCCCAACTCGTCCCACCCTCCCCTTCCCCCCAAGTCCACATATCCGTTCTCTACATCTATGTTCCTGCCCTACAAATAGGTTCATCTCTACCATTTTTCTAGATTCCACATATATACATTAACATACGGTATTTGTTGTTCTCTTTCTCCCTTACTTCACTCTGTATGACAGACTCTAGGTCCATCCACATCTCTATAATAATGACCCAATTTTGTTCCTTTATATAGCCGAGTAATATTCCATTGTATATATGTACCACATCTTCTTTATCTATTCATCTATCATTGGAAATTTAGGTTGTTTCCACATCCTGGCTATTGCAAATAGTGCTGCAATGAACACTGGGGTACGTGTGTCCTTATGAACTATGGCTTTCTCAGGGTATATGCCCAGTAGTGGAATTGCTGGGTCATATGGTAGGTTCTATTTTTAGTTTTTTAAGGAAGCTCCATACTGTTCTCCATAGTGGCTATATCAATTTACATTCCCACCAGCAGTGCAAGAGGGTTCCCTTTTCTCCACACTCCCTCCAGCATTTACTGTTTGTAGATTTTTTGATGACGGACATTCTGACCGGTGTGAGGTGATACCTCATTGTAGTTTTGATTTGCATTTCTCTAATGATTAGTGATGTTGAGCATCCTTTCATGTGTTTGTTGGCAATCTGTATATCTTCTTTGGAGAAATGTCTATTTAGGTCTTCTGCCCATTGGGTTGTTTGTTTTTTTTGATATTAAGCTGCGTGAGTTGCGTATAAATTTTGGAGATTAATTCTTCGTCAGTTGCTTTGTTTGCAAATATTTTCTCCCATTCTGAGGTTTGTCTTTTCGTCTTGTTTATAGTTTCCTTTGCTGGGCAAAAGCTTTTAAGTTTCATTAGGACCCATTTGTTTATTTTTATTTCCATTCCTCTAGGAGGTGGGTCAAAAAGGATCTTGCTGTGATTTATGTCATAGAGTGTTCTGCCTATGTTTTCCTCTAAGAGTTTGATAGTATCCAGTCTTACATTTAGGTCTTTAATCCATTTTGAGTTTATTTTTGTGTATGGTGTTAGGGAGTGTTCTAATTTCATTCTTTTACATGTAGCTGTCCAGTTTTCCCAGCATCACTTATTGAAGAGGCTGTCTTTTCTCCATTGTATATTCTTGCCTCCTTTATCAAAGATAAGGTGAACATATGTGCGTGGGTCTATCTCTGGGCTTTCTATCCTGTTCCGTTGATCTATCTTTCTGTTTTTGTGCCAGTACCATACTGTCTTGATTACTATAGCTTTGTAGTATGGTTTGAAGTCGGGGAGCCTGTTTCCTCCAGCTCTGTTTTTCTTTCTCAAGATTGCTTTGTCTATGTGGGGTCTTTTCTGTTTCCCGCCACTCTTATTCAACACAGTTGAGCTATTCAACATAGTTTTGGAAGTTCTAGCCACGGCTATTGTATTTTAAAATAAAGCAGTGGCTGTGAATGTTTAAGGGGGTGTTTTTTGGTCTGCTCTAAAGCACAATTTTTAAGTGTGAAATTAAAAATCACCACACTGATTAATCTTGGAGAAAAGAAGTTTTAAAGTCAGAACTTGATGTATACAATGAACTTCATATAGTGACCACACAAATCTCACTTTCACTTAACTTTTTCAGCTCATGACAAGAGGAAAATGGAAAGATCCTTACCTTGAATTTTCTACCTATAAGCATCACTAAACAGTCGCCATGAGTTTCAGGTGTCAGGTTAAGAACACAAAAGTGATTTGAGACCTAGACCCCACTATCACAAGATGCTCAGTCTATAACAGCCTCTTGGCTGATGGAAGAATGTGGAAAGAAGACATTCTGGTCCACTCAACAGGACGTGCAAAAGCTGGGTGGCATCAGACTGTGAAACTGGAGAGGGAATGGTACCTAATGAACTAATGAGATGGGTATTTCCACGTGCTAGTGTCTTCCCAAGACTTACTGACTCTCCATCTCTGGGACAGGAACCAGAAATCTGCAGCTACCCTCACACACAGAGGATGCTGGTGCACACGGTCACTGAAGGACCACTAGTGATTCATGGGTAGTCAAGACTGGGTTTCAAGCACGGGATGGACGTGACAGACTAGGGTCTTATCAGCTCGCCAGGCAGGGTTGTGTACAAGTAGAGCGGGGAGTGGAAATGAGGAGAGTAACCTACGTGGATGTGAGCCGTGGCTAAAACCTATTAGGAAGCTACTCTGCTGACCAAACTGGGAAATGGAAAGGGAAGTTACAGAGAAGTTTAATTTTATGGATTTAAGGGGATAAGCACTGTCCTGGTTTGCCTAAGCAGTCTTGCCTCACACCTGCCGTCTCAATGTCCAGTCTGGTCTCACGCGTGTCCTTTTCTCATTTTTAACTAAGTATTACGGTTCACCATCACATGAACATAAGCAAGTTTCAGTTTGATAAACCTCTACTTTGTATATCTTGCTTCTGCCACAATTCACTGTCGTGTGCAAGACACACGTGCAGTGAACAGAGTTCTCGTTTTAACCGTGTGGTTCAATCGGAAAGTCAACCAGCAATAAACCACCGATTTTCCAGACCCTTTCCATTGCTGAATTCTATCAAACATTAAAAGTAGAATTTGCAGGACTTGCCTGGTGGTGCAGTGGTTAAGAATCCACCTCCCAATGCAGGGGACACAGGTTCGAGCCCTGGTCCAGGAAGATCCCACATGCCGTGGAGCAACTAAGCCCGTGCGCCACAACTACTGAGTCTGCACTCTAGAGCCCGTGCGCCACAACTACTGAGTCCGCACTCTAGAGCCTGTGAGCCACAACTACTGAGCCCATGTGCCACAACTACTGAGCCTGCACTCTAGAGCCCTCGAGCCACAACTACTGAGCCTGCGGGCTGCAACTACTGAAGCCCGCGCGCCTACAGCCCGTGCTCTGCAATGAGAGAAGCCACCGCAATGAGAAGCCCGCGCACCACAACGAAGAGTAGCCCCTGCTCACCGCAACCAGAGAAAGCCCGCACGGAGCAACAGAGACCCAACGCAGCCAAAAATCAATCAATCAATTTATATATATATAAAAGAAAAGTAGAATTAGCTCCAAACCTTCTCCAATTCTTCCCCCAAACATAAGACGGATACTTCCTAATTCATTCTGTGAGGCATTAGCTATCAAAGCCAGATAAAGATGTCACAACAGAACTACCCATCTGTATCTCTTACAAATACTGAAGCAAAAATCCTCAACAAAATACAGTAGATTGTCAATAATCACAGCAGCTATGTTTTGCAGAGGTGCTGTAAACACTGAGTTAGTGAGGTCTGAACCACGGCCCTACAGGAAGCACACATACATCCCCCCCACCCCTCACAGAGATTACAGTGTGCAATCCTAAAACAACCTATCCTAATAGATTTTGTTCTCTTTATAACAGAGGAAGCGGGGTCCAAAAGTGTTAGGGACTCGCCTGAAACGACCCCACCAAGTGCCAGAGTTGAGATGCGAAGCGGCTCCGCAGTCCCAGCTTCCTGCACAGCGTCGCGCTGGCCCCTGCGTTTCCACCCTTGGTCATCTCTGCGTGAGCGCTGAAACAAGAAGGCAGCGGCTCCCGGGTCGACTTCAGCTGGGAAGGTGCGTGTCAGGTGGCACCGCTCTCAGCATGTCCATGAACAACCATGAAAGCACCACCGTGTTCACTTGGGGGTTACAGATAAATCTCAGCATGCGGGACAATTCACAAACATGGAATCCACAGATGAGGATCAACTGTGATACCAAACTGAACCCAGCAGCATATTAAAGTGATTATGTATCATGACCAAGCATGATTTATCCCAGAAACGCAAGGGTGGTTCAACATAAGAAAATCAACGTAAAAACAGAACTACCATATGATCCAGCAATCCCACTCCTGAGCATATATCCAGAGAAAACCATAATCTGAAAAGACACGTGCACCCCAATGCTCACTGCAGCACTATTTACAACAGCCAGGACACGGAAGCGACCTAAGTGTCCATCGACAGAGGAATGGATAAAGAAGATGTGGTACATATATACACAATGGAATACTACTCGGCCATAAAAAAGAATGAAATGATGCCATTTACAGCAACATGGATGGACCCAGAGATTATCATACTAACTGAAGTCAGTCAAACAGAGAAAGACAAGTATCAAAAGATATCACTCACATGTGGGATCTAATTTTTGAAAAATGATGCAAATGAACTTATTTACAAAACAGAAACAGACTTACAGATATCAAAAACAAACTTAGGGTTACCAAAGGGGAAACGTGGAGGGGAGGGACAAATCAGGAACTTGGGATGAACATACACACTCTACTATGTATAAGACAGATAACCGACAAGGACCTACAGGATAGAGCAGGGAACTATCCTCAATATTGTGATAACCTGTATGAGAAAAGAATCTAAAAAAGAATGAACATACGTATATGTATAACCAAATCACTCTGCTATACATGGGAAACTAACACAACATTGTAAATCAACCAGACTCCAATAAAACTAAACAAGCACAAAAAGAAAATCAATGTAATACACCACATTAACAAAACAAAGGAAAGACAAGATCATCTCAATCAGCGCAGAAAAGGCACTGATAAAATCCAATACCCTTTCATGATGAAAACATCGAACAAACTAGGAACAGAACTTCCGCAACACGATAAAAGGCATTTATGAAAAACCCACAGTTAGCATCACACTTAATGGTGAAAGACAGAAGCTTTCAGGGACGAGACAAGGATGCCCCACTTTCACCACTGCTATTCAACGTTGCGCTGAAGTTCTAGCCAGAACAGCTGGACAATAAAAATAAATAAAAAGCATCCAAGCTAAAAGGAATTAGTAAAGCTAACACTATTCACAGATGACATGATCTTGTATATAGAAAATATATATAAAGATTCACAAGAAAGCTACTAATGCAAACAAATTCAACAACGTTTCAGGACCAAGGATAAACACAAATATCAGTGTTTTTCTATACACCCAGCAATGGATGCTAGCCAAACTGCATTAATCTACAGATTCAATGTAACCTCTATCAAAATTCTAAAAGCCAAACTGCATTAATCTACAGATTCAATGTAACCTCTATCAAAATTCTAAAAGCACTTTTTGCGGAAATGGAAAAGCTGATTCTCAGATTCATGTGGAATTGCAAGGGCCCCGAGAGAGTCAAAACAATCTTGAAATAGAACGAAGTTAGAAGGCTCATGCTTCCCAGTTTCAAAACTTAATACAATGCTGGGATAATCAAAACACCGTGGTACTGGCCTAAGGGTAAACATACAGACCAACAGAATCCAACTGAGACTCCAGAAATAAACCTATATGTCTATGACCAACTGATTTCTGACAAAGATGCCCACGTCCAATCAATGGGGAAAGAACAGTCTCTTCAACAAATGGTTCTGGGACAGCTGGATATCCACAAGAAAAAGAATGAAATTGGAAACTCATCTCACACCATATACAAAACTCAACTCAAAATGGATCAACAATCAATGTAAGAAAGAAAACCATAAAACTCTTAAAAGAAAACCTAGGAATAAATCTTTCTGACATTGGACTCGGTAATGGATTATGAGCCATGACACCAAACGCACAGGCACCGAAAGAAAAAAATGATAAACTGGACTTCAATTTTACAACACTGTCTTTCAAAGGACACCGTCAAGAGAATGAAAAGACAGCCTACAGAACAGGAGAAAATATCTGCAAATCATGTATGTGATAAGGGTTTAATATCCAGAATACATAAAGAACTCTTACAACTCAACAACAACCCAATGAAAAAAAATGGGCAAAGGACTAGACGTTTCTCCAGAAATATACAAATGGCTAATAAACACATGAAAAGATGCTTCACATCATTAGTCATTAAGAAAATGCAAATCAAAACCACAGGATACCACCTCACACCTACTAGGATGACTACGCTTTAAAAAAAAAAAAAAAAAGGGAAAGTAAGTGTTGGTGAATGTTGCTGACTGGAATGTAAAATGGAGTAACTTCTATGTAAAACAGTTTGGTGGTTAAACATAGTGAAACACAGAATTACCATATGACCCAACAATGACCCACCATACAATCCATACCATCCACTCCTAGATATACAGGTTCCCCCCGCTCTCTGAAAATAGAGCATTCCTGGGAAACCTTTCATAAGCTGAAATGGTGTAAGGTGAAAAAGTAATTGTCTTAGGATACGTCTTGCTAACAGATGCACAAAATAAATCGAGATGAAGCACAGATGCTCAAAGACACAGTTCAAAGCTCTGGTGGTCTGATGCTGAGTGCAGTTCTGGGGGAAGGAGTTTGTGGGGCCACTCCTGCTGCTGGGGTGCCCACTGCCTCTATGGCAGCTCGCTGCAAGACACACATGCCGAACACTTTGCTTTTCACCTTTTTTCAGAAAAGCAAAAATCCTCTTCCAATTTCTCTCAGCTAGTGGAAACAGATACTAATGTAGGTCTTTTGTAAAAGCAAACAGGCGTAAGGGAAACTTTTGAAAAGTGGGGGATGGCTGTATACCCAAAATAATTGAAAAGAGGGACTCAAACAGACCCTTATATGTTAATGTTCACCGTGGCATTATTTACAGTAGCCAAAATGTGGAAATAACCCACATGCCCACTAACAGATGAATGGATGAATAAAATATACGCTGGAGTATTATTCAGCCCTGAAAAGGAACACAGTTCTTACACACACCACAACGTGGATACACCTTGGAAACTATGCTAAGAGAAGGACGTCAGACACAAAAGGACAAAGATTATATGATTCCACTTATATAAATACCCAGAATAGGAAAAGTCACTGAGACAAAAAGTAGAACAGTGGTTTCCGGGGGGCTGGGGGAAGACAAGAATGAGGCGTTATTACTTAACCGTTACAGAGTTTCTGTTTGGGGTGATGAAAAGCTTTGGTAATAGACAGTGGTGATGGTTGTACAACACTGAATTAATGCCACTGAGTCGCACACTTAAAATGGCTGTAATAGCAAATTTTATGTTCTATGTATTTTATCAGTATAAAGAAAAAAAAGTATAGATGGGTTGGATACGATGCCCAATCAAGATTCCTGAGCTTGGAATCTCCACACTCTCAGTGCATTCTCAGCAGTGATAGACCAAAAGTTACTCCTAGAAGTTGGCAGTATATACGTGCTACGTACATATACATATTACGTACAAGTATACATAATTGGGAAACGGCACTGGGACTGTTCTCTGAATATTTGTTCTTTCTGTTAAACTTATCACGGATAAGATTGATTAAGAATCTTAAAGGTAAAGGTCATCATACAAATATGAATACTAGTGGGAACTTACGAAATCTACTCCGTTTATACAGAAGAGTAAACTCAAAATGTTAACGTTTATTAAGGACAGATGCTGAATCCTCCTGTCTCTACTTTCTACAGAGATGGGGAAGGACTCCAGCTGTCTATAACCCTGAAACTCCAAAGCCTACACTAGCATCTTCACTGCAGGAAGAGCTTCTTACATGTGAACACAGACGTCCACGTCAGGGCACAGGCACGGTGAGGCACAGCTTCATGGATTACCATGTTCTGCAAGGACAGTGGCTCATTTAGGCCATCCAGGTTCATCCTTACACTGCAGCTTTCCACAGGTAAGACGAAACGAACTCCCTTGAGTGCACAAAAGTAGAGCTTTGGGGCTACAGATTGGTGAAAGTATGTGGGGAGCCTTTTTTGTTATCTGCGTGATCTAGATATCATTTGAAAGATGAAAATATTTTTGCACATTATTAAGAGAACTTGAACGACATGAAACAGGTTTTGTTTTTCACACTGGACAGCAGCAATGAGCAGCTAAGGGACGCCCCGTACTGTCTGAATACCACCCAAATAACTGGACACGTTCTCAACAGTTTGTGGAGAAAGGCTTCTGGTGGTTCCTTGAAACCGAAGTCACTTTCATCACCTAAACTAGGAATTCCTGACATTCAACCTTATCAAGTGAAATGGTGAAATATATCTTTTCCACTTTCAACTATGTGCATGTGAACTGACTCTGTTCACATAAAATTATAAAACTATTAATCAACCAACCAACCAACCAATCAATCAATCAGTAGTGTTACTGGCACAAACTCATTCTAGCTCACTAAGGAGCATAAAGCATCCTTATCCCTTTATTACTGACTGATTAGAAACAACTATATTCCCACTGACGAACATTCAGGTATACATTTTTGTAAATCAATTTGCTACAGTTATTGCATTTTTTTCCCCAAACTAATATTGTTGCTATACTGTTTAAGCTAAATGAGCCTTCCACTTATGGCAGTAATAGTTTACTTTTAAAAGAGAAGGTAAGCTAATTTAAAGAAAAAATAAACAGTATGGGTGATACTGTTCTTGATACTGCAAAAATCAAGAACTTAAGTTTGGGAATTTATGGTACGGCAGTGATTTACCTAATAGAAAAGGGAGATGCATATTTTAATCTATATAATCCCAAAGGAGTGTGCTTTATTAAGTCTTGTAAAATTTTAAGAACACATGGAACCCCAAGGAATGCTTTTACATAAAGAATTCCTCTGTGACAGTGGTCATCACCTCCCCTCTGATGTGCACGCTGCACTTCCGGAACCTTCACTCGGCGCATGAAGGCACCAGAACCCACTGGACGAAAAGGTGAGACAGAGGTGAACAGTGATAAAGAAATGAGAATCTACATGACATCATTAATGAGATAAGAAAAATCAAAAGTGAGATGAGAACAAATGAACTTATTTACAAAACAGAAACAGACTCTCAGACATAGAAAGCAAATTTATGGTTACCAAAGGGGAAAGGGGGGAGGGATGAATTAGGAGTTGGGGATTAACAGGTGCACACTACCATGTATAAAACAGATAAACAACAAGGACCTACCGTTTAGCATAGGGAACTATATTCATTCTCTTGTAACAACCTATAAGGGAAGAGAATATGAAGAAGGATATACATAACTGAATCACTTTGCTGTACACCTGAAACTAACACAACATTGTAAATCAACTATACTTCAATAAAATAATTTTTAGATTGTTTTAAAAGTGAGATAAGAAAATTTAAAAACTGCTTCTACTGCTATTGATACTATTCTGTGCTGAGAGCTGAAGAAGAAGATGTATATAAAACAGTTCTCAGGGACTTCCCTGGTGGTGCAGCGGTTAGGACTGCGCTCCCAATGCAGCGGGCCCGGGTCTGATCCCTGGTCAGGAAACTGGATTCCACACGCATGCCGCAACTAAGAGTTCTCATGCCACAACTAAGGAGCCCGTGAGCCGCAACTAAGGAGCCCGCCTGCTGCAAATAAGACCCGGCACAACCAAATAAATAAACATTAAAACAAAACAAACAAACAAAAAAGACAGTTCTCACTGTGGGCTTCACATTCTAGCAGTGAGGCAAGGCCTTGCGGATTATTTATTTACTTCTACAGATTTCAAGCTGTTCTTGTACTCCAGTCCCTCAGTATATTCCAAGCCTGCCTCTGTATCCTACTGTTTACCAAACTTTTATGCTCACAGGTGTCTGGAGGACGGTTTCCATCCATGCAGGTAAGGTACGCAGCCATCCCGTGGACCTGGGTCCCAGTCCCTGCCAATGCCACCCCGCCACCCCAGAAACTGGTGGTTTAATTGATCTTGTCTTCCTGCATGTAGCTCCTCAAAGCTTCCCTGCCTACGCAGCCTCTCCTTAAACACGGCCTGATGGGGGAGAACAGAATGCACGTGCTCGAGAGGGGATGACAACGAAGGTCAGATTCCCTCCTTTCCCTCACCAGCTGAACCTCAGGACCCGGGAAGGCTGATGCCACCAGAGAGGGTTCCGCAGAGCACGCCCGCCAGAGGAACCTGTCACCCGGGGCGCAGGCTGGGTGTAGAACACTGACTTAGTAACTGAATCACAACCAAGTCACAGGGCTCTGAGAAGGGAACACCTCGGCTTTGGGGTCGTCCTCTGGTGATACTCTGTCCTTGACATCTTCTGTGTGACCCTCCAAAGAGTAAACTGGGTAGATTTAGTCATCACTTTCAAGTCATGGAGCTGTACTCAGGGCCCTGAAACAGCAGGGAAAGTGCTACGGCTTGGTAACTTCTGATCTACCGATACTTGTTGGGAGTGTTTCCGCACTGCTAGGGAAAACCTACTATAGGGTCTTTACACAGACCGTGTGGCTCCAAGAGCTTTCTGAGCACCTGTACGACTGCAAGGACCAACCGCCAGGGGGCGCAAGAGGGGAGTGGATTGTGATCAGTCTACACCCCCCGCCACTCTCCATCTAGGCAGCCCCTTCCTCCCCCGTCTGTTTGCTGCTCAGCCTTCCTTAATGTCTCGGTCCTGCCCAATCACCACCACACCTTCCCCCACCAGCAGCTGGTCCTTTCCCATAACCTGGGTTTCTCAACTGTAGCACTGTTGGCTTCCTGGTCTGGAGGATTCGTCACCTGGTGATGACTGTCCTGGTCACTGCAGGATGTTTAGCAGCATCTCTGGCTTCCACCCATGAGATGCCGGGAGCACAGCCCCCAACGCGGGCACGACAATCAACAGTGTCTCCATACGTTACCAAATGTCCCCTGGAGAGCAAATCTGATCCACCTCCCTCCCGAAAAACCACTGCCTTAAATACCTGACACCAGATTATAAGGCAAAAAGAGAAATAAGCAGCAGAGATCAAGGAAGAAGCGGCATCAGAAGTAAATTCTGACACGCAGGTTGTTATCTGTAAGTTTCAGCCACCTCAACCCCTCATGACGTCGTCATGAAGGTACGTGTAAAGTGATGAACCAGGTCCAGCAAACAGCAAGTTCCCACTACCTGCAGGTTGTTGATAAATCAGAGAGAAACGGGGCAGAAGCCACAACTATCTGCTAGACACCTTGCTAAGTGGACGTCCCAGGAGCTGGGCTCGGGTCCCCGCCTGACCAGCGTGACTCTGGGCAAACCCCTCGACCTCCCTGCTTCAGAGTCAGCCATGTGTCCGACGGTGAACAGGGAGAAGATGAGGTCCCCTTCCAGCCTGCACACTGAGGTTGTCTAAAGTCATCTTTGCAAAGGATGCTCTAGATGATTAAAAGTTACAAGTATTTCTATGTATTTCTATGAATCGACTATAAACAAAGCACTACCAAATCTCAAAATATAATTGAGATTTACTGTAAAACACTAAATCCAACACACACAAATAACACCTCTACTTAAACAAAATTCTGTAGAGCTATACACAAAAAACCCCAGAAAACCCTAAAAAAATCATCCAGGTAGTACTTGATTATCAAGGTATACATAGATTTAGATTTAAGGACAATACTCAAACTCCCAGCACTCCTTTTCCTGGGGGTTTGGGGGAAGCGTTCGCAATTTGTAGGGACCGACACAGAGAATGCGACAGCCACACCGCACGCTCAGTAACCATCACCAACCACAATGTGGGGCTTAAAGGCAGGAGGAGATCAGTCCCTTGGGAAAAATAAAAACAAACATAGTCCCCGAGCCTCTGTTCCAGCCACCTGGTGAGAGGATGACAGTCAAGGTAGCATGGTTTTCAAACCTGTGATTGCAGTGCTAACAGCCTGTGGTAAGAGTTGGCTCTGATACCTTCCCAGCTAAGTGTTTTTACTAGGGACTACAAGTCCTTCAGGAGGAAGAAGGAAAGTGAGTGTGGCGATAAAAGCCCCCGGCTAAAGCAGGAGAAACAGGGAGCCAGTGAAAGAAAGATCCGCTTACTCATGGAAGACAAACAAATTAGTGCTCGGGGTCAGTAAACCCGCTGGGTCTCGCAAACATGCCGCCAACCTTCAGTTTATGCTGGAGAAAGAGAGATTCCCCCACCAGAGCCCCGCCAGGACAGACACGGCCGCCCAGCTCGGATGCACACCGTACACACATCAACACGGTACACGGGAGCATGGTCTCACACCTCCTTCAAAGGCTTCAGAAATCCCTCCATTCCTAGGAACAAATGATCTTTCTTAGAAAGGTTTATCGATATCATTTATATCACCCCCTCCTTTCCTCGGTGTTCTCTATTTTAAATGTGAATTTTTAGCTACTACACTACTCAAGGAGATAAAGGCTGAGAAAATGGAACTTCAGGAGTAGCCTTCAAGTTACCGATACTTAAATAAACATTTTTAATAGAAAGAAGATACTCTTTCAAAGTTCCTTTCGAGGAATGCTTTGTCCCAAGAAATGGGACTACACAGATAAATCCACCTCGGCTTGGTTGAGCACAGCGGTCCAGAAGAGACCCTAGTACACACAGAAATTTAAACTTCGGTAAATGGGCACGACGAGTCATAAATAATCCTGGAAATACCGCCTGACTGTGAGATTCAGACTGTGAAGAAACAACACAGGGCAAAATAATTCCCAACACATAAATTATACATTTAAAGGCTTAAAATGATAAAAATGCTAACTCTGTACTTGGGAATGCACTGTTCAAATTGTAAAGAGAAAAGACCAACGGACCTGATTACATTTTAAAAAGTAAAACTCACATAAATAAAAAGCACAGAGGTACAAAGAAAATAAACTGAGAAAATACATTTGCCACATTAATATGAAGTTTAAAAAGAGTTAACAAAGTGATTTTTTGAAATCTAACTACAAAAGGGCTAACAAACATTTCAAAGCCACTTAGCTACGAAACTCAAAAGATAACACTTTTCCATCTGTGAGCTATGTTTTTAATTTTATTTGGTGTGTAACACCCCACGCAGGGAAGGAAACACTGGGGTGACCTTGGTGGGAGTGAATAGTTGACTCCAATAAAAGCTAAATTGTTCATCGCTTCTGATCCAGTAATTTCACCGTATATAAAAGTTTTTAAAAACCCTCTTAATAGGGGGAGGGTGATCAGAGAGTAGGTCATGATATTATTATAACTGTGTAACTGTAACTAGATATCTTTAGGGAAAGAGCACACAGTTCTATGCTTGAGTATTAGAAAGGCTCTTATCTTGTAATAACCTATAATGGAAAAGCATCAAAAAAAAGGAATAGAGATGTACACACACATATATATATGTATACATGTAAAACCGAATCACTGTGCTGTACACCTGAAACTAACACGGTATTGTAAATCACCTCTACTTCAGTTAAAAAAAAAAAAGGCTCTAGTTGAAACTGGGTGGTTCTCATGGACTCCTGGTTACACCATATGTGACATCCTCTTTTTCATGTACCGCTACGCTCGTGGTTTGTAAAATGCAGGACACAAATCTGTAATGCCAGCCATACTGAACATGGATGCATGCGACCTGGGTGTGTGCACGGCGGGGATGAATGCCACCTGGGTGTGCGCGTGTCACGTGGTGGGAACCCTGAGCGGTCCATCCCAGATCTACGCTGTCTCTGCTGGTTACTGCTTTCTCACCACAGTCATGCGGGCAGGCTAACTTTTTGCTCACTGAGAAATGAAGGTGTAACTGCTTCTCCTGTAACAATATTTGCAAAGCACTTGAAACAGTAAGTAGCACACGAAATAATAAATCTTGGGTAAGTATTAATTTCTCAGGGATCTTCATATTTTTACCTTTGTGAAATGTAAGACACAGCCCCTTTACTACGTACAAAATCCAAAATAAAACTCTTAAAAGGAACCGACACACACAAAAATACCCAAGAGAATTTAGACCGAAAAGAACTAAGTTGAGGGAGACCTGCCCACCAGATTATCATGACATACTACACCTCGATCATCATTAAAACCCTGTGACGCTGCTGCAGAATAGATCAAGTATCCACTGGAGCTCAACAGAAAGTTCAGAAATTTATGGAAATTTACTATATGCTACTTGGTAGCATTTTCAAGTGGGAAATTCAATAGTGTTGGGACAACCGGCTATTTCATAGGAAAAAAATTTCAAGTTCAATCTCTACGTCCGCAATCTGTAAACAATAATATTCCCGGCTATTTCACAAGAAAAAAATTTCAAGTTCAATCTCTACGTCCCCAATCTGTAAACGATAATATTCCCCAACAGGATAAACTAAATAAAACTATAAAATTTCTAGAAAAAATACAGGAGTGTGTTTATAATGTCCACGTAGAAAAGGACTTCTTAACCAAGACACAGAAGTCAGCGGTCATTAAAAAAAAATAAAAGAGAGAGAGAGAGCTGACTATCAAAATAAAAACATCCTGTAGAGCAAAAGATATGTATTTTTAAAAGTTACAACTGGTAGCAGACAAGGGCAAAGCACTGTTCACACAGGACCGCTACTTACAGCACGAGGAGTGCCTCCCGACTGATAAAACATTAGCATGAGCGTGCCTCGAAAAGAAGAAGAATTAAAATGACCAAAGAAAGAAAAATACAGTCACTCCCACAGTTAAGACAAGTGTATACCAATTTTCGTCCGTTAGATTAGCAAAACTGAAAGGCTGATAATAACCAGTGTCGATACAAACACAGGAAAACAGACATTCCATCCGAATGCAGACAAGCAGATTATCTGGAAGGCAGTCTAGTGATGCACAGTTTTAAATGTGTATACTTTCTGACCCAGTAGTCTACTTGAAAAACTGTAAATAATCTAAATGTCAAGAAAGAAATGGCTAAATAAGTTACGGTATATCCATACTAAGGAATAAAAACCAGAAGGCTCTCAAAAGAGATCGGGCAGGTGGATTATATACCAGGTGACCAGGTAACCATACATAAGACATACTTAAATTCAAGAAGAAAAAGCAACATAGCCAGATTTATATGAACTTCTAGTGAACATTTCAAAGTCCTATCTCTCCAATACATACAGACGCACGCACATACATGTGCACGTATGTTCCGAAAGGTCACGTGGGAGGCTGAGGAAACAAGGAGCCCCTCTTTTCCAGGTGCGATTATTTGTTATCACTGGGATCTCAGTGGGCACTACCAAAACTCGAGTCCCTACTGACAGGCTACAAACTGACCTTGAGATTGAGGACACGGTGCGCCGAGTCACAAGCGGGAAAACGGGCAACGCTGGTGACGCACGGGGCTGAGAGAGTGGCCACCAAGCCTGGCTGGATCCCTTCTCCACACGCGTTCACGCCAACTCCACACGCCGACAGGAGCCCACAGGGCTGATCTGTGGGACCTCTTCTCAACCCCAAATCTGTCTGTTAACTCTACTCTTACAACTGTAAACCCTCGCAGCTATCTGAGGTAGAAGCTCCTCAAGTTACAAGTTCCTGTGACTACTTTGGTTAGCTGTGCACATAACACCACAGTCAAACCTCTGTCCAGTTTCCTTTTCTGAGAGGTCCAAGTCATTTACTTAAAGCTTGTTTCTTCCCTCAGGATTTCGACTCTAAAATAATTTACTAAATATAAAAACAGTTGTTTACACAAAGTTTAAGAAAACTTATTACTCCAACATTTTCGGGAAATATGTTTTGTTCCCAAAAGTTTGCTAAGAATAATTTTAACTAAAAGCGGAAATGAAAATAATGTGAGGGCTGCACAGACCTGCCAGAAGTTACTGCTCATTGCTATTAGAAATAAAAAATACATCACAGGGCTTCCCTGATGGCGCAGTGGTTGAGAGTCCGCCTGCCGATGCGGGGGACACGGGTTCGTGCCCCGGTCCGGGAGGATCCCACATGCCGCGGAGCGGCTGGGCCCGTCAGCCATGGCCGCTGAGCCTGCGCGTCCGGAGCCTGTGCTCCGCAATGGGAGAGGCCGCAACAGTGAGAGGCCCGCGTACCGCAAAAAAAAAAAAAAAAAAAAATACATCACAGCACCAACAATTCTGAGAGGGAAACTTTAAGACAAACTCCACCAACAAAAAAATCAAGAAACAAATAAATACATTCTAACAACAATTGATACCCAAACCAAACCAGAACAGCCCAAAGTGGGGGGGGGGGGGGAAGGTGGGTTAATCTCACTTACAGCAGAGATTTACACTTCCTAAACAAATAAGGGAGCAAACTGAATCCATCAGGGGCAGAAGAATAAGGGTGACCAAGGGGAGAGGGGTGCCCCAAGAGCAGCAGGAGAACTCGATATGAGACCATCCGTCCCTGCCATCAGATACAGGAGAAGCAGGACAATATGACAGATGCTGGAAAAGCACACCAGCAAATTAAAGCTCGTTCACGATTTCAGAGAGTAATAAAGACCTCTTAGCCTAAAAAGTTGCACAGGAGAATATCTACTGCAAGATATTTCCATAAACCATCATACTCTAACAGTGACGTATTAGAAGCACTCCCGGTGAGTAAAGAGGACGACAGCAGTGTTACCTGTCCCGCTGCCACTACTCAGCACTGCCCAGGAAGCCCTCAGCCCACCTTAGATGAGAAAATGAAATCCATGTATAAATACTAGGGGGGAAGTATAAAAGCGTAATTACTCAGAAAATCCGGGTGATCTAACTGATAATTAAAACGATTAGTGTCTAGCAAAAGAGCCAGGTACAAGATTAACATACCAAGGAATGCCGGTGATTTTCCTACAGGCTGGCAATCGACGAAAAAACAACCTTTTAAGAAATCCCATTCGTATTAGCTAGAAACACGACCTAAGAATAAGCCTAACAGAAAATAAACAAAACCACCACACGCAACCCACACACACATAAATGCATATACACGTACACAAACAACTATAAAGCTTTACTGAAGGACTTATGGCTAAAGTAAAGAGAAGTACCACCTTCAGGAATAAACAGCAGATCTAATCCAAATTAATCCAGAAACTCAATACAATCTCCTGCCATGAAAACTCCAACAGAATTTTTCACAAAACTCGACAGGCTGACTTTAAATTTCCTATAGAAGACAAGTGTGAAATTTCTTCAAAAGCCATTATAATTTTGAATCCCAAGAAAGATGGGACTTGAGGTGAAAACATATAAAGCTGCAGTAATTAAAACCATGTTACAAAAAATAAAGGATATGCAAATTGGCCACCAAAACAACATCAAATTGATACAACTACTCTGGAGGGCAATTTTAAATTAAAAACGCGCACACCCTTCCATCCAGTTATTTTCCAGGTGCACGTACATAAGACACAGCACCCTGGAGAGTTCACTGCGAAGCTGGGTGTCTCAGAAGAACGAAGAGCTGCAAACAAGCTCAGGGTTCCTCAAGGAGGAAATGATGGGTGACCTGAAGGGCGGCAGAGAGGGAAGGTTAGGGAGACGGGCCTACCGGACACCATGGCGGAGAGACCGTTCGGAGCTTCTAGGGCATCTTGTTGATGGACAAAAGTTACAGCATTAAACCACTGGTGTAAATTTTAAGCACACACTGGCAGCGTTTTCTACACTCATCATCGTTACATATACAAAATCGCACGGTACAAAAACCTGAGGGTCCTGTTAAACGGCAGGTTCTGGCTCCAGGGTCGAGGTGTCTGCATCTCTAACGGGCTCCACGAGATGCTGACGCTGTGAGTCCGTGGACCACTGAGCGGAGCGAGGGCACACAGATGCTCTGAAGGTTCCCGAGGACGCTGACGCCAGGGGTTACTGAGCTGGGAAGGGGGCGGGGATGAGGAACCAGGAACGAGATCGTGAGCAGGGGTAAAAGGGGGCTTCGGCCTTATTTATAATGTGGTCATTTACTGTCTAAGAACAATGAGGTTAAGTGCTGTGTAATTAAAAGCTGGTTTTAAAAAACCCACACAGACCACTTCAGCGTGTATAGTTAACTGGATTCTAGGGAGCTCGCGGTGGTCAGTTCACAGGGCAGGTCAACACTGGCCGCTGCTCCTCGGACGATGCTCGGTAACTGGCCAGACGAGCAGCCGCTGAGGGAAATTAACTGTTAAGCGGGTGGTGACAGCCCATCCCTACTGCAGAGGCACTCCTACAAACGTTATTTTAAACCAGGTGTTCTGCAGTGAGGTGGGTGGACCTCGAGTCTGTCATACAGAGTGAAGTAAGTCAGACAGAAAGGCAAATACCGTATGCTAACACATATATATGGAATTTAAGAAAAAACAAATGGTCATGGAGGACCTAGGGGCAAGACAGGAATAAAGACGCAGACCTACTAGAGAATGGACTTGAGGACATGGGGAGGGGGAAGGGTAAGCTGTGACAAAGCGAGAGAGAGGCATGGACATATACACACTACCAAACGTAAGGTAGATAGCTAGTGGGAAGCAGCCGCATAGCACAGGGAGATCAGCTCGGTGCTCTGTGACCACCTAGAGGGGTGGGATAGGGAGGGTGGGAGGGAGGGAGACACAAGAGGGAAGAGATATGGGAACATATGTATATGTATAACTGATTCACTTTGTTATAAAGCAGAAACTAACACACCATTGTAAAGCAATTATACCCCAATCAAGATGTTAAAAAGATAAATAAATCAGGTGCTCTGTTTCTTTTGAAATTTTTTTAAGTCTAGTCGGCTTATTAAAAATAAACAACTGCTATTTTCATCTGAAGTAGCATCTACGCAACATAACTCAGGCGTTTTTCGCACGGCCTACCGTGCTTCATCTCTACTGAATATTCCTGCTACTTAATCCTTCCAGAGGAAATCCTTCGTAACTACGGAAGAGTTAACGAACATGCAGCAAGGCCCCTGCTATAATGACAACTAGGAAAATGTCTCCAGGCCTGGCCCTGGCAAGTGAGGGGACCTGAACCCGAAGCTCCACGAACGCCAGGTAAACCGGCCTCTACGGCTGCGATAACCAGATGTACGCAAGTGGCCACTCAGGTTAGCACTGGGACTTGTCAATCTTCTTCCATACTAGGGCCAAAAGAGACTTTGGTGGAAATGCATTCGTGAACTCGTAATAACTTAACTGGGGAAAAAGTCTCAAGTCTAGTGGTGAATCACCCTGTACAGACACGGCAATGATGAAATCTGAAAGAAACTCTGACTTACTCAACTGGTCCTGGTCGCAGTCACAGTCATTAAAGGGTGCTATGAGGATCGAACTTAAAAAGCAGCACCTCTGAAAAGGCAGACGATACTTTCTTTCTTTAAACTTACTCTTCCTAGCGGAGAAATCATCTGGGAACTGACCCTTGAGCTGAGCGTTGCTGAGTAGTTGTTAGAAAGTGTTCACTGCCAACAGGGTACAGCAGAGGGTGAGCAACTGTGTGTGTGTGTGTGTGTGTCTGTGTGTGAGAGAGAATGAGAGCATCAGCCCGGGGGGCAAGAGGGAGTCACGAAGCAGAAACAAACCCCACAAAGTCAAGACAGGGAGGGGGGCATGCAACAAAGTATCACCGGGGATGACACCCCTACCACACAAAAAAACTCTTAAAAACTGAAGGACATAGAACCAAAATCTGATAGAAAAGTGGGAAAAGTAATCTCAACAGGTAATTCACACAAAAAGATATAAAAATATCAATGTACATATTAAGATGTCACGAAAAGACACGAAACAGATCAAACATATGAAAACATACTGAAACTCACTATTAGAGAAATTCAAGTTAAAAACAGAGGTAACATCTATCAAATTAGGGGAAAGGATGACAACAGGTACACTCAGTTGGTGAGACTGTGGGGAATCGGCCATTCTCATACCCTGACCCTGCGGGTGCAAACTAGGACAACCTTCCTGAGAGTCCGGCCAGAGCTGACGAAACTACGCCTGCGCTCCTGAGCCAGCAACACCCCACCTCCAGGGCCCCCCCGCTGAAGGCAGACCCCCAACAGCGTAAACCCACACACGCGCACCGTTCCTCGCTGCAGCACTGACTTTGGGTGCGAAGTGCTGGAAGCATTCTAAACGCCACACAGGACGGTGGTTTCATAAACTACGGCGCACCCACGGTGTTGCTCCCATGCAGCTGTTTTCAACATGAGGATGACCTGTATGATTCGCGGTGATTCCCTAGACTGACTGGTAAGTGAAAAACGCAAGGCACAGTGTGGATAACACGCTAGTCTTCTTGCAAGAAAGAAAAGGATGCAGGAAAATACACAGGTATCTGATTTGTACCAAAAACAAAAAACAAAAACCCTGAAGGACAAACCAGAAACTAAAGAGACTGGCCACCCACAGAGGGTGGGGGGAAAGGAGTGGAGAGCATGATGTGGGAACGGGGCAGTGGGGATGAGGTGCGAGGGGCGCTGTGTGGGCACCTCTGTGTACAGCCCTCACTGCTAGAGCCTAATGTTTTACATGCCCCCCAAACAGACAATGAACTACTGATGGGATGTGGGGTAACCCAAATGGAACACAAGCTGTAACAAGTGAACCTACCTGTACTACAAATGATCAACCACCCAGGCGGAGGCGGAAGGAAAAGGTAACTTTGGAACACACTGTTTTACTGGGACTCCGAACGGCTGAAGACAAAAAGAACCGTACACAAAAACTACGGAGTTTAGGAGTCGGCAAACTACTTCTACAAAGGGCCAGTCAGTATCTTCAGCTCTGCTGGCCATATGGTCTCTGTTGCAACTACTGAAGTCTGCCACTGAACTGAGCAAGGACCACAGGCAACACAGAAACAAATGGGCAGGTGTGTTCCAATAAAACTTTATTCACAAAAACAGGAAGTGGGCCAGATTTAGCCCGTCGGCCAGAGTCCACTGGTGCCTGACCTGGTTTAGTAAAGCTGTTCTCAGAGGGTTCCCGTTAGCAATTCTGAAACCACACGTACGTGCACACAAGAGTGGAGCAGACGTATAACAGACAATGAGGACCAGATTTCTCACCACTGGAGACAGAAGTTGCAAATAAGGAAGGGAGGACAGTTAGAATGAATGGCATGCTGTTGGGCTGGAAACGGAGGTTATCACGTGAACCCTTGTTCTGTCAGTACAGACACAGACAGAACGACATAAAGATGTGTAGGTATGCGCGGGCAAGTACACGAACACACATGTATTTCCACAGCTCTGTCCACGAGGAGGGTCTGGACGCAATGACACGTCGGTGGCAGTGAGCACGCCCAGTGGCCAGATCTGGGTTTCTAACTGCCATGCTCCAATGACACTAAGCGGGGGCTCTTTGGAGAGGTGGCTGATTCCATGGCTGGGGCAGGGAAAATTCAGGATGAGCCCCGAGCCAGCTGTGGTGGCTGAAAATAAAGACATGCTCCAAAGAGGGGGTGGGGAACTTCACAAAAGGACACGGGAGTTTCCAGTGGCCAAAGCTAGAGCCACCTGATTAACAAAATAAGGGTATGAGATTATAACCCACTGAATTTTTTTAAACTGTGATTCCATAAAGATATAAGTCACTGAATGAGTGAATATACAGGGAAGAAGCGACAGCTCTTCCTTACAGAAAAACTCCAATAAAGAAATGGAAGAAAAGGAGAAGCCACTATCAGGTAAACTCCTGCAGACAAGACTCACCAATGGAATGTTAGAGTGACTGGGAGAAAGCTGAAGGAGAAAAAAATGTATTTGGATTGTCTAAAAGTCATCTCCCCCGAGATACATATTAATTACAAAGCGGGGAAACCCGGCAGACACCGCTTCAACCAAGTGATGGAGATTATGTCAGCAACAGTGAGATAACATCCCACACCCCTCCTCCTGGTGTGATGCCTTGAGAAGGTGTTACGGGCTGAACTGTGTCCTCCAAAACCCGTATGTTCAAGTCCTAAGCCCCAACGCCTCAGAAAGTGACTGTATTTGGAAACGGGGCCTTTAAAGAGGTAATTAAGTTAAAATGAGGGTGTTGGAGTGGTCCTGATGCAATGTGACTGGGGTCATTACAGGAGGAGGAAATCTGGACAGACGCCGGGATGTGCGTGCACAGAGGGATGACCCTGTGAGGACACAGGGTGGAGGCGGCATCTACCGGCCAAGGAGAGAGGCCTCGGGAGAACCAGCCCCGCCGCCATCTTGATCTTGGACATCCAGCCTCCAGGCTGTGAGGGAATAAAGGTCTGGGCACTCTGTTACGGCGGTCCTGGCAGATTAACACAGAAGGCCACTGCGTCACTTCCATGGAATTCTTGCCCAAAGGGGTACTAACCTGAATCTCATCATGAAAAAACACAGGAAACTCCAACTTAGGGCCATTCTAGAAAACAACTCACAGATGCTCTTCAGAAGGGTCTGGGTGACACAAGGAAAAGACTGAGGATCTGTCACAGATCAGAGGAGACGCCGGCGACATGACCACTAAATGCAGTGCTGCACCCTGAACAGAAAAGGACACGAGTGGGGACACGTACGGCCTGAGGAGGGTCTGCACTTTGTCCCCACGGTAGTTCCCTGACGTTGACAACGGTGCTGCGGTGACAAAGTCGGGTGGAGAGCAGACAAGAACTCTTTCCCATTTCTGCAACTTTCCTGTATCATTTCCTTTATTCTTCCCATATAAAAAAGTTAAAAAGCTTTGGTGTTTTAATTGTGACAGCCACTGAGCTATTTTAGTAGGGGAACGCTGGAACAGTTTTAAATTTTACAAAGATCACCCTGGGAGCAACACGAACTGTCTCTCAGTTACAAACGACTTGGTCCCCTTTTGTGACCCTAGAGCTGGACCACCGCCCCACCCCGGCCGACCTGAGGTCAGGCTTTGCCAGCAGAGGGCGCTGGAGGGTCGCCGCCAGGAGCGTTCCTTCCTTCTCCTCCCTCCTCCTGGAGTGTGGCCGGGGTCAGCGTGCCCGGCAGGTCGGCCCCACCTCTTGTCCCTCCGGTGCAACCTGAGGGCTGGTGTCTGCAGCTGCTGCTTTGTGCGCAGGAGTCTTCGCTGAGCCCGCCAGCTCGCACTTCCTGACACCTCTTGATGTGAAACGCCCCCGGCCCCCAACAACCGGCAGGTGGCTCTTCGCGGCCCAGTGACCCAGCCCGATGCACACACGTTCCTGGCTGGTCACACCCACCACGCTCCAGTCGCCTTTAACCAACCAGACACCGTCACTGCCAAGAGAGCGAGATGAACACGAGCTATTACGCTCGGGGTGGGGAATTTCTAAAAGTAAAGCAAACTTTACTCATCAGGTTAGAGGAAAAAAAGCTAATTCACTCGCTGATTATTCCCATTCAAAAGCACCGTCTAGTCTAGCCTAATTTTTTGTCCAGTGTGAAAATTTAATTTAACCCTTATTCTAGCACTGTTAACCGTGGAGCTCCTAGGTACAATTCCTCCCTCTTTTATCGGATTCAAAACAAATGTAACTAAACTCAATGCGCAAAACTGTGTCAGATGTGCAGAAACTAACTGCAGAATGAAGAGGAAACAAGGGGAAAAACGTAGAAAAAGTGCAAGAATGGAGAGTAACCTGGAACACACAAGATAAAGGTACAGAAATGCAAGGAATATTTATACTAAACGGGCCAATAGTTCTACAGAATTTTCTGATTTTGTGTTTTCATTGAAGTGATGAACTAAAAAAAATAATCCAATCATTAAGTCTAATTACTACTCTTCTTAAGGGTTAATTTGCCACTGAAAGACATCGTCTACAACTGGTGTGGGATGGAGAAAGTATTTAGGGAGGAGCCGAAGATCTTTCCCCCTTTCTACAGCCATTTGTGTGAGTGTCAAGTCTCAGAAACACTCTAGAAAAAGACCAGCGGGAGGGCTATTTTGCTGTTCACAGGGGCGGGGAGAGAGTAACGCTAAGACTAATCATGGAGGAAACATAAAAATCTGAGCAGATGCAACAGCCTGAGCCGTGGCTTCCTCCTGGGAGGAGGCGGCAGGTGTCAGGGACCAGAGCCCTCAGACCGCTGACCAGGAGAAGCATGACGGGGTGACCAAGGTCTGCGTTTGCAACACGAATTGCTCTTAAAGGGGGTGATTACCGCCCACCTTGCAGGGATGGGAGGAGAGCTGAGCAAAGGTCCTAGACTCTTGCACTTCGTCATAATTCAACAGTAGCCTCTCTTAGTCTCACCTACTGTATCCTCGTGTGTAGAATCGGAAGAGGGTGGATCAGGCAATATTACTGCCTAGGACTTTTCTCGCTGGAATAGTCTATGAGCCTACAAAATGTGGGGAGCGACCTGTGTTCTCCTAGGACTAACAACACGAGTGTTACACTTTTTTCTCTCCCCTTTATCTAAACCTGATAGTCTCTAAGTGACTGAAAACCCAAGCTTCACAAAAATTATGGAGCTTACTTATGTTGGTTTCCTAAGGAGATGATGGCAAGCTCTTAGAACATGCACAGAGAACAAAGGCATTTCAAAAATCAAAAAAAAAGGTTAAGAGAGCAAAGAAAGCATGCTAAGCAACAAGAAAGACAAGTCATGGAAAGAGACAAGTTTCAAGAAAAAGAAATGAAATTTTCATTTTCACCAGTATGGTGGACAAAATACAGTCACAAGTCCTTCTAGTACAATAAACATAGAAACACAAAGCTGAGTTAAGATATTTTTAAAATACTTTTTAAAATGCATCACTCACAAGCTGGCAAGTAGGAAAATCTTTAAGGATATAAAGATGAAAACCCAACAACGGAGCAAGAGAAGCACCATCTGAAGCCAGATGATGCCCTACTGATGCCTGGTGATCTCAAGGTCAGGAGACCAAAGCCCGTGAGCTGGGACGTGAGGACGGAGACCCACACGTACGGACGAGATGCCAGGCTTCACTCTCAAGCAGAAGGGTGACCAGGGAACAGAGCAAGGAAACGCGTCTGTCTTCACTGACCTCGGCTGTAGGAGGGAGCTGGCGAGAGAGCGGGCGAGAATCCTCACCCACATTCCAGCCTTAGAAGCAGAATAAAGGCCCTGCCTTCTCTCAAGACCGGAGGAACTCAGGGAGCACAGGGACAGCAGGAGGCTGTCAACTTCCCCAGTGCCCTAAAAATAGCAGAATCTTCAGTAGGAGCCAAGAAACCCCAAAAACCACAGGAAAAGTCACCCAAAGCCGCAAGACTCAGACGCACCAGGATCTGTGCAGAAGGGAAGCCACGGGGCATCTGACGGATGGAAGCAGGAGAACGCCAACACCATCGGCGGGTCCCACCGGAGAACAGAGCAGGCCCGCGAGAGCGGCTGACAGAAGGAGCAGGAACCTCTGCACACTCAACCCACAGGTGAGCATGGAGTCCAGAGTCGGGTCTCAGCGGTCTGGAGCTGTCTAGGCCTTAAGCGTTCTTGAGACCAACCAGGCAAAGCTCCTTTCCACTCATGAAAAATGCTGGAAATAGACTACAAATTGAGCAGGAGAGGACAGCTGGGGCAATGGACAGAGGAGCTCTCAGCCAGGTGAAAGCTGAAGGGTAAGGATGGCAGGACAGAGCCACAAAGGACAAGGCCATGTATCAAAAATGACAGAAGAGGGAGCTCTGGAGCTGTGCCTTGAGAAAACCTCTCCTGACCCGTCCCCCTTCCTAATGAACAGAGACTAATTTCAAATAAAAACGAACAACAGAAAAAGGATGGTGGTTGAATCTCATACAGACGTATTGCAAGCAAAAAAAAAAAAAAAAAAAAAAAAAAGATGAATAGGACGATCCTACAAGCAATGAAAGCACACAGGAAGACATGCTCTTGAAACAGATAAGCTGTTCCCTAATACTTCAAAACACAAACCAAGAGTCAATTCTCTGTAATGGCGGGAAGACTGAACGGGTCATGAGAACACACTCAGATAACATTTATGAAAAATGAATTGAAAAAAAAAACAAACAAACTACCTAAACACAGTGCTTACAAAAGCCAGGGAAAGGGTTAAATCTCAAAAACTACAACCCTAAGGTGTAAGAACTGCTTCCTGGCTTGAGGGCACTGCCCAACCCCCAAAGCTATGGCTGCAAAATTAGTGGCTGGAAAAAACAGAGCCTTACCAGCTAAAGGTGCCCGGTATCAGAGTTCAGAGCTGGGGAAGCAACCAGAAATTTAGAGTTTTCAGACAGCACCAGAACTGCAGAAGAAGCAACACTCCAATTCAGAGCATAAAATGCTGATACCCCTGGCTGACAGCTGAACCACATATGCTCAAAGGAAACCACCAGCGGCCTGGGGAAAATGCAGTCAGTGAGAAATCTTTTGAAAGAGGAACATGAAGCCAAATCTATGAATGTGATGCCCTTTCGCAGCTGTGCTCGGCCAGGGACGCAGAAGGCTCTAAACGTCAGAGTGCAAAGCCCAACGCTGGCAGATCAGAGAAATCCTCAGAAGAGACAAGAACAGGGAGAAGGAAAGTCCATTTCTACTGAGATGCTTGGCCAACTTCCAAATCTTACAGGCACAGGGCACCAGAGTAAAGAAACGTCAGTGGAAAGACAAAAGAACAGAGCAGATATATATAAGCAGACACCTATCACAGTAAAAACGAAATTTATAGTTTGACTCCAAGCATTTAACTGTCTGCTACAATAAAACCCCAATAACCCTCAGAAGAACACAAGAGTCCAGGGTCATTACAACATGTCCAGTTTTCAACTAGACAAGCAAAACCACAGTAAAGTCTGACCCGTATGCAAGTAAGAAGACAGTCAACAGAAGCTGACTCCAGGTGAGCTCGGATGTTGGATTTAAGACACTTCAAAGCAGCCAACAAACAGTTCAACGAATTTGGAAAATATGCTCAAACGACTGAAAGAAAATATGATAGCAGTGAGTAAAGAAATACAGCAATGTCAACAGAGAAACAAAGGAACAATCAGTAAAATGAACTCAGTAGATTAGCTAAACAACAAATTGATGCTTTCTTCTAACAGCTGTAATGAACTTGAATATAGAAGAATCTGAGAAAAAGAAAGAAAAAGAGACGGTCGAAAGATGAATAGAATTTTCAAAGATGTGTGACAACAGGAAGCAGCACACTGACTGGAATATCAGAAGAGAAAAAGGAAAAAATTTTCTGAAGACACAACATCCGAAAGATCCCCCAATGCCCAACATACCTTAAGCAGAATAGAAACAAATAAAACGACTAAGACACATCTTAGTCACACTGCTAAAAGCCAAAGATAAAATCTTGAAATCAGCCAAAGAAAAATGATGTATTATACACAGGAAAACAAAACCAATAATGATAAGAACATAAACTGACTTCTCATTAAGCAACTATGGAAGTCTGAAGACACTGGGACCAAATATTCAAATTGCTGAAGAAGGAAAACAAAACAAAACAAAAACCCTGTCAACCAAGAATTCTAGTATCCAGCAAAACTATTCTTTAAAATTGAGGGTGAAATGAGGACATTTTCAAATAGAAAACCATTTATCTATCACCAGCGGATCTGACTACAGGAAATGCTAAAGAAAGTTCTGGAGTCTGAATGGAAGTCACACTACATGGCAACTTAAGTTTACAGGAAGAAATAAAGCCAGAAACAGTCATTATGTAGGTACAATAGGTCCTCTGTATCCGCAGGTTCCACATCCATGGATTCTACTAATAGTGGATTGAAAATATTCAGGGAAAAAAATTTTCAGAAAGTTCCAAAAGGCAAAACTTAAATTTGCCACACACTGGCCACCATTTACACAGCATTTACACTGTATTAGATATAAGTCATCTAAGAGATGATTTAAAGAGGACGTGCACAGGTTATATGCAAGTACTACACCATTTTATATGAGAAACTTGAGCATATGCAGATTTTGGTATCCACATGGGGTCCTGCAACCAATCCCATGTGGATACTAAGGGATGACTATATATGTAATATATAATTTCTTAGCCATTATAAAAGATGACAGCTTAAAGCAAAAATTACAACACTGATGAGTTTACAAGGTATATCAATGTAATACTGAAGATAAGAGAGAGAAATGAAAATATACTACAGAACAAACTATTTAGATGAAATACATATGACAATATACTAAAGGTAAGAGGCGGGAAACGGAAATATACTATTGAAGAAATTCTGGGTTTTACCTGAGGTGATTCAATACCAATGCTAAGTAGATTGGGATAAAGCTAAAATGCATCCTGTAATTCCCAGGGAGCAACCGCCCTCCTCCTGCCCCCCAAAAAGCAAAGCAATATGGCTAGAAAACCAACATCAAAATTAAAGTGAGAATTTTAAACTTTGACTAACATGAAAACCAAAAAAAGGAAGAATAAAGACAAACAAAAATCTCTTCCTAAGAAAGTGCAAAATGGTAGACTTAAAATACAACCATACCAATAATTACTTTAAATGTAAACAGACTATAAACGTTCTAATAAAAAGGCAAAGACTGGTAATTTTTTTTTTTTAAACCAAGAACCAACTACATTCTAGTTTCAAAAGCAGCACTTTATAAAGACAGAAACAAACTAAAAGGCTGAATAAATACATACCAAGGTGGGAATGGATATATTAATATAAAACAAAATAGACTTCAAGAAGTATTATTACAGACAAAAAGGGACATTTCACAATGATGTTACAAGATCAACAGAACACTATATTGGTATACTTATACCAATATAATAAACACACACACATGTAATGACAGTGCATCAAAATGTGTGAAACAAAAACAGAAGAGAGACAAATGCATTTTCATAGTTGGAGATCCTAACATACCCCTCAATAATCGGTAAAACCAGATTTTTAAATACAGTACAAACATAGGAGACCCCAATAACAGCATTAACCCTAACTTAGCTGACATTTATGAAACATTCCACTGGCAACTGAAGAATTATATAACCTTCTTAAGTGCACAGAGAACATTCACCAAGATGGATCAAATACTGTGCCACAAAACATGTCTAAAGAGATTCCAAAAAAAATAAATCTAGAGAAAATGTTTTGACTACAATGGAATTTAAAGATCAAAATTAAAACATCTAGTGAAAGCTAAAATACCTGAAAATTAAACAACCTAATTCTAAACAACCCATGGGTCAAAGAAATCACAAGGGAAATTAGAAAATATTTTGAACTAGATTAAAATGAAAGCGTATCGGGCTTCCCTGGTGGCACAGTGGTTGAGAGTCCGCCTGCCGATGCAGGGGACACGGGTTCGTGCCCCCGTCCGGGAAGATCCCACATGCCGCGGAGCGGCTGGGCCCGTGAGCCATGGCCGCTGAGCCTGCGCGTCCGGAGCCTGTGCTCCGCAACGGGAGAGGCCACAACAGCGAGAGGCCCGCGTACCGCAAAAAAATAAAAAATAAAAAAAAAATAAAATGAAAGCATATCAAATTTTGCAGGATATACTAAAGAAGGGCTTGAAGGAAATTTATAGCATTACATGTTCTTATTAGGAAGCAAGAAAACTCTTAAACCAATGACCTAAACTTCCACCTTATAAAACTAAAAAGAAAAGCAAATTAAACCAAAATGAGATGAATAATAAACAATTATCTGCCAATGAATCCAACACTTTAAAGTAAATTCCTTTAAAGACACAACACCAAAACTCAAGAAGAAATACCAATTCTGAATAACTTCATATCCATTAAAGATAGTGAATTCATAACCTAACTCAACAGAAGAAAATTTCAGTACCAGATGGCTTCACTGATAAATTCTAGTAAACATTCATGAAGGAATCAAAACCAATTTCAGAAAGTGAGAGAAGGGAATGCTTCCTAACTCCTTTTATGAGACCAGCATAATTCTTGACAGGAAACAGAAGAGAAAATTATAGACCCATTTACCTCACAACACAGAGACAACGATTCCTCAAGGCATTAACATAGATTAAAAGGACCAAACATCCTCAGATCAAAAGTATATCATATCCACACTTAGACCCACTGTAGTAAAACTGCAGAACTGTCAAGGGTAAGAAATCTTAAACTACCAGAAACTCAGATGACTTACAAAGAGGGGCAGGTTTTTTTATCAGCTGCAAAGCTAATAAATCTTAACTGTCAACCAATAAAATTTATACCCAGCTAAAAAGCCATTAACAAGATAATAGTAAGATTACCTTTAGACATATAAATATCAAGAATTTACTATCTCAAATCCTTACTCAAATAATCAGAGATGTAATGAAATCTACTGCTAAATACTCAAGAGAATTGAAAGTATATGCACACATAAACACTTCTATATAAATGTTCTATAAACGTTCTATATAAATGCAAGATTACTCATAACACACACCAAAATAGAAACAACTCAAATATCCATCAATCAATGAATAGTCAAAATGTGGTCTAGTCACAAAATGGAATATTATTCAGCCATAAAAAGAAATAATGTACTGACACACTCTACAACATGGATGATCCATAAAAACATGCTAAATTATTAGCATATTAGAAAAGAAGTCAGACACAAAGACCACATATTGCATAATCCCATTTAAATGAAATGTGCAGTACAAAGTCATAGAGAAAGTAGATGTAGTGCTTGCCAGGGGTGCAGGGTTACAGGGCTGGGGACTGACAGTCAATGGGTAAGGAGTTTCTTTCTGAGGTGCGGAAATGTTCCAAAATTAGATAACGGTAAAAGTACAATTTTGTAAACATATTAAAAACCACGGAACTGTATCCTTTAAAAAGAGGAATTCTAGGCCTTCCCTGGTGGTGCAGTGGTTGAGAGTCCGCCTGCCGATGCAGGGGACACGGGTTCGTGCCCCGGTCCGGGAAGATCCCACGTGCCGCGGAGCGGCTGGGCCTGTGAGCCATGGCCACTGAGCCTGCGCCGTCTGGAGCCTGTGCTCCGCAACGGGAGAGGCCACAGCGGTGAGAGGCCCGCGTACCGCAAAAAAAAAAAAAAAAAAAAAAAGAGGAATTCTTTGGTATCCAAATCATATCTCAAAAAAGAAAATAGAAAAGCAAAGAAAGTAAGGTGCAATTCGGGAGCAAAAGTCAGCCACACAGAATGAAAGGGACAAGTGAAACGGCATTCAAATGTAAAGTTAGAAAATTTAAATAACCTGTGATTTTTTTAAAAAATTGTTGGTTTATTTCTGAAAGATAAAACAAATACTACAAAATAATCTTGACCTAGTGGAGGTGAGGTTGGAGATTTCAGTGAAGAATTAATAGTGACTATGTCCTTGTTATGTCCTCAAGGAAAACATATAAAACTTAACTATTAAATACATATCCCATTTCTGGTACATTGAAAAGAATAGAAATATTCTCAATGAGCATAAGACACAGGGAGTAGATATACTCAAAAGGTAAATAACACATACGTCCCTGTCACATTTCAGAAGAAACCACTGAATGATGTGATCACCCAGATTAACAGTTAAGCAGAATCTAAAGAAATTAATGGCAACCACAAGGTCAGACAAAGAATCTATATCATCCAACCAGCAAAAGAATAAATACCCAATCCATACAGAAAAATCTCTCAGACCAACAGACAATTGAAAAATAAATAAGAAAAGGATAAACAGCAAAGATGAACTCTAAATCCCAAAATAAACCCTTTTACAAGATCACAAGAGGAAACTTCCAGAATCAAGGTTTCATAAAGACCATTCTCTGGCCATGGGGTAACTCAATTAGAAGATACATAGTAAAGAAAAAGATTTTCACCTTAAAAATATTTAAATTTAAGTACATTTAAGTATTCAAAAACAAAAAGACAAAATCCTTGTGGCTGTAAATTTTAATACTTTTTGGATTTTAAAACATATGAATAAATATCCTAAACAAAAAACCAAGTGAATTTATTTTAATAAACAAAGAAAAATCTAAAGATACTGAAGATTTAAAAAATAAAGCAAACGTATACGATGTGGGTAAAGCTGTACTTACAAGGTAATTGTACAGCCTTCACTAAAGAACAAGATGAGCTGTTCAACTCAGTAAGCTCGGAAAAGAGCCAGATAACGTCATGAGGGCGGAAGGAAATAGCAAGAAATAAAGTAGAAAGCAAAGATATAAAGAATCAGCAAAATAAAAAACTGATTCTGACAAAGAATCAAATGAGATAAAATATCTGTAAGGAAAAAGGCACAGAAAACCAAAAGGTGGGCTTCCCCGGTGGCGCAGTGGTTGAGAGTCCGTCCGCCTGCCGATGCAGGGGACACTGGTTCGTGCCCCGGTTCGGGAAGATCCCACGTGCCGCAGAGTGGCTGGGCCCGTGAGCCATGGCCACTGAGCCTGCGCGTCCGGAGCCTGTTGCTCCGCAACGGGAGAGACCACAGCGGTGAGAGGCCCGCGTACCGCAAAAAAAAAAAAAAAAAAAAAAAAAAACACCAAAAGGCATGTTAAAGGTATATAATCATAGATCCAGTACAGGTTTTTAAATATCCTAAAATACTCTAATATAAAAAATTTTAGGCCACAATTGACTTAAGTAGAAAACACCGATAAAGAAACACAAGGTAATTCTCTAATGAATAATCAAATAGCTCCTCTCCTATCTTAAAAGGAAACGGAAGTCCAGAAGATTTTATAGGCAAGTGAAACAAAATCTTCAGAAACAGAAAATCAAAACACAGAAAATCCAGGGATTCTGCAACTGTTCCATAATAGGAAAAAATATTAAGCTGGTTACCTTTTCAAATGACTATTGTAAGCCTGATTATGAAAAGAATTTAACAATGTACGTAATAGCACACTGTGACGAAGTAGGGTTTATCCCAGAAATGCAAGGATGGCTTAACGTCAGATGATATATTAATATACTACATTAAAATATTAAAAGGAAAGAGGGGGTAAAATGACAATCTCTAATGAATGCAGAAAGCACATCCCATACAACTCGTTAACCGTTCAGGATTAAGAACGCCTCACATGCTAGAAATAAGAGAACTTTAACCAGAAATAACAGAACTTTAAAACAGTATCTTAGCAGGACTTCCCTGGTGGTCCAGTGGGTAAGACTCTGCGCTCCCAATGCAGGGGCCCGGGTTCGATCCCTGGTCAGGGAACTAGGTCCCGCATGCCGCAACTAAGGCAGGGCACAGCCAAAAATAAATATTTTTTAAACAAAGGTACCTTAGCAACTATCTACAGCTTTTACTTAATAATAAAATTTTATAGAACTTTCAGAATTAAAAATAAAATAAGAATGCCTGGGGGCCTCCCTGGTGGCGCAGTGGTTAAGAACCCGCCTGCCAATGCAGGAAACATGGGTTCGAGCCCTGGTCCGCGAAGATCCCACATGCCGCGGAGCAGCTAAGCCCGTGGGCCACAACTACTGAGCCTGCGCTCTGGAGCCCGCAAGCCACAACTACTGAGCCCGTGTGCCACAACTACTGAGGCCGTGTGCCACAACTACTGAGCCCGTGTGCCACAACTACTGAAGCCTGCGCGCCTAGAGTCCGTGCTCCACAACAAGAGAAGCCACCGCAATGAGAAGCCTGAGCACCGCAACGAAGAGAAGCCCCCGCTCGCCACAACTAGAGGAAACCCGCGCACAGCAATGAAGACCTAACGCAGCCAAAAAATAGATAAAATAAATAATTTTTTTTAAAAAATCCTTGTTGTTAGTAACTGATACATCGTACCAAATGGTCCCAGCCAAAGTGATAAAGTAACAGGTACGAATTTGAAGAGGAATAAAAATATAATCTCCCCTATTTGCACAAGATATAGTTATCTACATATAAACCCAAAAGAATCTATGAATTTTCAACCAAGATAGTTTGACAAGGTTGCTAGATATGAACATGAAGCATAAACAGCCTTCCTGTGCACAAGTATTAACTAGTTAGAAAATATAACTTTAAAGAGATCTCTCTAACAAGAGCAACAAGAAACTATAGTTTCTAGGAATAAATCTAAGAAAGACTGTGAAAAACTTTTAAAAAGTGCGTAGCAAAACATACCAAAGAACCAAAAGGTGGGGAGAGAAGAAGAGGATCCCATTCGAGCTCCTGCCCGCCCTCCTTCTCTCTCCTGATTCATTAATTTCCCCTTCCTATTAGCTTTCTCCCAGCGTCACACAACATACTATAATTTCCTCTATCTTAAAGCAAACAAACTCTAGAGCTCACCTCGCCCTCCTGGTTCCCTTTTCGAAAAACCGGTCCTGAGAACTGCCTACAGTCATCACCTCCAATTCCTCTTTTCCCATGCTCTCACGAGCCCACGCCCGGTGGAGCTCCTGGACGCCCCCAAGCAGCTGCTGCCATATCTAGTGGTCAATCCTAGGTCCCCACGACAGCACAGAACACTGAGTCGTTCCCTCCTTGAAATGTTCGTCACCTGCTTCCAGCGCACCACTCACCCTTGCTATTTTCCTGGCCACGCCTCTTCTTTTACTGCATCTTCATCTCAAGTTCTATATAAGAACGTCCCCACGATCTAACCTTCACATCGCTTCTCTACCTACACTCAGTCCCTGGATGACTCCATCCTTCCCTGGCTTTAGAAACCATGCACATACAGACATCTCCCGCCGAAGCATATGCCCTAAACTCTGAACTTCTAGACCCTGCCTGCCCACACCGCCACCTGATGTCTAAAAGGCATCTCGAACTTAACACGTCTAAAGCCCAACTCCTACTTATCCACCCCCCCCCCAGCCCTGCCCCGCGATAAAAACCAAAGCTGAGCCCTAAGCAGTCACACCTGTCTGAATAATTGGCCAATCCCATTCTTCTAGTGACTCGAGCCTGAAAACCCCACGTTCTTTCCATTTCTTCTCCTTCCGTCACATCCAATATCCAATCTACACATAAATCCTGCCCAGCCCCACCTTCAAAACAGACCCCAAGTGCAGTCACTCCTCACTACTCCGTCATCCCGCCACCCGGGGTTTCAAACACCAACATCTTTTGCCCGAGTTATTCTGCCAGCCTCCTGACCAATCTCCCAGCTTCCTTCCTAGTTCTGCCACGGTTTGTTCTCCATATAGCATCCAGCACAACCCTTTAAAAAATTTAATTTGATTATGTCACTCCTCCAATGGCTTTCCATCCCAGTAAAAATACAACTCAGAGTATTCAGCACATCTACAAAGGGCCTGCCTGGATCCCACTACCACCCTGACCTCAGGTACCATCCCTCTCTGTTTCCAGATGCACCAGCCTCCTTGCTGCTGCCCAAACTCGCTAAGAACATGCCAACCTCTGGGGGCATTCCTTTGCTTTCAAGTCCCAAACGTCACCTTATCAATGAGGCTTTCTCTGACAATTTATATAAAACTAACCCACACCCCAAGCCACTAGCTGTATCCCACTTAGCCTGCTGCCACCGCTGGAATCTAAGCTCCTTGGGCAGGACTTTTACCTGTCAGCTCCACTGCTGCATCTCCAGTGCCCCAGAGTAACCCGTGAATGCAATACAGCATCAACCCAAGCCCAATGTGGAAGCAGAAGAACGCACCACCAAGAACAGCTGAGCCATCTTTCAGAAAAAGAGAACAAGATCGAGATACCTGGCAGGGCAATTATTACAAAGCCATACTGATGACAACAGTGTGTGCTGTGTGACCAAGAAAAGACAAACAGACAAACACCAGGTGAGAAGAAGAAACTGACCCACACACGTAAATGAAAACTTCACGTATGGCAGAGGGGCAACGGGAAGGGGAGAGAGCGACTAGTTTAATAAATGGTGGCAGCAGATCAGCCAGTTAAAAGACAAGTCAGATCCCAACTTCACACCAGAAAAACAAGCGGCAGGTTTTTGCTACCGTTAGAAGCAAAACTTTTGGACGAAAGGACAGATGATAATGATCTTGGTGTAGGAAGGACTTCCTAAACGAGAAACAAAATGAGGAAAATAAGACTGCATTAAAAGGTAAATTTTCATTAATTTGGTGGGTGAAATATGTAACTGTGTTACAGATTTTAAAATCTTTAATGAAGAGTGAGGACACCACACGGATGAGAAAACATTTGCAAGATGAATAACAAAGATTAGCATCGATTACAAGGAACTCCAAAAATCAAGAAAAAAGCAAAAGAAAAATGGACCAATAAATAAAAAAGGTTTTTATAGAACACTCCACAATTCCTTCAGTGCTAACTTCTATGTGTCTTCTGTGAAACAGCATGGATATAATTCTATTTTTATGAAATAACTGTGAGCTGTATAATCCACTCTTCTACCATTATTTATGCACAAAGCTGTCCCGAATGATGGGCCTTGGCTTGTGGTAGCTAACCTGGGTGCTAGAGCAGTGGATGACTTCTTGTTCTTTTTTGACTTCCATCTTCTTTCCTCGATAAACATGCATACAGGGCCTTTACATACAAACCACGAGTAAGGTGATGAGACCATGAAATTCAAAGCACTTGCCTGCCAAGTGGATGTCAGCTGGTTCAAGGAGTGACATTAAAAGGCTAAACTCTTTACTTCAAAGAGGCTGCTGAAAACACAAGACATTCTCAGAACTTTCTCCTCTCTTAGGATTGCGCGCACAGTCTTTTTTTGAATATCCCCCATGGTGCCAAAAATTCACAAAAATGAGTTTGGGAATGAACCAGGGTAATCCAAAACTATACAGTCTAGTGAGTTGATGATACGGTTGTACATCAAATATGGTTTCCCACAAACAAAATGAAGTGTACTGATAAAGAGCCCATCAACAGGCCTCGGGTTTGCTCCCTCTGCATCTCACTGATTCTCAAACTTCCTACTTTCTACTTGCTAAATCTACTCGACCCTGAGAAATCGGTTATATGATGAACGATGCTATACTGGTGACAAAACAACAGGCTGGTTTCTTTGACACTGGTGCTTCCTTGGTTCTTTGGGATGGTAATGCTGGCTACTGCAAGCCAGACTTTTAATGTTTGTACTGGACACGTCTTTCCCTTTAATATATTCTCCAAACATGTTATTTTTACTTTTATTTTTGGTTTTTATTTATTTTTGGCTGTGTTGGGTCTTCATTGCTGCGCGCTGGCTTTCTCTAGTTGCGGCAAGCGCGGGGCTACTCTTCGTTGCGGTGCACGGGCTTCTCGTTGTGGTGGCTGCTCTTGTTGCGAAGCGCAGGCTGTAAGCGTGCGGGCTTCAGCAGTTGTGGCACACGGGCTTCAGTAGTTGTGGCTCACGGGCTCTAGAGCGCAGGCTCAATAGTTGTGGCACACGGGCTTAGTTGCTCCGCGGCATGTGGGATCTTCCCGGACCAGGGCTCGAACCCGTGTCCCCTGCATTGGCAGGCGGATGCTTAACCACTGCGCCACCAGGGAAGCCCCCAAACATGTTTTAGTTTGTTCTATTTCTTAAAGAAAAAAAATCATAGGAAATGTCAAATCATCATTTATATTCATCATCTTTGTAGAAACTTTCCAAATCTCTTTTGGACGAAATTTTGACAAATGGAATCTCTGATCTTTCTTCTCTTTTCGTCAACGTTTTGTGCTTCATTGTAGCCACCTGTGTAACCTAAAGCCTTTGGTGACAGTCAAAACTTGTTACCTGTGTTGACGCATTAAGTTCATGGCTCCTTGCGAACTTGCTTGATCTCAGACGAAGCCGGTTCCTTTTCTACCCTGTAATTAGTCACTCATTTTTAGGTTCATACAAAACATTTCTAGGCTGCTGTGCACAGGAAACCTACTGGCTACCTGAAAATTACAGGGAATTACTGTGAGCTCCCACAAGCTACATGAGAAAATGTCATTGTTTTAGTCACATCTTCTCTATGTCTGCTTAGTGACCCCAACGATGGAGACCATGGAATTAAAGGCAGATGAGGATCCTGCTTGTCTTTGTAACTGAACCACCATCATCTGTTAACTTACACGACAAAGAGCTTCAGAAACCCTTCGAACTCTAGCAAGAACGATCAGTGGGGTGCTTTTTCTTTTTCTCTGGTTAAGGTGTTAGCATGCATCTTATAGAAGAGCATCTTGAACACCTTAGCATGAACCCTAACCCCCCCGAGGTAATGCCTCCTGGACTCTGAGAACCCTTTATAAAGCGTGTGAAAGGTCACCTACATACACTCAAATACACTATTGTCACATCATTATTCATTGCTCCTCAAAACTTAGAAAGGTGTCTTTAAGGTTTAAGCAATCTTCATGTTTAAAAGGTATGGTCATAAACTTGCTTCAGGAAATTTTTCTAATGCCAGGTTTAACAGACTCATAAATCACTTGAGAACGTTTACTAAATAGCTCCTCAGTAACTCTTGCTAACATATATGCTAACAGAAATCGAAAACAGGAGGAGAGTAAATCTTCCTACATGTTTGTGGCTCTTTTGTATCACTACTAACGTCTTACATATAATATACAAGCAAACACCCGACTGGACGATGTGTCCATCCTAAACTGATGACGAAGTTCAGCAGGGGTGAGAAATCCATTTTCTACCAAAGACAAACGAGCTACAGGGAAAGGGGAGGGAGGACGAATACAAGAGTAGCTTAGTTATAGATAGAAAGTTGATTTGTTTTGGAAAGACAGAAGGATTCTACTGTTTGCTTGGTTTTTTTCATCAAACTTTTGAGAACAGTTCAATTCCATATCATATGACGGAGGGCATCAAACAGGCGGTGGGGGTGGGATGAGACGAGCAGCAGAGGAGCGCGAGGTGGAAAAGACAGCCACAGAATCTCACTTCCCCAGCCCAGAGTTAGAGAGGAACGAAAATGCTAGACAGAGAGAGAAAACAAACAAAACTTTTCGATCATTAACCCTACAACCATCTTAGGGGCCGGAAGCCTGTGATACACACATCTCCTCAGAGGCCGACAAGCCCCTGCATGCGGCTCTCAAGACCCTTTCTCCATAGGCAGCAGGTGCTTTAGTTTGAATCTCTGGAGTTCCTGCCCCGGGGATTCAGAGGTGCCCGAGGCCGGCCAGGTCACAGAGCTGGGCCAGCAAGAAAGCCCGTGGGGAGGTGTGGCCCCGGCATCTTCCCCGACCCGGGATGCTACTAAGGCTAGAAGCCTAACTGAAGACCAAAGGAGCTTCCGACAAGGGGTGATGCCTCACTATTCCTGCAGCAAATGGGAAGGCAGCCCTCACTTCCGCTGCGCCTCCACGCGGCTTCAGAGAGCACCCGGGGCTCTAGCTGACCTCACGTGGATCGGCGATGACGCCCGGCACGGGGCAGCTCCTCCAGAAGGGTGGAGGGCACAGCCAGATCCCTCCTCCCCGAGAGTGGTCCTCACAGGTGGGCGTGGGAGCGGCGCCCGGGAGGATGGCAGGATCCCAGAGAAACACGGTCACACTGCAGAGAGGTGGAAGGTGGCGCAAACACTGGAGGGATGGGAATTTCCAACTCGGTTTTGTTCCCACCCCCGTTCCCCAGCTTGGGGAATGAGATGCGAGTCAGGGGGCAGCAAGAGCTCTCAGCTGCCTGCGGGGCCACGCGAGCAAACTGACTCTCTCCAGGGTCCCTCCTCCAGCGGTCAGGGGGCACGCTTCCCCGAGGGGAGCTCCACTCTAGAGAAAGCTTCTTAAAAATTTAACTGAACTCCAAGACACGACCCTCTACTGCAGCAGAAATCAGCCAAGCAAAGGGCTCGAGGACTAAGCTTTCCTTGCTGTGGGATCGGGCCCGCGACACTTGGACTTGGGAACAGCCCTTCCCGCACCCCACCCAGCCACGGGTGGCTCCGGCCTTTTTCTCTCCCAGGTCATCCGCTGGACAGAGCTGGGGGGGCGCTGCTGTGAAGCTGCCCACTCACCACCACAGTCTCTCTCCTGTTGATCTTTAGCCGGTTCCTGGGTTAGCGGAACCTCCCGCCAAGGTGAACACACACGCACACCCACACACGCGCGCGCGCACAGTGACAAATCTCATTTCCACCATCTTTCGCTCTTCCTACAAAATCACCGCAGCCTCATCATGTGTAATCGGAGCCAACCTGGACCTACTTAGGAGGTACTGTTTCCCCTGGGAATACACTTTTCGATCTGTGCCTGTCAATTTAATCAAAACGTTCTCAGAAAGCTCAATTATGAGCTGAAGCTAGTGGTGCCGAATGGTGGCACGTAAAATAATTCTGGATACTTTTTCTGGAAGAGGCGATACACGTCCTGTTCTAGGTAGCACCCCTGCCACTACACACACGCCTCTCCTTCCTTAAAAATGATCACAAAATAGCCCTTTACCTGGTGCTCTGAGTTCAGAAGCACACCTGCACGAGGGAGGGAAGTCAGAGGACAAAGCCAGGGGCCCATTACGCTGGCCGAGAGCTGGAGAGCCGGCTGAGCGCCACCGCAGGTGTCGGAGGTGTCAGGCAGCCCGGGGAGTTCCCTCTGAAGCGTACAGATGAAAGGCGAGGTGAGCCAACGGGGCAGCCGGACACTCCTTCCCAGAGCTTTGAGCAGCAGAGCAACAAGCCAGCAGAGAAGCCGGGTCCAGAGACCAAATGGGACGAAGGAAGAAGCCTCGGCTCAAAGGGCACCTGGCGGAGGACGGAAATCAGGTTGGAGGGACCAAGCTGGACGAGGGGACAGGAAATCCGGGAGGGAGAGAGGAATGAAGGATGGAGATGCCCGGAAGACAGGACGTTTTCGAGGGGGCTCTGGCCCAGCCCGTGGGTCACGAGGAGCGTGAAGCAGACAGGCCCCTCCACGTGCTCCCATGACCGACCAAGGACCAGTACCACCGCTCTGCTAAGCAGAGAAGCAGGCGGCAGACCTGGGATAAAAACAGCTCCTGCACCTTCTCTTCAACTCCCAGCAGTGAGACGCCTTCAGCTAGAAAATAACTCTCTTTCAACTTCAATGGTAAAAACAACTGAAACAAGGTTTTTCAAATTTTTTCATCCATAACACAATTCAAATAGTCTCACTTACATTTCGGCAAATCACCTAATCCTTCCTTTACCCAGCGTCATCGTGGAAGATGACAGGGCAAGACCCTGCTGTTAACCCGGCAGGGGGAGGGGGACATACCCAGCAGTGGATGAAGAATTGTACGAAGACACCAACTTCCTGAAGCATCAACCTGACCCAAAGATTCACGGAGAAGTGTTAACTGCCAGTCACTCTTAAAACGCTTCGTGTCAAACCAAAGATCATTCTCTGCAGTACACGGTTAGCTCCACAGAGGTTTTAGGGTACCAGGAGGATTCAGAAACAGGCCAAGCTGTAACCCCCCCCCACTCCCCCCTCCATCCCACTACAAGTACACTTGCTCTCTCTCCTCTGGAAACTCTGGAAAACCATAAAATTAAACTGAGCTTTGCCACTTACATCCCAAAACTTTTTACAAATCATTTTTGATAGCTCTTCTCAACATACTGTTTTCCACTTTGTGAACATGCCCTGCTCTTCACAAGCCTGAGGGGACTCAGGAGCCCCCATTCTCCATGACCTGGAGGTGCCGTCCCCAGCTTCCCAGTTCAGCTCATCTCACAAGCAAACTTACTAATGTCAGCTCACCTCCCTGCGGCGGCTCCCTTTCCCTTACCAGATATCTGCTTCTAACAAGCTAAGTAAGGAAGCCGTATACTCCAAGCACGTCATGCCGCAAATACAGGCAAACGGTCTCCAAGAGAGACCCAGAGTGTTCAGTGCGTATGGGGTGTGACAACTTTTTACAGCCAAGAGGACTTTTTCTGTCTTGGTTCTCACATATTCTGAACAGCTGAAGCTTCCAGATCAGTTACATGCTAAGATAAGACATGCTTCTGCCTGCAACTCTGGGATGCTTTGAAATCCTAAACAGTAACCTACTGGTGAAAAATGTTAACATTGTAACCAGAGACATTCATGACCTGCAACCAACACTGGGTGGGGGGGGGGGGCTTCATCCAACAAACACCGGAAACTACCAACCTCTTGAGGATGTCCCATGGCAGAGACTGTTATAAATGGAGAGGGACAAAGAGTAAAGACATTTCTTAAGTATACTGAGCTGACTTCTCCAACTAGAGAACACTATTGTTAGACACCCCCCACCCATCCCACTTTTCACCAGCGGGTAAACGTAAAAAATGCTGCGGCCAACAGTTCAAATACTCTTTCCAGGAACACAATTTTCCTCCAAATTATTTGTATCAAGTTTAGAAATAACTTTCCTCCAAAACACCATATGGCTTTTCAAACAAGATACCTAAATGCACAATTCTCACATATATGGTATCATTTCAAATAATGCAGCTCCAGTCACTCTAATATTTGTATTTCAGCTAGAAGTCAGCAATTACTGGCTGCTCACCACATTCACGTCCTCAGATTAGGCATTTACAACCAACCAAAAAGTAGGCAGCCAACCTTTCCAGGAGAAAATATATGGCATATTATTTAATACCTAGAAAAAGTAATAAATAAGCAAGTACAAATTATTACAATGCAAAACAAAGAGGAAATTAGTCACATGGAGTTTGAAGGGGAGGATTCCTGCTAACAGTGAACTCTGATGAGGTCCTGAATGAGGACCGACACTGAGGCTGGCCAGCTGGGGAAACCACCATGTACTGAAAAAACGGCAACACAAAGGGACAGAGGAGGGATGGGGTGTGTAGGTGTGGACCAAGTTAGGCCAACAACTATGGCTTCACTAGCCCAGACCAACAGGCCAACCTCAGGCAAAGGAAAAGGCCAACCTCAGGCAAAGGGAAGTCAGACAAGATATGCCTATGTCTCAGGGCGGGCAGAAGGAAGATGTTGAACATTCTGCTTCAGAAGCATTTGTTTTAACTATTATATCCATTTTCATAAACAGTTCCCTTGAAATCCAGTTTACACTTTATTTGCACTCTCAGTACCTTTAGGTAAATCTCAAGCATCGGCTCAAGCCCTTGATCCCTAGTCACGATACCACAAATTCCAATTCAATATGTTTCTTCAGATTCGGGCAAAAAAAAGCAAACAAGGTTCCAAAGGGCACTGTCACTGCACAATAACAGATCTTCAATAAAATGTTATTCTTAGCACTTCATCGGGCTTGCAGGAAGCAAGGAAAATATACAAATGTCCCAGTAACTCCTCCAATCCAACCATAATGAATGAGACAATCATAAAAACAGACAAACATCAAAGATGAAGAAAGCAAGCCACAGACTAACAGGCTGGGGGCAGGGGTACCCAGAATACTTAGAAGTAAAAAAATATAATTGTTGAAATTAAAAACTCAATGGATGAGTTAAAGAGTGGATTAGACACAGCTCCTTAGCGAACTAGAAGTGAGATCCAAGGAAATACCCAGACGCAAACAAAACAGAAACAAGGAAAGGGCAACAAGAGGGCGAGGATGAGGAGATGGAATAAGCGCCTCCTTGGAATTCCCGAGGGAGAGTGCAGAAGCACAGCGGGATCTGATGGCGGTAAGATGGCCAGCAGTCTTTTACAACTGGCAAGGCACAAACCCACAAGAGAAGCACAACATATACCAAGATTATTAATAAAAAGAAAGCCACACAGAGATACACTGTAACAGGACTAGAGGACACCAAAGTCAAAGAGAGGATCCCAAAGCCACCAGAGACAGAAGACAGACCTCCACACTGACAGCCTCCCAAAGAATAACGGGGAAGCCAGAGGACAACGGAATGATAGCTTCAAAATGCCGAACAGAAATAACCAAGTAACTACTTTTATTTGGAATCAAGTCTATTTTTCAAAAATGAGGGCAAAAGAAAGGCATTTCCAGGTAATCAAAAAACTAGAGACCTTTCCACCAACAACCCCTCCCTAAAGAAATCTCTAAAGGATATACTTAAGGAAAAAAAAAAAAGAATCCCAGAAGGAAGTTCTGAGATAGAAGACTGATGATCAAAGAAACCGGTAAAGACACAGGCAAAGCTAAAGAAACACTGTCCGTATGCAACAACAACGCTCTACTTTGCGAGGGTTTTTGCACGGATGATGATTAACACTGGAAAATAACAGCATGTAAATTCAGGGGTGGAGCAGGTTTAAAGTATCTCAAGTCCTTACACTGTCAGAAGTGGAGCTAAAATATTAACTTTAGGCTTTATGTATGTAAAATCTCAAGAGCAGCCACTTAAAGACTACAATTAGCATCTTCCAAACCCGATCAGCGAGGTTTGAACAGCTTCACCGTAGGCTCTGGCTGAAGCAGAACTGAGTTTGGCAAAAACAATGTCAAAGTCATCAATGAAGGGTGGTGAAACCCAAGTCTTGAGCTCAAAGGTCTCAAGAACAAGTTTACTACTTTGGGGGAGGGTCATAGATTCCCCCTGAGAAACAGAGGAAAGCTGCTGGTCCTCTCCCCGCCCCCCGCAAAAACAACACTCTTATTACTTGAACAAATTTTCACACCAAAGCAAAAGACTTTTCCCAGACTCCCCAGAGAACACGGGCCTCCCAGGCCTTGACCAGCTTAAAAAGCTGGAGAGAATTAAGTTGGTGTGGGAAACAGTACAGTTGGAAGTTCCCCCATCCTCCCATTAAAACCACATATGTGGATGAAGGACTAAGTGTTGGGCGTCATGTTTGGGGGAGGGGAAACTGGAAGTAAGTCATTCATTTAATTCACTCTTTCATTAAAATGTATTGAATAATTCAACAATTATGCAACTATTGAAAAATGTGAACTGTAGAAAAAAGGTCCTAGTTTTAAAAACTGTACGCGCCAATCTTACAATCGGGTGGACAAATACGCCATACGATGAAGACAGCAAACAGACATTCCAGAAACAGCCCTCATACCTAACTACAGGGTGTTTTTAATGCTCCCTTCCTGGAATGACTCAGTTAAACACCGGCAACGGTCAACGGGCCGCAAAGGACTTGTCTGGTCCACCTGGAGCTCAACTTCTTCAAAGGCACATCCTGACCCTCTCAGTGTTGTGGCAAACAGACCAGTGCAATCCAGAGGCTCCTAACTCCACCCACATTCCAGAAAGAAGCTTCCTGAAGCGGAGATCCCCGTCTCCATCCAAACACTGAAAACTACAAGCTCGTGGTCTGGGCCCCAGAATCTGCGTGTATTCTATCTTAACAGAACCCGCAATGATGCTACGTGTCTACAGATACACACAATACACAAACGATGACTCCTTATTTGCAGAAACTCGACTTAGACCGGCTCTGAGCAGCTCAAACACTCAGAACTGAAGTATTTCCAACAACACCAAGAAAATACATTCAATAGTTAAAGTCACTACAGAGCACGAGAAAAAGATTAAATGATTCTTAGGTATCACAGCAAGAAGAGAAACGCTTATTTGAGTAGACAGGACCTGGAAGCAAACTCAAAGGAAAAGCACAGGTGATGTCTCCACACTCCTGCTCAGGCAGGAGTGTTCTCCATCCACAATTCACATTTAAGAGAGCGTGTTAATGTTCGACACACACACACACACACACACACACGACTATTACCACACAATCAAGCCCCGCAGTCAAATAACGCTTTCTGCTTTCTTATTTTGGGGGATCTCAACCTCAAGAGCCAGCTAACCACACACGGCAGATGCTGGTCCGTCTTGACCCAGCAGTCACGGGGTCTCCTCATCTTCGTGACCAGCATCTGGACCACACGTGCGGATCTGACTTACAACTAAAATTCCTGCGGTGCGCGGGAGAGGTGCAATCTCGTCCCAAAGTAAAGGAGAAAGATTCAAAAGACTTAACTTTCCCCCAAATCCTGATTATCCTTCCAAACCAATCAACTTGAAGACACGTTTTATGAGCCAGGTATCATTTCATTCTTAAAAGCTCACTTCCATTTTTGATTGCCTGAAACACGCCATGTGTTGGATAAATATTTTCTCAGAAGGCCAAGACGAGAGCCCTGGGATCTTCCTGAATTTTAAATTAAGCGACTACAGTAGTTCTCAGGGGGGAAAAAAACCCACCCCCGCTGAGAAAAAGGAAAGATTAAGATAAACAAGAACGCTGCTTTCATTGTTATTAGATTCCTTTCTCAAAGCACATGAACTCACTCTTCTGGTGGTTATTTGGCCACTAGATAAATTAAGATCCTTTTGATCTTTTCTCTCCTTGGGTGATATAATCAATATAATCAAAGGAAAAAAGGTTTGGTTTCAGGGTTTGAGCGCGGTGTGGTTTTTTCTTTTCCTTTAAGAATGGAAAATAAAGATGTTTCATAGGGTAAACGTAACCACTTAACACCTGGCTATAGCGTTTTGTCAACTCTAAACTGCTTTGACATGCTAATGTCATTCAGGCTTCACAGTTCTTTGAAGCAGTGATTATCATTCCCATTGTACAGATGAGGGAGTTCAGAAGAGACAGTTACTTAAGAGTTACAGCTCTTCCCTTCCCAACATAGAAGGGGAAGAGTGCAATCCACAACGTCTGGCTCTAAGTCTAGAGCTAGGATTGGAGCTAGAAGGCCTTTAACTACTGCACGTCCCACCTCCACGCGCCCAAAACCCCAGGAGAAAACTCAGGTCCAGAACAGTTGGTCATCTAAAGCAGAGGCTAGCAAACGAAGACCTGGAGGACAAATCCAGCCCACTGCCTGTTTTTGTGGAATCCATGGGCTAAGACTGTTTTTCACATTTTTAAGTGATTTTTTCTTAAAAGAGGAAGACTATTTCATCACATGTAAAAATAACATGGAATTTGAATCTCACCGTCCATAAACAGTTCTACTGGAGCATGGCACTCGCTCCTCTAGGGCATGGCCAATGGCTGCTTCTGGGCAACAAAAGCAAAGCTCAGCAGTGGTAACAGACTGCCTGGCCTGCGAGGTCTCAAGTATTAATAACTATCTGGTCCCTTACGTAAAGTTCGTGGACCCCTGATGTAAAGGATGCGTGTCTTTTTGTGAAGACTAGAAAGTTCATAGCATGGGTAAATTTAAAAAACCTGTCTTCCCTGACCCCAGCTGCTGGAGATGCAGGGGGTAAATCAATCCTGTCCTTCAACGAACAGTTCTTCCAATTTTGGGAGGGTGACGCTCCAGCC